>NC_058083.1:433347914-434032763 GCF_014858855.1 Bufo gargarizans | reverse complement strand
GAATTGTACATGCTTAAAGGGATATTCTGGTTGTAAAAATATATTGCCTATCTACAAGAAAAGGGATATATATATTAGATCAGTGGGGTTCCTACCCCTTACAGCCCACACACACACAATGGACGCATGCAAACTACCACTCAATTCATCTTTATTGGAGTTGAGAAATAGCTGAGCGGTGTACTCTGTTGTATCCGATACTCCTGTAGAGATGAATAGAGTGGCAGTGCACATGCTCGACCTGGCACTACATCTCGGGGGTCCCCAAGGGGTACGGGGTAACCATTCTCATGATTGGTGGTTGCTCCCGGTGGTAGGACCCCCACCAATGTAATAGTTATCCACTGGATAACTACAGCATGCTGAGTTTTTTAAAGCAAGAAAAACACCAACTCCACAAAAAAAAAAAATTGTTCTGTATTTCATAACTCCCTTGAACCTTCAGCTAAGATATGGAGCTGGCATTTTTACCCCATAAAACCTACCAAAAAATGCAGTTAAAAAAAAAATTAAGTGCAGAAAAACGCTGCAAAAAAAAAATTTGTGAATCCACCCTAACGGCCTTTATTCATCCAGTCGTATGCATAGGTTGGGAGCAATTTCTTTTTTAGCCAGAGTTTGAAAATGAAAACACTAAAATTGGCCAATTTAGAACACAGAACGCTAACAATGCTCCAAAAATAAATAATCTACAGGTGATTAAAGTGTTACTTTTCAATATTCACTTCACTTTCTCTTCATAATTGCGTGCAGACTCTGTGCCGGCATCTAGGAGCTTGTGGGCTTCATCTTGCTCCTCATATGCTGCACCTTGGGACGGAAGTCCTTAGAGTATAATCTCAGCTGTAAGCGTTATGTATGTAATTACCTGCACCTTACATATGAGCTATTCGTGACGTTATTCCCCTGTGAAGAGGCCACTGCGAAACACGTGTTGGATGATGTATGCACTAATTTGGCTAGATGCCTAGGTATATGGGTTCACTTATGACGGTGTTACAATATATGTATAAATAATATTGCAAGTCCTGGATTCCACTTTCTTAGTGTTTTTGTATTGCTGCTATGTTATAATTTCATTATGTACTTTTTAAAATAAAATATACTGTAATCATCTTTATATATTTGGTTGTAGTGGAGTCCTTTCTTTTTGATAGGTGTTAGTTTATTTTTTGAGCCAGCCTTCTGAAAAGAAAATGCTAGAATTGGCCCATGTAGAACACAGAACGCTAATGATGCTACAAAAATGATTTATCTACAGGTGATTAAAGTGTTTACAAAATAATTTAAAAAAAATGACTGGCTTTTCAGATTTTTAGTCTGCATAAGACCTGCACTGATATTTTTTTATTCCACTGTCTTTTTATATTATTCTATACCACCATCTGGTGTCAAAACACTGTACTGCACTGTAATGTGGAAAAGTATAAAGAGAGTTTTGGCACCTGCTTTTGAATACGCAACAGCATGGATATCATGTTCTTCATATCCAAAACTACTGCAGATAAAGCTACAGGTGAAACTCGAAAAATTAGAATAGTCCATTTATTTCAGTAATGCAACTTAAAAGGAATTGCATCAATTAAAATCTGAATTTTGTGAAAAGGTTCAATATTCTAGGTTCAAAGTATCCCACTCTAGTCAGCTAATTAATCCATACCACCTGAGCAAACGGTACCTCAAAATTGTGGCTTTGGGGTTTCATAAACTGTAAGCTGTAATCATCCAAATTATAACAAATAAAGGCTTGAAATATCTCATATAATAGTTTCACCTTTTAAGTTGCATTACTGAAATAAATGAACTTTTCACGATATTCAAATTTTTCGAGTTTCACCTGTATATTTAAGGACATGTCCTATTTTTTATTTATTTTTTGTTTTTATTTGTTTTGTTAGAATCACGAATTGCTACAGACAAAAACACAAAAGTTGACCACCTCGTGTGGTGAGGTGGCGGCCACGGCGCTAGGGTGGTCGGCTTGTTATGTGTTTGTTTGTCTGTACCCTACACTCAGAAAGCTCCTGATGAGCAGGCGGGCAAAACACCTAGAGCAAGCGCATGTTAGGGAAGACTTTGACAAATTTAAGGATGGGCTGCTAAACAAAAGGCGCTACACTATTTTGTGGTTGCTGGAGTTCATTGATACATGATATGGACAATGGTGGGGCGATATTGCTAGTGAGTCACGATCAGGCAACTGGCAGATTAACTATTTGAGTCCACACCTTATGTTCATTAGTGATTCTCCAGCAGCAACCACAGCGCAGTAGATGTTACATTGTGGCAACTAAATAGAGACCAGTTAACAAGCGCCACAGCATACTGGTACTTGGTGGACTGCTACATTGTACTTAGCAGAAACCAACTGTGGGTAGTCATTTATGACAACGAAAGTGTCACGGATGGTGTTGCAGAAAACTTGAAGATACAAACAAAGATCCAACTGACTTGATCTCAAACTAAGGAACATAAGGGTGAGCCCTATAAAAGCCCTAGAGCTCTCCCTGACTGCTCAGCCCATGCAAAGATCTTTAAGATAGATAATTGTATGCCCTCGTACCTAGACTGTGTGACACCTGATAACCCTATAATAGTGAGGGGACACGACCACCGGCTCCCTACACTTAATACGGAGGGAGTCAGGGTCACCTAGGATCAAGCCAACAGGAAAACACAAATAAAGGAACAGACTTATTTGAGGAACCAGCAGTTGCAGCATCTAGCAGTGAGCACAATGCAGGAAGTTGTATAAACCGCAAAGTGATGCAGTATGGGAGGGGATATAAAGGGATGCAATCAGTGCAACTAGATGACAGCTGAGAGAGGGAAACGAGATGACAAAACGAAACCAAAACAAAAGAACCTCAAGCAAGAGGTACTGAAGAACGTATGTCAGAGCTTCTCAGAGATCTGGCGGTGACAGAAAGCCGTTTTCAATAACACAGAGCAAATATTCCATGGGAGTGTGTTGAGTATCACACACCTGGATAATAGTGTACACTTCCAGAGATATTCCAGTTGTCATTTTACTCATTTTCTGATTGATTGAGGATCAATCCTTCCTGTCTGTTATTTTAATAGATATTTTCTAAGAAAGATTAAAGGGGTTGTCCGGGTTCAGAGCTGAACCCGGACATACCCTTATTTTCACCCCGGCAGCCCTCCTGAGCCTGGCATCGGAGCATCTCATGCTCCGATGCGCTCCCGTGCCCTGCGCTAGATCGCGCAGGGCACAGGCTCTTGTGTTTTCAATAACACACTGTCGGGCGGTAACTTCCGCCCAGCAGTGTGTTCGGTGACGTCACCGGCTCTGAGGGGCAGGCTTTAGCTCTGCCCTAGCCGTTTTACTGGCTAGGGCAGAGCCAAATCCCGCCCATCAGTGCCGGTGACGTCACCGGGCTACCTGTCAGCCCCATAGAGAGCCCGGTATGTCACCGGAACTCAGAAAAATGCCTTTGCCCTGCGCGATTTAGCGCAGGACAAAGGAGAGCATCGGAGCATGAACTGCTCCGATGCTCATGTCAGGGGGGCTGCCGGGGTGAAAATGGAGGGATGTCCAGGTTCAGCTCTGAACCTGGACAACCCCTTTAAGAGTTTTATACTTTAAATTCAACTTTATACTTAAAATTTTTATAATTTTTTTCCACAGTATTTTTTGTTTTGTTTATTTATTGTTTTACAACATTCAACGTGCAGGTTAAATAACATACAAACTTAATTCTATGAGTCATTACAGCAATAAATGTATCTTGTACTAATTCTCTTACAGCTGCATTTACAATTCTACAGGCTTCAGAGCTGAAGTCTGCCAGCATTCCAGGCTCAAGATCTACTGATATAAAGAACTAGACTGTTCTCTGATGGAGGATCAAATACCTCCCCCTACTGCATTAAATTAGATAGCACACAGAACTGCGAGTGCAGCTCTGGATAATAAGCTTTGTTTTATCATGTTACGACTTGTCCTAAAGCCTTCAAATACAGACTTTGAAGATACATTTAGAAATGTATTTACGGTAGTTACAGGACAGATACAGACATAGCAACCTTTAACTTGACACTTAACACATTGTGTGGACAAAATTCTTTAGTCTGTCACGCCAATCCTGGAGCAATAAGAGGAACTTTCATAGATATCAATAAAAACAACTGAAAATATTAGTAGCCGCCTTCAAATTGGCAGAGAACCAACTGTCTACTAAAACTAGTCCAACCCAAATAAAAATTTAAATGCAAAACATCCACAACCATCACAATCTATTATTTTACTTACAGTCGGAAAAGGAAAATTTATTTTCGAAACTGTAACTGAATGCACCAAGTTCGAGCTTAGATGACATATGTACTGCATATGTAAATCAAGCAAACAAAGCCATATTTCTAGCTGAAAACCACGTTCCATTTTTTTAAATTTCATTTCTACACACTTAGGGTCCATTCACACGTCCACAAGTGTTTTGCGGGCTGCAAATTGCAGATCCGCAAAACACGGACACCGGCCATGTGTGTTGCGCATTTTGCGGACCGCACATGGCCGGCACTTTAAATAGAAATGCCTTTTCTTGTCTGTGTCTGTGGACAAGAATAGTAAATGTTATATTTTTTTTGCGGAAAGGAAGTGCGGATAGCACACTGTGTGCTGTCAGCATCTTTGCGGCCCTATTAAAAATAAATGGGTCCGGTACCGTTCCGCAACGCTGCGGAACGGATCCAGACCCATTTTGTGGGCATGTGAATGGACCCTTATATTCCCACTAGGATACTTAACATAATCCATAATATATCCAATTATTATGGGCAAGAGTCCTTGTGATATAGGCAGCATGAGGAACTAGTGCCTTAACAAAACCTTATCTTGGTGGTGACAATAGGCAGTCAGAGGGGAGATTCATCAAGACTGACATATCTTCTTAGCAGTGACATGAGATGCAAATAAAAGGGTAAATTACTCTTACCGGTAATTGGATTTTCCAATAGCCTCCACAACGGCATTCACAGGAGGGTGTCCCCGCCTCCAGGACAGGAAACAACGAGGAAGCACAGGATTTAAGGAGCCTCCTCCCCTTACCTTACCAGTCAATAAGAGAGGACACAGAAGTGATGCATAACAAATTATATATTATAGTAAACAAATTACATCATTCATTTACATTTAAAGCTTGGGAGGGAACCCAATGCCGTTGTGGAGGCTATTGGAAAATCCAATTACCGGTAAGAGTAATTTACCCTTTTCCCCGGCGCCTCCACAACGGCATTCACAGGAGGATTAACAGAGTAATCAATATTAGGGGGGGGCCACACTAGATAGGACCTCACGACCAAAGGACAAGTCCTGATCCCTTACTACATCTAGCTTATAGTGCCGAAAAAAAGTCATAGGGTTGGCCCATGTGGCGGCCCTGCAGATCTGTTCCAGAGGGACTGCCTTCGTTTCTGCCCAGGATGAGGCTACTGCCCTTGTAGAATGAGCTTTTAGTACCTCCGGCGGCTGACAGTTCTTGGTAACATAGGCAGAGGATATTATGTTCCTAATCCACCTAGCTATGGTTGACTTGCTAGCCGCTTGCCCCTTATTAGGGCCCTGGAATTGTAAAAAGAGATGGTCCGATTTTCTAAGCGGTTTAGTGGCCTGAAGGTAAGAAAGGACTGATCTCCTGACGTCCAGATTATGGAGAGTATCTTCCGAATCATTAGAAGGAGACTGAAAAAAGAGGGTAGGGAGACTTCCTGCTCACGATGAAATCTGGATACCACCTTTGGGAGAAAGGCTGGACAGTGCCTGAGGATTATACGATCATCCAGAATTGTAAGATAGGGAGGCTTGCAAGAGAAAGCTTGAATTTCCCCCACTCTTCTGGCAGAGGTTATGGCAACTAAAAAAAACCGTCTTCATGGTGAGGAGCCTTAGAGGGATCTCATCAATTGGCTCAAACGGAGGAGTAGTGAGAGCAGAAAGAACCAGGCCCAAATCCCAGGGAGGAACCACTGGACGAGGGAGGATCGAAGTTCTTCCTGCCCCCCTCAAAAACCGCTTGATCAGAGGGGAATCTGCTAGTTTTACGTCCAGGAAGGCGCTGAGCGCGGAAATCTGAACCTTCAGAGTTGATGGACGGAGGCCTTTTTCTAGCCCCGCTTGCAGGAACTGGAGGACCTGAGGAACATCAGGAGAATCTACACTTCCCAAGAAGGACAAAAAGGCATTCCAGGTTCTCAGGTAGATCCGGGAAGTTACCGGTTTCCGGCTTTTGAGCATCGTGGAGATGACTGCGTCCGACAGACCCTTCTGTTTTAGCAGGAGGCGTTCAGATTCCAGGCCGTCAAACTGAGTTGATTTACACTGGGGTGATTTATTGGTCCCTGGTGGAGTAGGTCCGGGATTGATGGCAGTGTCCAATAAACACCGGCTGACAGTCTGAGCAGGAGTGGAAACCAAGCCCTTCTTGGCCAGAAGGGGGCCACCATAATTACGTGGACCCCTTCTTCCTGAGCCTTTACCAGGACCCTTGAAATGAGGCTGAATGGAGGGAAGGCATAAAGGAGCTGTCTTGGCCACGGCCTGGAGAGGGCGTCTAGCCATACCGGGCGATCCATTTGCGAGAGGGAACAGAACTTTCTGACCTGCTTGTTGCTTTTGGTGGCGAACAGATCTAACACTGGGGTCCCCCACATTCGGCAGATCTGGCTGAAGACGCGGTGATTTAAAGACCATTCGGCCTCCCTTAAGAGGTGTCGACTGAGATAATCGGCCACCACATTTTTTTCCCCCTTGATATGCACCGCCGAAAGGGACAGAAGGTTTCTTTCTGCCCAACAAAAAATGCCCTTTGACACTTCCGCCAGTGAGCGACTTCTGGTTCCCCCCTGTTTGTTTATGTACGCCACGACTGTAGTGTTGTCTGTTAATATTCTTACGTGTCTTGGAGAGGGAATTTTGTAAAGGGAAAGGAGAACTCTGTGGACAGCTGACAGCTCTCTTAAATTTGAGGAGGCGTCCTGCATGTCTCTTCCCCAGGATCCTTGAACTACCGCTCCTGAAGAGTGACCTCCCCACCCTGAGTTGCTGGCGTCTGTTGTAATGACCATGACATCTCTTGGGCGCCAGTGAACTCCTATGCTCAGGTTCCCTTTTACTCTCCACCAGGTTAGTGACTGTTTTACCTGTCTGGGAACGTGAACCTTTCTGTCTAGAGACGAGTTCTTTCCGTCCCATGAAGATAGGAGAAAGGTCTGAAGGACTCTTGTGTGACTCTGGGCCCACCTTACTGACGAGATTGCGGCTGTTAGCAGTCCCAGTACCGCCATGATGTCTCTTATCGAGGACCGATCTTTGCTGGAAAAAAGAGACACTGTCTGGATTAAGTGAGACTGTTTGTCTTGAGGAAGAAAGGACATTAGACGCCTTGAGTCCAACAGCACCCCTAAAAACACTTTTTCCTGACTGGGGATAAGGTCTGATTTTTTGGGATTTATTATCCACCCTAGAGTTGTAAGACAGTCCTGGATTTGTTTGAGGCGTGAATGTAGAAGTTGGCGCGACTCCGCAAACACCAGAAAGTCGTCCAGGTACGGGACGATCTGTACCCCCTGAAGGTGAAGGAACTTCATGACATCTGACATTATTTTTGAAAAAACTCTGGGGGCAGAGGATAGGCCGAAAGGAAGGGCTGTGAACTGAAAATGGGACAATCTTCCCTGATAATAAATTGCGATCCTCAGAAAACGCTGGTGCCTGTGGTATATTGGGACGTGGTAGTAAGCGTCCTGAAGGTCGACGGTAGCCATAAAGCAGTCCTGCGGAAGGATCTGAGTGGTAGATTTTATGGTCTCCATTTTGAATCTTTTGTAAACGATGGATTTGTTTAAGGACTTCAAATTTATTATCAGGCGAAAGGAGCCATTTGGTTTTTTTATCAAAAATATAGGGGAATAGAAGCCTTTGCCGTGTTGTTCTTCCGGAACAGGGATGAGCACTCCTTTGAGGATTAAGGTAGTTATTTCTGACTCTAGGGATGCCTGTTTGTCGGGCTGTTGCCTTTGGTTGATACAAAAAAGACTTGGGGGTGGGGAAACAAACTCTAGCTTTAGGCCCTCCTTTACGGTACGAGTGACCCAAGGGGAGGCGTGAATTTCTTGCCAGGCGGAGGAGAATTGCTTTAGCCTGCCCCCTACCTGGGTTGGCGTGTCACTGGGTAGGGCGGGTAGAGGTTTCTGGCTTAGGAAGGTATCCTCTTCCTCTACCCCTAGAAGGTTGCCATCTTTTTGAGCCATCCCTTTTACTCTGATCAGATCTTGCCCTTTTTTGACTTTGAAAGGAGCGTCTCTGTTGGTAAAAACGGTTATCAGAGGGGAAACCTTTTTTCCTATCGGAGGCCTTCTCCAGAATATCGTCCAGGGCGGAGCCGAACAATCTATCCCCCTCACATGGGATGGAGCACAGGCGGTTTTTAGAACCTGCGTCCCCAGTCCATGAACGGAGCCATACCGCCCTACGGGTCGCATTGGCCAGAGCACTGCTCCTTGCAGAGAGTCTAACCAAGTCGGCCGAGGCGTCTGCTAAAAAATTGGATGCTCTTTTCAGGGAGGGAAGAGAGTTTAAGATCTCCTCTCTGGACGTACCCCCCGACAGATTGCTCTCAAGCTGGTCTAGCCAAACCGAGAGGGTTCTGGCCGTACAAGTGGACGCTATGCTGGGGCGCAACATTGCTGTATTTGTCTCCCAGGATTTCTTTAGTAGGTTTTCACATTTTTTGTCCATTGGGTCTTTCAGGAGACCCATATCCTCAAAGGGCAGCGAGGATTTTTTAGAAATACGGGCCACTGGCGCATCTATTCTGGGAGTTTTGTCCCACAAATCAGAGTCAGATTCCGAAAAGGGGTACTTGCGTTTAAAGGCGGCCGAGACAGTCCACCTTTTATCAGGATCCCTCCATTCCCTGGAAATAAGGGCTTTGAGGTTATTGTGGATGGGGAAGGATCTCTTCTTTTTCTCCCCCAAGCCCTGAAAGATTTGATCGTGAAGGGACTGAGTCTCTTTGACATCTTCTAATCCCAGCGTAGATTTAATATCCTTCAGTAGGGACTGTGTTTCCTCGGGAAAGCACATAGGCCTCCCTGCGGCCTCCTCAGAGGATAAGGAGACCTGATCATCCTGCAACTCCCCTTCATCCAGATCCACCTGCTCTGATATTTCCAGATTTAGGGAACGGGAAGGCCCAGGGGAAGGTGCCAGTTGTCTAGAGTCAGCTGCAGCCTTAATCTCTTCTCTAATGAGGGTTCGCATGGACTCCACGAAGGAAGGGGATTCTTCAGCGATAACCCTTTCAATACATCTAGGGCAGAGGGACTTTTTTGGGTCCGACACCAGGCCCTTACGGCAACCACCACACTTCCGGCGCCCCGAATCCCCTTTGGCTTTAAGCTTCCTGGACTCACTGTCCTAAGGGAATAAAACAAACTTTGTATAGGCCAAAGAGGGACCCGGAGTAATGGTGGTGAGGGGTCAGTATAGTGAACTACGGACACCCAGCGTGTAGAGGGGGGGGGGGGGGGGGTTCGGGATCCCATAACCTGTATAAACCTACTGCTAGGAAGGACATAAGGAAATAGGGATTACTCCCCCCTGGGAGGAGGCTTACCGGGCTGAGGGCCGAGACAGCGGGATCACCGGAGCGTTTGGACGACTCTCTGTCGCTGGAAGGCATCTCTGCAGATCACCGGCGCAGGAGGATATGATTGCTCTTTTTAAATCTCCCGCCGCGCGCAGGAGCGTCCCGCGAGAACCTCTTGCCCAAGGAGATCTCGCTCCGCTGACGTCACCACGCCAGATCCCGCGCGAGTTCCGACGGACTCGCAAGCCCGGGGATGCCTGAAGACAGGGCTTACTCCGCAGGATCGAGGAGGGGAGGCAATGCGTCCCCGGAGTCTCTCAATCCCTGCACCGACCCTCCTGAACAACAGGGAAGGGACCAGGCCGGTGCGGTATTCAATTTCCTGGATGACCCCAGGAGCGGCTTCCACGCACGTCCGAGGACAGGAAACAACGACTGGTAAGGTAAGGGGAGGAGGCTCCTTAAATCCTGTGCTTCCTCGTTGTTTCCTGTCCTGGAGGCGGGGACACCCTCCTGTGAATGCCGTTGTGGAGGCGCCGGGGAAAATATTAATAATTTTGGTGCATCCCTGCAAAGTCCATGCACAAGAATCTTAATCTCTTAGCTGGCATAGATTTCAGTTGTTACTTGCATCATAAAACTGGTGAAAGTCATCTAAGGCTACTTTCACACTAGCGTTCGATCGGATCCGTTCTGAACGGATCCGATCATAATAATGCAGACGGAGGCTCCGTTCAGAACGGATCCGTCTGCATTATATTAGCATATAAAAGCTAAGTGTGAAAATAGCCTTGTACGGATCCGTCCAGACTTTCAATGTAAAGTCAATGGGGGACGGATCCACTTGAAGATTGAGCCATATTGTGGCATCTTCAAACGGATCCGTCCCCATTGACTTACATTGTAAGTCTGGACGGATCCGCACGCCTCCGCACGGCCAGGCGGACAACCGAACGCTGCAAGCAGCGTTCAGCTGTCCGCCTGTCCGTGCGGAGGCGAGCGGAGCGGAGGCTGAACGCCGCTAGACTGATGCAGTCTGAGCGGATCCGCATCCATTCAGACTGCATCAGGGCTGGACGGAAGCGTTCGGGTCCGCTCGTGAGCCCCCTCAAACGGAGCTCACGAGCGGACCGACGAACGCTAGTGTGAAAGTAGCCTAAAATGGGTATTCTGGTGACATTAGGTTTCCCCCTATCCACAGAATATATTAATTTCTATATTTTCTCAGATATCTCTGGAACTCCCACAGAAATGAATAGAGCGGCACCGTGCATGCCTGGCTGGCCACTGTTCATTTCACGGGGCTTTAAGGGGTACCAGGCCCCGTTCTTGTGATCAGTGGAGATCCCAGTGGTAGGACACCCACTTAATGTAATCAGAACATTCCTTTAAAGGGCATCTGTCAGCAGATTTGTATGTATGAAACTAACTGACCTGCAACATGAGCACTTGGCAGCTGAAGGCCAGTGTTGGTCCCATGTTCATATGTGCCCACATTGCTGGGAAAAATTATGTTTCAATATGTGCAAATGAGACTCTAGGTGCAGTAGGGGTGTGACTTTTACACCTAGAGGCTCTGCTTTCTCTGCAACTGCCGTGCCCATTGCACTTTAGATTGATGGGCCAGGCAGATGTGATCACTTTTACGCTGCCTGGCCCTTCAATCAAAGTGCGGGGGGAGCACGGCAGTTGCAGAAAGTGTAAAACTGCTAGGTGTAACAGCAACGCCCCCGTTGCTTCTAAAGATTACTTTGCATATATTAAAACATCATTTTTCACAGCAATGCAGACACATATGTACATGGAACCAACACAGATGCCTTCAGCGGCCAAGCGCACATGTAACAGGTCAGCGTTTCATAGGTGACAATCTGCTGACAGATGCCCCTTAGGGACCGGGCTCATTTTCACCTTAAGGACCAGGCCATTTTTTGCAAATCTGACCAATGTCACTTTATGTGATGATAACTTTAAAACGCTTTGACTTATCCAAGCCATTCTGAGATAGTTTTTTTGTCACATAATAGCAAATTTCCAAGTTTCAATTTCTCTACTTCTATAATACATAGTAATACCTACAAAAATAGTTATTACTTTACATTCTCCATATGTCTACTTCATGTTTGGATCATTTTGGGAATGACATTTTATTTTTTGGGGACGTTACAAGGCTTAGAAGTTTAGAAGCATATCTTGACATTTTTCAGACAGACATTTTCAAACACCCATTTTTTAAGGACCAGTTCAGGTCTGAAGTAACTTTGTGAGGCTTACATAATAGAAACCACCCAAAAATTCTAGAAACTACACCCCTCAAGGTATTCAAAACTGATTTTACAAACGTCGCTAACCCTTTAGGTGTTCCACAAGAGTTAATGGCAAATGGAGATAAAATTTCAGAATTTCAATTTTTGGGCAAATTTTCCATTTTAATCCATTTTTTCCAGTAACAAAGCAAGGGTTAACAGCCAAACAAAACTCAATATTTATTACTCTGATTTAAGCCCCCTGATGCACCCCTAGAGTAGAAACTCCCCAAAAAAGTGACCCTATTTTTGAAACTACGGGATAAGGTGGGAATTTTGTTGGTACTATTTTAGGGTACATATGATTTTTGGTTGCTCTACACTTTTTGTGAGGCAAGGTAACAAAAAATAGCTCTTTTAGCACCGTTTTTTTTTTTTTGTTATTTACAATGTTCATCTCACATCTTAGATCATGTGGTATTTTTATAGAGCAGGTTGTTACGGACACGACAATACCAAATATGACAAAAAAACTTTTTGGGTTGTTTGTTTCAGTTTTACATAAAACATTTTTGAAAAAAAAATGATTTTCTTTGTGTCTCCATATTCTGAAAGCCATAGTGGGGGGGGGGGGACTGTCTTATGTAGGGGCTCATTTTTTTCCGATATGAGATGGCAGTTGGATTGGTACTATTTTGGGGTGCATATGACTTTTTGATCGCTTGGTATTACACTTTTAGTGATGTAAGGTGACAAAAAAAAGCCTTTTTTGACACTGTTTTTATTTTTATTTTTTAACGGTGTTCACCTGAGGGATTAGGTCATGTGATATTTTTATACAGAAGGTCGTTACGGACACGGCAATACCTAATATGTATACTTTTTTTATTTATTTAAGTATTACACAATAATATCATTTTTGAAACAAAAAAATAACCATGTTTTAGTGTCTCCATAGACTGAGAGCCATATTTTTTTGGGCTTGTTAGGGTCTCATTTTTGTGGGATGAGATGACGGTTTGGCACTATTTTGAGGTGCATATGACTTTTTGATCGTTTGCTATTATACTTTTTGTGATGTAAGGTGACAAAAAAGGGCTTTTTTGACACCGTTTTTATTTTATCTTTTTTACGGTGTACACCTGAGGGGTAAGGTCATGTGATATTTTTATAGAGCAGTTTTTTTTTTTACATTTGACACCGTAAAATTATGTTTTAGTGTCTCCATAGTCTTAAGGTAGGGGCTAATTTTTTGCGGGATGAGGTGACAGATTTGTACTATTTTGGGGGGCATACGCCTTTTTGATCGCTTGGTGTTGCACTTTTAGTGATGTAAGGTGATAAAAGATTTTTTTTAGCACAGCTGTAATTTAATTTTTTTGACGGTGTTCGTCTGAGGGGTTAGGTCATGTGATATTTTTATAGAGCCGGTCGATACGGACGCTGCAATACCTAATATGTCTACTTTTCTTTTTTTCCCATTAAAAAAAATATATATTTTTACTTTATTTGGAGAAAAGGACGCTTTTTTTTTTTTTTTACTTGAAACTTTTTTTTGTAAAACTTCATTTTTGTTACTTTTTTTCACATTTTTTTTGTACCACTCTGGGACTTCAACTTTTGGGGGTTTGATTCCCTTTACAAGGGAGTGCAAGGGTTAATGCGCCGGCATCAGTGTTTTCACCAATGCCGGCACATACACCAGGGGTCCGGCTATCAGTGACTGCCAGAGCCCTGCCGCTGATTGGGCGGGTGCAGATCCTGCACCCGCACGATCAGCCCGCCATACATGCACAGCGCTGGTCTTTATAGGGTTAATAGGGTTTTATTTCAGTCATGGAAATGTTCTTCACTAATCAAATACTGCCACCGCAAAACCTTCTCATCAGCAATCAACCGCAATTGGCTGAATGAATAGAAACTCTGTTAACAAAATTTAGACTCAAGTGCGTTGAGAAAAGAAATACAGTAATCCCAGGGAAAATTGCAATCAGCGAGATACTAGATAAAACCAAACGACAAGATGTTCCTGTGGCAAGTAATACACAATGTTTCTCCTGCAACCTAAATCTGAATGATTGAGCAGGTTATCATGGACATCAACTGAATACAGGTGCATCAGCATCCTCCAGATCTCTTCATTGCTAAATATTAGATAACAATTGTCAGATGATGAGCTACCATGAGATAAATTACCCAAACTGTAGACACTTAGAGTATATTAACAATGACATTAATGCCATCTATTGCATAACCACATCCGTCAGAAGATATCATCCTACTGTCCAAGGCTTTTGGTGGTTTTCATACAAGGAGTATGGGGGAGCTGAGTGACAATGCTGTGACAGGTGTACGAGGAGCAGCAAGAAAAGTACAGGGAGAAACAAGCAGTGCACAGTATGTAAGTATTGATACATCCTCTAAGTACCATGAAGAAGAGCAGAAAACCATAGTTCCATGGGGATGTCCCCAAGAAGTAATGTCCTGGCAGGACTGTACCTAGAGATTTCATCTTACAATATGCAAAACACTGGATTGTTTCTTAAAGGGGTTTTACAAGCCTATGAAAAAACACAGAAAATTACCTACATGTGTACATGCTTACCAAGTGATGGGGGGGGCAGCCAATAGCAGGCCACAACTGGAACGCGCCTCCCTAGGTTCGCAGGTGACGCTAGGAAGGCTCGTTTCCGTCACGGCCTGTTATTGGCTGCCCCTCCCCGCCATCAGATGTTTTAAACCGTGCGACAGGGAGTTGCAGCGGTGACCGTGTGGGCAGCAGAAGTGACACAGGTGCAGGGGAGTAGTGTTAAGCGTACTTCTGTTTTCAAGGGCCGAGAATTCTGTTACGGAATTCTTAGATAACCCGAATGCCGAACTTGAAATACAAGTTCGCTCATCCCTACCGGGGAGCGAGGTAAGTACAATCTCTCAGAAGGTCCCAGGTGTTTGGGGGAGCATTTTTGGGGGTGGATAACCACTTTAAGGTTACTGAATGTTATTTGTTTTTTGGGGGACGATTCATTGATCTGTTGTACATAGATTGTGGTTTGTAAATCATGTACGGTATTAACCTCTTCTCTTACAATTCATTACCCACCAGTGTGACTTACTGCAGTCAATATCTACATGCGGTTACAAAGATAAATTATAACTAAACTAGTTTAAAGAAATCAATATCCTATTATCTTTCCTTTCCAAATCAGTATTTGCTCTAATAACACCCAGATCAAAAAGGCAGTTTTCTACGCTAGTTTTTATTTTGACACAATATAGTCATTCTATCCCAGCAAGTAATACTGTATTATTTTACAGTGTGGTATATTTCTGAAATCCATATATCTACATAATTAACTCTTCTGTTTGCTTTAACTTCATTATGGTCTCTAAAAATTTACTCTCCAAGTTCGGATCACAGGGACCTGAACTGCAAGGAGGAAAAGTTTCTTTATTATCTACAATAAATGCTGGAAATCTGCCTAGAGGCGAATGTGCCATTGTACCTATATAGCAGTCTTAGGGCTCTTTCACACTTGCGTTGTCCGGATCCGTTGTGTACTCCATTTGCCGGAATTACACGCCGGATCCGGAAAAACGCGTAAGAACGCATAATGTTTTCTTTCCGGATGCGTCTTTCCGGCTTTTTTGGTAAGATACTGATCCGGAAATCCTGAAGCCAACATCAATGTTTTTTTTCCGGATCCGTCGTACGGATCCGGAAAAAAAACATTGATGTTGGCTTCAGAATTTCCGGATCAGTCTCTTTTCGCGCCAGCCAAGCCCTTCCTACTTCCTGGCGCAGGCGCAACTTCCAGATCCGTCATAACAACTGAAGATGTTAGGACGGATCCGGAATAATACATTTCAATGGGCTATTATTCCGGATCCGTCGATGCGGCAAGTGTTCAGGATTTTTGACCGGAGCAAAAAGCGCAGCATGCTGCGGTATTTTCTCCGGCCAAAAAACGTTCCAGTCCTGAACTGAAGACATCCTGATGCATCCTAAATGGATTTCTCTCCAGACGGATCCGCTCTGAACGCTAGTGTGAAAGTAGCCTTAGAAATCAGCTCTAAAGCACATCTCAAATACGTAGCTACAGTGTAAAGAATGGGGGAGGGACAAAGAAAAGTACTCTAGTTTATAACATTTAGGACAGTCGCTGAACTTCCTTTTTAATGAAGTGGTATTCCAACTTTATGCAACTTTTTAAATTTCACCAGTACTTTGCCGTTTCTAACCAAGCAAATCACCTGCTCCCTGGCGATCATTTCGAGCGCAGATGCTTCTTCTTTATTTATTTATTTTTCTCTACAGTGCATATGTTTTTTTATAGCTTTGTGTGGCATTTTTGTGTTAACACATTTGAATGGCTTTTTTAAAGCATTTTTCCCTTGTAAATGAAAGGATTGAAAATGTCTGGAAAAAACATTATTGCTTTAACATATTGTATGCTACCAGTTGCTGTGTGTCCCTATCCAATCTGACACTGACCAGTTACTGCCAGATTATGTATGGACACATACATTTGACAATGGGAATTGTAGCATCCAGTAACCATTTTATTAAAAAAATATTCAGGAGGAATAAAAAAAGGAATGGTGAAACACAGTTAAGAAAAAAGATACTTCAGAATTTTTGATACTTGTAAAATGCAGGTATTTCTTTAAAGAGATATATCAGGAGTGGTAACAAGTCCTGTTTAAAGGGGCTGTCCGTGATTCTGATGGTCAATTCTCAGGATAGGTCACCAATATCTGATGAGCGGGGATCCAACACCCAGCACCCCCGCTGATCAGACTTAAGCCAAGCTCGGATGCTAATAGCTCTGTGCGAGTTTTTCTCCGCACTGCACGAAGACAAATGTACTGGAATGTGCAAAACTAAAGTAGTCACCACAGCATTATTGCAGCACAAGAAGTGGCATCAACAAAACCTATAGCAAAGTAGAAGTGGCGCCAGCTAGTGCAGAAAGTGTCCTCCTTCTCCCAGTTTAATTTACAACAGGCAGACCGCATCCTCCTGACGAAGCCTCTCCAGGCGAAACGTGCGTCGAGGTGCAGCTCCGGTCCCAGCCTCTGGGCTCCAGCATACTATGGGTAATTTATGTTTTGTTTTCATGCTTGGTTAGCCTGTTACTTTAGGTTACTGCTTACACTTAGCACTCTTGCCTCGCTTTATCTACTTCACATTTGGCTGTCTGTATTTTCCAGGCGGCCATCTACGTTACCCAGGGCGGGCAAATCTGCTAAGTGTGACCATATTTACTTTTTTGCATGTAGTATATGTTTATATGTCACTTTGGGTGAACTTACAGCTTTCCCAAATTTATGCAGCTCTATACCTAGAGTGGTGATCTTTTTCCTTGTTAGTTGGGTATATGTGAGGGTGGTTGTTCATGATCCCGTCACATGGGGCGTCCCACCTTCCTTTACCTTTGTGTGTTCTCTCATTCTTATGGGGTTATTGGTTTTTGTTTGTTGGTTTCGTATATTATACTAGACCCCAGTGTATTTCATACACCCAATTTGAGTTTTTTTCTTATAGGTTGGTTTAACCGCATCCACATGCAGTACAGTGGCCTGTCATCTTCAGTTACTGCTTCTCCCACTCAGGCTACTGTGCCTACTCCATCCGTTATCACGTTATCAGCCATCTATAAGGGGACATATGGCTTGGAAACATCTGTACATTCTGAAGGTGTAAAAGTTTAACTCCCATAGGCCAAGTTGCTGGCTTTGCCCTCACTTAGTGGATTCTGCTGCTTTTAGAGAACTTATATTGTGTGTCGAGCCTCTCTGGAAGATACCTAGCTACCATTTTTCTCCAAAAAGACATCCCTGCCTTATACTGTCAAGTGGAAGAGAACGTGGGCCACTCCTTGCAATGGTCACTATCCCACAAGTTGCATGCCACTGTGAACAACTGGAGCAGCTGTTATAAGCAGGGACTGTACATGTCCTTCACAGCCCACAGGGTCAATGTTTTTTATGGCAACAGACCCATGAATTCATGGCCAGCTCCCATTGAAACAACCTTTGTGTAGGTCTGGTTCCCAAACCAGCCACTTATCCACCTCCTCCACATTCACCTCTATGGACAACCTCCGGTCCCCAAAAGAAGCAGGGCAGATAGCTTCTCCCAGTCCCCCTCCTATTATGTGTGTAAAGTGAAGCACTGTCATGCTGATCAGCCTGGGCGAGAGTAGACACACAGACGTTTAGTTGGTAAACTGCATCAAACAGCAAACATACTCTGGCTTGCAGAGGGTGCTGACCATGTCCAAGAGACTGTCCTCACATTTCAGCCATTATGTAGCAAGGAACTACCCCCTAGACTTGCAGCAACAAAACGGTGTGCAATTGCACAGTTTGATTGGTGACATTTCAGTTCTCTATAATTTCACCTTGCATATGTGGGGGTGTCTGTACAAGCAGCATAAAGCAGTAAATGATTTTGTAATGCACCAGACCACTTAAGCATGGAGCATGTGTTGTTTTGAGGTCAGGCAGTGGAAGCTCATCAAAGACATGTGTCACGTACTCAGGCCCTTCGAATATGCCACCAGATCTGCAACATGGGATGGTGGAAGAACAGCTAACACATCTTGCTGGATGCCCTGTAGTTGTTGCGCACCCACACAGACAGAGACAAAGACCCAAACAGGAGTGTGATGAATACCACCCCTCGTGCCCGCTGACGTCAACCACGTCGAGCTCACGAGACCTGGTATGATCACAGGGTTTACCAAAAATGTGAAGTTACGCCCTCCAGAGGAGCACGTAAGGTCAGGCTGGTATAGTTTACACACACACCTCCTGTCCACGCGGGCACAGAGAGGCAACAAGCTGAGAGAGCCTTTTCACTGCCGCAGTGAAAACAGCACACACTCAGCCCGGGTAACTGCCACCAGTTTCTCGTTTGATATAAGCCCGGTCCGCTAACAGGATTATATAGGGTCAGAAACCAACCCGCGGTAGCTTATAACTAGGCCAAAACACGGACGTGGGGATTCGTGATCGAGATACAAGATAGCACAAGATTAAATTATAGATTTAATCGCTGTAAGAGCACACTAGATATGACACAATATACACAGACAATATATACAGTGGTCTGAGGTTCCAGATTACAGGTTATATGGTTACAACAGGGATAAGCAGTGTGAAAGTCAGTTACCGAGTATGATGAAAGTTCCTTTGAGATGTTCTTTTGCTGGAGTCCACATGAAGGGCTGTGGTCTCCTGCTATTTCCTGGGTCCCTCTAAACACATGTGTAGGATGTGACCCCTCTTCAGAGAAAGACGCGCCTACTTGCTGGCACCATACTTTTAACCTGTAGCCGGCCCATCCCCTCCCTGCCTCAGGGAGGGGTCAACTCCCCCTCTTCTGGGCTGGCAGCAAATGACCCACAAAACCCTTTAGGGTTCATAGCTCCAGACCAGAGGGTCACAGGGAGATGGTTCTGGGACTAATGGACCTGCCTGGGTTCCGGCTACAAGTAGAGCCCAAACCCGGTACCGTTATGTGGTTTCTATGGGGAGATATGGGTATCTCCCTACCCCGACTGTGTACTAGCAAACAAATACCATGGGAACGTACCTCGTGGCCACCGGGACACAAATATGTATCTGGTTTGCGCCTGCGATGGCCAGGCGTTTCATAATTCCTTATGAACGGTAGGTGCCAACATGTCTGGGAAGTCTCATTGATCATGGGGAAGAGCAGATACCCACAGCAGGGTTTTTTTTTCCTGCAGATTCAGGTGGCTCCAAACTGGTGCACAGAGGTGTGACCTTCTCCTTGAAGCCTGGACCCCCTGAGGGGTGTCTTCCTGGCCAACTGACACTCAGATGGCTGGGGGGGGTGGGGGGTGGAAACTTATTTTGCATGTACACTGAATCATGCCAAGAGGTGCATCAAATTACAATCAGGGTTGGGGGCTTTGAAGCAGGGAAATCCTGTGGATTTCCCTACCTCTGCTGTCTGTCAGCAAGTGGGGGGTGTGAGGACATGGCTGACAGTAAATATTAATCCATATTCCTCACAAGGAGGAAGAGTAGGAGGAAAATGAGGAGCTACCACTGGAGGAGGTAGATGATAATGACGATGACACTTGCCACGATGACCCATCTCAATGTGGGGTGGAGCTGGAAACAACTGGGCCTTCAGACAAGCATGGCAAGCTGCATGCTTGCTTTCTTATGAACTGATCACCAGCCCGATCATGCTACTGCTGCTGTCTGGCATGGCATAGGTTTGGCAGTGTAGCACCCATTGGTTTGTTTTTTTTTATCCAGGGTTGTGCACCCACTTGTAGTTCTTAGATTTTAATTTTTAATTTTCATGGCCAAGTGTTTCTAAATTCTATGAAACACCTGTTGGGCCAAAATGCTCACTGCACCGCTTGAAAAATTCCTTGGGAGTTGTAGTTTTCAAAATGGGGTCACTTTTTGGTGGCTCCATTATAGGGGTATCTCAGGATGTTTTCAAATGCAACATGGCACCTGAAAATGATTCCAGTGAAATCTGCCCTCCAAAAGCTATACAATGCTCCTTCCCTCCTGAGCTTTGCTGTGTGCCCCATAAAGCAGTTTATAACCACATATGGTGTTTCTGTATTCAGGAGAAAATTAGTACAAAATTTGGTGGTGCATTATCTCCCGCTACCCTTTGTGAAAATGAAAAATTTGGGCTTAAGGCAAACTCTCTCTTTAAAATCTGCAATTTTTTTATTTTCACAGCCAAGTGTTTCCGAATTCTATGAAACGCCTGTTTGGCCAAGATGCTCACTGCAACCCTTAAAAAATTCCTTGGGTGGGGTAGTTTCCAAAATGGGTTCACATTTTGGGCTCTTCAACTGTAGGGGTATCTCAGGGTATATTCCAATGCGACATGGCACCTAAAAACTTTTCCAGGAAAATCTGCCATTAAAAACCATATGGTGAGGGACGTGGCCTGGTGGGCATGGAGTAAAGATGCACGACAGAAGGCTCTCCAAATATCCTGATTACATCATGATTATCCCCATCTCCCCTAACTCTTTACCAGACCTGCATCCCTGGAAAAGACCTTCTGGACCGCCCCTGGTGCTCTGGCTGATCGGCGGCGGGGCAGGAGAGCGGAGTGCGTGCCTGTGGCGCTCAACCTGAAGACACTGCGCCCGCCATTACAGAGGAAGTGGAGAGAGACGGGCGTCGCGGACTATCAGCCAGGAGGGGGGTGAGCGGACATACCATCGCCGCTGCATCGGGGCTGAGGGGAAGAATAAGGAGCAGGGAACTGGGAAAGCCTGCTGAGACAGAAAACTGAAAGTTACAAGCCATATATGAAAGGCATCCAGTCACTGGTTTCCTCCTGCAGGATTCTTTATTCCAACCACAATTTGCACTAAACATACTTGTATATAGAAACAGCAGTTGTTGTATATGGGGCGAAAAACTGTCTCAACCACCTTCTCCTACTTCAGGCAAACCTTTGGTAGACAACATGAGCCAGACTGAGGAGGAAGATGTACCTGCAACTCAATCTGATGATACACCTCAAGCAGATAAAATCATGTTGGCAATAGCGGCTTTCCAGGCTGCCCTAACTGCAAAAATAGATCACCTACAAAGTGACATCAATTTTCTGCATCATGATATCAAGAAAATGAGAAACCGCACCAAAGAGGTAGAACGTAGAGTTGGAGAAATGGAAGACACAGTGCATGGCAACTGTGAGCTGACAAACTCGCTTCTTCAGCAAGTAAAGACTCTTCAAGCTAGAGTAGAAGATGCCGAAAATCGCAACAGGTGTAAGAACATCTGCATCCTTGGCCTCTCAGAGAAAGCAGAAGGCACAGAACCCGAGATCTTTGCTGAAAACCTGATAAAGTCTATGCCATCGCCGCTGCTTCTATCTCAATGCTTTGTAATCGAGTGAGCGCATAGAATCCCTACTAGGCCTCTGCCTCCTTGATCCCCGCCAAGACTATTCATAATGAGGGTCCTCAACTACAGAGACCGTGACAACATCCTTGCGGCAGCCAGAAAGAAGGGAACTGTGTCTTACAAGAATACTAACATATCCTTTTATCCTGACTTCACTGCTGAGGTACAGAAGAAGAGAAGACAATTCACGCAAGTTTGAGCCAAACTGAGGGAACTTGGCATATCATACGCAATGTTATACCCAACGAGACTGCAAGTCCAGGTGGATGGAACCACTCACTTCTTTGGACAATCGCCGTCCTCTAAGAGGAAGACAATGACGCATCAGCTTAGTATAACTGAGAGTACTTCATATACAAATGATCCCCACGTATCTCGGATGTTAACCTGATGCAGGTTGTATAGGATGTGGGGAGCTAGCGGGGGGTGGGCTTAGTGAAGATTTCCTTTCTATTCTCTGATCCTACTCATTTCAAGCTTTCTGAGATAGATTGTACTGGGGAGAGGATAGGGCGCGTAGGTTATTTCTCACTGCAAAGGGCTCTTTTCTAGTAGTTTCTAGGGAATACACCTTAGCGGGAAGGGGTGGGAGAAGGGAAGAAGGTACCCTAAGATAGCAATTGTTCAAGTCGTTGATGAGCTAAGTTACATAAGTGTCAGTTCAAAACTTAAAGGGGTTCTGCACTTTCATTTAACTGATGATCTATCCTCTGGATAGATCATCAGCATCTGATCGGAGGGGGTCCGACACCCGACACCCCCGCCGATCAGCTGTTTGAGAAGGCAGCGGCGCTTCAGCAGCGCTGCGGCCTTCTCACTGTTTACCAACGGCCCACTGATGTCACGACTAGTATCAACTAGCGTGGGCGTGGTTAAGCTCCATTCAAGTGAACACAGCTTAGCCCCGCCCATGCTAGTTGATACTAGTCATGACATCAGTGGGCCGGCAGTAAACAGTGAGAAGGCCGCGACGCTGCTGGAGCGCCGCTGCCTTCTGAAACAGCTGATCGGCGGGGGTCCCAGGTGTCAGACCCCCGCCGATCAGAAGCTGATGATCTATCCAGAGGAGCAGATACCGATAACCTGTGAACGTTCAGGCCGATAGCCGATAACAGATAACTTATACCGATATTCTGTACATTTTCATTTTTTTTAAAAAATAAATAAATTCTGTTACGGTGTTCAAAGAGATAATTTTTTTAATATATTTTAATAGTTTGGACTTTTTGGATATGGCAATATGTGATATGTTTATTTATTGTTTATATATTTTATATGTAAAATTTTTAACTTTTTATTTAATGACTATTTTCCCCTTAGGGGCTAGAACCTGGGATCTTTTAATCCCTTGTCCTATTCAACCCAATAGAGCTCTATTAGGGTGAATAGGACTTCACACTCTCCCTGCTGGCCTGTGCATAGTACACACAGCAGCAGAGGGCTTACCATGGCAACCAGGGCTTCAGTAGTGTCCTGGCTGTCATGGTAACCGATCGGAGCCCCGGGATTACACTGCTGGGGCTCCGATCAGAAGCTTCCACTTCCACCAATGAAGAGGAGGGGAGAGGACCCCGTGGCCACTGCCATAAATGATTTTAATACTAGGGGGTGGGGAGGGCGCACTGCGCCACCAATGGTAATTAACGTTTAATACAGGAGGCGGGTGTGTCGGCGCACAATCACATAGCCGGCACCCTGCTTCTGACAGGGAGCTAAGATCAGCGGCAGCAGTTAACCCCTCAGGTGCGGCACCTGAGGCTTTAACTGCCACTGATCGCAGCTTCCTGTCATATAGGTTGGGCACTGCCTCCTGTATTTGTATTAGACGTTAACTTTCATTGGTGGCACAGTGCGCCCGCCCCTCCTCCTCCCGTCTCTCCTCATTGGCAGCGCGGCACATGGGGAGGGAGAGAGCGATTCCTTCTCCCCTGTGCTGCTGAGGGAACATGGCGCACTGACAGCAGCGCACTCATGTTCTGTGATATGACACTGGACGCATTATTGGCCAATAATATCGGTAACTCCGAAAATTGGTTTATCCCTACTACAGATTACATCTAACTGAATATACTCAGAAGCGACTCCTAGCACGACGGCAGACTATCTTTTCAGATGGAGACAAAAGTGGGAAAGCTCTTGCCTACTTGGTAAAGACTGAAGTCCCCCAAACGGTAGTGGCAGCGATTAGACTGGAATCTGGGGTGGAGGTGCCTAAGCCATAAGAGATATGTTCCCAATCTTACTATAATAAACTCTATACATCAAGTTATATTCCCACGACTGATAGCTTGAAGGCATACCTAGATCAGATTGAGTTTACAAGACTGTTGGGGGAAGATAGAGAGATACTAGATTCACCAATATCTGCTGCCGGGATTCAGATAGCAATAGGCACTATGGCCTCTCACAAGACTCCTGGTCCGAATGGCTTCCCCGCTGAGTGTTATAAATTACACGCCGAGGGTCTTCGTGACCGATTAAGTAACCTATTCAAATACGCCTTGGAGACCTCAGCGTTACCATCGTCCTTTTATGAGGCTACAATTGTGGTGATTCACAAGGCGGGGAGGTGACCGGATCAATGTAGTTCATAACGACCCATTTCACTTATAAATTTAGATGCCAAAATCTTGGCTAAAGTATTGGCCTTATGACTGACGGGGGATATCCTATCTATCGTGGGGACAGACCAATCAGGCTTTATGCCGGGGAAATCTATGGATATTAAAGGGAACCTGTCACCGGGATTTTGGGTATAGAGCTGAGGACATGGGTTGCTAGACGGCCGCTAGCATATTGCGGATGTGCTAGCGGCCATCTAGCAACCCATGTCCTCAGCTCTATACACAAAATCCCGGTGACAGGTTCCCTTTAATCTTTGACGCCTCTATACCAACTGTAGGAGGGTTCAAGGGATGATCGTGTCCCTGGTAAGAGCTGCCCTGGTGCTGCCTGCCGAGTATACTGGCCGAAAAGTTGGGGTCATGTGCATCCATGGAGACTTAAAGGACTATCCCACCACCCTGGTGTCTCTGTCCACGGTGGCCGGTAGGTGGACTCACGAGGTCGCTGTCACCACCAATTTACAATATGAAGTTATAATTGGGAGAGACTTCCCGGGTTTCCCGAAATGGTGGGTTAGGTGGTCTCTTGGACCTTAGCGTGTCTCTGCAACCTCTCTGACAATGTTACTAAAACTAAATCTTTATTATAATTGCTAAAATACACATATAAACCTCTTGGGATCAAATGGTTAAAACTCTCAGGAGTGGGTTAGTTCCGGGATATGGTATCTGGTGCTGATATGTGACTGACATGTTAATCCATGTCATCCCCAAAGGGTTAACTGCACTCTAGATACTTGAATTTCTTTATTTTGAAATCCCTATCTACCCTTCCTGCCTAAAATCTGAAGCCTGCTTCCCTACATGTTTCGCCGAACGATTCAGCGTCTTCAGGGGATACTGCACAGGAGTTAATGGAAATGGTTTTCCCAAGTGGGACTACCTAAAGAGGTTCTGACCGACCAGGAGACCCCTTTAATGTCAAAGTTACGGACATCGGTTTATCATCTGCAAACGGACGGCCTGGTAGAGAGATTTAATCAAACATTAAAAAAACAGAGTGGTGTCTAAGGATGGGAGGGATTGGGACCTTCCTCTGCCCTATCTCATGTTCACAGTGCGAGAGGTGCCCCAGGCCTCTACAGGGTTCTCGCCCTTCTAACTGCTATATGGCCGACATCTTCACTGTCTGTTGGACATAGCCAACCCACACCCTGTAAAAGTCTAATTGAATATGTCACTCAGATGCAAGAGCCGATGGAGACAGTGTTGCCACTTGTTAGGGAACATATGGAGGCTGCCCAGCAAGCCTAGAGTAGGGACTATAATCAGCAGGCTCCGGTCTGGATCTTTAACCCAGGAGATCGGGTTTTGGTTCTGGTACAGACGGTGGACAGTAAGTTCCTGGCTAGGTGGCAGGGACCCTACGAAGTACTTCAAAAAGTTGGTGAGGTAAACTACAAGGTACACCAGCCAGGGCAGCGAAAGCCAGAGCAGGTGTACCATGTGAATTTACTTAAACCTTGGAAAGATAGGGAGACCAGTATGGATGACAGCCCATGGCCGAGTTTCCAGCCCCATGGTCTGATACAAGGGAAGCAGTTGCCACAGTGAAGATTGCTGACAGCCTTTCCTCTAAACAGACTCGGGAGGCCAGGGAGTTCGTCAGCAGAAACACAATGTGTTCTCGGACCTCCCTGGACGCACTTCTACAATCCAACATGACATTGTCACTGAGCCTCAGGTCAGAGTCCAGTTGAAACCATACCGGGTACCCGAGTCTCGGCGACAAGCCATCTCGGATGGAGTGCAGCTAATGTTACAACTAGACGTCACTGAGGAGTCGAAAAGTGAATGGGCCAGTCCAAATGTCTTAATACCCAAGCCGGAGGGGACGTTACAGTTCTGTAACGATTTCTACAAACTAAATGAGATTTCTAAATATGATACAAATCCCATGCTTCGGTTGGATGAGCTTATTGAGAGGTTAGGCCAAGCCCGGTATTTTTCTGTTTTGGACCTCACAAAAGGGTACTGGCAGGTACCCTTGTCGGAGGCTGCCAAAGACAAAACCGCCTTTATTACACCAGAGGGGCTGTACCAATCAAAGGTGTTACCCTTTAGTCTGCATGGCTCCCCCGCAATTTTTCAATGGCTCATGGACATTGTGCTGCGTCCACATCGTCGGTACGCTTCAGCTTTACCTGGACAATATTGTCATTCACAGTACCGACTGGGAAAGTTACCTACCAAAAGTACTACAGGCTGTAGTGAACTCACTTCAAAAGGCTGGACTAACAGCTAACCCCCAAAAATATGCAATAGGGTTGCGAGCGCGCACATCGCGAGATTACAGCAATCTAACTGTGACGAAAGGAGGAGATTCGGAGGACATAGGCGGTGCTGGGCTCCTTCACAGGGGGGCGTGGCTGGGCACCAGGAAGGTTCGTACAGCCCCTTGGGCACCTTACAAGACTCATTTACATATGTCTAAAATCATTTTTTAAACAAAATAAAAGCACACAGCCCTATAGGACAGGTATATTGCGGACATGCTAGCGGCGATCTAGCCGTGCATGTCCACAGCTCTATAAATGAAAACGAGGTGACAGAATCCCTTTAAAGTTTATTTTGCTGTTAAACCTTGCTGTGTTTTGAAATTTCACCTCCATTTTTCTTTAATTATTGTGGAACACCTAAAGAGTTAACAAAGTTTGTAAAATCATGCCAACATAAAGCAGACATATAGGGAAGGTTAAAGGGGTTATCCAACTCCTATAATGCACCCCAAAATGGCCGGGCCCCTCATACTGGTCATACTTACCCCGCTCCTCGTTACCCGCACCGCTTCTGATGCATCCCCGTCGTGCAGATCAAAACATCTGGTGACCAGGGTGGGGCAATAGCAAACCGTAATGGGAACAAGCCTCCCTAGCGTCACCCGCGATGTAAAAGCATTACAGAGTTATTACCACATAAAGTGACACATCAGATTTGCATAAATCGGCCTGGGACTTAAAGGGGTTGTGTCACTTCAGCAAGTGGCATTTATCACGTAGAGAAAGTTAATACAAGTCACTTATTAATGTATTATTATCCATATTGCTTCCTTTGCTGGCTGGATTTGTTTTTCCATCGCATTATACACTTCTTATTTCCATGGTTACAACCATCCTGCAATCCATCAGTGGTCGCTGTGCTTGCACACTATAGGAAAAAGTGCCAGCCTCTCTGGTGGCCAGAACCGTGGGAGCTCAAATAGGCCAGTGCTTTTTTCTGTAGTGTTAAAGCACCGCCACCACTGATGGGTTGCAGTGTGGTCATAACCATGGAAACAAGCAGTGTAGAATGTGATGGAAAAATTAATCCAGCCAGCAAAGCAAACAATATGGAAAATCACAATACATTAGTATGTGCCTTATATTAACTTTCTCTACATGATAAATGCCACTTGCTGAAGTGACACAACCCCTTTTACGGCTAAATGTGCAGCATGTCAATTTATGCTGCAGAGGGAAATCTGGGGCAAATTAACAGCGTTTCTGCAACAAAATGCATGTTGCCTTTCTGCTACAAAACATGTTTCTCTACTGCACATTTCCAGCAGAAATTATGCAGATTTTCTGATTCAGAAAATCTGCAAGCATTGCAGTCACACGTAAACATACCTTATGGGAAAATGTACATGTTGCAGAAACTCTGCAGATTTTCTCTACCAAATACTGTATTTTGTAGCAGACTGCGTTGCAGTTGCTCTCTGAACTGAAAGGCATGAAATCCATAATGAAAATCCACATCATCTATTGACATGCTGCAGATGTAAAATCTGCATTACTGCAGATTTTTTTCCACAGCATGTAGATTATAAGGATTGCTAAAAACTCATTCACTTTACTAGATAGTGTAAAAATCCCCACCAATCAGATATTAATTACCTAGATAGGTCATAAATACTAAACTCTCGGAAAACCCCTTGAAAAGTTGACAGTTCTAATGATTGATCGCCACTGATATGTGACAGGTCACCATTCGCACTGGGTTTATAAATCTCCACCATTATGTTGACAAATGCGCAACTTGATGTTCATGAATTTTACCTTTGATGAGCTCTGGCTTGTAGGCCTTTCTCATTTGCTGCAGGAAGTCATTATAAAAAGGCTCTGCTTGTTCAGAAGGCATGGCCATGTGATAGTCGGGCTTGTTTCCCTTTAGGACACATTGCAAGGTAAACTGGCTGACACACAGCACTTCATAGTGCTTATCCATGACACTTTTCGACCAGTGTTTACCGCTATCATCCTCAAATATCCGGAGGTTCAGAATCTTTCTGATCCTGGAAGGAATAAACAGACAGCATTTCACCTGCAGGGCTAAAAAGAAATGTATTTCTTATTAATTAAAAGGTTATTCCGACCTAGACATGGAATATGCCATGGATAGCCAACAGGTGCAGGTCTCACATTCTACCCGTCCATTCAGAGCAGCCTCGACACTGAGCCCCGTTCTTGAGATAGATGTTGGCCATTTATTGCATATTCTGTACAAATGCCATAAATGTCCAAATGGGAATACACCTTTAACTAAATTTCATTTTATTACTGAAATCTGTGCTGATTTGAGGAGGGACATCATCGCGGGTTTTAGATGCACTGTCTGCTGCATGTGTCCGTACCTCAATATCTGGTGTTTGATGGCCTAGGGGAGAGCGAATCACGCTTTGGATCCAAGATCCAAAGTCGATTCATTGCCCAACTTCGTTTTAATGCTGTATGGAGACCTGTCTCCGTACAGCATTAAACTGCATGCGCTGCGCGAAGGCAAAACTTATTAAGTCCGAAGTCTCACAAGATTTCGATAAAAAACTTCGGGCTTCGATTCTACAACTTTAAAAACATTTTAAAACAGCAATCGGAAGCAGAGTTCAGATTGCTGTTTTAAAATGTTTTCAAAGTTGTAGAATCCTCAAAAAGTGGGGGTCCAACAACCAGTACCCCCACTGATCAGCAGTTTGAAGAGGCACCTAACCAAGCACAGCGCTGGACATTATATAGTGGCTGTGCTTGGTATTGCAGCCCAGGCCCATTCACTTGAATGGGACCGATGGCGCCTAGGCCATGTGGCCAATGAATGTGACAGCACTGGCCTAGGAAGAGGCTGCAGTACTCACTGGAGCACCGTATATCCCCAGCATATGCCATATATGTCCACCTCTGGGACTTGCACCTATTTCCAGAAAGTAGCACCTTTCCATTCCTTCAGTCTCTGGATGAGGTGGCCAGGTGCAATATGGGAGTTACAAAAAATACCAAGCAAACGTGCTCATTTGTTTTCACAATTCCCATAGACATGAATGGAGCTGTGCACACATGTGGTCAGCTGTTTTATTCTATGCCTAGATGCAGTAGCCAGTGGCCTCATCAGGCGGTTCGGGGGACTTCTGGAGGTAACTGCAGGTCCCGATAGTGGGACCTACAGCATTTCCATTTCCGTTGTTCTGCTCTGTTAGAAGAACAAAAATAACTAAAGTGCCGGATTTGACACAAAACTGAACCGAACAGACCTGAACAGAACCGACTGACAATAATGGGGACCATTCTGGACACTGTTTCTATATGCTCTTTTTTTATGTAATCTGCAATGGAAGCCCCAGTTGGAGCCTATGACATAGATGTGAACATACCCTAAGCTGTCAATATCTCATAAATAGTAAAACAAATAATAATACTTACATATAGTCAACATCTTTTTGTGTGTCTTCCACTGATATTCCCAACAGTACACAGATACCACGTCCAATGGAGCTGATCTGTTCTTCTCCAACTACAAGAAACACATGGTCAGTAGTTACAGTGAAGCTCCACTTTTATCCATCCACTGACTTGTTATTCACTCCTGCTAGAGGTTTGCACAGTGAATAAACTTTACTTTTAGTTTCAAAGGTTATTTATTGAGGTTTTAAAACAGTACAGCTAATGAAGTCACCTAGGAATCATCAAGGTGTACAATAAAAGATACCAAACAATACAAAAATAAAAAATACAATTATTGGATATCTATGCAAGTCACCAGACAAGGCTAGTATATTTAGATGGTAGGAAGGCACATGGAAAAGGAAGCAAGCTACAGACGTGGACAAAATTGTTGGTACCCTTTGGTCAATGAAAGAAAAAGTCACAATGGTCACAGAAATAACTTTAATCTGACAAAAGTAATAATAAATTAAAATTCTATAAATGTTAACCAATGAAAGTCAGACATTGTTTTTCAACCATGCTTCAACAGAATTATGTAAAAAAATAAACTCATGAAACAGGCATGGACAAAAATGATGGTACCCCTAACTTAATATTTTGTTGCGCAACCTTTTGAGGCAATCACTGCAATCAAACGCTTCCTGTAACTGTCAATGAGACATCTGCACCTCTCAGCAGGTATTTTGGCCCACTCCTCATGAGCAAACTGCTCCAGTTGTGTCCGGTTTGAAGGGTGCCTTTTCCAGACTGCATGTTTCAGCTCCTTCCAAAGATGCTCAATAGGATTGAGGTCAGGGCTCATAGAAGGCCACTTTAGAATAGTCCAATTTTTTCCTCTTAGCCATTCTTGGGTGTTTTTAGCGGTGTGTTTTGGGTCATTGTCCTGTTGCAAGACCCATGACCTGCGACTGAGACCAAGCTTTCTGACACTGGCTAGTACATTTCTCTCTAGAATTCCTTGATAGTCTTGAGATTTCATTGTACCCTGCACAGATTCAAGACACCCTGTGCCAGACGCAGCAAAGCAGCCCCAGAACATAACAGAGCCTCCTCCATGTTTCACAGTAGGGACAGTGTTCTTTTCTTGATATGCTTCATTTTTTCGTCTGTGAACATACAGCTGATGTGCCTTGGCAAAAACTTCGATTTTTGTCTCATCTGTCCACAGGACATTCTCCCAGAAGCTTTGTGGCTTGTCAACATGTAGTTTGGCATATTCCAGTCTTGCTTTTTTATGATTCGTTTTCAACAATGGTGTCCTCCTTGGTCGTCTCCCATGTAGTCCACTTTGGCTCAAACAACGACGGATGGTGCGATCTGACACTGATGTTCCTTGAGCATGAAGTTCACCTTGAATCTCTTTAGAAGTCTTTCTAGGCTCTTTTGTTACCATTCGGATTATCCGTCTCTTAGATTTGTCATCAATTTTCCTCCTGCGGCCACGTCCAGGGAGGTTGGCTACAGTCCCATGGATCTTAAACTTATGAATAATATGTGCAACTGTACTCACAGGAACATCTAGTTGCTTGGAGATGGTCTTATAGCCTTTACCTTTAACATGCTTGTCTATAATTTTCTTTCTGATCTCTTGAGACAGCTCTTTCCTTTGCTTCCTCTGGTCCATGTCGAGTGTGGTACACACCATATCACCAAACAACACAGTGATTACCTGGAGCCATATATATAGGCCCAATGGCTGATTACAAGGTTGTAGACACCTGTGATGCTAATTAGTGGACACACCTTGAATTAACATGTCCCTTTGGTCACATTATGTTCTGTGTTTTCTAGGGGTACCATCATTTTTGTCCATGCCTGTTTCATGAGTTTATTTTTTTACATAATTCTGTTGAAGCATGGTTGAAAAACAATGTCTGACTTTCATTGGTTAACATTTATAGAATTTTAATTTATTATTACTTTTGTCAGATTAAAGTTATTTCTGTGACCATTGTGACTTTTTCTTTCATTGACCAAAGGGTACCAACAATTTTGTCCACGTCTGTATAAGGTAATACAATAGCGAAGATCAATAGAATGGGAGGACAACCAGGGCTCCCAGAACCTCTCAAAGGCCAAAAAGAGGTTGCTGGTTTGTGTGTGGATGAACACAGTAGGGTATTTGTTTGGCGCACAAAGGACGACCTCAGTCAGTGGACTTATGGTGAAATAGCTGTTTTAATTGTTCAGTAGACAATGCGTTTCGGCGTTTATAACTCCTTTATCAAGTCTTAGGGGGCGTCAGCAAAAAGACTGGCCAGATGGCTGGAGCGTCTGGTTAGCTTGTAGCTAAGGTGAGTACATTTCAACCACTTCGCTCAACCACATAACCGTTACCCACCACCCTATGAGCGCCTCTCCCTTCTCTTTTGTCTCTCGCCCAAAGGCCAAAAAGGTGTCTGTGCAGATGACATTAAGCCTTTCGTAAAGAAGTATCCTATTGACTCTGTCCAATACTGCCTGAAAACTAAGTGAAGTTGACCGCCATTTGAAAGCTACATGGATTCTAGCTGCTAAAAGTATATACTGTGATAGCTTAAATTTGGCATAAGTTAACCAAGGGGGTTTGTCATCCAGGAGGCATAAGGGCAGAGACGTAGGATAGAGGCATCCCAACACTGATGACAATAGAGTGCATATTCGGCTCCAGAATCTCCTCACAATTGGACAGGCCCTCCATATGTGAAACATTGTGCCCTCCTCATCACATCCACGGAAGCACCGTGAAGAGACCTCAGGGTATATGCAATGTAGTCTAGCTGGGACCATGTAGGTCCTATGCAATATCTTTATTGATGTTTCTGCTAGTAGATGGTCTGCCAAGATCCTTTAGTGAGAGTCTGGGAGAGCTGGTACCACATAGAAGCTGAATATTCAACCTCCAAATCCTCCTCCCATGCTTTCATTTATGGTAGTTTAGAGCCTTCAATTACACCATTAAGTGTCCCATACATCCTAGATAAAAGACCTTGTTTGTATAGAGAATAAGTTACAGGGCGTTCAAAGGGTGTGAAATCAAAGGAGCCGTTAGACGTCTGAAGGGAGTGAAAAAAAGAGAAGATCCGGTTAGCATTAAACATGTCCCTCGTGGGCAGGTCATATCTGTCCTTAAAGTCAGCAAGCAAAATTAGTTTACCTCTTACTAGAAACTTGTGTAGATCTCCCCCAATTAAATGTGTGAGCCTGCAGCCCTGGTGGGAATGCAAGGTTTCCCAAAATATATTCTAACGGGGGGGGGGAGTGAATAGTGACTTTTCTAGCGAGATCCACAGCGGGTGCTTTTTAGGTTCAAGGTGAGACAGGAACAATTGCGCTAGCCTAGCTGCTTTGTAGTAAGGAAGTCCGGAACTGAGAGACCCCCCTGGGACTTATGGCAACACATTGTTTGCCTAGCTATAAGTAGACGTTTATCTGCCCATATAAACTTCAGGGCCTCAGTTTGTAGAGCTTTTAGATCAGAGCTAGGTACCGGTACAGGAAGAGTTCTGAATAAATATAGCAGTCTGGGGAGGACCACCATTCTGACAATATGAATCCTACCTACCCAGGATACTGGGAGGGATCTCCAGGCTTTAAGGTCCTCTCTAATTTTGCGATACAGGGTAGGAATTTTTTTTTGAAATAGGAACTTTTGCGATAGGAGGGATGTAGTCTGGGGTGACAAGTTAAAAAAAGAAGCTCGGATTTGGTGTGATTAATAGAAAGCCCTTAAACCGCAGAGAACGAATTCAATACCCTTAATAAGGATGGGAAGGATATAACAGTGTTTGTGATGAAAAGAAGGAGGTCATCAGCAAAAAGGCTTAATTTATGCTCTAGACCTCCCACAGGGAGCCAGTAATATCAGGGTGAGATCTGATGTGGATTGCTAGTGGTTCCATAGCAAGGGCAAATAAGGCGGGCGATAGAGGGCATCCCTGACGTGTGCCCCTCTGAATCAGAATAGGTGAGAAGTGAGTCGCAGGAAGTTTTAGATAGGATTCAGGAGTAGAGTAAAGTGACTGAACGGCTTGAAGAAAGGGACCCCAAATGCCCATAGCGCTCATAACCCTCGAGAGATAATCCCAATCCAAGGTATCAAAGGCTTTTTCAATGTCAAGAGCCAAGATGCCATGGTCCTATTGGCCTTATGGATTATATTCAGGATTTTTCTGATGTTATCAGGGGCCTCTCTGCCTGGAATAAATCCCACCTGGTCTCTATGTATAATGTCCGGTAGCAATTTGTTAAGGCGATGAGCCAAAATCAAAGTAAAAATGTTATTGTCTAGGTTGAGGAGGGACATGGGCCTGTAATTGGAGGGCAACAAAGGGTCCTTATTTAGTTTAGGTATTACAATAATCCTAGCAGAAAGGAATTCCGAGGGAGGTGTGGCACCCTGTAGAAGATGATTACAATATCGGGCAATATGTGGATTTAAGAAAGGGGCATATTTTTTGTAATAAAGTGCAGATAACCCATCTGGTCCCGGGGCTTTACCCAACTTCAAAGTTTTGATGGTGTATGTCACCTTGTCTGCGGAAATTTGTCCACAGAGGATGGCCAGTGCATTGGGGAAAACCTGAAGGAGAGGGATTGATGTTAGGAAGTCAACCTCCGCGATCCCAGGGCCCACTGGGGGTCTGGAATATAATTGCTGATAGAAAGCCTGAAAGGTATCATAAATTGTATGAGGATTAGAAGTAGTACGTGCATTTCTGGTGTGGATTTGGAAGACCTGAATAATCCTCTGCTTGGCTTTCAGTTGCCGGGCAAACATGTTATCGGGTTTGTTAGCATATTTATAGTAGTAGGAAGCAGTCCATCGGAGATCTTTCTCTGTACTATTGGTTAGCAGCATATTCAGCTGTAATTTAGTATCTTTTACAGCTTTAAGAAGGTAGAGAGAGGGGTTCCGCTGATGTGCTCGTATTAGTCTACCTAGCTTAGCCTCCAGCGCTATCTGGGCGGAGTCCTGTCCCTTTTTTAATTGGGATGCCACTCCCACAAGTCTGCCCCGAATAAAAGCTTTATGAGTAAACCATAATAACATAGGATTGACCTTAGGTGTAGCGTTCTCAGTGAAGAAGGTTTGCAGCTCAGCTTGGGGTTGATCATACAGTCCTGATCAAAAGTTTAGGACCACTTGAAAAATGGCAAAAAAATCATATTTAGCATGACTGGATCTTAACAAGGTTCCAAGTAGAGCTTCAACATGCAACAAGAAGAAATGGGAGTGAGACAAAACATTTTTTGAGCATTCAATTTAATGAAAACAACGAATAAACTGAAACAGGCTGTTTTTCAGCTGATCAAAAGTTTAGGACCACATGCCTTTAAAAGGCCAAATCTGTGCAAAGATGTGCATTCATTGTCATTTTCTGTCAGGTAGTCACACGTTGTGATGGCACAACAACTCTCCCTTTTTGAACGTGGTCGGGTTGTTGAACTGCATAAGTAGGGGCTCTCACAGCGCGCCATCGCTGCTGAGGTGGGACGCAGCAAGACAGTCATTTGGAATTTCTTAAATGATCCTGAGGGTTATTGAACAAAAAAGTCAAGTGGAAGACCCAAAAAAAAATTCATCAGCACTGAGCCGGAGGATCCCATTGGCTGTCTGTCAAGACACTGGACGATCCTCGACCCAAATTAAGGCCCTTACTGGTGCTGACTGCAGCCCCATAACCATCAGACAGCATCTGAGACTGAAAGGCTTCGAAAACAAAAACCGTCTTCAAAGACCTCGTCTCCTTGAACGCCACAGAACTGCTCGTTTGGACTTTGTAAGAGAGCACCAAACATGGGACATTCAAAGATGGAAGAAAGTTTTATTCTCTGATGAGAATTTTTTTTACCTTGATGGTCCTGATGGTTTCCAACGTTACTAGCATGACAAGCAGATCCCACCTGAGATGTTTTCTATGCGCCACAGTGGAGGGGGTGCCATAATGGTCTGGGGTGCTTTTTCCTTCAGTGGAACAATGGAGCTTCAGGAAGTGAAAGGGCGTCAAACGGCCGCTGGCTATGTCCAGTTGTTGCAGAGAGCATTCCTCATGACTAAGGGCCCTCGTCTGTGTGGTGACTGGGTTTTTCAACAGGACAACGCTACAGTACACAATGCCCGCTGGACGAGGGACTTCTTCCAGGAGAATAACATCTCTCTTTTGGCCCATCCTGCATGTTCCCCTGATCTAAATCCAATTGAGAACCTTTGGGGATGGATGGCAAGGGAAGTTTACAAAAATGGACAACAGTTCCAGACAGTAGATGGCCTTCGTGTGGCCACCTTCACCGCTTGGAGAAATGTTCCCACTCACCTCATGGAAACACTTGCATCAAGCATGCCGAAACACATTTTTAAGTGATAAACAATAACGGTGGAGCTACTCATTACTGAGTTCATGTTTGGAAGTTGGATTTCTGTTTTGGGGGGGGGGGGTTATATTTTTTTGGGGAGGTGTGGTCCTAAACTTTTGATCAGCTGAAAAAAAGCCTGTTTCAGTTTATTCGTTGTTTTCATTAAATTGAATGCTCACATTTTTTTGTCTCACTCCCATTTCTTCTTGTTGCATGTTGAAGCTCTACTTGGAACCTTGTTAAGATCCAGCCATGCTAAATATTATTTTTTTGCTATTTTTCAAGTGGTCTTAAACTTTTGATTAGGACTGTATAATACCGGGCGGGTTAGAAGAGACTCATTCAGTCTCCATGAATACGGAGCATGACTAGGGCCAGCAAAGGCAAACTCAGCCAAAGCTACATCCTGATCAGACCAAGATGATACAATATGCCTAGAGTATAATAAATAGGGTAGGCTAGATGTAGAAGTAAGGATCATATTAATACGGGTATATACCTGGTGTGTCGGGGAGTAGTAGGTATAACTCCTTTGTGAACCACTGTGCTCTCTCCTTATGTATTAGCTAGGAAGAGAGATTCAAGCACTCTGCGCATTTGGGCCGAATGAGAGATCGGGCGGGGATGATGGGGGGGGAAGGAACGGTCTAAAATAGAATTGAGGACAAAATTGAAGTCCCCACACCATAGAAGGCTATGGTAAGTGAGGGATTCAATAATCTGCCCCACTTTTGAGAAACAGGGGATGACTCCTACAGGCAGAGGACGTCGGTCGCATGTTTTGGAGTTAAATCCCCTTACATTTTGTGTGAGGATTGTACACATCTCGCACAAGAGCGAACCTGTAGCCAACCCCCATTCGTGACCTGCGATTATTTAAAGGAACATGCAGAATATACCCCTGGGTTACAGTAGAACAATAAAATGTTAACATAGTGAGCATAAACACTAAACAATTAGGTAAGCAGCTATACCTAGAGTAGAGAGCAACATGAAAGTCCATGATGCCGAATCCCTGTATAGGAATAAGTTAGAAAGAGTAAAATAAAGAAGTGGGTAGGTCCCATGAGGTAAAAGAAAACAGCAGTCTGCTCTTCATCCTTGCAGACTTGGAGTGTGCGATGATCTTCAAGGGTCACCACTCAGGAAACAGGAGAACGGGATGCTGAAGAGGTGGTAACTGGTACTTTGGTCCATACTCTGGCTGGGAGCTGAGATTTAGGAGCTGCTGTAGATGGAGGTGGGTGCTCCAGTGGGATTCCCGCACGCTGAAGTACTTTGCATCCCTCCGACAGAGAGTGCACCATATGGGTGCAAGAGTTCAGTTGAAAGGAGAGGGCAAAGGGGAACCCCCACCTGTAGTGCACTTGTGCCTTTTACAGGGCCTGTGTCACTGGTCTCATCTCCCTGAGTCTACGGAGCGTTGAGGGTGCCAGGTCAGCATAAAGATGGACTGATGATGGAAGACCAGGTAAGTTGGACAAGTTCCGGCCTGCCAATAGTATTTGGTCTGTCACCTCTGGGTAATGGAATTTGAGTACAATGTCTCTCAGTAGATCCAGAGCGCGGGGTTTACCTAGTGCCCTGTGGACTCTATCCATTCTCAGCTGGCCCACTTCAGCATGTGTAAGTAGTGCTTCAAATAAAGTAAGCAGGGTAGTTGGTAGATTAGAAAAAGTTTCTGGCAGGCCCTGATCCTCAGATTTCCTCTCCGTGACCTATTTTCTAGGTCTTCTATCTTTAGTTCAAGGGCAGCCAGCTGGGCTGCATGGGAGTTTATATCTTCCCTGTCTGCGCCTATGGAGTCTTATATGTCATCCGTCCGCGTCTCCAGGTCAGACACTCTGTTCCCTATGTCCTGAATTTGGCTGGAAAATTCCGCCACTGCCTGTGAAAGTTCAGAATGGAACAGTGCGGCTATATTCTTGTGTAGGTCCGGCTGACCTTGGTCCAGAGCTACAGCCTCCGACGGGTGAACACTTTGTGTGGATGAGGCAGTGCTAGCAGGAGACACCACTGGGTCTGACATGATGGCATTACTGGTGAGTTGGAATATCTCCGGCAGCGTCTGTGAAGGAATCGGTGTACCCGCATGTCACGGCTTTTTGTGTGCGCCGTGACACGGTTGCCGTGCATGCTGTTGCCAGCTGCAACGTGTTGTGGTTGCATGTAGGTGCCTCCTCCTTTCTTCTGGGGCCTTTCCTGTCTGGTGCCGGAGGGGTTAATTATCTAGCTGGTGGTGATTTAGGTGTGTCCACAAGATTTATATTACCTGTGGCCTGTTGGCTGGGTGCATTGTTCCTCCAGCCTTGCTGTGTGCTGGAGCTGTGCTCCAGCCAGGCCTCTACTATCTACCCAGTGCTTGAGGGCCACCTTGTGGAACATCAAGGTGACCATGATGTCTCCCCTGGTCTGTTGGTGTCTATAGTCCAGCATGTTTGCTAGACATGTTCCCTGTGTGGTGTGCCTCCGAAAGGGGGTGTCAGGGTTCCCCGGAGGGGGAACTACAAGGCTGTATGCTGCTCTGCCTGGGGCCGCCATGCGTCCTGTTTGCATGGGGGTTTCCAGGCAGTAACTGGTGTGGTTGTTTGTACTGTGGCCTTTATGGTGTGTGGGCACCAGTACTCATGCTCTGGTTCCAGTCGGTGTTGCTGGGCAGGTAAGTGTAATGTATGGTGTGCTTACCTGCCGATCCAGTTACTGTATACAGTCTTCTCTTTTTCCTTGCAGCTAGGCTGGTGGAGACTCCTGTTCACCCGTGTCTGGGATGAACAGGTCATAGCTGCCCTTTCTTTATTTGAGGGATTATCAGGGCGACTCAGGGTACTAGGTTTCCTGGGTATAAGCTGTCCTACCATCCAGGTCCGTTCAGAGGGTGAGGAGTTAGGGCGAGGATTAGAGATGCTTTAGTACTTTACCTGCTCCCTTATCCCAGTCGCTGGCCTAGTTGCTACATCATCTGCTCCACATTGTATGGTGGGCAGTTTTACCTACTCCCCATCGTGACACAGCAAGTTTTGCTTTGCCCTTTGTGTGGGTCATCCTCTGGAACCCAAGCATGGGTAATAGGTGCTAATGGAGCCGTGAGGACGGTGCTAATGTCGGGATATCTGCAGTGCGCGGAGCGGAGATCACAGAAGTATGTCTTCCCTGCATGCTGCACACATGCGCCCCCCTAAACTTTACTTTTAAATCTGCCGCCCCTCCTCCGGCCTCGATGGTCTCTGCTCCCTCGCAACAAGCCTGAAATGACAAGCACAGCAGCAACCAGAGATTGGCTGAGTGGGCATTGCCTGCACGTCAAGTGTGATCAGCAAGTAGAAAGCAGCGGAAAACCTAGGAAGCATTACAACAGGATCGTGGGGAAAAAATGTGTATTTTTTAATACTTTGTACCCCATTTAAGGGCTGAGCAATCGCAAATAACTGAAGCCGAAATGTAGCCACACTAACTGATATAATCTCGCCAATGTCGGGCATCTCATTTCGGTTACAGCCGGAATCACCCTAAACTCACCAGTGAAATACAGCACAGAGGGCAGGAGATGAGAGGGGCAGAGTCCGTCTGCTTACGCAGTTTGGCCAGCGTGGGGAGAGCCAATGTGACGAGATGGGAAAGAGTCCGATCTGGGAAGTGTGAGACACAGTAAGGCACCAAGGTATGTGCAAGGGCAGAACTCATATTCCAGCTGCTCATGGAGTAGAAGAAAACAGGGTGCCCTGGAAGTTGTAGGGAGGGGGTAGAGATGTTGATGAGGAGGCTGCTGCTGCCTGGAGGACCCCCATCAAGGAATCCACTGTCTACTCCCATTACTTCTCGTATTAACAATTAAGAACACAGTGGGCGTTGTGTGCATGGACCCAGAAACCAACAGAATCAACTTCTTCCTTGGTCTGAAAAGCTTCAATCTGCATGACTACAACTTACTCTAGAATGCTAATCGTCATCCCCTGCAACATGTGCATGAGGTTGTGGACTTTTCAATAATTCTGCGCCACATACACCAGATCCTTGTAGTCGAAAGACTTCACCAACATGCAGGTGACAGATGTGACATAGTAGAAGATGTAGCCAAGAAGTTTTAAGGAAGCTGTGAAGACCGGTCCTGGAGGAAGACGTTGACAGCTGGTTCTCCATGTGCATGCAATGCCCGCTGTGTGCTTAACCTTTATTACGAGCAGCAGACAGTGGAGTCCTTGCATCCGAACCTTGTTGTCAGTGATTATGAGGGCAAAATAATGATCTCTCATAATAATTGTAATCAAGTTAAAATGTTCAATTAATTGTGATTTTGATTTAGGTCATAAACGCCCAGCCTTACCGCACTGTAAGTAGCAGACAACAGATGTTACACCCATCCATCTCTATTCAAACTCTTTATATGTCACCAGTACTTAATGCTTGAGGTTTCTTGTACAACTCATTATAATTAGATAGGTTGTCCAGGCTTTTAATACTGATGACCTCTCCTGAGCATAAGTCATAAATATCAGATCGACGGAGGTCCAACACCCGACACCCCCGGCAATCAATTGTTTGAGGAGATGGTGCGGTCTTCGGTCTCTTTTTCTGTCTGCTGCTGCCATCTATAGTCTTTGCCGAGCTGATATTAATGACCTATCCTGAGGATAGGTGACCAATAGAAAAAGTCCAGAGAACCCCTTAAAGGGGTATTCCCATCACTGACAATGGGGGCATATCGCTAGGTGCGGGTCCATAGAAATAAATGGGAGCAGGGGCCACGCGTGCGCTCCCATTCACTTCTATGGGAGCAGCGGGTGCAGTGCTTGGTGATGGATAGACCCTGGGAAATCCGGGGTCCTCCAGCCACAGATCTCCCCACTCCGTTCTCATTGTAGGTGCGGTTGCCAGAGGTGGGACCCCCACCTATCATCCTAGCGATATGCCCCATTGTCTGTGATGGGAATACCTCTTTAAAGAAAGCAACGAAACGTGTTCAAGAGAAAATACAAGTCCAGTTGCACTGACTTCTTACTATTGATAAACATCAATAACCTTCTTTTGTTGTATGGGGTATCAGTACTCCATGCAGAGGCATACGGTAAAACATTGCTTTACATTGGTGTTGTAGGGGCAATGTATGCCACTGTATGTCTATATAGTAGCATAAGTTTGCACCTCTGAAAAAGAAAAAAAAAAAAAGTATGAACAGAATTGTTTGAGAAAAAAGTAGTAGGAATAGCTCACTCTTATGTGACAGGGAACAGGTGCTCTAGTCCAAATGGCTGTATCACTCGTACAGAGAAAAATATTGAAATTACTTGTAATTTGTGGACTGGCACTCTGTATGTGTGGCTTCAAATGAATACACAATAATTATGGTGATCACATCTAAATTTAATAAATGAAAAACAATCGTAATGACACTATAAAACTATTAAAAATTTAACAAACATATGCATGCTCACACATATTAAATATTGTAGAAAAAATACGTCATAAATCGTATATGCAAGTAGTTCATAAATGAAAAATGGGATCCGAAAAATTTTGGGGATCCGAATTTTTTTTTCTTATTTGGAGCGCTCCAATTTTTAATAGATCATCCGTATAAAGGCCTTTTCTTAGTCCAGTGGGAGTTCTCAGCTGGTTACGCCATAACCAGCTGAGAACTCCCACTGGACTAAGAAAAGGCCTTTATACGGATGATCTATTAAAATCAATCTTACTAAAAAATTGGAGCGCTCCAAATAAGGCTACTTTCACACTAGCGTTCGGGGCTCCGCTTGTGAGTTCCGTTTGAAGGCTCTCACAAGCGGCCCCGAACGGATCCGTACAGCCCCAATGCATTCTGAGTGGATGCGGATCCGCTCAGAATGCATCAGTTTGGCACCGTTTGGCCTCCGTTCCGCTCAGCAGGCGGACACCCGAACGCTGCTTGCAACGTTTTCGTGTCCGCCTGGCCGTGCGGAGCCAAACGGATCCGTCCAGACTTACAATGCAAGTCAATGGGGACGGATCCGTTTGACGTTGACACAATATGGTGCAATTTCAAACGGATCCGTCCCCCATTGACTTTCAATGCAAAGTCAGGAGTCCCCATCAGATCGGAGTTTTCTCCGATCCGATGGTATATTTTAACTTGAAGCGTCCCCATCACCATGGGAACGCCTCTATGTTAGAATATACCATCGGATTTGAGTTACATCGTAAACCTCAGATCCGACAGTATATTCTAACACAGAGGCGTTCCCATGGTGATGGGGACGCTTCATGTTAGAATATACTGAGAACTGTGTACATGACTGCCCCCTGCTGCCTGGCAGATGCTGCCAGGCAGCAGGGGGCAGACCCCCCCCCCCCCCCCTCCTCCTGTAATTAACTTATTGGTGGCCAGTGCGGGCCCCCCTCCCTCCCCAGTATTAAATATTACCAGTGCGGCGGCCTCCCCCTCCCTCCCTCCCCAGTATTAAATATGACCAGTGCGGCCTCCCCCTCCCTCCCCAGTATTAAATATTACCAGTGCGGCGGCCTCCCCCTCCCTCCCTCCCTCCCCAGTATTAAATATGACCAGTGCGGCGGCCTCCCCCTCCCTCCCTCCCCAGTATTAAATATTACCAGTGCGGCCCCCTCCCTCTATATTTATTGGTGGCCGGGGGCCAGTGCGGATTCCAAGTATTGTGAGCAGTGCGGCCTCCCCTCTCCCCCCCTAATTAAAATCACCCCCCCCCCCCCATCATTGGTGGCAGCGGAGAGTACCGATCGGAGTCCCAGTTTAAATCGCTGGGGCTCCGATCGGTTACCATGGCAACCAAGACGCTATTGCAGTCTTGGCTGCCATGGTTACTTGGCAATAAATACAAGCATTATACTTACCTGAAGAGCTGCGATGTCTGACCGGCCGGGCGCTCCTCCTACTGGTAAGTGACAGGTCTGTGCTATAGGCAATGCGCCGCACAGACCTTTCACTTACCAGTAGGAGGAGCTCCCGGCCGGTCAGACATCGCAGCTCTTCAGGTAAGTATAATGCTTGTATTTATTGCCAAGTAACCATGGCAGCCAAGACTGCAATAGCGTCTTGGTTGCCATGGTAACCGATCGGAGCCCCAGCGATTTAAACTGGGACTCCGATCGGTACTCTCCGCTGCCACCAATGATGGGGGGGGGGGGGTGATTTTAATTAGGGGGGGAGAGGGGAGGCCGCACTGCTCACAATACTTGGAATCCGCACTGGCCCCCGGCCACCAATAAATATAGAGGGAGGGGGCCGCACTGGTCATATTTAATACTGGGGAGGGAGGGAGGGAGGGGGAGGCCGCACTGGTCATATTTAATACTGGGGAGGGAGGGGGGGCCGCACTGGCCACCAATAAGTTAAATACAGGAGGGGGGGGGTCTGCCCCCTGCTGCCTGGCAGCATCTGCCAGGCAGCAGGGGGCAGTCGTGTACACAGTTCTCAGTATATTCTAACATGAAGCGTCCCCATCACCATGGGAACGCTTCTGTGTTTAGAATATACTGTCGGATCTGAGTTTTCCGAAGTGAAAAATCAGATCTGAAATAAAGTTATGCAAACGGATCCGTTCTGAACGGATGCAAGCGTTTGCATTATAGGAGCCGATCCGTCTGTGCAGACACCAGACGGATCCGCTCCTAACGCAAGTGTGAAAGTAGCCTAAGAAAAAAAAAATCCGGATCCCCCCAAAAAAAAAAAATAAATCGGATCCCATTTTCAACACCAAGTTCCTGCGATACTTTGCTGCAAGATACAAACCTGTTTCCTGATACAGACCACGTGATATGCCGGCGTCTGCCTGAATAGCGCGGAGAAACGAACACAGCAGCAACTTTTAGGTCGGGTATGTAATGCCATATCTTGGAACACTAATATTCTTATCCACCTAGAAGCAGGTAAGACCTGTATAGGCGGTGATTATAGTACATACCAGTACTTGTTTTTCCATCATAGACATAAACTAAGGTCTGGGCATTTAAACCGCAAACAAACTATAATCAAGCAGTAACTGGTGAACAGTATTCAGGATTGTTTTTCATCCTCTTTAAGAACATCTTGGCCTGCAAGCCACAACAACAGCTGAATGCACTTTATGCAAACTTTTAAATCAAATACAAAGATTTAGTTCAGTCTTATTAGAAAACCACCCTCATTTATTTTATGAACTACTTGCATATACGATTTATGACGTATTTTTCCTACAATATTTAATATGTGTGAGCATGCATATGTTTGTTAAATTTTTAATAGTTTTACAGTGTCATTACGATTGTTTTTCATTTATTAAATTTAGATGTGATCACCATAATTATTGTGCATTCATTTGAAGCCACACATAACAGAGTGCCAGTCCACAAATTACAAGTAATTTCAAAGTATGAACAGAACCTAATACTACATTTCCCTTGAAAGGTAACGGTGTGACCGTCAGCAGCTCTACTAGTGGATTGCAGGTGAGACAACCCTTTTCATGGCCAATAAATGGGGGTAATGGTCAAATGTGGCTGATTTCCGTGGCACCTGTCACTAGAATTTAGTTCCCCAAACCTCCAACACCAAGTTATCCCTTAGGCCTAGTTCACACGAACATTTTTTTTGCGGGTGTACGGGCCGTTTTTTTGTGTTCCGTATACGGTCCGTATACGGAACCATTCATTTCAATGGTTCCGCAAAAAAAACGGAATGTGTTCCGTATGCCTTCCGTTTCCGTTTTTCCGTTTTTCCGTTCCGTTGAAAGATAGAGCTTGTCCTATATTTGGCCGTAAATCACGGGTCGTGGCTCCATTCAAGTCAATGGATCCGCAAAAAAAACGGAACACATACGGAAATGCATCCGTATGTCTTCCGTTTCCGTTCCGTTTTTTCTGAACCATCTATTGAAAATGTTATGGCCAGCCCAATTTTTCCTATGTAATTACTGTAAACTGTACATGGCATACGGAAAAACGGAACGGAACAACGGAACGGAAACGGAAACACAACGGAACTCAAAAACGGACCGCAAAAAACTATAAAAGCCATACGTTCGTGTGAACTAGGCCTTAAGCTGATGGCTTTACAAAGGTAGTCCTCTTTCTTGTCAGTTACTGCATAATAAAGGGAAAGAACTTTGACCGATGCATTTAGATGCCAGCAAGGAGTCATGGGGGTGGAGGTACTCCTTTTGAGGAGTCATGCTGGGTGGTCTACCTCCTGTCTTGAATGACGCCTCACAGACCAGGTGGGCTAGTTCCCATGGCAGATTCTGTCAAAATCCACAGTGTACTCTGTAGCACAAATCAGAGGGTTTTTGCAGCAGTTCTTCAATTTATATGCCCCATAGCGGAGGTTAGCCCCATAGCGGAGCACTTGTGCTCTGCTTTCTCCGTCGGCCCAGCAGAGTTGAACAAAGCCACAGTCTGCACGAGTGTCCACCACTCCATTCAGGCCCCCATGATACTGACATTCGGGGGCCCCAGCAGTCAGACCCTCACCGATCAGACACTTATCACCTATTCTATGGATAGGGGATACGTTGCTGTAATAGGACAACCTCTCTAAGCAGCGTTTGGCGCATGCACAGTTGAAGGCAAAGCCAGTACATCTGACATCACAGCGCCGAACAGTGCTTTACAAGGCTTGTGATGCCGTATCTGGTCTATGGGGCATCATTCAAGCCAGGAAGGAAGCTGCCCAGCTTGACTTGTTGCCATCTGAATGCGAAGTTCTTTTTTGCTTCATTATGCAGAAACTGACAGAAGAAGGAAAATTATCATCATAAACCAGCAGATAACAGGTTTATGGCAGTTTTGGGGCAGCTATATCGCACAGAGCAATTGCTTTTTTGTTTATATTATTACACTGCTAGGCGGAGGCTTCCCCCTAGCAGTGGTCCCAGTGACATCACCGGCACTGATGAGCGGGCTTTAATGCTGCCCCAGCCGTTTTACAGGCTAGGGCTGCGCTATAGCACGCCCATTTGTTCCAGTGACCTCACAGGGCTTACTGCTGAGCCTCTGCCTAGATTACACATGGAGAGCCCGGTACATCACCCGGATTTCTAGAAAAAGCCCTTTTCCTGCGCGATTCAGCACAAAGCAAAGGCGAGCATGAAATGCTCCTATGCTCAGGTCAGAGGGGCTGGTTGGGGAAAGAACTCTCTGCATAAGCGCTGTCAGTCACAGGGGAGGGGCAGGGAAGGGGGTGCAGTTACCGTGACTTGAAGCAAGGAGGCCGCTGCCCCTGTGACTTCAAGCATGCGTGGAGAAGCGCGCCGGGCAGGGGATAAAACGATGTTTTCAGTACTTTTGCTGCATCTGCCTTCAGGAAGAAAGACATCACCAGGAACACACTGCTGGTGGCTTGGGATGGTTTGGCGTGGTGACAGGTTCCCTTTAAATTGAGCTAAAGGGCAAAAAGGCTCCGGCTTTTCAAAGGGTCCACGCAGTAACGCACCTGCGCATTCTTGGTGCGGTCTTGGAAACCCTGTGGCAACCGTCAGCCGCATGAGCGCGCCCTTACTTTGAAAACAACGGGAGGCAGTTTCAGATGGGTTTTCGAAACTTATCCACAATAAAACCTCCCCCCAAAATCCTCTGTCTGAATCTACCCCTAGCCAGCTTTCCCAAAGCTATTCCACTGCATCATATGTACACCTGTAGGAAGGCTGCATGACAACCTCTGTGGGCTCTGCACGGTGTCTAACTGGTTGTCACCCAGCTTTCCCAGGAGCAGAAATAACTCGCAGGCACTGGCTGAATAGAACAGGTGATGTTTCATGTGCACTGACACGGAAGGGAAGCCTGCCATGAGCTCAGCCTCCATTGCCCAGCTGCTAACCCCATGTCACTGCTCACAGGAAGGAAGTTCCCCGCCAGCCGGCTCCTGGCGCACTGCATTGGGAGGAGACTCGCTACTTTTCTTCCCAGTAACACACGAGTGACAGAACTCTTCCCTTCGCTGCCCGCCCTTCACCGGCAGCCATCACCTCAGGGTGCTGTAGGTCGCAGGCTGGGGGCCAGCACTTACCGGTAACACTAGCCTTAGTCACCCTCTGGATTACAGCTCTCATTGCGCTCTGCTGGGTGGAACGAGCACTCTGTTCGTGCTATCAACTCTGCAGCACGTCCGTTTCCTACGGACAACGTGGTGTTCTGGCGCCCTCTGGTGGCGCTAAGTGATTGTGACAGCAGCAGCCAGAAGCTACCTTACCTGCTGTGTGAGAGTAGTACATGTCCCACCAGTGCAGCAAATGATGGGAGTAATGCTAATTACTGGACATATTTATTCATTTAATTACATCATCTGGACTTTGAAAAATGTGGCATCCTTGTCTCAAAATTTTGCCCTAGGCCTGGCATCATAATTGGATGTATTTTAGCCTCCATATATAACAGCCACAATTCCTGACCCAACCTTGGGTCTAATGAGCCAGACATATAGGATTATGGGTAGAGTTGAGCGGACACCTGGATGTTCGGGTTCGGCCGAACTTCGGATAAAAGTTTGAGTTCGGGACCCGAACTTGACCCCGAACCCCGAAGTGCTCTGCAAACAAATGTGGATAGGGAAATGAATTTAAATAACATAAAATACGTACAAATAAAAAATAATAAACTTGATCTAGGAGGACGAGGTCCATATGGAGTAGGACATTGAGGAGGCGGTGGATGTGGCGGTGTAGGTGGAGGAGGAGGTAGCCTACACTGGTTTTTGGTTTTAAATTTTATTTTTAAAATTAGGGTACACCCCAAAACATTGGGAAATATAACCTGTGATAACCCCCTCCAGTCGTGCTAAACACACGTTCAGCACCTCCAAGCGGTAAAGGGCAAGCTCAGGCCATGTGCCCAATTTGGAGACCCAGAAGTTGCAGGGGCTGACCCCTGTCAGTCAGTTCATGTAGGTGTGTGCACACTTACTGCCCCACCATGTCGCACGTCCCCGTGATGTTCACGATCCAATTTCATATCTGCTCTATCAACTTTCGATGTTCTTCTATGCGCCTACCATGGTGATCACGGGTGGCGGGGAATCAGGGTTCCAGGCCAGAGAGGGAGTGTGAGAAAGAGAGACCACATCCAAGGGAGGATTCATTTTTTCAAATTTAAAATTAGAGTTGAAATATGGGAGAAATTATTAAAGCATAAAAGTGTGACAACTTTTCAAAGTTCAACCCTTTAATGACCAAGGGTCATTGATGCCCTAGTGTCCAGGTCAAAATTAACAAATCTGATATGCGTCACTTTATGTGGTAATAGCTTTGGAACACTTTTACTTATCCAAGCCATTCTGAGATTTTCTCGTGACACATGATAGTACTTCATGATAGTCATATATTTGAGTCACTATATTTCACCTTTATTTATGAAAAAAATCCAAAATTTGGAAAAATTCTAAATTTTCCAAATTTCAATTTCTCTGCTTTTAAAACAAAGTGATACCTAATAAAATATTTATTATTTAACATTTTATGTTGGCATCATTTTGGAAATGTAATTTTATTTTTTTAGGACGTTAGAAGGCTTAGAAATTTAGAAGCAATTCTTAAAATTTTTAAGAAAATTTCCAAAACCACTTTTTAAGGACCAGTTCAGGTCTGAAGTCACTTTGTGGGGCCTATATAGTAGATACCCCCATAAATGACCCCATTGTAGAAACTACACCCCTCAAGTTACTCAAAACTGATTTTACAAACTTTGTTAACCCTTTAGGTGTTCCACAAGAACTAAAGAAAAATGGAGATGAAATTTCTAAATTTAATTTTTTGGGCAGATTTTCCATTTTATAAAAAAAAAATGTTTAACACATTGAGGGTTAACAGCCAAACAAAACTCAATATTTGTTACCCTGATTCCGCGGTTTACAGAAACACCCCACATGTGGTCGTAAACTGCTGTACGGGCACACGGCAGGGCGCAGAAGGAAAGGAATGGCATATGGTTTTTGGAAGGCAGATTGTGCTGGATTGGTTTTCTGAACGCCATATGTTTTTTATTTTTCTGCCGATCATCTTGTGTAGGGGCTCGTTTTTTGCAGAAAGTGTTGAGGTTTTTATTGGTACCATTTTTGGGTACATAGGATTTATTGATCATTCATTATTACACTTTATGGGGCAAGGTGACCCAAAAATTGGCTGTTTTGGAACAGTTTTAATTTATTTATTTTTACAGCGTTCATCTGAGGAGTTAGGTCATGTGATAGTTTTATAGAGCAGATCGTTACGGACGTGGCAATACCTAAAATGTGTACTTTTTCTTATTTATTAAAGTTTTACACAATAATAGCATTTAGTGTCTCCATAGTCTGAGAGCCATAGCTTTTTTATTTTTTGGGCGATTGTCTTAAATAGGGTATAATTTTTTGCGGGGTGAGGTGACGGTTTGATTGGTACTATTTTGGGGGTCATAAGCCTTTGCTGTTGCACTTTTCGTGATGTAAGGTGACAAAAATAGCTTTATTGGCACTGTTTTTTTTTTAATGGTGTTTTTCGGACGGGGTCTATCATGTGATATATTTATAGAGACAGTAATTACGAACGCGGTGACACCTAATATGTGTATTTTATTTTATTTTTTCATTATTTTTTTTTTGGAAAAGGCAATTTCTTTTTTTCATTTACATTCTAATATCTTTTTTTATTTTTCATTTTTATTATTTTCACTTTGTTTTTTTTATCAAGTCCCTCTTGGATCATGAAGATCCAGTGGGGCTGATAGCTGTACTATACTTTGCAATGCTCTTGCATTGCAAAGTATAATACTATTAGATGCCCTGTAGGTGGCAACAGCGGAAGCTTTTGCAAAGCATTCGGTTGCCATGGCAACCATCGGGTGCTGCAATCGCAGCGCAGCAGCCCCGATGGTTGAAAGAGGGAGCTCCCTCCCTCTATTAACCCCATGGATGCCGCAACCGTGGCATCTATGGGTTTACAGCAGAGTGTCAGCATAGAGCTGACACTCTGCTGATGGCGGCGGCTCAGGAATGGAGCCGCCATCATCACACACAGCAGGGGGACCGGGGGCAGCGCTGGAAAGGGGGGGGGCGGGGGGATGTACGGCCAGCAACATTGAGGGAGGCTGGGGCAGGAGGGGCGGGGAGAATGAATGGGGCAGAGGATCGCATCAGGGCAGGAGAGCCTGAGTCGAGCGGCAGGCGGACACAAGGGGGACTTGGCGCACAGATCGGGGAGGCACAGATGGGGGGGCATGAGGACACTAGGTGATTTCAGGCTCTGATCTGCAGAGCACAGATCAGAGCCCGAAACCGGCATTTTAACACTGCCGCGATCCGATTGGTTAGTCTGCACAGACTAACCAATCTGATCGATTGCCGGCAAGGGGCCACTCTGATTGGTCCATTGCCGGCATTACTGGACTGTATGCTGTCCGTGACAGCACCAGGGCAGGGGCAGAAGCTTGGATTAAAGAGCTGCCAGAACGTTTATATACGTGATAGCTGCACGGGGCATGTGCAAATATCACGTATATAAACGTATTGCAGTGGTGAAGGGGTTAAGCATTGAATGAAAGGATGTGGTGCGCATTAATTACTGAATAATTTATTACATTTTATTCCCTGTCACCTATGCATAGCAGGTGTTTATTCACGTTTAAAATTGTCTTGTCGTCAGCACATTGTCTGAAGAACTACCACGCCAGGGAACTCCTTGGAGCTGGCTTTGGTGTGCTCGGTCCCTTGCTGCGGTGGGCAGTAGGAGGCGTACTGTCTAGAGGACGGCCGCTCCGCTTTTGCACCCTGCTCCTTCTTCTGCTGTGCTGGTGGCTCTGTGCGACCACCGCCTCTTCCTCCGAACTACATAGGTCACTCGCAAGACCTTGATTCCATGTGGGGTCGAGGACCTCATCGTCCTCCACATCATCTTCCACCCAGTCTTCACCCCTGCCTTCCTTGTCGGTCTGCACACTTTAGAAAGCCCCAGCAGTTGGCACCTGTGTTTCATCATCATTCGAGACTTGCTGCAATGGTCCTCCCATGTACTCATCTTGAAAGATAAGTGGTTGGGCATCGGTGCACTCAATCTCTTCCACTTCTGGGGCAGGGCTAGGTGGATGGCCCTGGGAAACCCTGCTAACAGAGTCATCAAAAAGCAGAAGAGACTGCTGCATGACTTGGGGCTCAGACTGCTTGACTGATTTGCAAGGGGGTGAGGAGATTTCAGCAGGAGATTGGGTGGGAGACAATGTGAAGGAACTGGATCCACTGTCAGCAAACCAATCTACTATCGCCTCTACTTGTTCAGGCCTCACCATTCGTAGAGCAGCATTAGGCCCGACCAATTAAAGCTGCAGGTTTTCTCGCCTACTCGCACCTGATGAAGGGCTTTTACTTGTGCGTGTAGCTGGCACAGATCGACCACGTCCTTTCCCTGCAACAGGAGCTCCACAGGGCCTGAACCAGTGTAGGCATGAACTAAATATTTCTTTGCCCAAAATGGCTGTATTTCAAATGGCTGTATTTCAAATCCCTGAATCAAACCCCTGTATGTAGAGGGAGTATCTCACAGGGCCTGAACCAGTGTAGGCCTGAACTAAATATTTCTTTGCCCAAAATGGCTGTATTTCAAATGGCTGTATTTCAAAAGCCCGATTCAAACCCCTGTATGTAGAGGGGGTATCTCACACGGTCTGAACCAGTGTAGACCTGAACTAAATATTTATTTGCCCAAAATGGCTATATTTTAAATCCCCGAATCAAACCCCTGTATGTAGAGGAAGTATCTCACAGGGCCTGAACCAGTATAGGCCTAAACTAAATATTTCTTTGCCCAACATGGCTGTATTTCAAATGGCTATATTTCAAATGCCTGATTCAAACCCCTGTATGTAGAGGGGGTATCTCACACGATCTGAACCAGTGTAGACCTGAACTAAATATTTCTTTGCCCAAAATGGCTGTATTTCAAATGGCTGTATTTCAAATGCCTGATTCAAACCCCTGTATGTAGAGGTAGTATCTCACACGGTCTGAACCAGTGTAGGCCTGAATTTAATATTTCTTTGCCCAAAATGGCAGTATTTCAAATGGCATTATTTCAAATCCCTGAATCAACCCCCTGTATGTAGAGGGGGTATCTCACACGGTCTGAACCAGTGTAGGCCTGAAGTAAATATATCTTTGCACAAAATTGCTGTATTTCAAATGGCTGTATTTGAAATCCTTGAATCAAATCCCTGTATGTAGAGGGTGTATCTCACAGGGCCTGAACCAGTGTAGGCCTAAATTCAATATTGGTGCACCAAATGGCGCTATTTAAAATCTCTAAATGGAACCCAAATGTATTAAGGGTGTATCTCCCAATGACATCTGCATCAAAGGCTGCCAAGTACATTTTTTGTGCCCAAACGAGTGTTTGTATAACAACTGAATTTGACAGCAGTATATAAGCCAGTAATTTCACACGTGGTGATGCTGCAAGGCCTGAAAATAGTGTTTTTTGTCAAAAGTGTGTTTTTTCAAACCCCAGAAAATGATGGGTGTATTTCTACCTTAAATTGCACACTGACTAATCCAGATGTTGTAGATTGCCAATAAAGTTTTTTTTTTTTTTTGTAACAGAATATGAAAGCTGTATATATTAAACTTGAATTTAATACTTGCAGATCTGGAAAATACTGTTTTTTGAAGAAAAAAAATTGTGTGTTTTTCAAACCCCAGAAAATGATGGTTGTATTTCTAGCTTAAATTGCACACTGAATAATTCAGACGTTGTAGATTGCCCAAAAAGTGTTATTTTGGTAACAGAATATGAAAGCTGTATATATTAAACTTGAATTTAACACTTGCAGATCTGGAAAATACTGTTACACAAATCCACTGACTAATTCAGATGTTGTAGTTTGCCCAAAAAATTGTGATTTGCAATGTCCCAAAAGCTCATATGCAGTGCTGGTGCACTGAACTTGCATAAAATGGCCGCCGCCACCAACCTAACTAACAGAATTCTAAAAGTTTGTTTTTTTGGGTCAATGAGCTCAGTGCAGGGTAAAATGATTGTGCCCTGCACCCACACAACTATTTCTCTGTAGATCGCTGAGTTAGATTCTTTCCTATTCTCTCCCTGATATAACAAGTCCAGCAGCATCCTCTCCCTACACTTGTAACAGCAGAGTGACGTGCAGCGCTATGTGACTCAAGCTTATATAGATCCTGGGTCACATGCTGCTCTGGCCAATCACAGCCATGCCATTGGTAGGCATGGCTGTGATGGCCTCTTGGGGCAAGTAGTATGCCGCTTGTTGATTGGCTGCTGTGCAGCCTTTCAAAAAACGCCAAGAAAGCGTCGAACACCGAACTCGAACTTTTACAGAAATGTTCGGGTCTGGGGTTCAAAAATCCTAAAGTTCGGGTTCGCTCAACCGTATTAGGGACCCATCTGCGGAAGCCACCTTGATGCCTGGTAGATGGGCCTGACACATGTTTGAGCAAATATTTGTGCTAAGAGCTTCCATTAACTCATTTATAGTCGATAGTGTACCACTTTTATTAGAATGACCCCCATTTCTTAGCTCTATTGTTTGTATAAATAATGGTGTGCAGCCATTTAGTTTTTTATAGTTTAATACAAGTGTTAGATACTGCTGTTATATTCTGGGTTAAAAAACACAAATTTTTTGCAATACCCTGCATCTGGGGCCTTTGCTGCATTTGCCACAGTGAAAAATAAGCTTTAAATACTGCAAATATATACTGGGTAAAAAAAAACACCCATTTTGTGCAAGATAATAAATTTGCGGCCTTTTCTGCATTTATGTCAGTCCAATACAAGTGTTAGATACTGCTGTTATATTCTGGGTGTAAAAAAACACCCATTTTTTGCAATAACCTACATCTGGGGCATTTGATGCATTTGTCACAGTGAAATACAAGCTTTAAATACTGCAATTATATTCTAGGTTTAAAAAAACACCCATTTTTGGCAAGACCCTACATCTGGGGCCTTTGCTGCAATTCTGACAGTGAAATACAAGCTTTAAATCCTGCAATTATATTCTGGTATTAAAAAAACACCCATTTTGGGCAAGATAATACATTTGCGGCCTTTGTTGCATTTGTGACAGTCAAATACAAGTTGTAGGCTCAGTATGTTCAAGCCCTTAGGGGTGAACAAATGGGGGGGATATGTAAGAGAGTCCCCGAGATAATAATGGATGGACGATACGTGCCACCAGAGGTCCTGTCCTCAGTGGAGTAAGAACCGGATCATTGCGGTTACAGCGGCGAATGCTGCTGGCAAAGTGTGTTTCGGCCGGTCTTACTGGGCACAGGTAAAGAGCAGGGTGGGTGCCTGTTCCCCACGGCCAGCCCAGGTTTTTGGTGGAGCTGGGCCTTTGAAGAACCCAGCCTGCTGAAGGTGGGGTGTGTCTTGCTCTGCTGGAGATTTTGACTTTGATGCTGGTCAAGGAGAGACTGGGCACAGCACAAACTGAAGGATAGCCCTGGGACCTGTGGTGCTACTAGCCAAAGGGGCTCTGGCCTGAGAGAGACAAAGGTAGGTAGCCTAGAAACCTGCAGGACCGGTGCGGTCTGTCCAGAAACAAGGCGACTCAAACCTGCTGTTTATTTTGCTATGGAAGGACTTTTGTTCTATGCACTATGTGGATACACACCTGTGTGGTCTGCACATTGCCTGTTATGCCTTTGGTGTGAATAAAGTCACAGTATATCACAAAGACTGTCTGTAATTGCCTCAATACTGCGACCGCTACCGTAGCCTACCATGAGCACATCCCCACAAAGTGTTAGATACTGCTGTTATATTCTGGTTTAAAAAAAAACTAAAAACTTTTTTGCAATACCCTTCATCTCGTGCCTTTGCTGCATTTCTGACAGTGAAATACAAGCTTTAAAGATTGCAATTATATTCTGGGTTTAAAAAAACACCCATTTTTGCAATCCCCTAAATCTGGGGCCTTTGCTGCATTTGTCACAGTGAAATACAAGGTTTAAATACTGCAATTATATACTGGGTTTAAAAAAAACACCCATTTTGGGCAAGATAATACATTTGCAGCCTTTGCTGCATTTCTGACAGTCCAATACAAACTTTATATACTGCTGTTATATTCAGTTTTTTTTTTTAAAACAGGCATTTTTGCAATACCCTACATCTGGGGCCTTTGTTGCATTTGTCACAGTGAAATACAAGCTTTAAATACTGCAATTACATATATACTGGGTTTAAAAAAACACTAATTTTTTTGCAAGATAATACATTTTGGGTCCTTTGCTGAACTTATGACAGCCAAGTACAAACTTTAAATACTACAGCTATATTCTGGGTTTAAAAACACACCAATTTTTTTGCAATACCCTACATATGGGGCCTTTTCTGCATTTGTCACAGTGAAATACAAGCTTTATATACTGCAATTATATTCTGGGTTTAAAAAAAACACCCATTTTGGGCAAGATAATACATTTGCGGCTTTTGCTGCATTTCTGGCAGTCCAATACAAGTGTTAGTTACTGCTGTTATATTCTGGGTTTAAAAAATACCCATTGTTTACAAAACCCTACATCTGGGGCCTTTGCTGCATTTCTCACAGTGAAATACAAGCTTTAAATACTACAATTTTATTCTGTGTTTTAAAAAAACCACCCATTTTTGGCAAGACCCTACATTTGGGGCCTTTGCTGCATTTCTGACCGTGAAATACAAGCTTTAAATTCTGCAATTATATTCTGGGTTAAAAAAAAAAAAAAAACATTTTTTGCAAGACTACATCTGGAGCCTTTGCTGCATTTGTCACAGTGAAATACAAGCTTTTAATACTGCAATTAAATACTTTAATAAAAAAAAAACACCCATTTTGGGCAAGATAATATATTCGAGGCCTTTGCTGCATTTCTGGCAGTCCAATACAAGTGTTAGATACAGCTGTTATATTCTGGTTTTAAAAAACACACCCATTTTGGGCAAGATAATAAATTTGCTGCCTTTTTTGCATTTCTGGCAGTCCAATACAAGTGTTAGATACTGCTGTCATATTCTAGGTTTAAAAAAAAACACCAATTTTTGCAATCCCCTTCATCTGGGGCCTTTGCTGCATTTGTCACAGTGAAATACAAGCTTTAAATACTGCTATTATATTCTGGGTTTAAAAATACACACATTTTTGGAAAGACCCTACATCTGGGGCCTTTGCTGAATTTGTCACAGTCAAATACAACCAGTCAATACTGCAGTTACATTGTTGGTTCACAATTTAAACATATTTGGGACCGTGAAGTAATTAGATAAAATTCGCCTGTCACACTGTTGTGCGACCTCAAGAAATTTTTCCTCTTTATGACACAGGCACTGCCTTACTCTCAGTGAACTTAATTGTTGACTATTGGCGGTTACATTGTCGCCTGACATAAACCAAGTTTGGTGGGTGAACGCAAAGAATGAGGAGAACGTCAAATAAGGGACGTGTCCCCGGTCGTGGTGCTGCTGGTGGAGCTCCTGTTGCAGGGAGAGGAAGTGGTCAATCTGTGCCAGCTACACGCACAAGTGAAACACCTTCCTCAGGTGCGAGTAGGCGACAGAACTTTCAGCGTTATTTGGTAGGGCTGAATGCGGCTCTACGAATGGTGAGACCAGAACAAGTACAGGCGATAGTAGATTGGGTGGCTGACAGAAGAGGTGGTGGTCGCACAGAGCCACCAGCACAGCAGAGGAGGGAGCAGGGTGCAAAAGCGGAGCAGCCGTCCCCTAGACAGTATGCCTGCTACTGCCCATCGCACCAAGGGAGCGAGCACACCAAAGCCAGCTCCAAGGAGTTCCCTGGCGTGGCAGTTCTTCAGACAATGTGCTGATGACAAGACACGAGTGGTTTGCACGCTGTGCCATCAGAGCCTGAAGCGAGGCATAAACGTTCTCAACCTGAGCACAACCTGCATGACCAGGCATTTAAGTCCTAAGCACGAGATGCAGTGGAGTAGACACCTCAAAAACAAAGAAAGGTCTCTGGCTCCTCCTGCTTCCTCTTCTGCTGCAGTCGCGGCCTCTTCATCCACCTCTGGAGTGACAGTGGCACCTGCCACACCGCAAACAGAAGATCTGCCAGCAACGACACCACCTGGGTCACCAAGCATCTCCACAATGTCCCATGGAAGCGTTCAACTCTCTATCTCCCACACTGGAGCGAAAGAGAAATTACCCCCCTACCCATCCGTGATCCCTGGCCCTGAATGCCAGCTGTCACCGCCAGCTCTGTGAGAAGATCTTGCAGACGTTCTTCTCTACCTGTTGTATGATGATCTTTGTTTTGGTTTCACTTTATATCTCCTTTCCTTCTCCCAGCTGTCATCTATTTGCACTGATTGTCTCCCTTTATATTCCCTCCCATACTGCCTCACTTTGCGGTTTATACTTCTTCCTGGATTGTGTTCACTACTGGAGGCTCCTGCTCCTGATTCCTCAGATAAGTCTGTTTCCTTTATTTGTGACCCTGACTCCGTATTAAGTGCAGGGAGCCGGTGGTCGTGTCCCCTCACTATTGTAGGGTTTTCAAGTGTGACATAGTATAAGGTACGAGGGCATGCAATTGTCTACCATTAAGACGTTTGCATGGGCATAGTAGTCAGGGAGAGCTCTAGGGGTTTTATAGGGCTCACCCATATGCTCCTTAGTTTGGGATCAAGCCAGTCGGATGTTTGTTTATAAGTTCCAGCTTTCTGCAACACCATCCGTGACAACAGCATTTCAAAATTACTGGCCTTTGAAATGCTTTCATTCCGTCTGGTGGGGACAGGGAGTTTTAAAAGCCTTATAGCTGTGGCTGTCCCACAGTACGTCGTGCCCAGCTTCCACTACTTTTCCAGGTGAGCCATCCATTACCTGCACAACCAAGTGGGGGACAAAATAAGGTGTGCACTGCGCAATGCCATCTGTGGCAAGGTCCACTTAACTACAGATTTGTGGACCAGTAAGCATGGTCAGGGACATTATATCTCCCTAACAGCACACTGGGTAAATGCGGTGGCGGCTGGGCCTGAGGCGGATAGCAGTTTGGCGCATGTCCTTCCACCACCAAGGATTGCAGGGCGATTCTCTTTGCCTCCTGTTGCTTCCTCCTCCTACTCCGCTTCCTCATCCTCTACCGCCTCTTCATCCGGTCAGCATAACACCTTCACCACCAACTTCAGCACAGTCAGGGGTAAACGACAGCAGGCAGTTTTAAAACGTATCTGTTTTGGGGACAAACCCCACACCGCGCAGGAGCTGTGGACGGGCATGGAACAACAGACCGATGAGTGGTTGGTGTCAGTAAGCCTCAAGCCCGGCCTGGTGGTGTGCGATAATGGGCGAAAGCAGCTCTGGGACTAGCCGGTTTGATGCACATCCCTTGACTGGCGCATGTGCTGAATTTGGTGGTGCAGAGGTTCCTTAAAAATTACCCCGATATGTCAGAGCTGCTGCAAAAAGTGCAGGCCATCTGTGCTCGCTTTCGGCTTTCTCACCCTGCTGCTGCTTGCCTGTCAGCGCTGCGGCGTAACTTCGGCCTTCCCGCTCACCGCCTCATATGCAACGTGCCCACAAGGTGGAACTCCACCTTGCACATGCAGGCAAGACTGTGCGAGCAGCAGCAGGCGATAGTGGAGTTTCAGCTGCAGCACGCACGGGTGAGTCCCTCTGCAGAACAGCACCACTTCACCACCAATGAGTGGGCCTCCATGCGAGACCTGTGTGCCTTGTTGCGCTGTTTCGAGTACTCCACCAACATGGCTAGTGCTGATGACGCCATTCTCAGCATTGATATCCCACTTCTACGCCTTCTTGAAAAAACGCTTGTGTTTAGCACTGCAGGGGGCGTTATCACAGACAAGCGTAGCCCCCTGTCCACAGCCAATGTGGACAAGCTCACGTTCATTAAAATGAAAAAAGGCATTGATCCCACAGGACTTGTCCGTACCTTGTGCAGAATAGACATGTATACCGGCCTTACCCAGCCATTGTAATACTACAGCGCAATTGCTCATTGTTGTATTTTTTATATTTCCCACTCTTTTGGGGTGTACCCTAATTTAAACAAAAAAAACTAACAAAAAAAAAACTGTGTTGGCTACCTCATCCTACTCCACCGAAGCTTCCACCTACACCTCTACGTCCACCGCCTCCTCAATCTTCTACTCCATATGGAACTCCACCTCATAGATCAAGATTGTTTTTTAACCCCTTAAGGACACGGCCCTATTTCACCGTAAGGACCAGGCCATTTTTTGCAAATCTGACCAGTGTCAATTTAAGTGCTCATAACTTTAAAACACTTTGACTTACCCAGGCCGTTCTGAGATAGTTTTTTCGTCACATATTGTACTTCATGACACTGCTAAAATTGGGTCAAAAAAGTTCATTTTTTTGCATATAAAAATACAATTTTTACCAAAAATTTTTAAAAATTAGCAAATTTCAAAATGTCAGTTTCTCTACTTCTGTAATACATAGTAATACCCCCAAAAATTGTGATGACTTTACATTCCCCATATGTCTACTTAATGTTTGTAGTATTTTGGGAATGATATTTTATTTTTTGGGGGATGTTACAAGGCTTAGAAGTTTAGAAGCAAATTTTGAAATTTTTCAGAAATCTTTAAAATCCCACTTTTTATGGACCAGTTCAGGTTTCGAAGTCATATTGTGAGGCTTAGATAATAGAAACCTCCCAAAAATGACCCATTCTAGAAACTACACCCCTCAAGGTATTCAAAACTGTTTTTTCAAACTTTATTAACCCTTTAGGTCTTCCACAAGAGTTAATGGCAGATTGAGAAACAATTTCAAAATTTCTATTTTTTGGAACATTTTCCAATATAATCAATTTTTTCCAGGCAGTAAAACAAGGGTTAACTGCCAAACAACACTCAATATGGGTTGCCCTGATTCTGTAGTTTGCAAAAACACCCCATATGTGGTCGTAAACTACTGTTTGGCCGAACGGGAGCACATAGAAGGAGGGGAACCCCATATGGGTTTTGGAAGGCAGATTTTGCAGGACTGGTTTTGTTTATGCCATTTCCTATTTGAAGCCCCCTGTTGCACCCCTAGAATAGAAATTTCAAAAAAGTGACTCCATCTAAGAAAGTACACCCCTCAAGGTATTCAAAACTGGGTTTACAAACTTTGTTAACCCTTTAGGTGTTCCACAAGAGTTAATGGCAGATGGAGAAACAATTTTGAAATTTCTATTTTTTTGAAAATTTTCCATTTTAACCCTTACTTTATTACTGGAAAAAATGGGTTAACAGCCAAACAAAACTCAAAATGGGTTGCCCTGATTCTGTAGTTTGCAGAAACACCCCATATGTGGTCGTAAACTACTATTTGGCTAAACGGCAGGACATAGAAGAAGGGGAACGTCATATGGTTTTTGGAAGGCAGATTTTGCTGGACTGGTTTATTTACACCATGTACCCTTTCAAGCCCCCTGATGCACCCCTAGAGTAGAAACTCCATAAAAGTGACCCCATCTAGGAAACTACGGGATAAGGTGGTTGTTGTTTTGGGACTATTTTAGGGGTAAATTTGATTTTTGGTTGCTCTATATTACTCTTTTTTGAGGCAAAGTAACAAAAAATGTAATTCTAAAATTGTATCTACATTCGCTATTTAGTTTTGTGGAACACCTAAAGGGTTAACAAAGTTTGTAAAGTAACTTTTGAATACCTTGAGGGGTGTAGTTTCTTAGATGGGGTCACTTTTTTGGAGTTTCTAGTCTAGGCTACATCAGGGGGGGCTTCTAATGGGACATGGTGTCAAAAAAAAAACTGTCCATCAAAATCTGCCTTCCAGAAACCGTATGGAGTTCTCTTCGTTCTATGCCCTGCCGTGCGGCTATATAGCCATTTATGACCACATATGGGGTGTTTCTGCAAACTACAGAATCGGGGCAATAAATATTTAGTTTTGTTTGGCTGTTAACCCTTGCTTTATTACCGGCAAAATGGATTCAAATTGAAATTTTGCCCAAAAATGGGTGTTTTGGCACCGTTTTTACTTTATATTTTTAACACCGTTCATCCGAGGCGTTTGGTCAAAAGTTATTTTTATAGCGACGACTTTTACGCACGCGATGATGTTCAATATGTATGGCTCTCAGACTTTGGAGACACTAAGCAGGCATCCTAAAACTGCGGCCCTCCAGATGTTGTAAAACTACAATTCCCACCATGCCCTGCTGATGGCTGTAGGTTGTCTGGGCATGCTGGGAGTTATAGTTTTACAACATCTGGAGGGCCGCAGTTTGAGGATGCCTGCACTAAAACTAATATTTTTTGGGGAAAGAAAAATTGTTTCCGTGTCTCCAAAGTCTGAGAGCCATAGTGTTTTATGTTCTCTAGTGGACTGTTGGGGATTATAAAAATTTAGTACTCCATGGAAGTGTGATACTCCCTGAAGCAATCGATAACGCAGAGGCCCGGATGATCGGGGCACGTGTCACATTGAGTAGTGGTGTCCTTCCGTATCCCCCTCTTGTGACACACTCTGCACTTTTTTGGGGTTCGTCCCTTCTTTCCAGTATGGGGGACCACACCTGGAAAGTGTTGGCCAGGGACGATCCGGGCGCCTCCAGTTCCCGAGGTACTCCGGCCTGCTCTTTCCCGGTCCGAAAAGATCAGGTCCTTGAGGACTGCCTCATAGAACTGGAGGAATGTCCCTGTGCTGCCAGCGCTTCGGGATAGTACAAAAGAGTTGTACATGGCAACCTGCACCAAGTAGACCGCAACTTTTTTGTACCATGCCCGGGTTTTGCGCATGGCGTTATATGGCTTGAGGACTTGATCAGAGAGATCAACTCCTCCCATATACCGATTGTAGTCGACGATACAATCGGGCTTGAGGACCGTTGCCGCGGTACCTCGCACAGAGACTGGGGTGGTGCTGTTACCGTGGATTGTGGACAGCATAAGGACATCCCTCTTGTCCTTATACCTGACCAGCAACAGGTTTCCACTGGTAAGTGCACGGGTCTCACCCCTGGGGATAGGTACCTGGAGGGGGTAGGCAGGGAGGCCGCGTTGATTTTTCCGCACGGTCCCACAAGCGAACGTGGATCTGGCGGCAAGGGACCTGAACAAGGGGATACTGGTATAAAAGTTATCCACGTACAAGTGGTAACCGTTATCCAGCAGTGGGTACATAAGGTCCCACACGAGTTTCCCGCTAACACCCAGAGTGGGGGGACATTCTGGGGGTTGAATACGGGAATCTCGCCCCTCGTACACACGAAATTTGTAAGTGTACCCTGAGGTACTCTCACAAATTTTGTATAGCTTCACGCCATACCTCGCCCGCTTTGTGGGAATATATTGGCGGAAACTGAGTCTCCCCTTGAACGCAACGAGAGACTCATCAACCGCGACCTCCCTTCCAGGTACGTAGGCCTCCATGAATTTGGCCCCAAAGTGATCGATGACCGGCCGTATCTTATACAGCCGGTCATAGGCAGGATCACCTCGGGGTGGACATGCTGCATTATCGGAATAATGCAGACATTTCCGGATGGCCTCAAACCGGGAGCGTGTCATGACCATACTGTACAGTGGGGTCTGGTATAGGACGTCCCCACTCCAGTATTGCCTGACACTGGGTTTTTGGACTAGACCCATATGCAGCACGAGGCCCCAAAATGTCCTCATTTCGGCTGCACTGACCGGCGTCCAGCCACCGGGTCTAGCCAAAAATGAGCCTGGGTTTTGAGCGACGAACTGTTGGGCGTACAGATTCGTCTGCTCCACCATCAGATTCACCAGTGGGTTACTGAAAAATAAACTAAAATAGTCAATTTCAGTAAACCCCACTGTGGGAATCTGGATTCCAGGATTGCCAGCAAAATCCGGAATCTCAGGCTCAAAGTCCACTGGGGGACACCAACTAAGTTCATCGGCAGGGGGCTCCGGTGGACTTATTTGGTGGGCCGGGAAACCAGTACGAACCCCAGGGCGGCTCGTACTAGGGTGGGCCACAGGATCCCTAGCATGTGGGGCCCCTGGCTCCGCCTGGCGGCGTCCCCACCGCCTTGGTGGCTCATCGTCATCCGATGATGATGAGGAGGATGCGGATGATAAAAGGAATGTGGGGTCATCCTCATCCTCACTGGTGCTCTCTGAGTTCAAGGCATTCTGGGCGTATGCCTCCCGGCCGAGACATCTGGCGGACATGGGTGGTGTGTGCGTGTATGTGTGGAAAACGTTTATATGTGAGTTGTGTGTGGCACGGTGTGCGTACTAAAACAAAAAAATAAAATGTTAGAAAAAGTTCAACTTGCTGATCAGCGGTACAACGCTGATGCGCTAACTGGACGGGCGCTAAAAGTGCGGCCAGCAGGCATGGGGAACAAAAAGTGGGGGGAAGGTGGTGGGGTGGTGGGGGGGGTGGTTGGGGGCGGGGGGGGAGGGGTTGGGTTAGATGGATCAAGAAAGTTTTGAATAAAAGTACTTTTTCTTTTTTTTTCCAACTTACTTTTCCCTCTTTCCCTGCCTAACGGTGCCCTCTCCCCTCACTGACCCTAACCTACCTGGGTGGTGATGTTGGAAGGAGGGTGATGGATGCCGATTAGGGGGACACAGGAGCTGGTGCTGGACGATGCTGCCGGGTGCTCGTGCAGAACAGGAAGAGGAGGGGAGAGAGGAGCGCAGGAAGTTTGAATCTCGCGCCTCTCTCCCCTGCACCAATCAGCACCCTGGACAGCGGCGTTCAGCACCAGGGCCAGCACCGCCTCTTCAAATCTTCGTACTGCGATTGGTGGTGTGTAATCACGCCACAGATCGCAGTCTTTTTCCGGTTCATCGGGTCACAGGACACCCGAATGGACCGGAAACGCAGAAAACCGCAGGTCTAAATTGACCTGCGGTTTTCTGCGATCGCCAATACGGGGGGGTCAAATGCCCCCCCCCCCGCGTTGTTACGGGATGCCGGCTGAATGATTTCAGCCGGCATCCCGTTGCGAATAACCCCCGCGGAGCCGGAAACCCGATTTTAAGTTAGGACGTACCGGTACGTCCTGTGTCCTTAAGGACTCGGGAAATAGGGCGTACCGGTACGTCCTGTGTCCTTAAGGGGTTAAAATTTTTACGTATTTTATTTTATTTTGTCATTTTACTAATTTGTCTGATACATTGTTGGGTCACATATTCCAAATTTTTGGCTGTGATATAACCCTGCTCTACCTAGTAGACAGGTAAATTAATTTCACCAATTTTTCTGTTACATTGTCAAGTGAAATTTACCAATTTCTGGCTGTTATATACCCCTGCTCTAACTAGTAGACAGGTATATTAATTTCACTAATTTGTTTGTTACATTGTCGAGTGCAATTCACAAATTTTTGGCTGTGATCTACCCCTGCTCTACCTAGTAGACAGGTAAATAAATTTCACTAATTTGTCTGTTACATTGTTGGATGTGATATACCTCTGCTCTACCTATGGACAAGGAAATACATTTCACTAATTTGTCTGTTACATTGTTGGGTGACAAATGCTCATCTTTTACGCTAGAAAGTACATTTGCGGCCTACACTGCATTTAGGACTGTACGAATCAGGTGAGGCCAGAACAAGTACACACTATAGTAGATTGGGGGCTGACAGTGCCTACAGTTCCTTTGCATTGTCTCCCATCCAGTCCCCTGCTGAAAGATCAGAGTTTGCACCTACAGCCCATGGCCAACTGTCTTTCTACTCACCCCCTTGCAAATCAGGCAAGCAGTCTGAGCCCCAAGTCATGCAGCAGTCTGTTATGCTTTTTGATGACTCTGCTGGCAGGGTTTCCATGGGCCATCCACATAGCCCTGCACCAGAAGTATGAGGAAATTGGAAGACCACCGCAGCACGTCTCTCAAGATGACAAAACACAGGTGTCAACTGCTGCGGCTTTCTGCAGTATGCAGACCGACAAGGAGGGCAGGGGTAAAGAGTGGGTGGAACATGATGTGGAGGATGATGAAATACTAGATGCGAGTGACCTGTCTAGTTCGGAGGAAAAGGCGGTGGTCGCACAGAGGCACCAGCACAGCAAAAGAGAGAGCAGGGTGCAAAAGCATGTTACATTCTTGGGTGACATTTTACCATTTTTGCCGTGAATAAACCCCTGCTCTGCATAGGTGACTGTAACATTAATTAAAAAAAATTGTTATATTGTCAGGTGACATTTTACCAATTTTGCCGTATACAAACCCCTGCTCTGCATAGGTGACAGGGACCTAATTTTTGCAAAATCGTCTGTCCAATTGGTGGTTGACATGAACACAGTTTTGCCATGAATAAACCCCTGCTCTGCATAGTTGACAGGGGCCGAAATTTTTAAAATTTGTCTGTTCCATTGGTGGGTGACATTAACCCATTTTTGGCAATGAAAAACCCTGCTCTGCATAGGTGGCATGGACTTAAATTTCTAAAATTCGTCTTTAATTGATGCATGCTACTTCCTTTCATTCTATCCTTCTACTTTAACAACTTGTCCCACATTTCTGCTCGATCACATTTCAGCCATTGACCTCCCTTGGATGTGGCATCTTTTTCTCACTCTCCGGTGTGGAACCCTGATTCGCCGCTAACCGTGATCAACATGGTAGGCGCAGAACAGAACATCGAAAGTTGATAGAGAAGATATCCAATTGGATTGTGGATGTCACAGGGACGTGCGATCAGGCAGAAGTTATCTAGAGTCAACAAAGCGGCAGCAGGGCCTCTCCTATCTACGTGACATTCCCTATAATTTTTTATTAATGATTCCAATAATAGGCCATTTTAAGAGTCCTGTATTGTTATTTATCGTCACCACCTCCCCGTGTCAGAAGTGGGTAATTGCCGCCTGCCCCCTCCTTAACTTGGAAGCTTATGCTTCAATACTTTGTCCCACATTTCTGCTCGATTACATTTAATTTCATCCATTGACCTCCCTTGGATGTGGTATCCCTTTCTCAGGCTCCCTCTCTGTCCTGGAACCCTGATTCCCCGCCACCCGTGATCACCATGGTAGACGCAGAAAAGAACATCTAAAGTTGATAGAGCAGATATCAAATTGGATCGTGAACATCATAGGGACGTGCAACATGGTGGGGCAGTTTGTGTGTACACGCCTACACGCACTGACTGACAGGGGTCAGCCCCTGCAACTTCTGGGTCTCCAAATTGGGCACATGGCCTGAGCTTGCCCTTTACCCCTAGGAGGTGCTGGCCTGCCCCGCGGCCTGTGTATTGTCTGAACGTGTTTTTAGCACGACTGGAGGGTCTTATCACAGGTTATATTTCCCAATGTTTTGGGGTGTACCCTAATAAAAAATAAAAAAATTTAAACCAAAAAGCAGTGTAGGCTACTTCCTCCTCCTCCTCCACTGCCGCTTCCACCTACACCGCCACATCCACCGACCCCTCCTCAAACTCCTACTCCATATGGACTTCGTCCTCCTAGATCAAGATTATTATTTTTTCGGATTTTATGTTATTTCAAGTCATTTCCTTATCCACATTTGTTTGCAGAGCACTTGCCAAGCTCTTAACCACATTTTGATGCCATTTGCAGCCCTCTATACATTTCCATGACTTTTTTGGAGCCATTTTAGTGCTCAAAAGTTTGGGTCCCCATTGACTTCCATCGGGTTCAGGTTCGCTGAACCCGTTAAACTCGAACATCCAGGTGTCCACTCAACTCTAGTAGGGACATCTAGGGATGACAAAGCTAAGGCAATATAGGAAAAGGTTTTAGTAGGCTGAGGTTTCTAGTTGGGTTCGCCCTTATCTGGTCATGTGCTCTTTGGTTATGTCTATTAGGGCCAGCATAGCACACCCCTATAGGGCCTTATAGGGTTAGAAATCCCTTTATGCTTGGATCTATCTTTCTATTGCAGTGATCCCTGTCTGGTCCCAGGTGGCACCCTTTTTTGAAGGTTTACAACCCACTGAAGATTGAAAAATACGATATTTACCTTTCTCATCCTGCAAGGTGGGGTGGCATAAACCATACCAACGACATATTGGACATGGTAGAAGATTATGGTTTACTCCCTTTCTGTAAATTGAACTTGTACCACATTGGGTGTCGTTTTGTTATTTTTCCTGTATTGTGGTGAGCCCCCAGAGTATACATTAGGAGGAGTACACCAATGCTGGATTACTTGTTTTATTTGAATCCTAATTATTTACTAGATTTTACCATGAGATTATTAAAAGTTAATTTTTATTAATTTAATCCTTAGTCATGTTTTTTTAAAATACTTAGATACCAGGAACATCTCAATAGGAAATTGAGAAACTCCAGGGGAGAATTCGGAACTAAAAATGGTTCTGGTGAGAAAAAAAAATAAACAACTATAAGTAGCTCCATGTTGTAGGCAGGTCCAAATTGACAGGAGACAGGGTAATACAAGTAGGCAGGGACAACAGAAGTAGGAGTTCAGGAGGGCTCAGACTTGCCCCCTCAGCATCAGCTCACCGGGAAATTTCCCTATGGTGTCCATGGACAGCCAGCCCCTGAGTAACGCTATAGGTATAGTACAGGCATGGCCAACCTGAGGCTCTCCAGCTGTTGCAAAACTACAACTCCCAGCATGCTTAAACTGCCTACAGCTATCAGACTGCAGCAGGGCATGGTGGGAGTTGTAGTTTTACAACAGCTGGAGAGCCTCAGGTTGGCCTGGTATAGTATATCATAGAACATCCTTCAGAAAGCGATTCACTAATACATGATGGTGGGTTAGTAGAACAGGGCTGTACAGAAAAGTGATTTGTGTATTTAATGCAGAGACTATTTTATTGTATTGCTGTAATATGTGAAGGTTCATTTATTTAAAAACCTATAATCTTCTAAATAAAAATACTTGCAGGATATGTAGTTAGCATTAGGGATGACGTACATGTAGTGCAGGCATCAGAAACCTCCATCACTCCAGCTGTTCTGAAACTACAACTTCCAGAATGGTACATACTGCTGTGGGAGTTACAAGAACAGCAAGTAAGTGTGCCTGCTGGGAGTTTCACAGCAGCGGGAGTGGTGAAAGTTGCTGATCCCTGACATTGTGATTTGTGCCATAAAAAAAAAAACAGGAACATAGGAGAGATTTATCAAACTGGTGTAAAGTAGAACTTTCTTAGTTGCCCAAAGCAACCAATCAGATTCTACCTTTCATTTTCCAAAGGAGCTGTGAAAAATAAAAGGTTTAATCTGATTGGTTGCTATGGGCAACTAAGCCAGTTCTTCTTTACACCAGTTTGATAAATCTCTGCATAGTTTTTATGTTCTTCACCTGTACTTGCCATGTGGCCAAAAGCCACGTAGTAAACTATGCCAATTTTCAATAAAACCAAGTGGTTCTCATCTGTGAAGCAAGATCCAGTATCCCACCCACTATTCTAATTCCCAACACACATCTCTTCAGTTACAGCTCTGAAGAAATGCTTAACATCTCAGTGCTTGTTATTCTTATGCTGCAAGAAACCATACTTCATTTTCATTATTATGTTTGGTAGGAGCCACATAGAAGTTACTGCCAAAGAATGACTGATTGAAAGCAAGGCCCAATGCATTCAGTTGTGCAACAAAGGTGTTAATTTTTTCATTATAGTCCTTTTTGTCAATGCCGCCGAATGATCTACAAGATAATGAAAGATAAAACATTGTTAGTTTAGGACTTTCTAGGTGATGTATAAACAAAATCTGCAAAATCATATATTCTTCTTTCACAGTGCTTTATTATACTGTTGTATGTGTATAGACTTGTATTTAACCCCTTAAGGACTTGGCCATTTTTTACAAATCTGACCAGTGTCATCTTAAGTGCTGATAACTTTAAAACACTATGCCTTATCCAGGCCATTCAGAGATTTTTTTTTCGTCACATATTGTACTTCATGACACTGGTAAAATAAAGTAAAAAAAATTCAATTTTATTTATAAAAAAAAAATGCTAATTTCCAAGTTTAAATTTCTCTACTTCTATATTAAATAGTAATACCTACAAAAATAGTTATTACTTTACATTCCCCATATGTCTACTTATTTAATTTTTGGGGTATGTTTCAAGGCTTAGAAGTTTAGAAGAAAATCTTGAAATTTTTCTGAAATTTTCAAAAACCCACTTTTTAGGGACCAGTTCATGTCTGAAGTCACTTTGTGAGGCTTACATAATAGAAACCACCCAAAAATGACTCCATTCTAGAAACTACACCCCTCAAGGTATTCAAAACTGATTTTACAAATGTCGTTAACCCTTTAGGTGTTCCACAAGATTCAATGGAAAATAGAGATACAATTTCAAAATTTCACTTTTTTGGCAGATTTTCTATTTAATATTTTTTTTCCAGTTACAAAGCAAGGGTTAACAGCCAAACAAAACTCATTATTTATGGCCCTGATTCTGTAGTTTACAGAAACACCCCATATGTGGTCGTAAACTGCTGTACGGGCACACGGCTGGGCGCAGAAGGAAAGGAATGCCATACTTTTTTTTTGACACCATGTCCCATTTGAAGCCCCCCGATGCACCCCTAGAGTAGAAACTCCAAAAAAGTGACCCCATTTTAGAAACTACGGGATAGGGTGGAAGTTTTTTTGTTGGTACTAGTATAGGGTACATATGATTTTTGGTTGCTCTATATTACACTTTTTGTGAGGCAAGGTAACAAGAAATAGCTTTTTTGGCACCGTTTTTTTTGTTATTTACAACATTCATCTGACAGGTTATATCATGTAGTATTTTTATAGATCAGGTTGTCACGGACGCGGAGATACCTAAAATGTATACAATTTTATTTATTTATGTAAGTTTTACACAATGATTTCATTTTTGAAATAAAAAGAATCATGTTTTAGTGTCTCCATAGTCTAAGAGCCATAGTTTTTTCAGTTTTTGGGCTATTATCTTAGGTAGGGTCTAATTTTTTGTCGGATGAGATGATGGTTTGATTGCCACTATTTTGTGGGTGCATATGACTTTTTAATCACTTGCTATTACACTTTTTGTGACGTAAGATGACAAGAAATTGCTTTTTTTTTTTTTTTTACGGTGTTCATCTGAGGGGTTAGGTCATGTGGAATTTTTATAGATATGGTCGATACGGACGCGGCGATACCTAATATGTATACTTTTTTTATTTATGTAAGTTTTACACAATGATTTCATTTAAAAAAAAAATAAGGTTTTAGTGTTTCCATAGTCTAAGAGCTACAGTTTTTTCAGTTTTTGGTTGATTATCTTGGGTAGGGTATGATTTTTGCGGGATGAGATGACTGTTTGATTGGTACTATTTTGGCGTACATGCGACTTTTTTGATCACTTTTATTACCTTTTTTGAGCAGTAAGGTGGGCAAAATTTATATTTCCTCATAGTTTTTACTTTTTTTATTTTTATGGCATTTACTGTGCGGGGAAAGTAACATGACAGTTTTATAGATCAGGTCGTTATGGGCGCGGCGATACCTAATATGTGTAGTGTATTTTTTATATTTTTTTTTATTCAGTGATAAATGATAATCTTTACTTTTGTCACTTTTTTTACATTTTTTTTGACCCAGACCCACTTGGTTTTTGAAGATCCAGTGGGTCTGATGTCTGTATAATACAGTACAGTACACTATATAGTCTGAACTTTGTCTGAACAGATCTATGCCTTTAGCACAGATCTGTTCAGCACCATGGACAGCAGGATGCCTGAGAAGGCGTCCTGTTGCCATCAAACCTTCCCTGTCTGCCACAACTGAGCAGACAGGGAAGGGGAAGGAGGGGGGGCTCCCTCCCTCTGTGACCCCATCCTGTCTGGGGGCTGCAAAGGCACAGCAGCCCCCCGATAAGAGAGGGAGGGAGCCCCCCGACTGTTAACCCTTTCCATACAGCGGTCCGTACGGACTACGGTATGGAAAGGGTTAAACGGCTGACATCACAGCACAGATGTCAGCCGTTTATACCAGAGTGTCAGCAATGTGCTGACACTCTGGTATACCCACTGGACACCAATGAATATTCAAGAGGAGGCGGGCGGGGGATCGCGATGCCGCACCGCCCACCGCCCGCACCGCCTGCACCCTCCCCCCCCCTGCACCACCCGCCGGCATAAAATCATTCAGGGGTGGAGGGGAGGTTGAAAAAATCTTTATTTTGGGCATTTTTAAGTTTCTGATCCCCGCGTTCAGGGACCGCAGGGATCAGAAATTGCAGAAAGCGCTGCAAACCGCAGGTCTGAATTGACCTGCGATCGCATTGTGACAGGATGCCCGCTAAATGATTTCAGCTGGCAACCTGTTCCGATTAACCCCTGCAGCGCCGCAATCACGTTTTAAACTCATGACGTACCGGTATGTCATGGGTCCTTAAGGACTCGGGAAACATGCCGTACCGGTACGTCATGCATCCTTAAGGGGTTAATTATAGGTAAAAATGTCTGTAAAGGTTCTCATTTATCCAGGTTATAATCAGAGATGAGCGAATCGACTTCAGATGAAACATCCGAAGTCGATTTGCATAAAACTTCGTTCTAATACTGTACGGAGCAGGAGGAAGCACTGCTGTGAGGATAGACTAAGGGGGCATAACTACTGTGCAGGCGCACTAAGAATGCATAACCACTGAAGCCATAGAAGGATTTTGGCTAGTGCTGTGGAGCCTAGCGTTTTTTAGTAAGAGAGGATCTGATTCATGTGCAGAAGGAGGTGGGCCAGGATCTCTAAACATGGTCATCATGCTTGGCTCTCCTGACTGAATCTGAATCATTACCGAGAGCGTCTTTCCCGAGGCAACAACCACAGATCTGTTAGAAGACACTTGCTAGTGACAACAGAAAAGCCCCCAATAGCATGTAAGCAATGCTCCAAGCACTAAGGGAATCACTAGGTAGAGACATTCAGTGAATTTGCAGTGGCCATTTTGCCGAAGCTGGTGTGTATGATTATACAAATTCTGTTACAAAAGCAAGATCTAGTGTCTGATCTAGAGTGTGATCTAGTATCACATATTTATTACAGCCAAAGGGGCATTACTACTTTATAGGGACACTAAGGGAGCATTCTACTGTGTAGGGGCACTAAAAGGTGCATTGTACTGTAAGGAGGCACTAATGAGGGAATTCTACTCTAAGGGAGCACTATAGGGGCATTCTACTGTGTGGGGGCACTGAAAAGTGCATTCTAGCATGTTGGGGCACTAAGGGGGATATCTAATGTGTGAGGGCACTAAGGAGGCATTCTATTTTATGGGGGCAGTAAGGCATTCTATGTGGGGGCACTAAGGGAGCATAACTACTAGGTGGAGGCATTATACTATCTTAGTGTAAAGATAGACATTGGAAGTGTTTTAGGCCGGGTTCACATCACCGTTTTGTTTTCTGTTCTTCTGATCCATCAAAAGAACACAAAAAAAAGATCCTGTATTTTAAGCATCCGTTATGCTCAGGGATTCATCTAAAATAACGTATCTCATATGGAAATGAATAGAACAGATGCAAAATATGCATAACTGAGCAAAACAGAAGCTTAACATATAGAATCCATTTTTTTTGTTTATTTTTTTTTGTTCTTCTGATGGATCAGAAAAACGTAAAAAAATGCTGATGTGAAACTGTAAAAAAAAAAAAAAAAAAGTAAAACTTCGGAGGCATGCTATGTTTGACGCCAATATTGTTCCTTCTTGGGCTATTTAAAAGTCTGGAGGTATGCCAGATTTATCAAGTGAGAATTTTTAAATAGTTGCAATAATTGTCTCAATCTCACTCCATTAAAAGGTTGGTGTAGAAAGTAGAGCAACATCAGAACAGAAGTCTATATCGTTTGACTAAATTTGGTCCAGATTACGTCAATCCAGACTCTCAAAAAACTTAGTTTAAAAATTCCCCTTATAGTTACTTCCCTGCATTGAGTTTTATTCTTTTTTAATGTCTGCAGATGTTCCAAAGAATTGGTTAAAATTTAAAATCTCCCTCCCTCTCAAAACAATGCAATTTTTTAAATAAAATGTTCATTTTGTGTTAATTCTTGGTTTGCAAACGTCATAAGTGCTGTTTTGAACACTGTTTTGAGAGGTTCAGGTGATTTACGGTTGTTTCGTATAGGGCACTTAAAACCATTTCAGCATTGAATGGACCCCTAGTGACGTTCTGGAAATTTTGTCAAAAATTGCTTTTGTAACCAATCACCCTCCCACCCCCACCCACACACAAAATAAAAGTATAATATAAGTACATTTGAACAATGATCCCAACATAAATTTTACATACTGTACAGTAAATGTTATTTATTAACCATTTTACAACTTATGACCATATTTTTGAAATGCCCAAGGAGGGTCAAATAGCAGCAGCATGCTATGCGTCAATGCAAATTTTTTCTTACATGAAGCCATGACTCGAATTCTGCCCAATGCCTATCTATACATGCCCTATTCAGCCCGTTCGCTTTTGTGCTCCCATACAGTAATTATTCCCCCATACAGTAGTTATGCCCCCAGTAGTTCTACCTCACAGTATAAATGCCCTGTTAGTTCCCCCACAGTTATGCCTCCCACACAGTAGCTGTAACCCCTCACAGTAATTATGCCCTGTTAGTGCCTCAATTGCCCTCTTACAGTAAGAATGCCCTGTAACTTCCCTCAGTTATGCCCTCTTAGTGCCCCCTCTATACAGAAGAATACCCATTTTGTGTCCCCACCCAGTAGAATGCTCCCTTTATGTTCCTATATAGTAGTTATACTTCCTTAGTGTCACCACATAAGAGTTCAGACCCCTTATTGCCCCCACAAAGCAGTTGTGGCCCCTTAGTGCTCCCCTTACAAGAATGTTGCCTCCTTAGTGTTAATGAAATAAAAAAGTAAACCTTACCTAATGAATGAAGCACATAATGCTCTCCCTAGTAGCAGGCACGATGCAGTGGCGTAATCGCACTGATCAACTGCATAGATTTGCCAGCTAGTGAAGGCAGTGTGCACTCTCTAGTCTCCAGCTCAGCAGAAGCAATGATGTCACTGCATCACGCCTGCTGCTACATTGCATAGGCAGGGAGTATAGTAATTCAAATCACCCCACTCCCTTTTCCAAATAAAATAAAATTATTATTATTATTATAATATTATTATTATAAGAAATTAAAGATAATTGCTATGGCCTCATCTTAAAATGCCTATATTACGGTAGTTAAATATCTGTACAAATTTTTTTTTTAAATGGGAAAATTAAGATAAACATATCCTCTCTGAAACACATATTAACAATGGCAATTGTCTGTAGAGAGTCTTTCACATTTAGCAACTGAAAATGATCTCTCTGAACAAACACCCATTAAAGGGGTTATTTTAGGACATAAGTCTAGGCTTGGTCATCAATAGCGTATCAGCAGGGATCTGACTCCAGGCACCCTCGCCAATCAGCTGCTATGGCCAGAACCAGGCTCCAGAACAACACAACTCTGTACACTGTGCACTAGCTATGCCTTGTTTTTGCAGCTCTCTCCAAATTATTTGAATAGGATCAGCAATGCAGTAACCAGGCACAGCCATGACACAACGTATGGAATGATGGTATCTGGAGAGCAGCTTCTGAAAACAGCTGATCAGCGTGGGTTGCAGGAACTCCAATCATGAACAGTGAAGTCCCCGAAAGCCCATTTAATCTCTACATCTGAAGCAGGACCCACTAAAACTACAACAAAGCTTTCAGTATAGTAACTTTAATTAGAAACTTACTTTACATAAACCGATGATTTAGGAAGCCTCTGAATGTAATTTGTTGACTTTAAAGGCATTGGCGGATTCTTCATATTTGCTGGCAGAAACATAGATGCAATACCGTTTTTATGTTTATCACCCACTGGATAAATTAATACCGTGGGAGAAGTCATCGGCAAATATGCACCTTAAAGGCAATAAATTCAATTTAGATCATCATTAATTATATACAATATATTTTTCAATAAAATCAAGCCTTTCCAAATTCAAGAATGATTATTATATAACATGCATTTTAGATCTTTTAGCTTCTAAACCATGGGTCAGCAACCTTCGGCACTCCAGATGCGGTGAACCTACAAACTCCGATCATGTTCAATTCACTACTATGGGACTTCTAAAAACAGCTAAGCAAGTGTGCATGCTGGGAGTCGTAGTTTCACAACAGCTGGAGTGCCGAAGGTTGCTGATCCCTGTTCTAGACGAAAGTTGGCTGAACTAAAGCAAGATCAGCCAGCAGTCTAACGTGTACTGGGACATTGTTGGATTTTGACATGATACTTTGTTCTTGAAAACAGGATGTTAGGTCAATTGCACTATAGCGGATTCCAATTTGGCCTCTTCTTTAGGTTATTTAGGTCTGATTTTAAGATTGAGTGTGCCATTTTCGTATTATCCTGTTTCCAATAATGTTTCTCTTACAAGGCACCTTCAGATGCTGAGGCTATCCAGAAAGTGGTAGCATATGGGTGTAATATTCTTTGTCTAGACTTGTGGCTACATTAACAAGGTAAGCCTCTGATTTTTTTCATTTTCACACATTGAATGTACTTACTCTATGGTGAGCCTCTCCTTCCTCCACTCCCCCTATGACCTGACATCACAGATACTTTGTTCTGTCAGAATATAAGCTGCTGTCGCAAGGGTGTGATGTTATTTTTAACTGGACACATTAGACCTTGCACCATTAAATGACATAGATAACATTTTATAAGGAAAAACTGTGAAAGTTATAAAAAAAAATTTTTTATAGATGTCATGCAACAGGATAGTCAAGGCAAGCAGGCGGGGATCAAACAGGTAGCAGAGTCCAGGAATACAAGTACGAGTCAGGAACACAAGCGGATATCAGGAACATTAGCAGGGCACAAGGACCTTGACACTGAGGCATCTGGGAAGGGGGGTGAGCCACTGATATATGTGCAGGAGGGCTAGGACTGGTCAGTGAGGTCACATGACATAACCCATAAAGCCCAGTAAGTGACATGCGCCGGCCCTTAAGGAAGTGCTGCAGGAAACAAGCAGCACGCACGGTGTGGCCAGGACTCCTCAGGACCAAAGCCCTTCCAGTCCACAAGATAGTAGGCCTTCCTGCCACGCTTCTTGATGTCTAGGATGTGTTTGACCTCAAACATCTCGTCAGAATCTTCAGATACCGGAGTTGGAGTAAAAGGATCCGTCAAGAAACGATTAAGGACTACTGGTTTTAGTGAGGACACATGGAAGGCATTAGGAATACGCAGAGAGAGAGGCAGACATAACTTATATGTTACTTTGTTGATCCTCCTCAATACGTTAAAGGGTCCAAGGAACCTAGGAGCAAACTTGAAACTGGGAACCCTTACGCGTATGTTTTTAGAGGAGAGCCATACCTTATCTCCAGATGAGAACTGAGGCAATTTTCTTCTTCTCCTCTTTCTGCATTTGCTTTCACGCCAAATCTTAAAAAAATTCCTACAAGAGGCAGGCAGCTGGTACCCCAGAAGGGAATGGAGAGGATCCAGTAGACTCACTAGAGTGGTTGTTTTAGGAGAATTCAGCCCAAGGTAGAAATTGTCGTGTTGGGCTGAAACAAAATGCCGGAGATAGTTCTCTAATATTTGATTGACTTGACTTGCTCTAGTTGCCCGTTGGTCTGGGGATGATAACCGGAAAAGAAGTCCAGCTCAATTTCGAGCAGCCGGAAAAGATCTCTCCAGAGCTTAGAGGTAAACTGGACTCTGTGATCAGAAACAGTATGCCAAGGTAGACCATGCAAGCGGAATATGTGTCTCACAAACAGTTTAACAAGTTCAGCAGCCGAGGGTAGTCCAGCCAAAGGAACGAAGTGCGCCATCTTGGAGATAGCTGTACATCTGGTAGAAGAGGGCAAATCTGTAACAAAGTCCATGCAATGTGTTGCCATGGGGCATCAGGAACAGGAAGAGGTAACAACAGCCCGGGTGGTTTGGTCCTTAAAACTTTATTCTGAGCACAGATGGTGCAGGCAGACACATAATCACACACATCCTTAGACAGTGTGTGCCAACAGTAGTGGCGAGACAAAAGTTCTGTGGTCTTGCGGATCCCTGGGTAAGAAGCCTGTTTCGAGTTGTGCCCCCAGCACCGTGGCTGACCAGTTTCCTATACAGCACTTCCACATCTGTCTTCCGCAGTCCTTTCTAGCACTGTGGCTGACCAGTTTCCTATACAGCTCTGCTACATCTGTCTTCTTCCCCAGTCCCTTCTAACACTGTGGCTGACCAGTTTCCTATACAGATCTGCTACATCTCTCTTACCCAGTCCCCTCTAGCACTGTGGCTGACCAGCTTTCTACACAGCCCTGCTACATCTGTCTTCCTCTCCACTACCACCACTGTGGCTGATCAGCTTCACATACAGCTCTGCTACAACTGTCTTCCCCTCCCCCACAAGCACTGTGGCTGAGCAGCTTTCAATACAGCTCTGCCACTAAAAAAAATTGTTCCCCAGCGTCCCTCCACTAAATAAAATAGTCCCCATTGTCCCTCCGCTAAATAAACTTGTGCCCCATTGTCCCTCCACTAAATAAACATATTTCCCAATTTCCCTCCACTAAATAAAATTGTCCTCCATTGTCCCTCCGCTAAATAAAATTGTGCCCCATTGTCACTCCACTAAATAAAATTGTGCCCCAGTGTCCCTCCACTAAGTAAAATTGTCCCCCAAGGTCCCTACACTAAATAAAATTGTCCCCATTGTCCCTCCACTAAATAAACATGTTCCCCAGTGTCCCTCCACTAAATAAACGTGTTTCCCATTGTCCCTCCACTAAATAAAATTGTCCCCCCATTGTCACTCCACTAAATAAATTTGTCCTCCATTGTCCCTCCACACTCCTCTGATCGCGATCGCTCCAATGCACACCCCCGCTCGATCCAGAGTCCGCGCTGCATACATATCAGACTCGGCAGTAAGGATAGACGATATGCGCATGCGCGGCAGCGTGCACGTACTCGTCTGAATCGTTGGCCACTTGGGTGAAAAGGGAGAGCGATGGGGTAGGAGGGAAGTGTATTTCTCTAAATGGGTGCATTATAAAAAATAGAAGCTATTTCCAAAAATTATGTGTGGCACCAGTGTAAACTTTTAAAAGATTATCTTTCAGTTGGGAATACCCCTTTAAGAATCCACTGGCACCGGCTGGTGAAGTAGATTTCCGGATAAACCCCCTCTCGAGATTCTCCTTGATGTAATAAGACATCGCTTGGGTCTCATGAAAAGAGGATTGGTAGACTCGACCACGAGGAGGCGTGGCACCAGGCAGAAGGTCAATTGGACAATAATATGGACTATGAGGAGGCAGGGTCTCGACCTCTTTCTTGCTGAATGTTATCTCAGCGGTCCATGCTGGTGCTGCTGCCCCTACCCGCGGGCACGGGCACCGGGCTCACTCTTACCCTCCTGCCATGTGCAGTGCTGACAAGCACAGGCAGCAGGTGGCTTAACTGTTGCATCAGGGCTCTATGCCAGAGTTTACTTCTTGCTTGAGAACTGTACTGTTTTTAGGGCGTGCATGGGTGTGTCTCTCCCCATTTGTGAGGCAGGACGTACACGCCCTCTGTCTCACCAGCCCTCTGGTCACGAGCTTGTCTAGTTCCAAGTGTGAAGGTGTTTTTTAAGTTCTGCTTTGCTGTGTACCGGACCCTGCTTTTGAAATTATCTGATTTTGTCGGTTTGCCGCCTGCCTCTGACCCCGGACTTCGTTTACGGCCATGGACCCCGCTGATCTGAACCCTCCCAGTTTCACCGAGTTACAACAGGAGTTGGCCCAACAGTGTGAGCGCCCGGATAAAATCCTGTCCTATTTACGTAATGTAAATATGCATCTAAAAGACCTTACGTCTGCTAACCCAGCATCATCGGGTCCCTCTGCCGCGGTTAACCCGGCTCCTGCTCTACTATCTTCCTACGTACCAGGATCTGGACCTCGCCTTTCAGCTCCTCCACGCTTCAATGTGACCCAAAGAAGTGTCGGGGGTTCATAATCAATGCACCCTTCATTTTGAACTCTTGCCTCAGACCGAGCCAAAGTGGCTTTTCTTTATGTCACACCTTACTGGAGAGACACTGGAGCCTGGATCAGCCCTCTCTGGAAAAGGAATGACCCAGTCATAATGGATCCACAGGCCTTCCTAGAAGCCTTCCACAGGGTGTTCAATGAGCCAGGACGCACCACCTCAGCTGCATCTTCTATACTGCGGTTGCATCAAGGAAGCCAATCTGTGGGCCAGTATGCAGTCCAGTTCCGTATGCTGGCCTCTGAACTAGGCTGGAATAATAAAGCACTTGTGGCTACCTTTTGGGAAGGTCTCTGTGGGAAAAGTAAGGACGAGCTGTCCGGACGGGATGTTCCTTCTACCTTCAATGACCTCATCTCCCTGGCTACTCGAATAGATTTGTGGATCCAGCAACGTGCCAGAGAGGTGGCACATGATGGGAGACCTTTTCGCCTGGCGTCTTTCCTTCAGCAAGCTCCTACCCCTCAGCCTCCCATGTTGTCTGCAGCTCCAGAGCTCATGCAGATTGACCGAGTCAGGCTGACTGAACAGTAACATGATCACCGCCGTGCTAAATGACTTTGTTTCTATTGTGGTGGTTCTGAAGCCGGGAAACTCCTGAGCCTAGGGTCTGTTGAAGAGGCGGCCCTAAGTGATGATAATGCCTCTCTACACCTGACTCGTTTGGAGATTCACAGAGATGGCTCTTCTGGATTCCGGATCGGTAACTTCCAGAAGCAAGCCATAGTGGATCAATATCGTATTCCAGTCCGACGCCTGCAGAGACCATTGATGGTGTCATCTGTCAATGGAAAGTCTCTATCTGAGTCCGTACAATTTTATACTAAATCTGTGAAACTACATGCGAGAGCTCTCCATTCGGAAGAAATTTTGTTCTTGATTGTCTGGCTTATCCTCTCCTTTTGGGGCTACCATGGCTCCGTATCCATGAACCTGTTCTTGATTGGATGTCCGGAGAGGTGCGGCGTTGGGGACAGTTCTGCCTTGGAAAATGTTTTTCTCCTGTTCAGCCTGCTTGGTTACCCCAGGTACCACCAAATCTTGAAGATCTGCCTGCAGCATATCACTCCTATGCTGACGTCTTCGATAAGAGGGAGGCTGAGACATTACCTCCACACAGGCCCTATGATTGTCCTATTGACCTTGTTCCGGGTTCTTCACCTCCCCGTGGTCGTATTTATCCCCTGGCACCAGCAGAGACACAAGCCATGTCTGATTATATTAAAGAAAATCTTGATAGAAGATTTATCCGGAAATCATCTTCTCCAGCTGGCGCTGGCTTCTTCTTTGTGAAGAAAAAAGATGGTTCTCTCCGGCCAAGCATCGATTATAGGGGTCTGAATAAGATCACAGTCAAGAACAAAATACCCTCTACCCTTTAGTCCAGTGTTGTATGACTGCCTCAGAGGAGCTAAGATCTTCTCCAAATTAGATCTGCGTGGGGCCTGCAACTTGATCCAAATTCGTCAAGGGGACGAGTGGAAGACCGCCTTTAACACCCGTGACGGTCAATGATATCTTCAGAGACTTACTCTATTCCAGTGTTGTGGTCTATCTTGACATTATTGTAATCTTCTCTCCTGATTTGGCTACTCACCAGAGGCAGGTTTGTCTGGTTCTTCAAAGGCTAAGGGAGAATAATCTGTATGCCAAATTTGAAAAATATATCTTTGAACAATCTTTGCTTCCATTTTAGGGGTACATAATATCTGATACTGACCTGCAGATGTATCCTGAGAAGCTGTCTAGGATTTTGAAGTGGCCTCGTCCTTCTGGCTTAAAGGCAATTCAACGTTTCCTGGGGCTCGCCAACTACTACCGCCAGTTTGTGCCACACTTCTCTTCTTTGACAGCTCCCATCTTAGCCTTGATGCGCAAAGGGGCAAATCTCAAAGGTTGGTCTACTGAGGCTGAATCAGCCTTTCATGCCTTGAAGCAGGCCTTCTCTATGGCTCCAGTATGCCATCGTCCTAATGCCAGTAAGCAATTTTTTTCTGGAGGTGGATGCATCGTCTATTGGAGCTGGGGCGGTGCTTTCACAAAAGTCTCCCTCAGGTAAGATGAAAACCTGTGGCTTCTTCTCCAGGGCCTTCTCCACTCCTGAGCTCAACTACTCGATCGGGGACAGAGAGTTGTTGGCTATCAAGATGGCATTGGAGGAATGGCGATACCTTCTGGAGGGAACCACAAGAACCTCACCTATCTGCAGTCTGCACAGAGACTTAATCCTCGACAAGCTAGATGGTCCTTGTTCTTTGCCCATTTTGATTTTGTTCTTTACTTTAGTGCTACAGATAATAACATCAAAGCCGATGCTTTCTCGAGATCCTTCAATTCTACCGACCAAGTGGAGGAGCCCCAATATATCATCAATCCTGCTAAATCCTCGGCCTGTCCTGTAAAGCTATCTGAGATTCCTTCTGGAAAGAAAGACCTTTGTTGCAAAGTCTCTCAGAAAGCAGGTCTTACTATGGGGCCATTCATCTAAAGTGGCGGGTCATGCCGGTCAGCAAAAGACCTTCAGATTTATTGCGTAGCGGTACTGGTGGCCGTCCATGTGACAAGACATCCAAGAATTTGTCACTGCTTGTCCATCCTGTGCGCAAAATAAGACTTCCAAACAACGTCCAGCTGGCCTCCAGTTGCTTCCTCTTCCTGTTACTGAAGTTCCCTGGCAACAAATAGCCATGGACTTTTTTATGCCTCACTTCATGTAACAATTCCTAAACGACAGGCTTGGGGTGTCCAGCGGGGTCCATGGCCTCAGTGTACTGTCATGAACCAGCGGGTGTGAACCCACTGTGCCATGTGTCCTACCTCCTCTAAGGGCGTTGTCTAAGTGAACCCCTTGATCTTCTCAGTACCCCTGATGGTGGGGATAGACTTTCCCGAGGGGAACACCAGGTCGCTACCTCTTGAGGAAGATAGACACACAAGGCATCAGACCAGGAGGCACCTGAAAAAGGTACCAGAAGTACAGGCGTTGTCAGCAGGCAGAGTCGTAACCAGGAGCAACTGTGGAGGACCGAAGGATGAGGCAGAGGCGAAGTCAGACAGGCAATAAGTCAGGGCAGGCGGCACAGGTACAGGTCAGGCAATCCAGTTCAGCAACATGAGAGTCAAAGCAAGCAGGCGGGGATCAAATAGGTAGCAGAGTCCAGGAATACAAATACGAGTCAAGAACACACGAACACAAGCGGATACCAGGTACCTTAGCAGGACACAAGGACCTTGACACTGAGGCATCTGGGAAGGGGGCTGAGCCACTTATATATGTGCAGGAGGGCTAGGACTGGTCAGTGAGGTCACATGACCTAACCTATAAAGTCCAGTAAGTGACATGCGCCGGCCCTTAAGGAAGTGCTGCAGAAAACAAGCAGCACGCTTGCTGTGGCCAGCGCTGAGAGGAAACTAGGGAGCAAATCCCAGAACAACAATACCTACACAGACAGGGCCCAGGACTGCAGCAGTGAATGGGAAGCACAGGCAGCAGATGACCGCTGAACACAACGTCCGGGACTGCGGCAGTAAGCAGGTGAACAGCTGCGCACAGCAGCCACTGTTACAGAAAAAACATTTGGAACACCTTCAAAGTGATCTTTTTTTTATGTTTAAGGTCAACATCGTAGGGAAATTAGTCGATTTTGGCTTCTGGCTTTTTTTTTTAAGGAAACTTGAATGAAGTTAGGTGGAGAAAAATAAAAATGTCATTTTTTCCCAAAATTGTTTGATTTACAATAGTGACCTATTTTTTTATTTTGTGGCTTTGAGGAAAACAAACATTACCACATGTTAACATACTCCTGCCATTTGAAATGGTACCCTATATCTGCTTTTTACTTATACTTTGAGCTCCCTTCAAGACTTTAAAGGACTGGATCACATTTTTTATTATGGGAGCATATTTTTCTAAACCTCCTCAAAGTAACTTTTTTTATATATTCATCTTAACTTTTAGCTTTTATTTTTTTATTTTTTTAGGAAAAATGGATGGAAAAAGATTTTGGCAACCGATTTTTCTACTGCTGGTTCTGTGGCACCAATACAGATATTGTACAGTGCCAAACATTATAAACTCTTTCAAAGTGACTCATTTTTTTAACTACCTCCTCCCAAGGTATTCATCTTGGGGAAATATGGACTTTTTAAGCTTTTGATTTTTTGGAAAAGTGATTGGAGTTAGGGGGAGAAAATGTTATTTTTTTTTAAATGTATTAAATAAGATACTTATATGATATTACTGAAGGTGGGATTCTTGGAGTCATTAAAGCACTACACAATGGCAAAGCACCAGGCCCTGATCTCTCTAATTTTGACAAAATTTCTCGACCATCTCCTTCACTTGGGGCTATTCCCTAGACATTCCACATAAAGCATCTTTTAAGACCTACAGAATCCTAGCTCTTGTCTCATTAATTAACCAGGAACTAAAGATTTTAACTAAGATTCTAGTGGATAGACTGGGATCATTTATGCCATTATTGGTGGGTACTAGAGTTGAGCGAACCCGAACTGTAAAGCTCTTTAAAGAACTTTAGGGTTTTCGGCACCCGGACCCGAACCCGAACATTTACGTAAAAGTTCGGTGTTCGGCGATTTTTATTGCGCTTTTTGAAAGGCTGCAAACAAGCAGCAACAAGCGTCATACTACTTGCCCCAAAAGGCCATCACAGCCATGCCTACTATTGGCATGGCTGTGATTGGCCAACTGCAGCATGTGACCCAGCCTCTATTTAAGCTGGAGTCACCTAGCGCCGTCCGTCACTCTGCTCGGAATAGTGTAGGGAGAGGCTGCAGCTGCTGTGAGGGAGAGATCAGGGAGAAATCTTATGAAGATTCAGAACTGCTTCTTTACTCAGCGATCTACAGCAAATGTGTTTTGCGGGTGCAGTGCACAATTTTTTAAGCCAACTACTACTGAAAACGAACTTTTTTCCCTTCAGTTAGTCAATATCAATACATAATCGGCAGCCATTTTATGCAACAATAGTGCACCAGCACAGGCTATCTGCATGTCTGCAAGTCCAGAAATACAGCTTTTTGCTTACTGGAGTGAAAAAAATACATATTTTTCATATAGTGCACATCTGGTATTAGACATGCATAAGTGAGTGTCACATTTAGGCCAGAAATACAGCTTTTTGCTTACTGGGGTGAATATACCCTCTGATATGCTGCATATCTGGGATTAGACGTGCATAAGTGAGTGTCACATTTAGGCCAGAAATACGGCTTTTTGCTTACTGGGGTGAAAAAACCCTTTGATATACTGCACATCTGGGATTAGACATGCATAAGTGAGTGTCACATTTAGGCCAGAAATACGGCTTTGTGCTTACTGGGGTGAAAAAAATACATCTGTTTCATATAGTGCACATCTAGGATTAGACGTGCATAAGTGAGTGTCACATTTAGGCCAGAAATACGGCTTTGTGCTTACTGGGGTGAAAAAACCCTCTGATATACTGCACATCTGGGATTAGACATGAATAAGTGAGTGTTATATTTAGTCCAGAAATACGGCTTTGTGCTTACTGGGGTGAAAAAACCCTCAGATATACTGCACATCTGGGATTAGACATGCATACGTTTCTGTGAAATTTAGGCCACAAATACAGCTGCCATAGAGTTAAAAAAAAAAATAATTGGAGTGCAATACCCTACATCTGGGTTTTTATTTGCGGTTAATTATTTTTAACAGACTTAACCACTTTTTACTTTACTTGGTGAACGCTAACTATGAGGCAAACATCTAATAAGGGACGCGGTAATGGTTGTGATGGTGGTGTTGGTGGAGCATCTGGTGTAGGGAGAGGACGTGGCTGTTCTGCCACAGCTACACGTCCTACTGAACCTACTACCTCCCAGTAGCCGCCAGAATCTACAGCGATATTTGGTCGGGCCTAATGCCGTTCTAAGGCTGGTAAGGCCTGAGCAAGTACAGGCGCTAGTCAATTAGGTGGCCGACAGTGGATCCAGCATGTTCACATTATCTCCCACCCAGTCTTCTGCAGAAAGCGCACAGGTGGTGCCCATGCCCATCAGTCTGTCACATCACCCCCGTGCATATCGGGGGACCTGTCTGAGCCTCAAGTCATGCAGCAGTCTCTTATGCTGTTTGAAGACTCTGCTGGGTTTCCCAAGGGCATCCACCTAGCCCTTCCCCAGGGGTGGAAGACATAGAATGCACTGACACACAACCACTTATGTTTCCTGATGAGGACATGGGAATACCACCTCAGCACGTCTCTGATGATTTTACAGGGAGTGCAGAATTATTAGGCAAATGAGTATTTTGACCACATCATCCTCTTTATGCATGTTGTCTTACTCCAAGCTGTATAGGCTCGAAAGCCTACTACCAATTAAGCATATTAGGTGATGTGCATCTCTGTAATGAGAAGGGGTGTGGTCTAATGACATCAACACCCTATATCAGGTGTGCATAATTATTAGGCAACTTCCTTTCTTTGGCAAAATGGGTCAAAAGAAGGACTTGACAGGCTCAGAAAAGTAAAAAATAGTGAGATATCTTGCAGAGGGATGCAGCACTCTTAAAATTGCAAAGCTTCTGAAGCGTGATCATCGAACAATCAAGCGTTTCATTCAAAATAGTCAACAGGGTCGCAAGAAGCGTGTGGAAAAACCAAGGTGCAAAATAACTGCCCATGAACTGAGAAAAGTCAAGCGTGCAGCTGCCAAGATGCCGCTTGCCACCAGTTTGGCCATATTTCAGAGCTGCAACATCACTGGAGTGCCCAAAAGCACATGGCCAAGGTAAGAAAGGCTGAAAGACGACCACCACTGAACAAGACACACAAGCTGAAACGTCAAGACTGGGCCAAGAAATATCTCAAGACTGATTTTTCTAAGGTTTTATGGACTGATGAAATGAGAGTGAGTCTTGATGGGCCAGATGGATGGGCCCGTGGCTGGATTGGTAAAGGGCAGAGAGCTCCAGTCCGACTCAGACGCCAGCAAGGTGGAGGTGGAGTACTGGTTTGGGCTGGTATCATCAAAGATGAGCTTGTGGGGCCTTTTCGGGTTGAGGATGGAGTCAAGCTCAACTCCCAGTCCTACTGCCAGTTTCTGGAAGACACCTTCTTCAAGCAGTGGTACAGGAAGAAGTCTGCATCCTTCAAGAAAAACATGATTTTCATGCAGGACAATGCTCCATCACACGCGTCCAAGTACTCCACAGCATGGCTGGCAAGAAAGGGTATAAAAGAAGAAAATCTAATGACATGGCCTCCTTGTTCACCTGATCTGAACCCCATTGAGAACCTGTGGTCCATCATCAAATGTGAGATTTACAAGGAGGGAAAACAGTACACCTCTCTGAACAGTGTCTGGGAGGCTGTGGTTGCTGCTGCACACAATGTTGATGGTGAACAGATCAAAACACTGACAGAATCCATGGATGGCAGGCTTTTGAGTGTCCTTGCAAAGAAAGGTGGCTATATTGGTCACTGATTTGTTTTTGTTTTGTTTTTGAATGTCAGAAATGTATATTTGTGAATGTTGAGATGTTATATTGGTTTCACTGGTAAAAATAAATAATTGAAATGGGTATATATTTGTTTTTTGTTAAGTTGTCTAATAATTATGCACAGTAATAGTCACCTGCACACACAGATATCCCCCTAAAATAGCTAAAACTAAAAACAAACTAAAAACTACTTCCAAAAATATTCAGCTTTGATATTAATTAGTTTTTTGGGTTCATTGAGAACATGATTGTTGTTCAATAATAAAATTAATCCTCAAAAATACAACTTGCCTAATAATTCTGCACTCCTTGTATATGCAGATGACATGATTTTTTTTAACCAACCTCAGCTTTATATGCTTCCCTTTCCTGGACCTGGTTAAGTCTTTTGGGTATTTTTCAGGATATTATACGGGTATAATTCCTGCAAAAAGAGAAATCCTTGAACTCCAGGCGAGAAGCCCCTACAAGATCTGGGTTTTTCTACCTTGGTAAAACCATAAATCACATATTTGGGGTTGAAGGTGGGAGAATGGCCAGGGTTATTGTATAAATTATCCTCCCCTTATTGAGAATATAGTGAAGTTGAACAGGTCAACATCTTCCCCTGTCACTTTTGGGTGCTTCCCACTTGGTCAAAATGTTTTCCAAGTTGCTGACTATTCCTCTTTTGGTAAAACGTGCATATATGATTACACTTATTACCACTTTTACTAGGTTCATTAGGGTTGGAAAGCTCCAGAAAGGCCTTCAGTTTACCTTTTTGGTGTTGAAAATGATGCTTATGGGAACATCCAGAAGTCCTGCAAAGGAGGATGTGGTTTTTGAGACTGGCAGGCAAAGTAGATCAACAATGCAGAACATTTGTTGGATTTCACTCTTTCTCCATTCGGTATTTTTAGTGGCAAAAAGAGTGTTGCCAAAGGAATGGTTATCTTCAATCTTGCGAGGTATAACAGCAGTGGGGAACAGATACGGTTTTTAATGTCTGTTTGCCCACCCCATTGGTGTTTTTTAGTTAGCCAGACAGCATACATTCAATAATAGACAGTGCAATTGAACAATCGCCACAGTATTAGTCAGGCAGCCAAGTGTAGTTAAGAATTAGTGCTGCTGACTCTGGGTGAATAAACTACACGCTTTTTTTTAAATTTTTGGAGTGCTGCTGGCCTTTTTTCTTCTTAAGAATTAGTCAGCTAGCATAGCGAGTAGCTGTGCATGAGAGTGTTTGCAGTGTGATTAACTCTGAGTGACCGTTGATCTGACAGCTATTGACATAGTGTCAGACAGTACCTGCCAGAATTCAAATGTATGTGGATGTCAGCAAATTAACTGATTCATAAATCTTAGATCTGACAGTTATTGACACTATATACTCCGCCACGATTTAAATACAGTGAGGAACATTTTGAACACCCTGCGATTTTGCAAGTTCTCGCACTTAGAAATCATGGAGGGGTCTGAAATTCACATTGTAGGTGCATTCCCACTCTGAGAGACAGAATAAAAAATAAGAAAAATGATTCAGGAAATCACATTGTATGATTTTTAAAGAATGTATTTGTCTTGCACAGTGTTGCCCTGCCTTTGTTGGAACTGTTGTGTGTTCCCCTTGTCTCCCTTCTTTGGTTGCCTAAGGAAGTACGGACTCTGCCGGGCCTCGTTGTCAGATGGAAAATTTTGGAGCAATCTCACAACAAGTACTTTCTGGTATTGCACCGTTTTACTCGTCCTCTCCACCACAGGAATGAGAGATGAAAAGTTCTTTGTAGCGGGGGTCGAGAAGGGTGAACACTCAGTAATCTGCGTTATCTAAAATGCGTGTAACACGAGGGTCGCGGGAAATGCAGCCTAACATGAAGTCAGCCATGTGTGCCAGAGTACCAACAGGCAAGACGTCGATGTCGACATCAGGATGACTCTCCATCTACTCATCCTCCTCTTCTGCCCATGCACGCTGAACAGTTGAAATTAAAGTTCCATGTGTACTACAATCTGGAGCAGAGGCAATCGTCTCCAGCTCCTCCTCCTCCTCATGGTCCAATTCGTGCTGAGAAGACAAACTGCGGGTGGTCTGGCTGCGTAGACACATTCAGAGCACCGTCCTTAATTGTGAGCAGCGATCTTTTGAGTAGACACAGCAGTGGGATGGTTACGCTGATAATAGTGTCATCGCCACTAACCATCTGTGTGGATTCATCAAAGTTTTTTAAAACCTCACAAAGGTCTGACATCAATGCCCACTCCTCGCTTGTGAATAGTGGAAGTTCACACGAAAGGCGACGACTATGTTTCAGCTGGTAATCCACAACTGCCCTCTGCTGCTCACAAAGCCTGCCCAACATGTGAAACGTAGAGTTCCAGCGGGTGCTCAAGTCGCATAACAGTCGGTGAGCTGGAAGCCACAAGCGCTGCTGCAGCGTTGACAGACCGGCTGAAGATTTAGACGACTTGCGGAAATGGGCACACATGCGGCGCGCTTTCACTAGTGGCTCTGGCAAATTAGGGTAGGTTTTGATAACCGCTGAACCACTAAGTTTAAGACGTTGGCTAGGCATGGCATGTGTGTCAGGTTGCCGAGCTCCAAAGCCACCACCGTTACTGCCATACATGCCTTGTTGTAGGTTGAGTAGCGAGAGCCACAGCTCGGTCTGGTCTCTAATACCCTGCCATAGCTCTGCAGCAGTGTGCTGTTTGTCCCCTAAGTAGATCAACTTCAGCACGGCCTGTTGACGCTTACCCACAGCAGTGCTACACTGCTTCCAGCTAGCGACTGATGGCTGACTACTGCTGCAGGTGGAAGTGGAGGAGGAAGCAGCGGAGGAGGAGGAGTGGGGGTTGGAGCCAGTAACATAGCTGCTGGCGGAGACCCTGATGGACGTAGGGCCCGCAATTCTGGGCGTGGGTAGCACCTGTGCCATCCCAGGGTACAACTCTCTCCCGGCCTCCACAACATTCACCCAGTGTGCGGTCATGAAAATGTAGCGTCCCTGGCCACCAGCAATTGTCCATGTGTCTGTGGTTAAGGGGACCTTCCCAGTAACTGCGTTGGTAAGGGCAAGGTGGTGATGTTCTGGGACACATGCTGGTGCAAGGCAGGCACGGCACACCGTCAAAAATAGTGGCGGCTGGGGACTGCGTACTGAGGGACGGCTGCCGACATTAGGCTGTGGAAGGCCTCAGTGTCCATGTAACGGTCAGCAGAGGAAGAGACCGTAGAGCAGGACTCAAGTACAGTGCAGCAGACAAGGAGGCTGAAGTAGAAACCGGCTTTATTAAAAGAGAACTCTAGCTGCCGGAGAAGCAGATTTACAATATGAACAGCTTGAGAATTTACAATAAAGATAATGGAAATTTGCATAAAGAACACAAATGAATCACAAACACAAGTACAGACAATAGCAGGCTACTCTCTTCTAGGTAGTCCTATCTGTCCCCGCTACCCGGGGTGCACCTCTACGGTGCACTAAACTAAATCCTATTCCACTATGTCCTAGCTCAGGTTAGCATCAGTGCACTCACAGTTCGGTGTCCGGCACATGCAGGCAGATACAGTCTGGGTCCCGATCTGGTTGGTTGGTTGGTTGCTTGCTTGCTTGCTTCAGCGTGGCTCAGCTCTGGCCTCTCTTTGTAGTCTCTGTAACTCTGGTTAGAGATAATCAGCAGCTCTGGACGTGTAATCAGGCAGGGCCTGGAATTCACTCACAGTTCCTCTGGTAAGTGCCTCACACTACAGCAGTCTCTCTTCTACACCAGGACACATCAGCTCAGTCAGAGAGCAAACACACTCTAATGTCCCAGATACTGTGTCACAGCAGGCAGGGAGCAATCACTCTAATCTTCCCTGTGGATCTCCCTCTCAGTGCACAGGGTCCTTCTTCCTGTGTACTCAGACACCTTCAGCCCAGGCTCTCTGCTCTGCCCGGGAAAAACAATTAACTCCTTGTCCTCTGGAAACAACTCCTCTCACTGTCCTACTCAGCCACAGTGGCCTCTGGTGGCTGGAGGGAAACATGACAGTCTGCTATATATATATGTGTTGGAAATGTTGCTGGATGATCAGGGCTGCCTCTTACATGCCTCCCCACTTAAAGGTGGCCATCCTCGGCCTTGCTATATAGTCCATAGAAATAATGGTTAATGTAACTTTTTATACAGCAGTACAACATTGTCCACAATACATACAGGTGGACCAAATGAACTCATCAGCAGCGTACCTGTTTGGTGGAACCCCTGCAGTAAGCCTACTGGATCTCCGGAGGTCCTGGCTATCTGTTACGACCTGACTCTCTCCACTAGGAACTGCCAGTCTGGATTCATCCACCACAATAGGAGGTTCGGGTGTGTCCGAGGGCCCCTCTCCATTACGGGCTGGCAATGGTTCTGTGACAGTGCCTTCATCACCTGTAACCTGGGAGGCTTCTTCAGTGTTGGGAGCAGTCCACCAGTCTTCACCATAATCTCCATCAGAGATAACAAGTTCTGAGTATGGGGCAGGAGGAGGTGTCCTCTGAACAGGTGCGGGATCTTTGGACCGGCATGGCCGTAACATATTCCTATGTAGAGTCCGTGAAGCAAATTCCTCATTCTCAACCTGCACTTCGTAGACCGGAATGCATTGTAGGTGCATTCCCACTCTGAGAGACAGAATAAAAAATAAGAAAAATGATTCAGGAAATCACATTGTATGATTTTTAAAGAATGTATTTGTCTTGCACAGTGTTGCCCTGCCTTTGTTGGAACTGTTGTGTGTTCCCCTTGTCTCCCTTCTTTGGTTGCCTAAGGAAGTACGGACTCTGCCGGGCCTCGTTGTCAGATGGAAAATTTTGGAGCAATCTCACAACAAGTACTTTCTGGTATTGCACCGTTTTACTCGTCCTCTCCACCACAGGAATGAGAGATGAAAAGTTCTTTGTAGCGGGGGTCGAGAAGGGTGAACACTCAGTAATCTGCGTTATCTAAAATGCGTGTAACACGAGGGTCGCGGGAAATGCAGCCTAACATGAAGTCAGCCATGTGTGCCAGAGTACCAACAGGCAAGACGTCGATGTCGACATCAGGATGACTCTCCATCTACTCATCCTCCTCTTCTGCCCATGCACGCTGAACAGTTGAAATTAAAGTTCCATGTGTACTACAATCTGGAGCAGAGGCAATCGTCTCCAGCTCCTCCTCCTCCTCATGGTCCAATTCGTGCTGAGAAGACAAACTGCGGGTGGTCTGGCTGCGTAGACACATTCAGAGCACCGTCCTTAATTGTGAGCAGCGATCTTTTGAGTAGACACAGCAGTGGGATGGTTACGCTGATAATAGTGTCATCGCCACTAACCATCTGTGTGGATTCATCAAAGTTTTTTAAAACCTCACAAAGGTCTGACATCAATGCCCACTCCTCGCTTGTGAATAGTGGAAGTTCACACGAAAGGCGACGACTATGTTTCAGCTGGTAATCCACAACTGCCCTCTGCTGCTCACAAAGCCTGCCCAACATGTGAAACGTAGAGTTCCAGCGGGTGCTCAAGTCGCATAACAGTCGGTGAGCTGGAAGCCACAAGCGCTGCTGCAGCGTTGACAGACCGGCTGAAGATTTAGACGACTTGCGGAAATGGGCACACATGCGGCGCGCTTTCACTAGTGGCTCTGGCAAATTAGGGTAGGTTTTGATAACCGCTGAACCACTAAGTTTAAGACGTTGGCTAGGCATGGCATGTGTGTCAGGTTGCCGAGCTCCAAAGCCACCACCGTTACTGCCATACATGCCTTGTTGTAGGTTGAGTAGCGAGAGCCACAGCTCGGTCTGGTCTCTAATACCCTGCCATAGCTCTGCAGCAGTGTGCTGTTTGTCCCCTAAGTAGATCAACTTCAGCACGGCCTGTTGACGCTTACCCACAGCAGTGCTACACTGCTTCCAGCTAGCGACTGATGGCTGACTACTGCTGCAGGTGGAAGTGGAGGAGGAAGCAGCGGAGGAGGAGGAGTGGGGGTTGGAGCCAGTAACATAGCTGCTGGCGGAGACCCTGATGGACGTAGGGCCCGCAATTCTGGGCGTGGGTAGCACCTGTGCCATCCCAGGGTACAACTCTCTCCCGGCCTCCACAACATTCACCCAGTGTGCGGTCATGAAAATGTAGCGTCCCTGGCCACCAGCAATTGTCCATGTGTCTGTGGTTAAGGGGACCTTCCCAGTAACTGCGTTGGTAAGGGCAAGGTGGTGATGTTCTGGGACACATGCTGGTGCAAGGCAGGCACGGCACACCGTCAAAAATAGTGGCGGCTGGGGACTGCGTACTGAGGGACGGCTGCCGACATTAGGCTGTGGAAGGCCTCAGTGTCCATGTAACGGTCAGCAGAGGAAGAGACCGTAGAGCAGGACTCAAGTACAGTGCAGCAGACAAGGAGGCTGAAGTAGAAACCGGCTTTATTAAAAGAGAACTCTAGCTGCCGGAGAAGCAGATTTACAATATGAACAGCTTGAGAATTTACAATAAAGATAATGGAAATTTGCATAAAGAACACAAATGAATCACAAACACAAGTACAGACAATAGCAGGCTACTCTCTTCTAGGTAGTCCTATCTGTCCCCGCTACCCGGGGTGCACCTCTACGGTGCACTAAACTAAATCCTATTCCACTATGTCCTAGCTCAGGTTAGCATCAGTGCACTCACAGTTCGGTGTCCGGCACATGCAGGCAGATACAGTCTGGGTCCCGATCTGGTTGGTTGGTTGGTTGCTTGCTTGCTTGCTTCAGCGTGGCTCAGCTCTGGCCTCTCTTTGTAGTCTCTGTAACTCTGGTTAGAGATAATCAGCAGCTCTGGACGTGTAATCAGGCAGGGCCTGGAATTCACTCACAGTTCCTCTGGTAAGTGCCTCACACTACAGCAGTCTCTCTTCTACACCAGGACACATCAGCTCAGTCAGAGAGCAAACACACTCTAATGTCCCAGATACTGTGTCACAGCAGGCAGGGAGCAATCACTCTAATCTTCCCTGTGGATCTCCCTCTCAGTGCACAGGGTCCTTCTTCCTGTGTACTCAGACACCTTCAGCCCAGGCTCTCTGCTCTGCCCGGGAAAAACAATTAACTCCTTGTCCTCTGGAAACAACTCCTCTCACTGTCCTACTCAGCCACAGTGGCCTCTGGTGGCTGGAGGGAAACATGACAGTCTGCTATATATATATGTGTTGGAAATGTTGCTGGATGATCAGGGCTGCCTCTTACATGCCTCCCCACTTAAAGGTGGCCATCCTCGGCCTTGCTATATAGTCCATAGAAATAATGGTTAATGTAACTTTTTATACAGCAGTACAACATTGTCCACAATACATACAGGTGGACCAAATGAACTCATCAGCAGCGTACCTGTTTGGTGGAACCCCTGCAGTAAGCCTACTGGATCTCCGGAGGTCCTGGCTATCTGTTACGACCTGACTCTCTCCACTAGGAACTGCCAGTCTGGATTCATCCACCACAATAGGAGGTTCGGGTGTGTCCGAGGGCCCCTCTCCATTACGGGCTGGCAATGGTTCTGTGACAGTGCCTTCATCACCTGTAACCTGGGAGGCTTCTTCAGTGTTGGGAGCAGTCCACCAGTCTTCACCATAATCTCCATCAGAGATAACAAGTTCTGAGTATGGGGCAGGAGGAGGTGTCCTCTGAACAGGTGCGGGATCTTTGGACCGGCATGGCCGTAACATATTCCTATGTAGAGTCCGTGAAGCAAATTCCTCATTCTCAACCTGCACTTCGTAGACCGGACCATTAAGGTACACTCTCTTGATCACTTTATACGGCTGTACTTCCCAACGCTCACTCAACTTGCCTCTGGGACGTTTCTCTCGTACCAGTACCCGATCCCCAGGCTGCAATGGAACCTCCTGAACTGGAGGACGGTCTGTATGAGCTCTCTCCTGTAACCGCTGACCTGCCAACCGGCGAATTGTCTGGAGACGCCGACAGTGTTCTTTCACCCATGAGGTGGTTGATCGCTCTATTAGGTCTTCTGGCTGTTCTAGGTTTAATTCCACGATCTCGCGACCAGCCCTACCGAACAGTAACATGTATGGGGTGTAACCGGTGGTGGTGTGGACACGATTATTGTAAGCCCAGACTAATTCTGGCAGGTAGTCAGGCCAGTGTGCCCTCTTGTCTTCCTCTAGCGTCCTCAGCATTTGCAGCAATGTGCGGTTAAAGCGCTCACAGGCTCCGTTTCCTTGGGGATGATAAGGAGTTGTCCTGGATTTTTCAATGCCGTACAGTCGATGTAGCTCTTCCATCACTTTTCCTTGAAAGCACGCCCCTTGATCTGAATGGATCCGCTTTGGACACCCATAGACCCGAATGAAGTCTTGACAAATGGCTCGTGCGGCGGACTCGGCCGCCTGGTCCCGAGTTGGGGTGACTACTGCAAACTTGGAGAAGTGGTCGATCATGACCAGGCAATACTGTGGACCTCTTGACGATTGTCCCACAAGAAGATAGTCTATCATCAACACTTCCAGCGGTTCTGTGGTCTGGATGGACTGTAGGGGTGCTCTCTGTTCTGTACTCTTCGTGAGTTCACACACTCGACACTGTCGGCAAACTTCTTCAACTGTGGCCTCCAGTCGCGGACAATACACATAACGCTGCAGCCACTGGTATGTCTTGACTGGCCCGAAGTGAGCTCCAAACTCATGAGCCTCTTTGGCTATCTCCCGTGCCATTCTTCTGGGTATCACTACCTGCCACCTCGCCTCTAGGTCGGCAGGCTGTTGCCACTTGCGGAACAAAACAGCTCCATGCACTTCCAGTCTGTCCCATTGATGTAGAACGGACTTCATCTCGGCATCCAGATCAGTCCTTTCTTCTTTGTTGGGTTTCCTGCACTGGGTTACCCAGCTTTTCATTTGCTGCAGTCCGATGTCTTCATCTTGCAATCTGCCCCATTCTTCATTAGTTCTCCCCAATGCTTTGGGTAGCTTACGGGCCTCCCCACTTGTCTGGGCCGCGACTGTTGGGGGAGCGAACTTGCGGAAGTCAGGAGTTTCATCTTCTTCCTTTTGTTCATCCATATCCCCTAGTGGAGTTTCAAAAGTAACCCTCGAGAGACCATCAGCATTAGTGTTCTCTGTAGCGGAGCGGTAGCGAATTGAGAAGTCATACTTTGCGAGGCGAGCCGCCCAGCGTTGCTCCAGGGCTCCCAACTTGGCAGTACCCAGATGGGCCAGGGGATTGTTATCCGTCCGTACGAAGATCTTAGCTCCTGTCAGATATCCTGCAAATTTCTCCGTCATAGCCCACACCAGGGCAAGGAGTTCCAGCCGGAAGGAACTGTAGTTATGGGGGTTTCGCTCCGTATCGCGAAGGATCTACTGGCATAAGCGATCACCCTCTCATGTCCATCTTGTACCTGCGACAGGACTGCCCCAAGTCCGTAGAGGCTGCCATCAGTAGCTAAGATGAATGGTTTATCAAAATCGCCATAAGCCAAGATGGGGGCCGATGTCAGGGCTTCTTTCAGGGCCTGGAAGGCCTCTTCCTGCTTCTGTCCCCAGGGGATACTTTGGCCCTTGGGTTGCCCAGCCGTTCCTCTCAACAACTCATTCAGAGGGCCCGCTATTTTTGCGTAGTCTTTGATGAACCGCCGGTAGTACCCAGGAAGGCCTTCAACTCACGCAGTGTTCTCGGCACTAGCCATTGTCGTATTGCAGCCACTTTGTCTTGGGACGGTAGCACTCCGTCTTGGGACACCCTATGGCCCAGGTACTCGATCTCCCTCTTGAAGAGATGACACTTCTTTGGCTTTACCTTCAGGCCATGGGATCGCAGTCGCTCGAGTACCTGCCCTAGCCGATTCAAGTGTTCTTAAAAAGTAGCAGAGTATACGATGATATCAGGATAAGCACTCTAGCAATTGGCATATATTTGGCATATATTTAATATAATTTAATAACGGTGTAGTCGATTTACAATAAAACAATAAAATAAAAATATAAAAACACAATAGTACTGGTATCAGATGATTCTAAGGCAATCCTAAATGGAAATGATCATAACCTGATAGCCTAATGTCCGACAAACCAAGGGAGGATCCCAAGAGGTGGAATCAGTACGAGTATAAGTCCACACTTTCTAATGATCTATTAGAGTGGATAAAGCATTGCTAGTCCCGTCACATCTGTTGGTGTTGACCAGTGAGACTATATATCACAACGGTATAATATCTGTCAGCTTTGCAGCTGCTTACCTCTCCTTCATATACCTCCTTAGTCCTGCAGAATGCTTCAGACTGGGTAGGAAGGGCTCATCGGGTGCAGCTTTTTTCGGTAATTAGATAACCGGGTTGCCGAACGCTCACCTCTGAACACTCTTGGTCTTACGGTGCAGAGGCAGCGTGTAAAGTCCTTGTTGGTGTGAAGGGCTGGCGTCTCACGTTACTTTGCTTGGTATCCGCGTTGAATGTTTGCGGGATACTGCCGACGTCACTTCCTGCAATGACGTGTTCCTTCCTGTTATGTCCAATGATTCCGGACTGTGGTTTTTCGTTCGTAGAGAGTTTTGATTTCCAGCTTTTTTAAAAACCTGTTTGCATGGCCATGCAGTTAAAGAGATTCAGACAGGTGTATGGCGCAGAAACCCAGACGCGTTTCGGGAGTTGTCGCTCTCCCTTCCTCAGTGGTTATGCCATACCTGTCTTAATACACCTTATATACTCTCTCAAGTTCTCTTCAAACTCTGGGTCGGACTTTGGATCGGACTTCTGGATATAGTATTTCCGTTTCTATGTGATATGATGTGTGGACTTCTAATTTTCACCGTTTATTTATCAAATCTGTTTCTTTTTTAAGGAATCCCTGATTCAATATTCATGGATTTCTTTTTAGTTAGTTTTTGTTGTTTTTTTGCGTCCTTTCAGTCTTTTATATTTTGATCGATTTCCCAATATTAGGTAGATACCACATCACTATAGACAGTCTGTTTAAAACCATGGATGATTATATATGCCATTCTAATTTTGGGTTACATACAATTCATTAAATATATCAAACATAGAGATATATACGAATAATAAAATGAACATATGTAATATGATTAATAATAACATATATGTGATAATAAAAAGTGATAATGATAAACATAATAATATTATTAAAAATGAGATAACAAATAAAACAACAAATGATGGATGCTGGCACAATATCCATAATTGAAAAAGCATATCCAAACGTAATGGTGTTAACATTGAAGCTTGTAATGGCACCATTAATGAAGGACCTCCATTCCCAATTGGTCCATAACTAGTTGGTCCATAGCTTTCGGCACAAGAAATATATAAAAAAATTTATAAAAAATATAAAGAATATATATAAAAATATATATATATATAAAAATATATAAAACATACCCTTACAAGAAACCAAAAAGTTCCAATTCTGAATTGAGTCCCGATGGTAACAAGCTACCGAATTCATATATTTTTCTCGACTCTCTCCTGGACATTTGTTTGATATAGTTGCCTCCTCTCCAGTGCTGGTCCACCTTTTCCAGTGCCGTAAAGACGAGACTGGCTGGGTCACTATTGTGGACCTCCCTATAATGTTTAGATAGGGAATGTTTGTCATAACCTTTCTTGATGTTGGCTATGTGTTCAGCCAGTCTCGTCTTTAATAACCGTTTGGTTCTGCCGATGTATTGTCTATTGCATGGGCACTGGATCAGGTAGACCACACCGGTAGAGTTGCATGTGAGGCAATCTTTAATATCCCAAACAAATGTATTTTGTGTAGACGGGACTGTAGTGGTCTTACGGGGTTTATTGTTGATTCTACACGCGATACATTTGCCGCATTTAAAAAATCCTTTTAAGTCCATCCAGGTTCCCATCATTGTTCTTTTTTTCTCTCTAGATTTCACAGAAGGAGCTATTGTGATACCCAGATTAGGTGCCCTGGTGAATATAACTTTTGGAGATGTAGGTAAGAGATGGCCTATTGTCCTGTCATTTAATATATGGTGCCAGTGGGACTTCACTATTTTCTGTATTTTTCTATGATCATCATTAAAGGGGAGAATGATTCTATTGCTAATCAGATCACTTGTCTGGGAAGTTTGCGATATTTTGCTCCTGGTTTCCATTTTATTCTCAAAAAAGGTCTGTCTGTCTAGTCCCCTAACTTTTTCCAATGCTTTTTGCACCACTTCATCTGGATAATCCTTCTCCCGAAATAATTGACACATTCCAGCTGCCTCCTCCTCAAAACGTGAATCTTCTGTACAGTTCCTCCTGACCCTACGAAATTGGCCGGTCGGGATGTTATCAAGCCATCTTGGGAGGTGGCAGCTGGAATATTGAATAAAGCCATTTCTGTTTGTCGGTTTAAAGAAAGTATGGCAGACAAATCGATTAAGTTGTTTTCTGATCACCAGATCAAGGAATTCAGTCTCCTCCTTGATCATAGCATTGAAGACCAAATTGAGTTGGTTCTCATTGATCTCCTTCAAAAAGAGGTCAAGACCATCCTTTCCACTTCTCCAAATAAACACCACATCATCGATGTAGCATATACGATATACATCGATATACATCGATGTATATCATTGGACATAACAGGAAGGAACACGTCATTGCAGGAAGTGACGTCGGCAGTATCCCGCAAACATTCAACGCGGATACCAAGCAAAGTAACGTGAGACGCCAGCCCTTCACACCAACAAGGACTTTACACGCTGCCTCTGCACCGTAAGACCAAGAGTGTTCAGAGGTGAGCGTTCGGCAACCCGGTTATCTAATTACCGAAAAAAGCTGCACCCGATGAGCCCTTCCTACCCAGTCTGAAGCATTCTGCAGGACTAAGGAGGTATATGAAGGAGAGGTAAGCAGCTGCAAAGCTGACAGATATTATACCGTTGTGATATATAGTCTCACTGGTCAACACCAACAGATGTGACGGGACTAGCAATGCTTTATCCACTCTAATAGATCATTAGAAAGTGTGGACTTATACTCGTACTGATTCCACCTCTTGGGATCCTCCCTTGGTTTGTCGGACATTAGGCTATCAGGTTATGATCATTTCCATTTAGGATTGCCTTAGAATCATCTGATACCAGTACTATTGTGTTTTTATATTTTTATTTTATTGTTTTATTGTAAATCGACTACACCGTTATTAAATTATATTAAATATATGCCAAATATATGCCAATTGCTAGAGTGCTTATCCTTATATCCTTACTAAACTTATTTATCTTTGAGAGGTAGGGTGTCCTCTCCTTGGATTTATAGCACCTTATCATAGGCTAGAAAGGAGAGTAGCCACCACCGATTTCTCTTTCTCACATAGGTTTTTTCACCCTAGTGAGTGAGCTCCTCCATTTAGCACTATGGACATTTGGCATCATATTCAAAATAAAAAAACTAAAGCGGATACTTTTAAATTCAATGATGTGGATTATGGCACAATAACAAGCGATAAGAATATGGTGGATTTATTTAGAGATCTTGAAGGTTTGCTACATAAGCAACTTAGACAACATTGGGAAATAAGATCACTTCAATTTTATATAGAACATCAAAGAGTTCCCAAAGGACTTATGCTATATAAAACCCCAGCCCAAGATTTGATATGTGAGACATTTGAGGAGGAGTGGAATACACTCCTACTCAACCATTCTATCTCACTTGTCAAACTAATTATTAAAAGGAGAACAGAGATATTAGGGGATCTAAATAAAAAAATTGAAGAACTAAAAGAACAAATAGATAAATTACCGAGAAATGAGGAGTTTGATATCTGGCAAGAAAGAATATGTAGGGGATTAGATAAAATAGAGAACGAGATTATAAATAAAAAAACAAAGAAACACCTGAACACATATAAGAACCCACAAATAGAAGAATTTGGGGATCATTCAACTTTATCACAGAGGGTAATTCCCCCGAGAGAAGTAGACACGAGGGATAGTATACAGAATAATTATGCTGGAGTAGTGAGTAACAGATATGAACAACTTTCTGACCAGCCTTTTTTAGACCACACTCCAGCTCACCACAGGACAAGAATAAGACACAGAGAGCAAACACCTCCGCACAATCAGGAGTCGTACAAACACCAATACAATTTGAGACAGAGACATCTACACACACAGAAAAACACCAACCAGTATCACAATACACAGAGAAAGAATTATCAATCACAATCCACAACAAATCACGGGGAAAATTCAAGACACAAGTACCACAGATACACAGACGAACCCGAAAGACGAGAAGGAGTAAGAGGAAAAGAGTCATCATACACGAGACACAGATAGATAGTTTAACATCAATTATTAATTTGAGCTCGGTCACACTCACTACAGCACAAACTAAGTTATTAGAAAAGGGTTTGAAATTTGCCCCTACCCAGAAAATCGACAAATTCTCAACCTATATAGGTATACAAAAATACATTAGAAACATCTGTCTTAAAAAACATTTTTTGAAGAACCCGATAATAAGAAACGATATTCAAAATAAGGACCAAATAAATCCCACACAAAAAGATCTTGGGAGGGCTGATTCAGGCCTCAAAAAGAGATCTACCATGTTCCCAAGGAATGAAATAAGCCGAGAAATGGCAGTATTCCAAAAGAATGTGGAGGATGAAATAAGAAAACTTAAAATCAGACCCACTTATCGAGACAACTTAACAAAACAAGAAGTCGCAGCACTGAAATCTCTCCAGAAGAAGGAATCAATCACTATACGCCCAGCGGATAAGGGGGGAGCTGTAGTTATACTGGATACTATGAAATATAACAGTGAGTGTCTTAGACAACTTGGAGATGAGAAAACATATAAGAGACTAAAAAATGACCCCTTTAAGGAATTTGACATTGAATTAAAGGATTACTGCATGCAGGGTCTTGAGCAGAAATTGATATCACAGCAGGAATTTGAGTTTATCTTGGGCACACAGGGAAGACTTCCGGTCTTCTACTGTCTGCCCAAGATACACAAAGATCTCGAAAACCCTCCTGGCCGACCTATAGTCTCGGGCATTGAGTCCATCACCTCAAACTTGTCCAGGTACATAGACACACAATTACAGCCTATAGTGAAAAAAACAAGATCCTATATTAGAGACACTACTAACATCATCCAGACATTAGAACATCTGGACGTCCAACCAGAGTGGATCATGGGGACCCTAGATATACAATCCCTCTATACCTCCATTGACCATCAACAGGGAATGATCGCAGTGCGAAAACAAATAGAAAGAGAGGGAGAGTTAGAGGAAACCCATATTCAGTTCATCATCGATGGTATAAGATACATCCTCAACCACAATTACTTTTGTTTTGAGGGTGTATATTACCTGCAGAAGTGTGGGACGGCCATGGGGACCAGGTTCGCCCCCAGCTACGCCAATCTATTCTTGGCAGAATGGGAACATCATTACATCACACCCAGGCTGGGGACGGACCTGGCCCTATGGCGTCGCTACATCGATGATGTGGTGTTTATTTGGAGAAGTGGAAAGGATGGTCTTGACCTCTTTTTGAAGGAGATCAATGAGAACCAACTCAATTTGGTCTTCAATGCTATGATCAAGGAGGAGACTGAATTCCTTGATCTGGTGATCAGAAAACAACTTAATCGATTTGTCTGCCATACTTTCTTTAAACCGACAAACAGAAATGGCTTTATTCAATATTCCAGCTGCCACCTCCCAAGATGGCTTGATAACATCCCGACCGGCCAATTTCGTAGGGTCAGGAGGAACTGTACAGAAGATTCACGTTTTGAGGAGGAGGCAGCTGGAATGTGTCAATTATTTCGGGAGAAGGATTATCCAGATGAAGTGGTGCAAAAAGCATTGGAAAAAGTTAGGGGACTAGACAGACAGACCTTTTTTGAGAATAAAATGGAAACCAGGAGCAAAATATCGCAAACTTCCCAGACAAGTGATCTGATTAGCAATAGAATCATTCTCCCCTTTAATGATGATCATAGAAAAATACAGAAAATAGTGAAGTCCCACTGGCACCATATATTAAATGACAGGACAATAGGCCATCTCTTACCTACATCTCCAAAAGTTATATTCACCAGGGCACCTAATCTGGGTATCACAATAGCTCCTTCTGTGAAATCTAGAGAGAAAAAAAGAACAATGATGGGAACCTGGATGGACTTAAAAGGATTTTTTAAATGCGGCAAATGTATCGCGTGTAGAATCAACAATAAACCCCGTAAGACCACTACAGTCCCGTCTACACAAAATACATTTGTTTGGGATATTAAAGATTGCCTCACATGCAACTCTACCGGTGTGGTCTACCTGATCCAGTGCCCATGCAATAGACAATACATCGGCAGAACCAAACGGTTATTAAAGACGAGACTGGCTGAACACATAGCCAACATCAAGAAAGGTTATGACAAACATTCCCTATCTAAACATTATAGGGAGGTCCACAATAGTGACCCAGCCAGTCTCGTCTTTACGGCACTGGAAAAGGTGGACCAGCACTGGAGAGGAGGCAACTATATCAAACAAATGTCCAGGAGAGAGTCGAGAAAAATATATGAATTCGGTAGCTTGTTACCATCGGGACTCAATTCAGAATTGGAACTTTTTGGTTTCTTGTAAGGGTATGTTTTATATATTTTTTCTATATATATATATTTTTATATATATTCTTTATATTTTTTATAAATTTTTTTATATATTTCTTGTGCCGAAAGCTATGGACCAACTAGTTATGGACCAATTGGGAATGGAGGTCCTTCATTAATGGTGCCATTACAAGCTTCAATGTTAACACCATTACGTTTGGATATGCTTTTTCAATTATGGATATTGTGCCAGCATCCATCATTTGTTGTTTTATTTGTTATCTCATTTTTAATAATATTATTATGTTTATCATTATCACTTTTTATTATCACATATATGTTATTATTAATCATATTACATATGTTCATTTTATTATTCGTATATATCTCTATGTTTGATATATTTAATGAATTGTATGTAACCCAAAATTAGAATGGCATATATAATCATCCATGGTTTTAAACAGACTGTCTATAGTGATGTGGTATCTACCTAATATTGGGAAATCGATCAAAATATAAAAGACTGAAAGGACGCAAAAAAACAACAAAAACTAACTAAAAAGAAATCCATGAATATTGAATCAGGGATTCCTTAAAAAAGAAACAGATTTGATAAATAAACGGTGAAAATTAGAAGTCCACACATCATATCACATAGAAACGGAAATACTATATCCAGAAGTCCGATCCAAAGTCCGACCCAGAGTTTGAAGAGAACTTGAGAGAGTATATAAGGTGTATTAAGACAGGTATGGCATAACCACTGAGGAAGGGAGAGCGACAACTCCCGAAACGCGTCTGGGTTTCTGCGCCATACACCTGTCTGAATCTCTTTAACTGCATGGCCATGCAAACAGGTTTTTAAAAAAGCTGGAAATCAAAACTCTCTACGAACGAAAAACCACAGTCCGGAATCATTGGACATAACAGGAAGGAACACGTCATTGCAGGAAGTGACGTCGGCAGTATCCCGCAAACATTCAACGCGGATACCAAGCAAAGTAACGTGAGACGCCAGCCCTTCACACCAACAAGGACTTTACACGCTGCCTCTGCACCGTAAGACCAAGAGTGTTCAGAGGTGAGCGTTCGGCAACCCGGTTATCTAATTACCGAAAAAAGCTGCACCCGATGAGCCCTTCCTACCCAGTCTGAAGCATTCTGCAGGACTAAGGAGGTATATGAAGGAGAGGTAAGCAGCTGCAAAGCTGACAGATATTATACCGTTGTGATATATAGTCTCACTGGTCAACACCAACAGATGTGACGGGACTAGCAATGCTTTATCCACTCTAATAGATCATTAGAAAGTGTGGACTTATACTCGTACTGATTCCACCTCTTGGGATCCTCCCTTGGTTTGTCGGACATTAGGCTATCAGGTTATGATCATTTTCATTTAGGATTGCCTTAGAATCATCTGATACCAGTACTATTGTGTTTTTATATTTTTATTTTATTGTTTTATTGTAAATCGACTACACCGTTATTAAATTATATTAAATATATGCCAAATATATGCCAATTGCTAGAGTGCTTATCCTTATATCCTTACTAAACTTATTTATCTTTGAGAGGTAGGGTGTCCTCTCCTTGGATTTATAGCACCTTATCATAGGCTAGAAAGGAGAGTAGCCACCACCGATTTCTCTTTCTCATATACGATGATATCGTCTAGGTATATCAGAGTGGCTTCAAAATTCAGGTCTCCCAGGCATCTCTCCATCAGCCGCTGGAAGGTTCCAGGGGCATTAGTCAGTCCGAATGGCATCCTGTTGAATTCAAATAACCCCATGGGGAGTATGAATGCTGTCTTTGCCTTGTCCTGCTCAGCCACTGGTACTTGCCAGTACCCACTTGCTAGATCCAGGGTGGAGAAGTATTTGGCTCGTCCTAGAGCCGTCAGAGACTCCTCGATGCGTGGCAGAGGATATGAGTCTCGCGCAGTGCAAGCATTCAACCGCCGGTAATCCACACAAAATCGAATAGTGCCGTCCTTCTTCTTGACAAGCACCACTGGGGCTGCCCAAGGGCTCTGGCTTCCCCGCACCAATCCGGAATCTATCATCTGTTTCAATAGCGTCTTCACTTCCTGGTACAACTTGGGCGGAATCTGTCGATATCTCTCCCGAATTGGTGGAGTGTCCCCCGTCGGTATATCATGTGTGATAGCATTCGTGCAGCCAAAGTCATCGGCGTGGCGGGCAAACGCAGCCTGATTCTCCCACAGCATGGTTTCAACTGCTCGCTGTTGGTCTAAACTGAGAGCCTTAACATCTATCTCCATTTGATCCAAGATGGTTCCCCCATTCCATTCTGGGGTCGGCGCCTCTTCTGCACTGGCAGTAACTGCCAGGGTCCAACCAGCATCCCCTACCGGAGCTAGAGTCACTTCTCTCTGACTCAGGATTTCTCCCTGATGTAGGTACACACGAGCCAGTTCCACCCCTGGCGTCAAGGGAACTTCTAGATATCCCACATTCACAGCTCTTATGGGTACTCGTCCATTCTGGACCACTCCCAGTGTCCGGGCCACCAGGACGTCCTGACCCAGCTCTCCTAGGCCTGTTGGTTCAACGAACACCTCCATGCCTTCAAGATTACGGAAAGTTCCCACGGGTAACGTCAGCACGGTCTCCCGACCAGGGGGAAGGGTGAAGGTAGCCTTTCCTGGCGCTCGGATCGTTCCCACCGCCTGGTGTGCTGGTACACTTTTCTGTGTTCCACAAAAGCGGATTAGCCGTTGAAATGCTTTCTGGGTAGGTTTGTGCGGGGTGGCTTGTTTCCAGTAACCCGGCCCCCGTTTGGTGAACATGATCTGATCCAATTCTCGCAGGATATTCATGCCCATTATCACCGGCACATCTTCCTTGAACGTTTCGGGGACCAACAAGATACCTTTCCGCCCCACTTCCTGTCCACATAGCCGTACATTCATCCACACGACCCCTGTGACAGGAATCTGTTATTGGTTAGCCGCTGTAACCCGGACCAGTGTCTCTCGTTCTGGCTTGGCCAGCGCTTGAAAGTAACGGTAGAAGAATGACTCGGGCATAGTTGTCACCTGAGACCCAGTATCCACTAAGCAGTCGACAGGAACACCTTCGAACTCAGCTCGTATAGTGGGGCACCCTGCGACCAGGTGTTCGGAGCTTTGCTGGGTAACTTGGCTCTCCACCTCCCCTGCAGTACGCCCCACTACTGCAGGGGTCGGTAGTTTAACGGCGGCTCTTGGCGTCCAGCTGGATTATTCCGACACTCTCTGGCGAAATGTCCTAGATCTCCACACCGCCAACACTGTGCCCCTTGACGGCCCACTTTTTGCCTGCGAGTGGGAGGTGCCCTCAGAGCTTGGCTGGATGGCCCCACTGAAGGGTAATGAGGGGCTTGATGGTATGGTAAACTAGCATAAGGGCATTTGGGTGTAGGAACCCACGGAGTCGCCTGATAGGTTTGTTGTCGGGCTGGATAGGCAGCTTCATTAGTATGGCGCGACTCTATCCGTTTCTCCAGGTGTGTCAACTTTTCGTGCATGGCACTCAGGGAGCTCTGCAAGTCTTGTACCACTCTGACCAGGGCTTCCTCATTTTTTGTAACCCCGGGGGGTGTAACGGTCTGGGTCCGTATTACTCCAGAAGCATAGCCGTCTTCTTTGTTTCGCGTCACGGCCTCTGCCAAAATTTGTCGAAAGGTTAGGGTAGGGTCTACTCTGACTCGTTCCCGCAAAGCCTGTTTCAGGGGATTGCTGTAGAGCCCCAGAATAAATTGTTCCCGCAGTATCCGGTCTATGGGTCCCATGCCAGTAACCCCATCTGCCTCTTTTTTTTGTACCTCGGCCAACACTTCCTGTAGGGCTGTAGCGTACTGAGAGACACCTTCGTCTTCCCATTGAATCCGGTAAAAAAACTTCGCCCGGAGGTGCCCTGCACTGGCTGTTTCCCCATATATTTCTTCCAGGAATCTCACCATCTCTTGCAATGTATTGCGCGTGGCTTCTGGTTGTAGGAGAACATTTCTTCGGGCCTCACCCTGCTCGCAGCGCCACTTGTAACGGTCAGCAGAGGAAGAGACCATAGAGCAGGACTCAAGTACAGTGCAGCAGACAAGGAGGCTGAAGTAGAAACCGGCTTTATTAAAAGAGAACTCTAACTGCCGGAGAAGCAGATTTACAATATGAACAGCTTGAGAATTTACAATAAAGATAATGGAAATTTGCATAAAGAACACAAATGAATCACAAACACAAGTACAGACAATAGCAGGCTACTCTCTTCTAGGTAGTCCTATCTGTCCTTGCTACCCGGGGTGCACCTCTACGGTGCCATGTGTCTCCGGATAATGCCTTAGAGATGGTCGACCTGGTGGAGTGCTACGAGGCCTCCAGAAATCTGCAGGCGGGTTCTTTTGGGGGGGGCCCAGCTAAACTCCAGAAAACTCCATTCCAAACCCGGCGGCTGGTGCCAGCCAAACCCGCCCGGGATGTACCCCCTGCAGACCCAGCCCCGGTGGTCTGTTGGCGGTGTCACAAGCATGGACATATTAGAGCCGACTGTCCCCATTGGGGTGAACCCCATTGGGGTGTGTGACACATTGTATCACCATTTTTTGTGGTGAAATACTTGATCTGTTGTGAGACACAGCGTATAGCCTGGTACCAGGTAAGTGCTTACTAGCTCTGTGGGGGTACATGGTTGTCCAGTTGAGGGAATACCCTTCGCTTCTCTGTATATCCTTTCCATCTTGCCTTTTTTCCTTTATATTTTCATACATATCATGTAATAACATTGATATTATTTTTGATACATTATTTTCACTGGCTTTTTTTGTTATGATATTGTGTGTTGTCCCAGGTGGAGTGTTGTGCTGTCGGCAATAGACAGAGGTTTTGTAGGTTTAAAAGTCCGGTTAAAACCATACTCGGTACCCGAGGGTCGGCGACAAGCCATCGTGGAGGAAGTGCAGCTAATTCTACAGCTAAGTGTCATCGAGGAGTCAAAAAGTGAATAGGCCAGATGGGACATTGCGCTTCTGTAACGACTTCCGCAAACTGAATGAAGTGTCCAAGTTTGATGCGTTTCTCATGCCCTGAGTAGATGAGAATATTGAAAAGTTGGGCCAAGCCCAGTATTTTTATGTGTTGGACCTCACCAAAGGGTACTGGCAGGTACCCTTGACAGAGGCTGCCAAGGAAAAAACGGCTTTCATTACGCCAGAGGGGCTGTATCAGTACAAGGTATTACCCTTTGGTCTACATGGCGCTCCCGCCACGTTTCAAAGGCTAATGTACATTGTACTCTGTCCACATCGTCGGTACGCTTTGGCATACTTGGACGATATCGTTATCCACAGCACCGACTAGTAAAGTCGCTGTGGCGGAACCCGCCTCGCCACTGGGCATTGGAGAGGCCTGGCTGCCCGCCTCCTACCTGCTGACTATGGCCCCTGGTGATTTGGTACGTTTGAATGCAATATTTGGGCATGTGGTATTTTATATTGCTGCTACTGGCCCTTTAATGGCCATGTTATGACTTTTAGGAACAATGCCCCTTTAAGACTGTGTAGCAGATTGCATTCAGGCTGTCTTAAATACTATGTATGTTATTATGTGTTCGGTTAAATTGTATATGTGCATGCCAGGGTTCAAGTTAGTCCATTACGTTTGGTAATTGTATTTTGTGGATTGCGTCTGAGACAATGCTTATTGTGTTGGTTAATTACATCTCAGACAATGCTCATTGTGTTTTGTTTATTGCGTTACAGATAGAGGGAAGGGGATTTTGTGTACAATTGCTGGGAAGGTTTAAATACTGTAGATACATATGATTGGCTGTTTTTGCAGAGCCTGTGGGTGGTACCTTGTTGGAAGATGTGTATAAATCAATGCTTGTGTTAAAATAAAGGGAGTTCCTGTTTTACCCTCAAGGTGAAGTGTCGTCTCATTCTTGGGGGAGGATTTATTGCATGCTGTCCCAGTTTGACTGCTAGGAGTGAAAACCTATTCGTATGGTTTCCTATTCAACTGCCTACAGCATTCATATGCTTGAAGAAGATTTATCTGCTTCTTCGGTTCGGTGATTGTGGTGTCTGCCAGAGTGCTTGGAAACCTCAGGAAAACGCTAGGAGCATCCAGCAACGGAGGTACTCAGTCGGGGTGCCAGGTGATCCGTTACATTGGTGACAAGCAGCGGGATCGTTCCTACAGCCAGAAGGACAGCTACAGGAGACACCATTTCTGTGGATTCTACAATTTAAGGGCAACGCATGACCCAGTACAGCGACCCTAAAAGCACCAGCATGGAACCAGCAGTGTTATACAATAATATAATATAATGTACAATACCAGCGAGGTGAGAGTCTCCCCAGTGAAGAGCAGCGGTTGCAGAAGCAAGTGGCCCTGCGGATGTCCTTCCTGGGAGAGCAGCCCCTGGAGGAATGGGTGAAGGAACTAGAGCACCGGGTATGGCAGGAGCTATGGCAGGAGGATGCCTACCAGGCGCTTTGGTGGTATGTGGCACAGTTTATACCCTGGACAGCTGAGCATGACAAGCCAGAGGGAGAGGAGTTTGATGGTCCTGGCTTGTTATGGGAGTCCTTTGCAGAGCCTGACTTCGGGAGCCCTGCACAGTCCAGACTTCAGGACATTTTCTATGAGAGGGAGGCTAGGCAGAATTGGGATGACCCCCATGAGGTAGAGCAAGACCTGGCTCACCTAGCAACCCTGGAGTGGGAACTGGAGCAGGACTACCGAGATCTCTTCCACTCCATTGGGAAGGCTCAGCAGGACAGCAAGAAGTCAGACCCAGGTCCAGAGCCCTTCAGCTGGGAGGATATTGTTGATGTTTACTGGGAAGAACCCCAGGTGGCCGGTGGAGATGGGACCGAGGTCTCTCCACCGGTCCTGCATGGAATTGGGAGCCTAGTCTCCATTCCCCAGCGGCAGGCTGAGTTACAGGGGGCAGAGGTAGTTGTTCCTGCCCCCCAGCAGCAGGATGATTTTTTGGGAATTGGGAGCCTAGTCTCCATTCCCCAGCGGCAGTGTGAAGTGCAGGGAGGGGAGAGCAGCGGCCTCCCTCCCCAGCGGCAGGCTGAGTTACAGGGGGCAGAGGTAGTTGTTCCTGCCCCCCAGCAGCAGCATGATTTTTTGGGAATTGGGAGCCGAGTCTCCATTCCCCAGCGGCAGACGGAGTTACAGGGGGCAGAGACAGTCGGTCCTGTCCCCCAGCGGCAGAGTGTCCTACAGGGAATAGAGAGCCCAGTCTCCTTTCCCCAGCACCAGGACACTGTATTGGGAGCGGAGGCGGTCGGTCGCCCTCCCCAGCGGCTGGAAGTATGTATGGGAGAGGAGCTTGTTACCCCCTCTCCCCAGCTGCAGCTTAACGCACCAGGGGGAGACAGTAAGCCCCACAACTCTGCAGATGGGACCGTGGTCTCTGCACTTACAGCACAGGGGGTAGGGACAGTCGGTCCTGTCCCCCAGCAACAGGGCTGTTTAGCCAAAGGGGAGACAGTCAGTTTCCCCCTCCAACAACCAGACTCCAACCAGGCTTCTTCCGTGGTAACGCTGGCACCAGGGCAGAGTACCGCTGATCCCTGCCCACAAAGCAACCTCCACTCCAAGCCAGGGAGCAACTCAGAGACCGGGAGTACCAGCTACAAATATAATCTTGGTGGATTCACTGGACAGAGACAGGCTACGAAATTCAGCAGGTCCAGTATTTTGTTGTGGTTGGCCTGCCAGACTAACTCAGGTACCGACCGGCGTGAGGTCAGGTATCTGGTTAGTCTTCCCTGGGGGGGGGGGGGGGGAAATGTGTGGCGAAACCAACCTCGCCACTGGGTTTTGGAGGGGGCTGTTTAAAAGCCTCTTGCCTCAGGATTATGGCCCATAGTAACTTTTAAACCCCTGAACCTATTCCAGGGAATTTTGGATAGGTTTGTCCCCCAAGTTATACTGTTTAAATTGATGTAAGTTATATGTATGGACAATGTAACCTCACAAAGTTGTAACAACTTATAATAAGTGTAACTTGTCAGCTTGGGAGGAATATGCTGGGTGTGGTTCTATTGTCCCATTGTGTGTTTAAATGGTGATGTCTGTCCTGTTGTCTCCACATGTGTATTGGTGATCTCCCCTTTGTCCTGGGAGATAATTGGATTGTCTTCGGTCGTCTCCCAGGTAGAGAGGAGGAAACCATGATGCATTGTGGGGATATGTTGTATCTGTCCTGTGTCGCAGTCTCCCTTCTGGTCCTCTAGGGGGCGGGAACGATTGGTTGCTGTATTTACATTGTGTGTGTTGTGAATTACTGATTGGTTGGATTTCAAAACCCTGTGGGCAGTACTATGTTTGGTTTTTATCAATAAAAGAGGCTGTACTTGAAGTACAGTCAGACCACTGCTAGACCCTCAAGACGGAGCCTTGTTTCGTTATTGGGGGGATTCCCTGTATGCTGTTGGAGACTGATTGCCAGGAGTGTAAGCTGACTGTACGCTTTTCCTGTTCGTCTGACTGACAGCTACAGACGTGGACAAAATTGTTGGTACCCTTTGGTCAATGAAAGAAAAAGTCACAATGGTCACAGAAATAACTTTAATCTGACAAAAGTAATAATAAATTAAAATTCTATAAATGTTAACCAATGAAAGTCAGACATTGTTTTTCAACCATGCTTCAACAGAATTATGTAAAAAAATAAACTCATGAAACAGGCATGGACAAAAATGATGGTACCCCTAACTTAATATTTTGTTGCGCAACCTTTTGAGGCAATCACTGCAATCAAACGCTTCCTGTAACTGTCAATGAGACATCTGCACCTCTCAGCAGGTATTTTGGCCCACTCCTCATGAGCAAACTGCTCCAGTTGTGTCCGGTTTGAAGGGTGCCTTTTCCAGACTGCATGTTTCAGCTCCTTCCAAAGATGCTCAATAGGATTGAGGTCAGGGCTCATAGAAGGCCACTTTAGAATAGTCCAATTTTTTCCTCTTAGCCATTCTTGGGTGTTTTTAGCGGTGTGTTTTGGGTCATTGTCCTGTTGCAAGACCCATGACCTGCGACTGAGACCAAGCTTTCTGACACTGGCTAGTACATTTCTCTCTAGAATTCCTTGATAGTCTTGAGATTTCATTGTACCCTGCACAGATTCAAGACACCCTGTGCCAGACGCAGCAAAGCAGCCCCAGAACATAACAGAGCCTCCTCCATGTTTCACAGTAGGGACAGTGTTCTTTTCTTGATATGCTTCATTTTTTCGTCTGTGAACATACAGCTGATGTGCCTTGGCAAAAACTTCGATTTTTGTCTCATCTGTCCACAGGACATTCTCCCAGAAGCTTTGTGGCTTGTCAACATGTAGTTTGGCATATTCCAGTCTTGCTTTTTTATGATTCGTTTTCAACAATGGTGTCCTCCTTGGTCGTCTCCCATGTAGTCCACTTTGGCTCAAACAACGACGGATGGTGCGATCTGACACTGATGTTCCTTGAGCATGAAGTTCACCTTGAATCTCTTTAGAAGTCTTTCTAGGCTCTTTTGTTACCATTCGGATTATCCGTCTCTTAGATTTGTCATCAATTTTCCTCCTGCGGCCACGTCCAGGGAGGTTGGCTACAGTCCCATGGATCTTAAACTTATGAATAATATGTGCAACTGTACTCACAGGAACATCTAGTTGCTTGGAGATGGTCTTATAGCCTTTACCTTTAACATGCTTGTCTATAATTTTCTTTCTGATCTCTTGAGACAGCTCTTTCCTTTGCTTCCTCTGGTCCATGTCGAGTGTGGTACACACCATATCACCAAACAACACAGTGATTACCTGGAGCCATATATATAGGCCCAATGGCTGATTACAAGGTTGTAGACACCTGTGATGCTAATTAGTGGACACACCTTGAATTAACATGTCCCTTTGGTCACATTATGTTCTGTGTTTTCTAGGGGTACCATCATTTTTGTCCATGCCTGTTTCATGAGTTTATTTTTTTACATAATTCTGTTGAAGCATGGTTGAAAAACAATGTCTGACTTTCATTGGTTAACATTTATAGAATTTTAATTTATTATTACTTTTGTCAGATTAAAGTTATTTCTGTGACCATTGTGACTTTTTCTTTCATTGACCAAAGGGTACCAACAATTTTGTCCACGTCTGTATTTGCGAGGTTCCAGTTTGGAGTGCTATTTTGTATCCAGTTCAGGAGGTTGGTGTTCTGCAGTAGCTGTGCCTGTCTCTCGGAAAGGGGCATATCGCCTAAACGGATTTTAACCCCTTGTCTGCTGAAACGGTCCGTTACATTGGTGGCAGCAGTGGGATGGCGTCCTGGTGTGAGAGGAACAACACCCTGGAGACACAGGAATTATTATGGAGCGGCATAGAACCAGCGAGTCCCTGGACGACGCTCGAGGTAGAAAAGGAATGGAACCGGAGGTTACAGAACCTCTTTGCACCACTGGTCAAGCCAATAGGAGAGGCAACCAGGTTGGACTGCAGAGAGAGCGCCCGACAAGAGATGTGGGAAGAAACCCTAGAAGGTGTCCAGCGTTGGCGAGGTGAGCGTCTTCCCAGCAAGGAGCAGCGGTTACAAGCCAGAGTGGCCCTACGGATACCTATGCTGGGAAAACAGGCCCAGGAGGAATTGGTGAGGCAACTAAATTCACTGGCATGGAGGGAACTGGGTCTCGATGATGCATACCAAGCGCTACGTTGGTACGCGGTTCAGCGGGTTCCCGGAATGGCCAAATTTGACAAACCCGAGGGCATGGATTATAATGGCCCTGGCTTATTATGGGGGGCCTTTGCAGAACCGGAATTTGGGAGTGCGGCAGAGTCACGGCTTTGGGACATTTTTAACTATAGAGAGGCCGTGCTGGATCTCCCTATGGCCGAAGACCTAAGGCCAGACCTGATTGAACTGGCTGTCCAGGAATGGGAACTGGAGCAGGATTACCAGCACCTGGTCAGCTCCAGTCAGTCACCCTATACCCTGCAAGTACTACCAGAGCAGTGGGAGATCAAACAGAATTATGCGGACTTATATGATCAAGTGACACCGCCTGTCTCTAACCTGATGGGGCTTATGGACTGTACACCATTGGGAGCGTTGAGTTTCGTTCCCCCTCCCCAACAACTAAGCCCGTCATCAGGAGACCTGCATTCGGTACCTCCTACTCCCCAACCAGCCCCAGAAATGAGGGACCTTATCGACTGGTCCTGGGAAGACCCACAGATGGCAGGTGGAGATGGGACCGAGATCTCTCTACCGGCCCTACAGAGATGCTGGGCAGCCGGCCCAGATCTCCAACTCCAGCAGCAGTACCAGGAGGAGGAGGTAAGCAACCCCTCCCCTCCACAGCCAACTCCAAACCAGGTACTGGGGTCAGTAGAGGAGTCGTTAGCCCCCTCTGGCCCCCTCCCAGCAGAAGAGCTGGCATCTGGGCAGAGCGCCGCTGGAGTCTGCCCTACTTGTCCCCTTACTACCCAGCAGGACTGTACTCCAGTCCCTCCAGCAGAAGAGCTGGCATCAGGGCAGAGAGCCGCTAGCCTCTGCTCCACCGACCCCCTTGTTACAGGGCTGGCTTGTACCCCCCTCGCCCCAGCAGAATTGCTGGCATCAGTGCAGAACACCGCTGGCCGCTGTTCCCCAAGTAGCCCCAGCGGTTTGCCTAGCACACCAAGGGGAGACAGTAAGCCCCACAACAGTGCAGATGGGACCGTAGTCTCTGTACCTGCACCATTGGAGATATGGACAGTCTGTCCTGGTCCACAACAACAGGACAATGTATTGGAAGGAGAGGCAGTCTGTTTTCCCCTACAACAAGGGAGGGTGTCGCAGAGAGAGGAGCCTGTTACCCCTTCCCCCCAGCAACAGCTTTGTTCAACCAGGGGAGAGGGCACCCTGGTTACCTTCCCCCCAAGTCATGGATCTACAACTGGGCACAAGTGGCAGGGGGCCATAGAGACAACTACACCCTTGGAGAAAGGCCGGCTGACTATCAGAGCCCCAGACCGCCTGGAGGTCTGGAGTCTGGATAGTCTCAATGGGAAAGGGGAGAAATGTGGCGGAACCCGCCTCGCCACTGGGCATTGGAGAGGCCTGGCTGCCCGCCTCCTACCTGCTGACTATGGCCCCTGGTGATTTGGTACGTTTGAATGCAATATTTGGGCATGTGGTATTTTATATTGCTGCTACTGGCCCTTTAATGGCCATGTTATGACTTTTAGGAACAATGCCCCTTTAAGACTGTGTAGCAGATTGCATTCAGGCTGTCTTAAATACTATGTATGTTATTATGTGTTCGGTTAAATTGTATATGTGCATGCCAGGGTTCAAGTTAGTCCATTACGTTTGGTAATTGTATTTTGTGGATTGCGTCTGAGACAATGCTTATTGTGTTGGTTAATTACATCTCAGACAATGCTCATTGTGTTTTGTTTATTGCGTTACAGATAGAGGGAAGGGGATTTTGTGTACAATTGCTGGGAAGGTTTAAATACTGTAGATACATATGATTGGCTGTTTTTGCAGAGCCTGTGGGTGGTACCTTGTTGGAAGATGTGTATAAATCAATGCTTGTGTTAAAATAAAGGGAATTCCTGTTTTACCCTCAAGGTGAAGTGTCGTCTCATTCTTGGGGGAGGATTTATTGCATGCTGTCCCAGTTTGACTGCTAGGAGTGAAAACCTATTCGTATGGTTTCCTATTCAACTGCCTACAGCATTCATATGCTTGAAGAAGATTTATCTGCTTCTTCGGTTCGGTGATTGTGGTGTCTGCCAGAGTGCTTGGAAACCTCAGGAAAACGCTAGGAGCATCCAGCAACGGAGGTACTCAGTCGGGGTGCCAGGTGATCCGTTACAGTCGCCTACCTAAAGTACAGGCTGTAGTGGATTCCCTTAGGAAAGCTGGCTTAACCGCTAACCCAAAAAAGTGCGCAATAGGGTTAGAAGAGACCAAGCACCTGGGGTATGTAATTGGGCGCGGAATTATTAAACCTCAGATAAACAAAACTAAGGCAATACGGAATTGACAACGACCGGTCACTACTCAGCAAGTAAAGTCGTTCCTGGGAATGGTGGGATACTATATGAGGTTTGTCCCCTACTTTGCTACAGTCGCTGCACCATTGACAGGCTTTTTGAAGGGACCCAAGTCCGTGACTGTCCAGTGGAATGAGCAGGCAGAAAACGCTTTCTACACTTTGAAGTCGGCCCTGTGTGGGTCCCTGGTGTTGGTTACGCCCGACTTCAAGAGGGAGTTTGAGGTACAGACAGATGCCTCTGAAGTAGGCCTCGGAGCTGTACTCTCTCAGGACATCAATGGGGAGGAGCATCTAGACTAGGTAAAGTATAGTGGAGAGAGAGTGCCTGGCCATCAAGTGGGCACTCGAGTCTCTCTGCTATTATCTGTTGGGGAGAAAGTTCCGTCTGGCAACTGACCACTCCCCTCTCAAGTGAATGAGCTAAGCCAAAGAGAGCAATGCTATAAGTATAGTGGAGAGAGAGTGCCTGGCCATCAAGTGGGCACTCGAGTCTCTCCACTATTATCTGTTGGGGAGAAAGTTCCGTCTGGCAACTGACCACTCCCCTCTCAAGTGGATGAGCTAAGCCAAAGAGAGCAATGCTTGGGTCACCAGGTGGTTTTTGCCTCTACAGAACTTTAAGTTTTCCGTGGAACATAGGGCAGGCAGGTTACAGAGAAATACAGATGCCCTGTCCCGGGTACACTGTCTGGCGGGTGTTCACCCCCTCAGGGGAACAAAGGGGGGAGGTATGTAGGAAAGCGCAAGGGGCCATCATTGACGGAAGATATGGGTCACCAAGGTTCCTTGCCTCGGTGAGGTAAGAGCTGGCAAATTTAAAGGGGTTCGGCGGTTTGTTTAAACTGATGATCTATCCTTTGGATAGATCATCAGCATCTGATCGGCGGGGGTCCGACACCAAAGACCCCCAACGATCAGCTGTTTGAGAAGGCAGTGGCGCTATAGCAGCACCGCGGCCTTCTCACTGTTTACCGCTGGCCCTGTGACGTCACGACTAGTATCAACTAGCGTGGGCCGGGCTAAGCTCTGTTCACTTGAATGGCGCTTATCCCCGCCCACGCTAGTTGATACTAGTCGTGATGTCACTGGCCCAGCTGTAAACAGTGAAAAGGCCGCGACGCTGCTATAGCGCCGCTGCTATAGCGCCGCTGCCTTTCTCTAACAGCTGATCGGCGGGGGTCGGACCCCTGCCGATCAGATGCTGATGATCTATCTAGAGGATAGATCATCAGTTTAAACAAACCGCAGAACCCCTTTAAGTGTCAGGGGCAGCTAGTGCTGACTGACACTATTGGTTATTTATTTTGGCTGTAAAGCGGATCCGGGCCGGCTCTTACTGAGAGCAGCCAAAGTGCAGGGTGGGTGGCTGTTTCCCACGTTCCAGGCATGGTTTTGGTTAGGGATCTAAAACCCAGCCAGCCGTCTTAGGTGGTGTGGATTATCATCCATTTCACAGTGAATCTGGGGAGTCTGTGTGGTTTGAAATCTGCATGATGTGTGCCGTACTAAAGGGTTGAGAGTCGCATTGCTGGGAAGCAGACCCTAAAGCCTGTTGGGGACTGCTACTGCCAAAACCGTTGACAAGGTGAATGCTTTTTGCTCTGTGGACTTGCCATGGTGTGAATAAACACCAAGACAACGAACTGTCATTGTTGTTTATGTGTGAATAAACACTGCATTGTTTAAGTCAAAGACTTTGTTTTTGTCTTTGTACTGCGTCCGCTAATCTGCCTACCAGAGCTAATCCTGAGCACGGTGTGTGTTTGTACTTTAAGGTGCACACCCTAATGCAATAGGCTGCGCACGACTATGCCCAGATTGTTTAAATTTACCCTAAAGAAACAGTTTTCGGATGGAGTACTGTATATGTCACGGATGTGTATTAAACGCACACTATAAACAATAAATGTGGCGCTGATTACTTGAATTTATCAAAAAGACAGTCTGTGGATGATGTCACTAATAGGTATTAAAGAAAAATATTTTGCTGCTGTTAAACACACACACAGTAGTCCTTAAAAGGACTTTGGGGTCTTTGAAAAGCTTTTGGTAGAAAAACTGCAAATTTCTCTCCCTGCACTATCTGTTCCTTCCTAAGCACGTATGTCTCCGAGACTGATTAATTTAGCGCAGGTAATAATATATTGCTGCTCTAAAACACACACACACACACACTATTCCTTAAAAGGACATTTGGGTCTTTGAAAAGCTTTCTTAGAATAATAACTGTGAATTTCGCTCCCTACACTGCCAACATGGCTACTGGCATTACAGTGATGGCAGTACTTACCCGCACGTTTATTGGCTGCTCAGCAGCCGCGAAACGTGCGGAGAGGAGATGTGCTCGAGCACATGCAGTACTCGGCCAGGTACCACCATGTTCCGAGCATAGCGATGCTCGAGCCGAACAGGTATTCGGCCGAGCATGCTCGCTCATCACTGCTGTTGTTTTATCAATCCTGCTCGATCCATCCCTGTAATTGCTGCTATAACAGCTGTGGTCTCACAGTTGAAATTACGGTTGATATATGATTAAATTGAGCAGAGAGACATAACAAAAGCTTTTAAAGAAATGGAAACATTTCCTTACTACAAACCTCAACCACATAAATTGCGTAGGTGGTTGAATCTTTCCAATATTCCTCCTGGTATCTAAACTTCTTTGAAAGATACTTCAGGGGCTTTGTGCGTGTGATGGAACAGAAATCCCTCTGTTTAAATTGGGAACCCATCTTTGCAGAAATTAGTGGCAGGCACATAGGGTGACCAGTCTGGATAGCTTGATGTGTTTTGGATGCAGTTTGGTATACAGTCAGGTCCATAAATATTGGGACATCAACACAATTGTAACATTTTTGGCTCTATACACCACCATAATGGATTTGAAATGAAACAAACACGGTGTGCTTTAACTGCAGACTGTCAGCTTTAATTTGAGGGTAGTTACATCCAAATCAGATGAACGGTGCAGGAATTACAACAGTTTGCATATGTGCCTCCCACTTGTTAAGGGACTAAAAGTAATGGGACAATTGGCTTCTCAGCTGTTCCATGGCCAGGTGTGTGTTATTCCCTCATTATTTCAATTGCAATGAACAGATAAAAGGTCCAGAGTTAATTTCTCAAGATGAAATCCAAAGAGCTGTCACTATCAGTGAAGCAAGCCATCAATAGGCTGAAAAAACAAAACAAACCCATCAGAGAGATAGCAAAAACATTAGGCGTGGCCAAAACAACAGTTTGGAACATTCTTAAAAAGGGACGCACCGGTGAGCTCAGCAACACCAAAAGACCCGGAAGACCATGGAAAACAATTGTGGATGACCGAATAATTATTTCCCTGGTGAAGAAAACACCCTTCACAACAGTTGGCCAGATCAATAACACTCTCCAGGAGGTAGGTGTATGTGTGCCAAAGTCAACAATCAAGAGAAGAGTGAATACAGAGGGTTCACCACAACATGTAAACCATTGGTGAGCCTAAAAAACAGGAAGGCCAGATTAGAGTTTGCCAAATGACATCTAAAAATTCTTGAACAACATCCCATGGACAGATGAGACCAAGATCAACTTGTACCAGAGTGATGGGAAGAGAAGACTATGGAGAAGGAAAGGAAATGCTCATGATCCTAAGCATACCACCTAATCAGTGAAGCATGGTGGTGGTAGTGTCATGGCGTGGGCATGTATGGCTGCCAATGGAACTGGTTCTCTTGTATTTATTGATGATTCGACTGCTAACAAAAGCAGCAGGATGAACTCTGAAGTGTTTCGGGCAATATTATCTGCTCATATTCAGCCAAATGCTTCAGAACTTATTGGACGGCGCTTCACAGTGCAGATGGACAATGACCCAAAGCATACTGCAAAAGCAACCAAAGAGTTTTTTAAGGAAAATAAGTGGAATGTAGTGCAATGGACAAGTAAATCACCTGAGCATGCATTTCACTTGCTGAAGACAAAACTGAAGGGAAAATGCCCCAAGAACAAGCAGGAACTGAAGAAAGTTGCAGTAGAGGCCTGGCAGAGCATCACCAGGGATGAAACCCAGCGTCTGGTGATGTCTATGTGTTCCAGACTTCAGGCTGTAAAGACTGCAAAGGATTTGCAACCAACTATTAAAAAAAGTGAAAGTTTGATTTATAATTATTTTTTTGTCCCATTACTTTTGGTCCCTTAACAAGTGGGAGGCACATATGCAAAATGTTGTAATTCCTACACCGTTCATCTGATTTGGATGTAAATACCCTCAAATTATAGCCGACAGTCTGCAGTTAAAGCACCTCTTGTTAGTTTCATTTCAAATCCATTGTGGTGGTGTATAGAGTCAAAAATTGAATTGTGTCGATGTCCCAATATTCATGGACCTGACTGTAAATGTATGGATTCTGATAACAAAGGAATCTCTTCTCTTCCTCTGCTTCCTTGGACTTTGGCAACGATTGAGAGGTGGTATTGTTTTTTACCTCCCTCCCCCGTTTCCACCCTTTTTTCTGTTTCTTTTCTATCTTCTTCTTCCTCACCTTTCCTTTCTCTGATTGGTGGATTTTTAAGCTCCTTTGGGAGGATATTGCACTAGGAGGTGTAGGAAGGCGCAAGGGTCCATCATTGACGGAAGGTACATGTCACCGAGGTTCCTGGTCTCGGTGAGATAGGAACTGGTAATTTTGTGTGTCAGTGGCAGCTAGTGCTCGCTGACACTGTTTTTACTTAGTGTGGCTGTAAAGCCGATCCGGGCCAGTTCTTATTGGGAGCAGCCAAAGAGCAGGGTGGGTGGCTGTTCCCCATGTTCCAGACCAGGTTTTGGGCTGGGATTTAAAAACCCAGCCAGCAGCTCAGCTGGGTGTGGAATGATCCTCCAGGTGATAGTGGAGATGTGGAAGCTCTGTGTTTGGGAGCTGAGGAGTTCCGCCATACTGCAAGGCTGAGAGCCGCCTGCTGGGAGTCAGGCGTCCTAAAGCCTGCTGTGGACTGCCAGGTGACATGTTTTGTTCTGTGGATTCTTGCTGTGTGAATTAACACCAGGACCCTGTAAAGTATTGTTTACCTTTTCTGCCTTTTTGTATGAATAAACACTTTGATTGGGTTATTGGTTATTCCTCAGGGCCTCTCACATCACTAAGCAAGATATCCTAAACCCAACCCTCCTACCCAAAGATTAAATCGGCCACAGCAGCCGTTTTATTAATAAAATAAATAAATACATAACATGTATATATAAATGACAGTAACATACCCCCTGACGAGGGAGGTCATAGAAGCCCCAAATTCTTAAATATATATATATATATATATATATATACATACACACACATATATACATATATACAGTGGGATGCGAAAGTTAGGACAACCTTGTTAATCATCATGATTTTCCTGTATAAATCGTTGGTTGTTACGATAAAAAATGTCAGTTAAATATATCATATAGGAGACACACACAGTGATATTTGAGAAGTGAAATGAAGTTTATTGGATTTACTGAAAGTGTGCTATAATTGTTTAAACAAAATTAGGCAGGTGCATAAATTTGGGCACCACAAAAAAGAAATGAAATCAATATTTAGTAGATCCTCCTTTTGCTAAAATTACAGTCTCTAAACGCTTCCTGTAGGTTCCAATGAGAGTCTGGATTCTGGTTGAAGGTATTTTGGACCATTCCTCTTTACAAAACATCTTTAGTTCATTCAGGTTTGATGGCTTCCGAGCATGGACAGCTCTCTTTAAGTCACACCACAGATTTTCAATTATATTCAGGTCTGGGGACTGAGATGGCCATTCCAGAACGTTGTACTTGTTCCTCTGCATAAATGCCTTAGTGGATTTTGAGCAGTGTTTAGGGTCGTTGTCATGTTGAAAGATCCAGCCCCGACGCAGCTTCAGCTTTGTCATTGATTCCTGGACATTGTTCTCCAGAATCTGCTGATACTGAATGGAATCCATGCGTTCCTCAACTTTGACAAGATTCCCAGTCCCTGCACTGGCCACACAGCCCCACAGCATGATGGAACCACCACCATATTTTACTGTAGGTAGCAGCTGTTTTTCTTGGAATGCTGTGTTCTTTTTCCTCCATGCATAACGCCCCTTCTTATGGCCAAATAACTCAATTTTAGTTTCATCAGTCCACAGCACCTTATTCCAAAATTAAGCTGGCTTGTCCAAATGTGCTTTAGCCCACCTCAAGCGGCACTTTTTGTGCTGTGGGCGGAGATGCATCACTCTCACATACAGCATCTCCTTGTGTAAAGTGCACCGAATGGATTGAACGATGCACAGTGACTCCATCTGCAGCAAGATGATGTTCTAGGTCTTTGGTGCTGGTCTGTGGGTTGACTCTAACTGTTCTCACCATTCGTCGCTTCTGTCTAGCCGAGATTTTTCTTGGTCTGCCACTTCGAGCCTTAACTTGAACTGAGCCTGTGGTCTTCCATTTCCTCAATATGTTCCTAACTGTGGAAACAGACAGCTGAAATCTCTGAGACAGCTTTCTGTATCCTTCCCCTAAACCATGATGGTGAACAATCTTTGTCTTCAGGTCATTTGAGAGTTGTTTTGAGACCCCCATGTTGCTACTCTTCACAGAAAATTAAAAGAGGAGGGAAACTTACAATTGACCCCCTTAAATACTCTTTCTAATAATTGGATTCACCTGTGTATGTAGGTCAGGGGTTACTGAGCTTACCAAGCCAATTTGAGTTCCAATAATTAGTTCTAAAGGTTTTGGAATCAATAAAATGACAACAGTGCCCAAATTTATGCACCTGCCTAATTTTGTTTAAACAATTATAGCAAATTTTCTGTAAATCCAATAAACTTAATTTCACTTCTCAAATATCACTGTGTGTGTCTCCTATATGATTTATTTAACTGACATTTTTTATCATAACAACCAACGATTTATACAGGAAAATCATGACGATTAACAAAGTTTCCCAAACTTTCGCATCCCACTGTACATATATATACACACCCCAACACTGCAATTCCATCTTGCCTCCAGCAGCAAAACTTCAGCTCGGAGACACCAACTGATGGACACATCTCTGAACCAACCAAATGCCTCAACTATGAGAGTCCATCCCCTACCCTGGGGGCCCTCCCATTTTCCATACCATCCAATACCACCAGCTTCTATGACCTTCCACCGCCAACAATGTGCAGCTTGACTCCTGCGCCTCAAGCCTGCACGTTCCTCCAAACACCTAGCGCCCTCTCAATACCCCCCTGCAGGCCCAAGGACCACAAATCAATCCCCACTGCATTCAAATGAACGCCATCAGCCCTCCAAAAACCTCCAATACCCCCTCCAAATCAGTATGCTGAACCACCACAGCCCCATTCCTGGCCACAAACTTACCAACCGCCCTATTCACTTTAATCCGTGCCTTATTCACACGCTCCACCGACCGCTCGTCCCGCCACGGCTTCTGATATACAATATCCGACCAAACGATTATTAAACCCAGGAACAATGACCACAACCTCAAAGGGTCAAATTTTATGTCCTTGATCAACTCCCTACATGACCGAACACCCAGATCATTGCCCCCGACATGCAGCACCAGCATATCAGGGGAACGATCTAGACGAGCATGACGATGCACCTCCCCCATAACATTCCCCCACAGCATACCTCTACGCCCGATCCATCTTATGATCGCCGCCTTCCTCCCAATCCCCAACTGTCGCCCATTCGTCCTTACGTCTGCCCGAAGAGCCCCCCAAAAAACGAACGAGTGCCAAAAGGGGACAAGACACGGCATTAATAGACAACAACGCTTTACAAACCCCCTAAACGCACATATGACTTAAAACGATCAGATTCCCATCTCCCAATCTTCTTGATCACCTCATCACCCAAACCCAGTCGTGCTGCCTCAGTCGCTGCCCCAATCCGGAAGGAATGACCCGTGAAACCTTTAGAGTCCATTCCCAACGCTGCCAAACATTTTTTGAAAACTGCCACAAACTGAAACCTTGACAGAAACGACCCGTCCTCATGGCGCAATAGAGGACCCACACCGACCCAGCCAGCCCCCGCCCTATAATCCCTCAAACAACTGACCAGGCATACCGAGCAACCTGGCACCGCATACAACGACACACTACAACCCCTGCCTTCCCTGTCAGTCTTAGATACCCAAAGTCGTACCACCACCCTATCCCCATACAAATCTACATCCCCCCCAAACCCCCAGGAATGCCCACACTCCTGCTCACTAATTCACCCAAACGAAACGCCCCAAAAAAGGCCAGCGAAAACGCCAACCTAAATAAACGCACCTCACTTGCTGACCCACACACCAAACCAACACAAACCCCCATTTGCAACAACATATCAAAAGAGACCTAAAACCCTTTAAAGGATAACTGTCACACCTAGACCCTAATTTCAATTTTCATATATGTAGTTACTAATAGCATGATATTCCAGAATCAGTTACTATTAGACTGACTTACCCCATATTTAATAAGATTCAGCCCTTAGCAACCAGTCTGCATAAAACTGCAATTTCACTTTTCAGTTAAGATGGCCGCCACTGCCCTCACCCTGAGGCTAATACCGCCTGCCCTCACTAGCCAGTAATAATAGCCCCCCAAAAGTGTCAGTAACCATAGCCCTCCCCCTAAAGGGGTAATCTCCTGCAGCACAAACGGGTCCTCTTACCACATGTTGCTTTCATTTATACACTGAGCAGATGGCAGATCTCCCTTCCCTGGTCTGCACTGAATCGGCTTTGCATTGCCCCAGTCTGCTGAGTGAGGGAGCGTCTGCCAAGCGCAGGGACAGTGAGAAGTGCACACAGCCCAGGCACTGTTATCAGCTGCTGGGGAGGGCCTGGCTCTAATCACTTACTTACAGTCCCTGGCTGTCAGTAATCTGACCTTGCAGGCTGCCTCTGCTCCTCTGTCCTTCAACACTAGTGATGAGCGGCAGGGGTCATATTCGAAATCGCGATATTTCACAAATATTTTTTAGAAGGTAATGATTGTGTAATATGTGAATTTTCGTAATTCGAATATTCGAATTTTTATTGCAAATTTTTCAACTTACAACTATTAGACAAAGAAGATTATAGCACTATATTAGCTAAATTTCTCTATATTCGATTTTTTGAATATTCGCTATATTGCTATAACAGTTTTTTCGAATATTCGTAATATATAGCAATATAGCGAATATTCGAAAAAAACGAATATAGAGCAATTTAGCTAATATAGTGCTATAATCTTCTTTGTCTAAAAGTTGAAAAATTCGCAATAAAAATTCGAATCCAAAAATTTTAATTATGAAAATTCGCATATTACACAATCATTACCTTGCTGATTTTTTCAAGAAAAAAAATCGTGCATTTTCGAATATGACCCCTGCCGCTCATCACTACTCCTAAAGTCAAGTATATTGCAGCCTTCTTATTGGCCCACAAGCTAGAAGAAGGAAGGGATCATGTGTACTGATTTAAAAAAAAAAAATTGAAAAAAAAATCTAATATTCGAAATTACGAATATATATCACTATATTCGAAATATTCGCGAATTTTCGAAGTACCTATATTCGCGATAAAATTTCGAAATTTGAATATTCGTGATCAACACTATTCAACACAGAGGACAGACCCTGCATAGCAACCTTATTTTAAGCACAGGTAAAAATAAGCAGTAGAGGGAACAAAACTGTGGAATTAAGGGGTAATTGAATACACAGTGAAAAGTTGAAATAGGGCCACCAAGGTGATATTAATCACCACAATCCAATACTCAAAAAAAAAAAAAAAATAACAGTTATACTTTAAAGGGTTTCTATCACCTAGTTTTGACATAATTAGCTATCAGACACTAGCGATCCGCTAGTGTCTGCTCTACCAAACAATGCTATTATAATACCTTTGTGTGCAGCCGTTTGCCTAAAAAACTTACTTTTATTGATATGCTAATGAGCCTCTAGGTGCTATGGGGGCGTCTTTTCAGCACCTAGAGGCTCGGTCTACTCACACAAAATGCCGCCCAGCACGTCCCTCCAGCCCGCCCATCTCCTCTAGAATGCGATCCTCCCTCTGAGCCAGCGGACTAATTCTCGCGCATGCGCCGTGCGCGTCTGTATTCGGCACAGGCGCAGTGATTGTCTGAACGCTCCCTGCGCCGGCATCTCCACTGCGCCTGCGCCATCTGTTCCTCGGAGGTACTCTGAGGTAATCGGCGCAAGCGCAGTGGAGATGTCTGTGCAGGGAGTGGTCAGACATTCACTGCGCCTGCGCCGAATACAGACGCGCACGGCGCAGGCGCGAGAATTCGTCCGCTGGCTCAGAGGGAGGATCGCATTCCAGAGGAGATGGGCGGGCTGGAGGGACGCGCTGGGCGGCATTTTGTGTGAGTAGACCGAGCCTCTAGGTGCTGAAAAGACGCCCCCATAGCACCTAGAGGCTCATTAGCATATCAATAAAAGTTTGTTTTTTAGGCAAACGGCTGCACGCAAAGATATTATAATAGCATTGTTTGGTAGATCAGACACTAGCAGATCGCTAGTGTCTGATAGCTAATTATGTCAAAACTAGGTGATAGAAACCCTTTAACACCTGCCTCACTCAAAACATCTTCGTAAGTTCTGGAAGGCCCCGAAATTTAAAGCCCAAAAACCAAACCGGCCAAACACCTATTCACCCTCGCCACTGACCAACCCTCTTCAACAATATGACCCAAAAACAATACCAAAGGATCCTCACCCCCATCCACCTGCACTCCCAAACTAACACACCATTGCTCCCAACAACGCAAGCCTTAGGCCTCATGCACACGACCGTTGTGTGCACCCGTGGCCGTTGTTCCGTTTTCCGTGATTTTCTGCGGATCCATTAACTTTCAATGGGTCAGTTGAAAACTCGGAAAATGCACCGTTTGTTATCCGCCTCCATGATCCGTGTATCCTGTCCGTCAAAAAAATAAACCTGTCCTATTTTTTTGACGGACAACGGTTCACGGACCCATTCAAGTCAATGGGTCCGTGAAAAAACATGGATGCACACAAGATTGGCATCCGTGTCCGTGATCCGTGGCCGTAGGTTACTTTCATACAGACGGATCCGAAGATCCGTCTGCATAAAAGCTTTTTTCAGAGCTGAGTTTTCACTTTGTGAAAACTCAGATGCGACAGTATATTCTAACACAGAGGCGTTCCCATAGTGATGGGGATGCTTCTAGTTAGAATATATTACGAACTGTGTACATGACTGCCCCCTGCTGCCTGGCAGCACCCGATCTTTTACAGGGGGCTGTGATCCGTACAAGTAACCCCTCAGGTGCCGCACCTGAAGGGGTTAATTGTGCGTATCATAGCCGCCTGTAAGAGATCCGGGACTGCCAGGCAGCAGGGGGCAGTCATGTACACAGTTCGTAATATATTCTAACTAGAAGCAGACCCCCCTCCCTCCCCAGTTTCAATTTCAGTGGCGGCCAGTGCGGCCCCCCCTCCCTCTATTGTATTATCATTGGTGGCCAGTGTGCGGCCCGGCCCCCCCCTCCCTCTATTGTATTTATATCATTGGTGGCACAGTGTGCGCCCCCTCCCTCCCTCTATTGTACTTATATCATTGGTGGCACAGTGTGCGGCCCCCCTCCCTCCCTCTATTGTATTTATATCATTGGTGGCACAGTGTGCGGCCTCCCCCCTCCCCCCCCCGATCATTGGTGGCAGCGGAGAGTTCCGATCGGAGTCCCAGTTTAATCTCTGGGGCTCTGATCGGTAACCATGGCAACCAGGACGCTACTGCAGTCCTGGTTGCCATGGTTACTTAGCAATATTAGAAGCATCACACTTACCTGCTGGCTGCTGCGCTGTCTGTGACCGGCCGGGAGCTTCTCCTACTGGTAAGTGACAGGTCTGTGCGGCGCATTGCTTAATGATCTGTCACTTACCAGTAGGAGGAGCTCCCGGCCGGTCACAGCCAGCGCAGCAGCCAGCAGGTAAGTATGATGCTTCTAATATTGCTAAGTAACCATGGCAACCAGGACTGCAGTAGCGTCCTGGTTGCCATGGTTACCGATCGGAGCCCCAGCGATTAAACTGGGACTCCTATCGGAACTCTCCGCTGCCACCAATGATCGGGGGGGAAGAGGGGAGGCCACACACTGTGCCACCAATGATATAAATGCAATAGAGGGGGGGAGGGGGGGCCGCACACTGGCCACCAATGATATTCAAACTGGGGAGGGAGGGGGGGTGTCCCCTGCTGCCTGGCAGCCCCTGATCTCTTACAGGGGGATATGATACGCACAATTAACCCCTTCAGGTGCGGCACCTGAGGGGTTAATTGTGCTGATCACGGCCCCCTGTAAGAGATCGGGTGCTGCCAGGCAGCAGGGGGCAGTCATGTACACAGTTCGTAGTATATTCTAACTATAAGCGTCCCCATCTCCATGGGAACGCCTCTGTGTTAGAATATACTGTCGGATATGAGTTTTCACAATGTAACTCAAATCCGATGGTATATTCTAACATAAAGGGGTTCCCATGGTGATGGGGACGCTTCTAGTTAGAATATACCATCGGAATGGAGAAAACTCCGATCCGATGATATAATAGGGACTCCTGACTTTACATTGAAAGTCAATGGGGGACGGATCCATTTGCAATTGCACCATATTGTGTCAACGTCAAACGGATCCGTCCCCATTGACTTGCATTGTAAGTCAGGACGGATCCGTTTGGGTCCGCACGGCGAGGCTGACACCAAAATGACTCTTTCCTTCATGTCCGTGGATCCTCCAAAAATCAAGGAAGACCCACGGAAGGAAAAACAGACACGGATCACGGACCCCATTTTTGCGGACCTTAAAAAAAAAACGGTCGTGTACATGAGGCCTTATCATAATCCAACCACGTACCCGCACTCAACGACTGTCTAAACAAACCCGCTATGGTACCTCCAAGAGATCCCAGAGCCAAACCGGAAACTCCAACCCCTCCGTCTCCGCCTCTGGCGCCAGCTGACTGAAACTGCTCCAACTGTAGACGAGAAAGAGAATAAGCCACTCCATTAGCAACGCCCGGCACATGAACCGCCAAAACTCAAGCATTCAAAGGCAAACAAAGTAGCACCAAATGCTGCAACAACCTGACAACTGGAGGGGAAGATGCCGTCAGACTGTTAACCGCCTGCACAACACCCAAGTTGTGATAATGACACCGCACCTTTTTGTTCCTGAACTTGTCACCCCATAGTACAACAGCCAGCACTATAGGAAACAACTCTAGCAAAGCAACATTCTTCACCCAGCCCTTCAAAACCCATGACTCGGGCCACTTTCCTGCACACCACTGGCCTTCACAATAGACACCAAAACCCACCCCGCCTGCTGCATCCGAGAACAACTCAAAACTCTCAACCGTCTCCCCCATGACTAACGCCCTACCATTAAACTGCTCCAAAAACCCGTCCCAAACCTCTAAATCCCATCTCAACTCCTTACCCAGCCGAATAAAATGATGCCCCGAAACCACACCTCCCGTGGCAGCCGCCAGCCTCCTACAATAAATTCGGCCCATCGGAATAATCCGACGAGCAAAATTCAACTTCCCCAACAAAGATTGCAAATCCCTCAAACGAATTTTTGGCCCACCCCTCGCCGTCCGCACCGCAGCCCTCAGGTCATCCAACTTGTCATCAGGCAGCCTACACTCCATCCGCACCGTGTCTAACACTATACACAAAAAACATAATTCCGTAGTAGGCCCAACCGTCTTCTCCGCCGACAACGCCACCCCAAACGACTCAAACACTGACTGCAACGATGCCAACAACAAACCGCATACCCTGGAATCCGCAGGACCCAAACACAGGAAATCGTCTAAATAATGAATAAGTGAAGTGCACCCCGACACGTCCTTCACCACCCATTCCAAAAAGGAGCTACATTTTTCAAAATATACACATGAGACAGAACACCCCATTGGCAAAAATAACCCCCATTCCAAAAACAACCCAATAAATGCAAACTATCCGGATGAACTGGCAACAGACGAAAAGCCGCCTCAATGTCCCTCTTTGCCAACAGGGTACCCGGCCCCAACCTCCGCACCCAACCGACCGCTGTGTCAAAGGACGTATATACCATGAACACAGCTCCGGATCAATCCCATCATTCACCGACGCCCCCTTTGGGAACGACAAATGGTGAATCAAACAAAAAGAGTTTTTTGGAACCACCCTCAATGGAGAAACCCGTAAGTTCACTATAGGCAAATCCTCAAAAGGAAAAACACAAAATGCAATCGCACTCTGCAACCAGCACTCTGTTCTGCCTTTATGCTGGATGTTGAATAAGGCATTGGTGTACATTTTGGCCAAAGCGTAATAAGCCACTCACCACGTCAAAGTCGCCTTAATGAGTGGTCCCTAACACTAGTTCCTACCTTTTATGGGCCATGACAGCCACACAAAGTCCAGGGAGCACAGGTACAGCATGCATGCCAAGCACACTCTGCTTTTAACCCCGTCCGGTGCCATTGCAGCTTTCATCGGATCCAGGGATGCAAGTACCAACATGCATGCCGAGCCCACTATATACTTCTCCTGGAGCCAAAATGGCTACTGGTAGGTGCTATATAAGCAGACTCAGTTTTATACTGACTTTAAAACCAGCCTCCAGGGCATACTAACTGGTCAGGTGTGCATGACTGCTTGGAGATCGCCACGCCTCCAATATATACTACAAAGAAAAATATGGGGGATTCAGCCCGCACAACCCCTAGCAGGTGCAGATTGCTATGGCGAAATACAGATACAAACGCAAAAACACAAAATGCAATCGCACTCTGCAACCAGCACTCTGCCCTGCCTTTATGCTGGATGTTGAATAAGGCATTGGTATACATTTTGGCCAAAGCGTAATAAGCCACTCACCACGTCAAGGTCACCTTAATGAGTGGTCCCTAACACTATATACCACGAACACAGCTCCGGATCAATCCCATCATTCACCGACACCCCCTTTGGGAACGACAAATGGTGAATCAAACGAAAATAGTTTTTTGGAACCACCCTCAATGGATAAACCCGTAAGTTCACCATAGGCAAATCCTCAAAAGGCCCATCCATTCTCCCCAAATCAACTTCCTTTACTAATTTTTGCGTCGCTACCTCCGGGTGCACCAAAGCAGAACGCAATTTTTTAAGCTTCACGACCACTGTTTCCAAAGGGGAAGACGAAATAGCAAAACCTTCCTCGAAACCCCACCTCAAAAACTCTGCCACTGCCCTATCAGGGTATCTACTTAAATACCGCCCCATCACGTCCACTCGTACCGGCGTCTGCCCCTTTTCCAACCGCCTCCCACCCCTTGGCCTGGGGCCTCGGAAACTACTGGCCCCATGACTTCCCCCGCAAACAGAGCATTAGTGCTTGAACTTGCATTTGTGTCCTAACTTGCAACTCCCTTCATTGAATAAGAAACACAAGCCCTTGGCCGAAGCCGCCGCAAAACCGGAATGCCCCGCCCCCTTGCTCCCCTCGAAAAAGCTGCCCCTGTCGCACCGGCGCCAACACCCTCATCCACAACCCTATGTCCTTATGGTCCCACCGCATGCTGGGGCAGACCACTTTCCTCTGATGAAACTGTTCGTCATACCGCAACCACCCTAAACCCCCGTATACCCTTCAAGCTTCCCCTATAGCATCCAGGTAGCAAAAAAGCGGAGAACAGCTGTCTGGCGCCCTTTCGCCAATCACACTTGCCAAAATAGCGAAAGCCTGAAGCCAATTCCCAAAGGTGCGAGGAATCAGCAGATACCGCCTTTTCTCCTCCTCCTCCTTTTTTCCCCACATCCTTCCTAACAACATCCAAATTAAAACGCTCTAAAAGAAGAAGCGAGAAAATATCCATGTATTCCCCCCTCCATATCCTGTCCCTCATCTCCTGCTTTAAGTCCGCCCCCAAGGGGCCCTCAAAGCACACGTACACCTCCGCCCTAGCCGCGTCAGCCACTCTGGGACTATCCTATTCACCCCCCACCTGTGTTTGCACAGATACTCCCCTCCACCCGTGCCGCACGTTGCCCCCCAACCCCCGCCCCCCCTGCGTCTGCACCGATATCCTACCACCAACCGCCGTCTCTCCCCCAATCCCCGTCCCCTCCCCCCACGCTTGCAAAGGCCCTACCCCGCCGGCCCCGACCCCACGCCCGCCAAACCACATAACAAACGGCCCAAACCCCAATCACTTCAGACTGACCACCCCCACACCCCCCCACACCAACACCCTGAATTAAAGTAAGTAGCGTCCCCAATGTTGTCTCACCTAGCTGCCCGGGTGCTGTGAACCCCGCAGCCGTTGATCCGGACTCCCGCCGTTCCACTTCGGATCGGACCGCACCGACACAGACCCTCTTGCTGGTGATGAAACTTCACTGACACCCGGCTGTTCCAGCTTCTTCTGCGCTGGACGCGCTCTGCGCTGACCTGGATCCTACGCCACTGGAGACACCGGAAGGACCAGCCAGGGGCTGTCCGCCATCTTGGAGGGGCCTGTTCACCGGCGCCACCCTCTGGTGCACAGCCCCGTGCTTCTTGATATTGCAGGCTCTCCCCCGCCGAGCAGGCCCCCCCCCCCACAGAAGGGGAGGAGCCTGCAGTACCTGGTCCTTCAGCCCTGCAGTCCGCTGCCGAACGCTGGGGGTCCTTCCCCCGCCTCTCGCCGAGTCCTGCCGCACGCCTGGATTTCTCCCGAGCCGGGAGGACTTAGGAAGGGGCTGAGAATGTCCCCCCGATCATTTACTGTTGTTTTTTATATTTCAAAAATGTTTTAATAAAAAGTTATAATACAAAACTACTAAAGAATACTTCCTTTTAAAAAAATAAATAAATACAGTATATGTGTGTGTACTGACCGCGTGTACTAGCTATAGCTAACTTTTGCCAGTTTGTTTTTTTATGTTCATTAACAAAAAAGGAAAAAACTGTTTGTGTACATTTGTGTATTTTGCACACTCAAAATTGCTGTATTATTGCTAAAACTAATAAATATATTTTATTATAAAAGAAAAAGGAGGAGAAATGTGTGTATGCATGTATACTTTATGTACAGAAAGCCTGCTATAGCTATAACTTTTTTATTTTTTATTTTATAAAATGAGGGCATGGAGGGGTCAATTCACAAAAACCTGATCAAATTTAACTTTTTAGCCAGTATAGGTCTCTCTCACACACCATAAGGATCTTAGCGAGAGGCAGCGCAAGCTTTTTCTAAACTGCTTTCATTACTGCTTTTTATTGTGTTTTGTTTATTTACTATGGATCGCTGTGACAGGCTGTCGCTTTGATTAGTCTCCGGGGTATTCACTGTGACTGCTGCTCTCTAGTAACAGTGCAGTCAAAAAGATCTGCAGCACCAGGGGTCCCTAGAATATCATAATATAACCTGACGCTTTAAAGTTACTCATGCACATTCTACATAACTGTGCTTAACCTGATGATTTCAGCAGGATGGGCCAATAATCTAAAGTGTATGGTGGTCTCCCAACTCTCTATTTAAGTGAATGATTAGGTGTGTTGTATTTTAACATGCCTAATTACACGCATAAAAGTGACCACTAGCCACTTGGTGCACCTTAGCTCCCCCACTTTGCTTTCCAAGACACTCCTCCTACACTTGATTAACACGACCAGACCATGGAGTGGAGACGGGGTGTCTTGAAAAGCATAGCAGTCTTGAAAAGTAGAGCAGAGAAGCTAAGGTGCACCAAGTGGCTAGTCACAGAAAACAAAGTCATGGGCCACCACCAATGGTATCTACTGGCCTGACTTTGCAATATGTAGAAAATATAGTAATCCAGACTTTTTCGTAAAAAACATCTTGATGTTGATGATCAGTATAGCAGACCATGTGGTTTCTGTTCTCATACTGTAGCTGTTTAATATATCCATTTAATTTCAGGGATTAAACTCATGCACATATCTGTAGATGTCACCACTTTTCAGTTCTTTTGACTGCCATCATATATACTATCATTGTACTACTCTAGACCAGGGGGTACTACAATTGTATATAGTTTGTATTGTGTTATGTATTGTTATGTGTTATTTTAAATGTTTCTGGCTGTTTGTTCCAGCACGGATGTGGTTGCCAAAGGTTGGCAGGAACAGGGTTAATCACCCTGTTCCACCCATCTTGGTAGGAGTGGGCTGGTCCTGCTTCCTGCCAGAAGGGGAAGATTGAGAACAGTCACAGACAGGAAAGGACACACATCTCAGAGCTCCTGCTTCTGCTACAGACTCAAGAAGTACTTAAACGAGCCTCAAGTGAAGCCATGAGAAGGCAGACAGCAGAGTGAACTGCTATAACCAGCATCTACAGATAACGCTGTGATGTGAAGGACTACTGCTAAGAGACCCATCACAGGCTACAACTTGGCCAGTTCAATACTAGTGCCAAACTGCAACCAACAAACCTGCCTCCATCATCCTTACTGGTGGCAGAGAGAAAATTGCACTTGAAATCAGCTGCTAATTAATGTATTTGGAGTTCTACATTGCACTTAGCAACAGATACTTTTATATGTTTAATTCTGCCCTCATTCTTCAGTACTATATTTCAACTGCACTGATCTCCAGGGAGCGGTGGCCTGAGAAAGTTCACCGTGACACAATACTTCAGGGTTCGCTACATCATGTGCTATTCACTCATGTTCCTAATATGAATTCTTTCAGCCAGCATCTTTTATGTAATATCAAAGACCCATTTACAACTTTTCTATGCTAGAAAACTGACATACAACATTCATAAATTCCTCATAAAGAGTACCTAGTGAGTTCGATCCACCCATATATTGTATCAAATTATCAATACTGGTTTTTATCCCCTCTTTATCCATTTTCACCGAGGTTGATATCCACTGACTTGCATCATATTCTCTATGTTCAAAGTCCTGTAAAATGAGAATAAAATAATGGGGGTCATTTGCAGAATGTGTACATCAGTATTCTGGTATACAAAAAATCTCAGATTTGCGCAAAGTGATTTTTTTTAAAAATAATTTTCTCTGCGCACTCTCTTAAAAAAGGTAAGTGGAGCTCAGTGGAAGGAGGCAGGTCGTCCTACATATTTGTCATAATTTATGCCGTAAAACTGGTTTAAATAATAACTGTGCCTCTTAATAAATTGGCCAAATCTTACTCCAGCTGTCAGTACACCAAGAATGACATGAATAAATTATCTCTATGGAAACTTGCACTGAGGCTGGCAGTTGCTGGCTGGTGCAAGGGTAAAGATCGAGGGTCTGACTAACCAGAGTGAGAGGTGGCAAATTTAAAATGAAATCTGAATGAGAGGGTTGATAACCCAAAAATATAAAAAATAGTCTCTGTACAGGGTCACCCTGGATAACATAAAACGTAACTTTTAATATACAGGTCCTTCTCAAAAAATTAGCATATTGTGATAAAGTTCATTATTTTCTGTAATGTACTGAAAAACATTAGACTTTCATATATTTTAGATTCATTACACACCAACTGAAGTAGTTCAAGCCTTTTATTGTTTTAATATTGATGATTTTGGCATACAGCTGATGAAAACCCAAAATTCCTATCTCAAAAAATTAGCATATCATGAAAAGGTTCTCTAAACGAGCTATTAACCTAATCATCTGAATCAACTAATTAACTCTAATTAACTCTAAACACCTGCAAAAGATTCCTGAGGCTTTTAAAAACTCCCAGCCTGGTTCATTACTCAAAACCGCAATCATGGGTAAGACTGCCGACCTGACTGCTGTCCAGAAGGCCATCATTGACACCCTCAAGCAAGAGGGTAAGACACAGAAAGAAATTTAAATAGGCTGTTCCCAGAGTGCTGTATCAAGGCACCTCAGTGGGAAGTCTGTGGGAAGGAAAAAGTGTGGCAGAAAACCCTCTACAACGAGAAGAGGTGACCGGACCCTAAGGAAGATTGTGGAGAAGGACCAATTCCAGACCTTGGGGGACCTGCGGAAGCAGTGGACTGAGTCTGGAGTAGAAACATCCAGAGCCACCGTGTACAGGAGTGTGCAGGAAATGGGCTACAGGTGCCGCATTCCCCAGGTCAAGCCACTTTTGAACCAGAAACAGCGGCAGAAGCGCCTGACCTTGGCTACAGAGAAGCAGCACTGGACTGTTGCATGTCATTCGGAAATCAAGGTGCCAGAGTCTGGAGGAAGACTAGGGAGAGGGAAATGCCAAAATGCCTGAAGTCCAGTGTCAAGTACCCACAGTCAGTGATGGTCTGGGGTGCCATGTCAGCTGTTGGTGTTGGTCCACTGTGTTTTATCAAGGGCAGGGTCAATGCAGCTAGCTATCAGGAGATTTTGGAGCACTTCATGCTTCCATCTGCTGAAAAGCTTTATGGAGATGAAGATTTCATTTTTCAGCACGACCTGGCACCTGCTCACAGTGCCAAAACCCTGGTAAATGGTTTACTGACCATGGTATTACTGTGCTCAATTGGCCTGCCAACTCTCCTGACCTGAACCCCATAGAGAATCTGTGGGATATTGGAAAAAGAAAGTTGAGAGACGCATGACCCAACACTCTGGATGAGCTTAAGGCCGCTATCGAAGCATCCTGGGCCTCCATAACACCTCAGCAGTGCCACAGGCTGATTGCCTTAATGCCACGCCGCATTGAAGCAGTCATTTCTGCAAAAGGATTCCCGACCAAGTATTGAGTGCATAACTGAACATAATTATTTGAAGGTTGACTTTTTTTGTATTAAAAACACTTTTCTTTTATTGGTCGGATGAAATATGCTAATTTTTTGAGATAGGAAATTTGGGTTTTCATGAGCTGTATGCCAAAATCATCAATATTAAAACAATAAAAGGCTTGAACTACTTCAGTTGGTGTGTAATGAATCTAAAATATATGAAAGTCTAATGTTTATCAGTACATTACAGAAAATAATGAACTTTATCACAATATGCTAATTTTTTGAGAAGGACCTGTATATGCTAAAAGTACATTCAATTTTGATCCATTAAAACTATCAGGACACTGCTATCACTCTATTATGGTGTAAAGATCACTTTCGCTTACACGTTTCTGGTGGACAACCACCCTTAGGCCTCATGCACACGACAGTTTTTTTTCACGGTCCGCAAAAACGGGGTCCGTGGGTCCGTGATCCGTGACCGTTTTTTCGTCCGTGGGTCTTCCTTGATTTTTGGAGGATCCACGGACATGAAAAAAAAGTCGTTTTGGCGTCCGCCTGGCCGTGCGGAGCCAAACGGATCCGTCCTGAATTACAATGCAAGTCAATGGGGACGGATCCGTTTGACGTTGACACAATATGGTGCAATTGCAAACGGATCCGTCCCCATTGACTTTCAATGTAAAGTCAGGAGTCCCTTTACTTTCACACTTGTGTTCATAATGCAGACGGTGGCTCCGTTCAGAGCGGATCCGTCTGCATTATATTGTTAAAACATTTCTTAGTGTGAAAGTAGCCTCAGACGGATCCGTCCAGACTTTACATTGAAAGTCAATGGGGGACGGATCCGTTTGAAAATTGAGACACAGTGTGTCATCTTCAAACGGATCCGTCCCCATTGACTTACATTATAAGTCTGGACGGATCCGCTTGCCTCCGCACGGCCAGGCGGACACCCGAACATAACTTGAAGCGTCCCCATCACCATGGGAACGCCTCTATGTTAGAATATACTGTCGGATATGAGCTACATCGTGAAACTCATTTCCGATAGTATATTCTAACACAGAGGCATTCCCATGGTGATGGGGACGCTTCAGGTTAGAATACACTGAAAAACTGTGTACATGACTGCCCCCTGCTGCCTGGCAGCACCCGATCTCTTACAGGGGGCCGTGATCAGCACAATTAACTCCTCAGGTGCCGCACCTGAAGGGGTTAATTGTACTATCATATCCCCCTGTAAGAGATCAGGGCTGCCAGGCAGCAGGGGGCAGACCCCCCCCTCCCCAGTTTGAATATTGTTGGTGGCACAGTGTGCGCCCACCATCGCCCCCCCCTTCCTCCCTCTATAGTTAAAAAATCGTTGGTGGCACAGTGTGCACCCACCATCGCCCCCCCCTTCCTCCCTCTATAGTTAAAAATCGTTGGTGGCACAGTGTGCGCCCACCATCGGCCCCCCTCTCCCTATAGTAGTAACAACCATTGGTGGCAGTGTGCGGCCTCCCATTTCCCCCCCCCCCCCATCATTGGTGGCAGCGGAGATCGGAGTCCCAGTTTAATCGCTGGGGCTCCGATCGGTAACCATGGCAACCAGGAAGCTACTGCATCCCTGGTTGCCATGGTTACTTAGCAATAGTACAATTGTAGAAGATTCATACTTACCTGCTTGCTGCTGCGATGTCTGTGACCGGCCGGGAGCTCCACCTACTGGTAAGTGAAAGGTCTGTGCGGCGCATTGCTAAAGAACTGTCACTTACCAGTAGGAGGAGCTCCCGGCCGGTCACAGACATCGCAGCAGCAAGCAGGTAAGTATGAATCTTCTACTGTGGGGGGGGGGGGGAATGGGAGGCCGCACACTGCCACCAATGGTTGTTACTACTATAGAGAGAGGGGGGCCGATGGTGGGCGCACACTGTGCCACCAACGATTTTTAACTATAGAGGGAGGAAGGGGGGGGCGATGGTGGGCGCACACTGTGCCACCAACGATTTTTAACTATAGAGGGAGGAAGGGGGGGGCGATGGTGGGCGCACACTGTGCCACCAACGATTTATTACAAGAGAGGGGGGGAAGGGGGGAGCGATGGTGGGCGCACACTGTGCCACCAACGATATTCAAACTGGGGAGGGGGGGGGTCTGCCCCCTGCTGCCTGGCAGCCCTGATCTCTTACAGGGGAATATGATAGTACAATTAACCCCTTTAGGTGCCGCACCTGAAGGGGTTAATTGTGCTATCATATCCCCCTGTAAGAGATCGGGTGGTGCCAGGCAGCAGGGGACAGTCTTGTACAAAGTTTGCAGTGTATTCTAACTAGAAGCGTCCCCATCACCATGGGAACGCTTCTGTGTTAGAATATACTGTCGGAAATGAGTTTTCACGAAGTGAAAACTTAGATCAGAAAAAGCTTTTATGCAGACGGATCTTCGGATCCGTCTGTATGAAAGCAACCTACGGCCACGGATCACGGACACGGATGCCAATCTTGTGTGCATCCGTGTTCTTTCACGGACCCATTGACTTGAATGGGTCCGTGAACCGTTGTCCGTCAAAAAAATAGGACAGGTCATATTTTTTTGACGGACAGGATACACGGATCACGGCCTCGGCTGCAAAACGGTGCATTTTCCGATTTTTCCACGGACCCATTGAAAGTCAATGGGTCCGCAAAAAAAAAACGGAAAACGGCACAACGGCCACGGATGCACACAACGGTCGTGTGCATGAGGCCTTAGTCACAGCATACAAAGTAAAAAACAAAAAAAAAGCAACACGCTAAAAGATGGGAAACAGGACACTTAAAGGGGTTATGCAACCCCTATAATGACAGCCCCCCCCCCCCCCATGCCAGGGCATCTCATATAGATTATACTTACCCCGCTCTCCGGCACCTGTGTCGCCCCTGATGCCCACACAGTCACCACTGCATCTCTCTGTGACGCGGATCAAAACATCCATTGACGGGAGAGCAGGGGGGGGAATCAGCCAATAGCAGGCCGCAATGGGAACAAGCCTCTCTAGCATCGCAACGGGGAGATGTAGCAGCGGTCGTGTGGGAATCGGGAGTGACGTGGATGCCGGGGAGTGGGCTAACCTATATCAGGTGCCCAAACATTGTGGGGGGAATTATAAACCCTTTAAGGCTACTTTCACACTTGCAGCACAGTGATCCAGCAAGCAGTTCCGTCGCCGGAACTGCCTGCCGGATCCGGCAAAACGTATGCCAACTGATGGCATTAGTAAGACTGAGCAGGATTCTGATCAGTCTTAAAAATGCCTGATCAGTCAAAAAAAATGCATTGAAATGCCGGATCAGTCTTTCCGGTGTCATCTGGCAAAACGGAACCGGCATTTTTTTTTTCTCATTTTTTTTTTACTGGAAGGACTAATACATTCCTATGGAAAAAACGGAAAGTCTTCAGTTTTTTTTTTCCGGAGATAAAACCGTAGCATGCTACTGCTCCAATGTAGGACCCAGTTGGTAGAAGTGGGCTTCCTGAAGATGGTTCTTGAAAGTTCATCAGTACCCTTTCTGGAGATGGAAATGTCAAGAAAAGAAAGACTATTTGGATCGGACTCAAATGTGAATCTCAATCCCATGTCGTTGTGATTCAGTTTATCAACCAAGCCAGAGAATGATGATTTAGAATCATTCCAAATGATGAAGATGTCGTCGATATAATGGGCCCACAACGCTATCGGCCCGGTACTCGACGACATCTCCTCAGAGAAGACACTGGTTGCCTCCCACCAGCCCAGGAGCAAATTGGCGTAGGCCGGTGCACAAGAACAGCCCATCGCTGTACCCCTGAGCTGGTGGTAAAGCTTTGTGTCAAAATGAAAAAAATAGTGTTAACAAATACTCAATAAGTATTGTGCAGGCGCACCGCATCTTCTGGATTCGCTCTGAGGCTGGCTTCTTCTTTAAAAGGTGGCGGTTTTCTGCGCTACCTCAGGTACATCAGCCCATGCACCAAGAGTTTGTTAGTAGTAGAGGGGCTTAGCATCAGTTTTCCCCCTTTCATCCTACAGTTAGTCTGGCCACCTGTATCCACATCAGGATCGTGGTCACACTTTGCCTCTGTGCAGAGCACACACCAGATATTACTGTCAGTGTACCCTGCACAGCTTTAGCCCAAGCTCCCGTGTTTCCCCTGATGAGCTTCTTTACTCATCCTTTCAGCGAAACATGCGTGTAGGGATCGCACCCTCCTGGCTTTCTAGGACGCACCAATTCTAGGGTTAGGTTCCTGCTTGTGACTGGTCACGGGGATCCGTGGTCAGGTCACTTAGGTCATTGTAGGTCCCTAGGGCATTACTAGGGCCAGCTAATCTAGCACCCTTAACCCTGTGTTTCACAACTGCCTTCAGCAACGGTGTGTACATCCATTAACACCAGCTAGGCAATCGTTGTACCAAGGAGCATGTCAACAGAGCGATAGGACCACCTGGTTACCTTTTAGGTGCCGCCGAGCACCTCTTATTTCTTTAATGTGTTTTGGTTGCTAGCACCATTATTACCGGCGTGACGAACCTCCGCATTGTTTCCTTTTTTTGTATTTATTGTATCCAATTATCGTGGGGCCAATTTTCTATGTTTATCATATTAAATGTTAAGTTTTAATAATTGATCTCTTACTCTATAATTTTTGTTTGACTCAGGTGGTCTCTAATAATCATCTATACTGTTGTATGACTTCTCGACTCCACCAAAAGAATGCTGATGAACATAAAGGCACTTTACATGTGTTTTTTTTAATGTAGTTAATAGACTGTATTCCCATGCACCCCATCCACCACAAACAAGGGTATATGGTTGAATCTTCCTTTTATCATTCTCCTCCTCCTCTTCCGTCATATCAACATACATTGCTTATTCATCACATATAATGCCCTCACATATATGGCCTTCGAATATAATTTTTCACAGGGTCCGCTCACCAGCAGGTCCTCACATATAATTTTTTACAGGGTCAGCTCACCTGCAGGCCGTCACATATAATTTTTCACAGGGTACGCTCACCAGCAGGCCCACAAATCAAATCTTTTACAGAGTCAGCTTACCTGCAGGCCCGCAAATCAAATCCTTTACAGGGTCAGATCACCTGGAGGCCCACAAATTAAATCTTTTACGGGGTCAGCTCACCTGCAAGCCCGCAACTCATTGTGAATGAGGCCCTCCTTTATGTAATATACAGGTGGTATCTGAGTGCCTCTTCCTTGTAATTTTTGTCAGCACTTGCACTTTATATACAAGTAAATGTTCAGGAAAGAATGTTTTCTATCAATTTTTCCTCTAAAATCCATTCCCCCACCTTGGTTTTGTGCGTATTATTGTCATTATGTAAAAGTGGCATACTATTCGGACAACATAGTTCCCAGCAGCGACCAGCGAGTCCAAGATGCATCCATACATCCTCCCTATGCTGTTACAGAAACATTTTGGTGGTGTTACCAACAATTTCTGACATTTTCTTAAGAACCAGGCACCCTCCTCTCTTCAGAGCAGGAGGTACCTGGTTTAATGCTCGGGATCCATTATACTCGGGTACTCCATTATACTGGTCGAGCACCCGAATAACACAATGTGTTCGGCCTGAGCACTATGGTGCTCAATCAACAATAGTTGTGAGAATTTTTTTTCCAGAATTCAACACAGTAGACCTTTTCAGGAACAGCATGCTTTTGTGGATCTAAATTTTATGGAACATCCATCAAGTGTCTATATGATCTGAACAAGGACCTAATACCACAAATTGCTATTTCTAATGTCTCTCCAAGAACCCTATAAAGCTACAAATCAAGAACCCTGAGTTTTATCCACTACAAGATCATACTGCAGCCGTGGATCATTTCCAGACCATAGCAGAGCAAGAACTGAGAGAGTTATGCACACAATTGGAATAATCTATTTTGAACAGTAATTTATCTAACAAAAGCATATAGCATTGAGAAAACCTCAGTCGTATAAAGATAAAATTTGAACGATGGCTGATAAGGGGGTTATGTTGTAGGTTTTCATAGAGATTCATTTTACAGCTTTTGAACAATAGTATTTGTCAACCCGGCTACCAGTGCCTGAGAATCTGTTCCAGGTACAGGCGACAGGCTTCCTCACTCCTCCACACTCCTCTGACACGCACAGGCAGCAGGGTTCTTAGCTGTGGTCTGTGCTCCTGCCGCCGGCAACCCCTCCTGGCTCTGAGCAGTGCTTGCTTTCTGGCTCAGAGTTCCTTGTGTGCGGGCATGACTCTCCTCCTTATAGGAGGCAGCATGTGCACGCCTCCTATCTTCCCCAGCCTATGACTGGTTTGCAGGATATATGTAAAGGTGCCTCCTTCTATATGCATCTGAGCAACTTTGGTTCCTAGCCTTGTTTAGTTCCTGTGAGTGAAGAGGTTACTGTGATTTCTGCCATTACTGTGTACCAGACCCTGTATCTTGTTTAATGGACCTTGCCTTACTGCCTCCTGCGCTGACCTTGTATCCTGTTGTAACAGATCTCCTGGCACCCCGACTGGGTACCTCCGTCGATGCATGCTCCTAGTGCTTCCCGAGGACTCCAAGCACTTCACTTGACACCGTAACCACCACAGGAACAGCTCTTACAAGAGCTAGGGGTTATAGCCAGGGGAGTATATAGCGCATAGCATTCCCCAGTGTCGATCAGTTACCCAAACACCAGCCTCAACATGATGAAGGGTAAAGCAGGAACTCTTTATTTAACACACAAGCATTGACTTATATACACATTTTCTAACAAGGGTACCACCCCGTGGACCTGGTTGGGAACTGTGGACATAACATAGCAGCCAAACCTTTACATTTGATGGGTTACCTAAAATCCATGAAAATATTATGTCCTGCCTTTAACCACTTAAGGACCACAGGTTTATACCCCCCTAGTGACCAGGCCCTTTTTTACAAATCGGCACTCCACAACTTTAGCGGTTTATTGCTCGGTCATGCAACTTACCACCCAAATGAATTTTACCTCCTTTTCTTCTCACTAATAGAGCTTTCATTTGGTGGTATTTCATTGCCGCTGACATTTTTACTTTTTTTGTTATTAATCGAAATTTAACGATTTTTTTGCAAAAAAATGACATTTTTCACTTTCAGCTGTAAAATTTTGCAAAAAAAACGACATCCATATATACATTTTTCGCCAAATTTATTGTTCTACATGTCTTTGATAAAAAAAAAATGTTTGGGCAAAAAAAAAATGGTTTGGGTAAAAGTTATAGCATTTGCAAACTATGGTACAAAAATGTGAATTTCCGCTTTTTGAAACAGCTCTGACTTTCTGAGCACCTGTCATAATTCCTGAGGTTCTACAATGCCCAAACAGTAGAAAACCCCCACAAATGACCCCATTTCGGAAAGTAGACACCCTAAGGTATTCGCTGATGGGCATAGTGAGTTCATAGAACTTTTTATTTTTTGTCACAAGTTAGCGGAAAATGATGATGATTTTATTTTTTTTATTTTTTCTTACAAAGTCTCATATTCCACTAACTTGCGACAAAAAATAAAAAATTCTAAAAACTTGCCATGCCCCTCACGGAATACCTTGGGGTGTCTTCTTTCCAAAATGGGGTCACTTGTGGGGTAGTTATACTGCCCTGGCAATTTAGTGGCCCAAATGTGTGAGAAGTACTTTGCAATCAAAATGTGTAAAAAATGGCCGGTGAAATCCGAAAGGTGCACTTTGGAATATGTGCCCCTTTGCCCACCTTGGCATCAAAAAAGTGTCACACATCTGGTATCGCCGTACTCAGGAGAAGTTGGGGAATGTGTTTTGGGGTATCATTTTACATATACCCATGCTGGGTGAGAGAAATATCTTGGCAAAAGACAACTTTTCCCATTTTTTTATACAAAGTTGGCATTTGACCAAGATATTTTTGTCACCCAGCATGGGTATATGTAAAATGACACCCCAAAACACATTCCCCAACTTCTCCTGAGTACGGCGATACCAGATGTGTCACACTTTTTTGCTGCCAAGGTGGGCAAAGGGGCACATATTCCAAAGTGCACCTTTCGGATTTTGCAGGGCATTTTTTACACATTTTGATTGCAAAGTTCTTCTCACACATTTGGGCCCCTAAATTGCCAGGGCAGTATAACTACGCCACAAGTGACCCCATTTTGGAAAGAAGACACCCCAAGGTATTCCGTGAGGGGCATGGCGAGTTCCTAGAATTTTTTATTTTTTGTCGCAAGTTAGTGGAATATGAGACTTTGTAAGGAAAAAAGAAAAAAAAAGAAAAATCATCATTTTCCGCTAACTTGTGACAAAAAATAAAAAATTCTAGGAACTCGCCGTGCCCCTCACGGAATACCTTGGGGTGTCTTCTTTCCAAAATGGGGTCACTTGTGGCGTAGTTATACTGCCCTGGCAATTTAGGGGCCCAAATGTGTAAGAAGTACCTTGCAATCAAAATGTGTAAAAAATGGCCGGTGAAATCCGAAAGGTGCACTTTGGAATATGCGCCCCTTTGCCCACCTTGGCATCAAAAAAGTGTGACACATCTGGTATCGCCGTACTCAGGAGAAGTTGGGGAATGTGTTTTGGGGTGTCATTTTACATATACCCATGCTGGGTGAGAGAAATATCTTGGCAAAAGACAACTTTTCCCATTTTTTTATACAAAGTTGGCATTTGACCAAGATATTTTTCTCACCCAGCATGGGTATATGTAAAATGACACCCCAAAACACATTCCCCAACTTCTCCTGAGTACGGCGATACCACATGTGTGACACTTTTTTGCAGCCTAGATGCGCAAAGGGGCCCAAATTCCTTTTAGGAGGGCATTTTTAGACATTTGGATCCCAGACTTCTTCTCACACTTTCGGGCCCCTAAAAAGCCAGGGCAGTATAAATACCCCACATGTGACCCCACTTTGGAAAGAAGACACCCCAAGGTATTCAATGAGGGGCCTGGCGAGTTCCTAGAATTTTTTTTTTTTTTGCATAAGTTAGCGGATATTGATTTTTTTTTTGTTTTTTTCTCACAAAGTCTCACTTTCCGCTAACTTAGGACAAAAATTTCAATCTTTCATGGACTCAATATGCCCCTCACGGAATACCTTGGGGTGTCTTCTTTCCGAAATGGGGTCACATGTGGGGTATTTATACTGCCCTGGCTTTTTAGGGGCCCTAAAGCGTGAGAAGAAGTCTGGAATATAAATGTCTAAAAATGTTTACGCATTTGGATTCCGTGAGGGGTATGGTGCGTCCATGTGAGATTTTATTTTTTGACACAAGTTAGTGGAATATGAGACTTTGTAAGAAAAAACAAAAACAAAAACAAACAAAAAATTTCCGCTAACTTGTGCCAAAAAAAATGTCTGAATGGAGCCTTACCAGGGGGGGGGGGGGGGGTGATCAATGACAGGGGGGTGATCAATGGCAGGGGGGTGATCACCCATATAGACTCCCTGATCACCCCCCTGTCATTGATCACCCCCCTGTAAGGCTCCATTCAGACATCCGCATGATTTTTTACGGATCCATGGATACATGTATCGGATCCACAGAACGCATGTGGACGTCTGAATGGAGCCTTACAGGGGGGGTTATCAATGACAGGGGGTGATCAGGGTAATCAGGGTGATCACCCCCCTGTCACTGATCACCCCCCCTGTAAGGCTCCATTCAGACATCCGCATGATTTTTTACGGATCCATGGATACATGTATCGGATCCACAGAACGCATGCGGACGTCTGAATGGAGCCTTACAGGGGGGTTATCAATGACAGGGGGTAATCAGGGTGATCACCCCCCTGTCACTGATCACCCCCCCTGTAAGGCTCCATTCAGACATCCGCATGATTTTTTACGGATCCATGGATACATGTATCGGATCCACAAAACGCATGCGGACGTCTGAATGGAGCCTTACAGGGGGGTTATCAATGACAGGGGGTGATCAGGGTAATCACCCCCCTGTCATTGATCACCCCCCCTGTAAGGCTCCATTGAGACATCCGCATGATTTTTTACGGATCCATGGATACATGGATCGGATCCACAAAACGCATGCGGACGTCTGAATGGAGCCTTACAGGGGGGTTATCAATGACAGGGGGTGATCAGGGTAATCAGGGTGATCACCCCCCTGTCACTGATCACCCCCCCTGTAAGGCTCCATTCAGACATCCGCATGATTTTTTACGGATCCATGGATACATGGATCGGATCCACAAAACGCATGCGGACGTCTGAATGGAGCCTTACAGGGGGGTTATCAATGACAGGGGGTGATCAGGGTAATCAGGGTGATCACCCCCCTGTCACTGATCACCCCCCCTGTAAGGCTCCATTCAGACATCCGCATGATTTTTTACGGATCCATGGATCGGATCCACAAAACGCATGCGGACGTCTGAATGGAGCCTTACAGGGGGGTTATCAATGACAGGGGGTGATCAGGGTAATCAGGGTGATCACCCCCCTGTCACTGATCACCCCCCCTGTAAGGCTCCATTCAGACATCCGCATGATTTTTTACGGATCCATGGATCGGATCCACAAAACGCATGCGGACGTCTGAATGGAGCCTTACAGGGGGGTTATCAATGACAGGGGGTGATCAGGGTAATCACCCCCCTGTCACTGATCACCCCCCCTGTAAGGCTCCATTCAGACATCCGCATGATTTTTTACGGATCCATGGATACATGGATCGGATCCACAAAACGCATGCTGACGTCTGAATGGAGCCTTACAGGGGGGTTATCAATGACAGGGGGTGATCAGGGTAATCACCCCCCTGTCACTGATCACCCCCCCTGTAAGGCTCCATTCAGACATCCGCATGATTTTTTACGGATCCATGGATCGGATCCACAAAACGCATGCGGACGTCTGAATGGAGCCTTACAGGGGGGTTATCAATGACAGGGGGGTGATCAGTGAGTGTATATGGGTGATCACCCGCCTGTCATTGATCACCCCCTGTAAGGCTCCATTCAGACGTCCGCATGTGTTTTGCGGATCCGATCCATGTATCCATGGATCCGTAAAAATCATGCGGACGTCTGAATGGAGCCTTACAGGGGGGGTGATCAGTGACAGGGGGGTGATCACCCTGATTACCCTGATCACCCCCTGTCATTGATAACCCCCCTGTAAGGCTCCATTCAGACGTCCGCATGCGTTTTGTGGATCCGATCCATGTATCCATGGATCCGTAAAAAATCATGCGGATGTCTCAATGGAGCCTTACAGGGGGGGTGATCAATGACAGGGGGGTGATTACCCTGATCACCCCCTGTCATTGATCACCCCCCTGTAAGGCTCCATTCAGACGTCCGTATGCTTTTTGCGGATCCGATCCATGTATCCGTGGATCCGTAAAAATCATCCGGACGTCTGAACGGAGCCTGACAGGGGGGGTGATCAATGACAGGGCGGTGATCAATGACAGGGGGGTGATCAGGGAGTTTATATGGGGTGATCATGGGTGATCAGGGGTTTATAAGGGGTTAATAAGTGACGGGGGGGGGGGTGTAGTGTAGTGTTTGGTGCGACTGTACTGACCTACCTGAGTCCTCTGGTGGTCGATCCTAACAAAAGGGACCACCAGAGGACCAGGTAGGAGGTATATTAGACGCTGTTATGAAAACAGCGTCTAATATACCTGTTAGGGGTTAAAAAATTCGGATCTCCAGCCTGCCAGCGAGCGATCGCCGCTGGCATGCTGGAGATCCACTCGCTTACCTTCCGTTCCTGTGAGCGCGCGCGCCTGTGTGCGCGCGTTCACAGGAAATCTCGCGTCTCGCGAGATGACGCCTATTGGCGTTAGTGTGACCTGGGAGAGCCGCCGTGATGACGCCTTTCGGCGTTAGCGCGGCGGCAAGCGGTTAAAGAGGACCTTTCACCAATTATTACAATGTAAACTAAGTATACAGACATGGAGAGCGGCGCCCGGGGATCTTACTGCACTTACTATTATCCCTGGGCGCCGCTCCGTTCTCCTGCTATGCCCTCCGGTAACTCACTAAGTTATAGTAGGCGGAGTCTGCCCTTGTTCTTCTGTAGCGCTGGCCAATCGCATTGCAGAGCTCACAGCCTGGGAGAAAATAACCTCCCAGGCTATGAGCTCTGCGCTGCGATTGGCCAGCGCTAAAGCAGAACAAGGGCAGACTCCGCCTACCATAACTTAGTGACTGAAATCTCTGCCTACTATAACTTAGTGAGCGGAGATACCGGAGGGCATAGCAGGAGAACGGAGCGGCGCCCGGGGATAATAGTAAGTGCAGTGAGATCCCCGGGCGCCGCTCTCCATGTCTGGATTCTTAGTTCACATTGTAATAATTGGTGAAAGGTCCTCTTTAAGACCGATTGTGTCTTGTACAGGTTCCACTTTAGAGAAGTTATGAAAATGGCTGGATCTCTACTTACAGACTCTTGCCATTCAAGTACCTAGCTCCCTCAAAAGATAGTAGAGAGGTATTACGTATCCTCTCCAGGATACAATGGGACTCTAGTTACAGTTGGCTTATATGTGATGTAGAGAGCCCATTTATTTCTGTTCGTCATGGCAAAGCGTTTTTGGCATTAACATATCATAGATAAATACAGTGCAGTGATTAAGACCTTGATTTGAAGCAGGCTTTGTTAGAAGTTACCACATTTATTCTAATTATCTCTGCTTTGATGAAACATAGGTTGTCCTATTGGGGCTTGCTTCTCTCTCACCCTGCCTTTCTTGTATATGTTATACTGCAGCTTGATAATCATAAGGTAACTTGTGTAGGTGTGATATATAGACCACCTAGCCAAGTCAAAGAATTAGATGATCTACTAGTTGAGGAAATAGCTAAAATGACATTGAAGGGAAAAGTTATTATGGGAGACTAATCTTCCTGATGTAAACTGGAAAACCAAAATAGCTAGTTCTGCCAGGAGTACAGATATTCTAAATTCCCTACTGGGATTATCTCTACAGCAAATAGTTGAGGAGCCAACCCGGAAGGAGGCAATTTTAGATTTAGTATTCACAAATGGGAATTTGGTATCTGATATTACTGTAGGGGAAAGCTTGGGATCTAGTGATCACCAGTCAGTGTGGTTTACTATAGTTCACTAAGTACAGTGACTGAATCACACCACAGAAAAACAAAAGTTTTAGATTTTTCTAAACTGACTTTTCTAAAATTAGATTAGTGGTATACGAGTCCCTATCAGATTGGGACAGTTTCAATGGAGTCCAGGAGAAATGGGACTACTTAAAAGTGGCACTATTGAAGGCAACAGAAAATTGCATTAGGCTTGTCATTAAAAGCAAAAAAAAGGAAGAGACCATTGTGGTACTCAGCAGAAGTGGCCAAAATCATTAAACAAAAAGATAGCATTTAGTAATTATAAAAAAAAAAAAAAAAAGAGGATGACAGGCAAATTTATAAGATTAGGCAGAGAGAGGCCAAACAAGTTATAAGAGCTTCTAAAGCACAGGCAGAAGAGAAATTAGCTCAGTTAGTGAAAAAAGGCGATAAGACATTCTTCCGATACATAAATGAAAACAAGAAATTTACCAAATTAAAAACAAAAGAAGGAAGGTATATGGAAGAAGATAAAGAACTAGCTGACTGCCTCAATTAATACTTCTGTTCAGTTTTTTCAAAGGAAAATGAAGGAAAAGGACCTCAGTTAGGAAAGAAGACTAATGAATCTTTTAATGCATGTGTCTTTACAGAGGAAGAGGTTCTAAGTCAGCTGTCTAAAATTAATACAAATAAGTCACAGGGGCCTGATGGGATACACCCAAAGCTATTAAAAGAGCTCAGCGGTGAACTAGCAAAACCATTAACAGATTTATTTAACCAATCACTGGCAACAGGAGTCGTCCCAGAAGATTGGAAATTGGCAAATGTTGTGCCCATTTACAAGAAAGGTAGTAGGGAGGAATCGGGCAACTATAGGCCAGTAAGCCTGACATCAATAGTGGGGAAATTAATGGAAACCATACTTAAAGAGAGGATTGTGTAACATCTAAAATCCAATGAATTGAAAAATGAAAAACAGCATGGGTTTACTTCAGGGAGATCATGTCAAACTAATCTTATAGATTTTTTTGATTGGGTGACTAAAATAATAGATGGCGGAGGTGCACTAGACATCGCTTATCTGGACTTTAGTAGGCTTATGATACTGTCCCACATAGAAGGCTTATCAATAAATTGCAGTCTTTGTGCGTGGACTCCCATATTGTTGAATGGATTAGGCAGTGGCTGAGGGACAGACAGAGGGTTGTAGTCAATGGAGTATATTTAGACCATGGTCTTGTTACCAGTGGGGTACCTCAGGGATCTGTTCTGGGACCCATATTGTTTAATATCTTTATCAGTGAAATTGCAGAAGGCCTTGATGGTAAGGTGTGTCTTTTTGCTGATGACAGAAATATTTATTACAGGGTTGATGTTCCTGGAGGGATTACACCAAATGGAAAAAGGATTAAGGAAAACTAGAGGAATGGTCAAAAATCTGGCAACTAAAATTTAATGTTGATAAGTGCAAGATAATGCACCTGGGGTGTAAAAACCCAAGAGCAGAATATAAAATCAGTGATACAGTCCTAACCTCAGTATCTGAGGAAAGGGATTTAGGGGTCATTATTTCAGAAGACATAAAATGAAGGCAGACAATGTCATAGAGCAGCAGGAAATGCTAGCAGAATGCTTGGGTGTATAGGGAGAGGCATTACCAGTAGCAAGAGGGAGGTGCTCATGTCGCTCTACAGAGCACTAGGTGAGACCTCATTTGGAGTATTGTGCTCAGTACTGGAGACCATATCTCCAGAAGGATATTGATACTTTGGAGAGAGTTCAGAGAAGAGCCACTAAACTAGTACATGGATTGCAGGATAAAACTTACCAGGAAAGATTAAAGGACCTTAACATGTATAGCTTGGAAGAAAGACGAGACAGAGGGGATATGATAGAAACTTTTAAATACATAAAGGGAATCAACAAGGTAAAAGAGGAGAGAATATTTAAAAGAAGAAAAACTGCTACAAGAGGACATAGTTTTAAATTAGAGGGGCAAAGGTTTAAAAGTAATATCAGGAAGTATTACTTTACTGAGAGAGTAGTGGATGCATGGAATAGCCTTCCTGCAGAAGTGGTAGCTGCAAATACAGTGAAGGAGTTTAAGCATGCATGGGATAGGCATAAGGCCATCCTTCATATAAGATAGGGCCAGGGGCTATCCATAGTATTCAGTATATTGGGCAGACTAGATGGGCCAAATGGTTCTTATCTGCCGACACATTCTACAGTATGTTTCTCTACTGGGGAGGAGACTTGCCTTAATTCTGAATGGTATCCTTTTTTTAGGGATGCATCAGCTGGTATAGATACTCCCTTGATGACCTTATTATTTGTAGGGCCAAGGTGGTGTTCATACTGGCCTTTGTCACCCACCCACTTGAATGACAATTGTTTTCATTTGAAATTTACGTTTCCTCATCATATGATATTGTATACAGGTTTTTTATTTTTTTATTTTATTTGGAATTGACTAGATGTTTCCAAGGGAAACCATCTGCCACAAACACTATCCTTCATGCATTCAGTTGCCATCCTAGGTATATTGTACCTAATATACCAAAATGAGAATATACTAGTACTATAAGACCCAACTTAAAGAAATCCTATTACAATAAAGAGTGTTGTAAAATTGCTCAGCACTTACAGGAAAGGGTTATAAACAGCGGATGTTATCTAGAACTAAAGGAATTACGGAGTCAAACAATAGGCAGCAAATTTTATTTGGTAATAGAGAACATCACTGTGACAGGGGACATAACAATTGGAGAACCCACACAACATTTTTTATGCTCTTTTATTTAGAATTTTCTCAAATAGAGAAAATAATTTTTTGAAATCTCCCTATTTTATCTTCAGACTCAATTACCAGTAATAGGGAAATACTAACAGATGGCTGCCAATTTATATCAAGGAGAGGGAGCAACATGCTCTCTCCATCTACATAAATCTAGATACTGGCTCACTACACAAAAATTGTATAAATGTGACATTAGTAAATGTAAGTTATGTCCCTAATTGAGTACTGGTAAAGTAGTTAATGCCAGTTGTAATTCTTATACTAAAATTCTGCATACATTTGTGAACTGTAACATGACAAGTATCATTTATATTTATATTATAGAGTGAGGTTTTCCACCTCGAGTATGTGAGCTGCACGACTTGCAAGCTGAAAACACGGGTTAACGAACATTTAAATAGTATATTGAACCCAGAAGTAAAAAGGCTGTCTGGTGTAGCCCAGTATGATTCATATAAGGTCTTTAAGGGTTAAATGCATTGAAAGAGTTAATAGACCAAAAGGGTAAAGCAACTGCAGGAAGGCTTCCACTCTATCTTGTACCATCCCTCTGTTATTTCTACTTATAAATGAATTGCCAGCAGTTTAGGCTACTTTCACACTAGCGTTTTTTGCGGATCTGTCATGGATCAGCAAAAACGCTTCCGTTACAATAATACAACCGCATGCATCCAACATGAACGGATCCTGTTGTATTATGTCTTCTATAGCCATGACGGATCCGTCTTGAACACCATTGAAAGTCAATGGGGGACGGATACGTTTTCTATTGTGTCAGATTGTGTCAGAAATCCGTCCCCATCGACTTACATTGTGTGCCAGGACTGAGCTGCAGGCAGCATTTTGGTGTCCTCCTCCAGAGAGGAATGGTGACTGAACGGAGGCAAACTGATGCATTCTGGGTGGATCCGATTCCTTTCAGAATGCATTAGGGCAAAACTGATCCATTTTGGACTGCTTTTTGAGAGCCCTGAACGGATCTCACAAACGGAAGCCAAAACGCTAGTGTGAAAGTAGCCTTACAGTAAAGGTACAGATAGGTGTTACCATTCGGGGGTGTCCATGCACAGTCTGACACAAGCAGCATTGATTGGACAGAGTCAGACACACCAGCTACTGGTAACAACCAGCAGTACCTTTACTGCAGACTGCTAGCAATTCATTTTTAAACTTCTAGCCGGAATAATACAGGAACGGCACAACATATAACTATAAGAATAGATGCTCCAGAATTATTACATGGGAAATGCAAGTTACTAAAACTGACATGTCAGGAAAGGTGACAGCTCCTCTTTAACATTCACTGATTTCAGTGCAGATGTGGCCTCATGTGGGTGGTCATCTGTGTATTAAGTTCAAGTCTTTCTTTCTTCTAAACATAAGATACTAAAGTGTGAAGATGTAGTTTCTGATCATTTGAATTCCATGTTGTATCTGTTCATTTAAATGTCATTTTAAGACCTGTAAATGCAGGTGCAGGGGAGAAAGGCTCTGTCTATATATTTTCTCAAGGTTGTTTTGGGATTCTGACTCACTGCGGACCTGGGAACTGGTCACTCCAAAGTCTGGGGTGAGAACAGATGAACAACACGTACACAGTGACAATTATGGAGCACATGCGCTGGCTACGCTCCACTAGGGAATGGAGCTTTTTGTATTATCTGTATAAAGCTGTAAAGAATTCAGAAACCCATCCTACGGGAGAATGCCTTGTGTAGGGACCTAATTGGTCTTCTCCCAATCGAGACACTGACCGCTTTTGCTGATAAGGCTTCCCAGCTGATGTCGCTGTCAGATGATGTTAACTCCAATGGTGATGGATGTACCTTCATTCTGGTTATAGTCAGGACTCCAGTTGAAGTGTTGATGTAATTGTGTATTATGTGCTTTATCTTTGTATACCTTTGTATATAGATAAGTGCAAAAGAAGGACATTATATCGCTATATGTATATACTGCTTATTATGTTTAATAAAATCAGATTATAAACCTTCCTTTGAAGTGTAGCTGTAGTTCAGTTAAGAGTCTCTTTAAAGACTATCCAAACCTGAAGTCTTGCTCTTATCAGCAAAACAGATACCCAAACACCAATCAATGTGACCCTTATGTAATGGTTTCTTAGAATGTTATTGTGGTCTAAGTTGTGGAAACCCCTTTAAGCAAATATCATCATTACTGGTTTATAAGAAACTTTACAATGTTGTAGATACTTTTTGATTAAAGATACTTCTTGTGAATATGCAATACAATAAAACAAGCCTCTTATAGTACAAATGAACAATGCTTACCGAATACCTTTTCACCACACGATATTCTGGACTTTCCACAATATCACTTGGATCCTGGTCTTTGTGTATGTTTGTGGCTTCTGCAGTCCCATGTCCCACGAGGAGGCTTAGCACTAAGAAACATCTAAGTAACATTGTCTTGTTCAGCAAGAGAACTTATGGTTGAGGTTTATTTCTTGCCTTTCCATTATATAGATAGAATATTACAGAGTACAGCCTATTCTTTTCTGGATTATGGATAATGGGTAATGCTAAAAAAAGAACATACAAAAGAACAACCTTGCAATAGCAAAAAAAAAAATATATAAAAAATGTGTTAACTACACGTTTTCTAAGAAGTTAATTATCAAGGCTGTACAGTACACAGACTTATCTTCCATTCACAATGCTGATTATTCATAGGTCTAAATGTCAAAGCAAGGAAAAAATAAATCTACCATCAGGTCTTATAAATGCCCAAAAGGTCAAGATTTTTATCCACGTAATAGTTTATCTGCTTATGTCCTGCAGCAGGAATTAGAGACAATTATTGATAAAACTTATGGACATAAACTAAAATATTACCTAAATATTGTCCTAATTTTAAATATAGGGAGAAGGTAAATGGCAAAAAATAAATAAAAAAATCACCAGTCAAACGGGTTGTCCTGGTTCAGAGCTAAATCGCGCAGGACAAAGGCATTTTCAGGAGATCCGTTGATGTACTGGGCTCTCCTTAGGGCTGCCAGACGGAGGCTTCTGTCACTAGCACTGATGGGTGGGCTGTAGCGCTAACCTAGTCTGTAAAACGGCCCATCAGTGCCGGTGACCAAATGCACTGCTGGGCAGAAGTCTCCGCTAGTAGTGTGTGGAGGTCAACAAACAAGTCCTTGCACTGCGCGATCCAGCGCAGGGCAAGGGAGAGCATTGGAGCATTTCATCTTAGTGGGGCTGCTCTGAACCCGGACAACCCCTTTAAGACTGAAAAATGTACATAATAAGCTAACAATTTACTTTTTTTATAGCATGTTTATGTATTATTAACAAAATGAAAACATTATGTTATTGTATAAATAGCACTAGTAAAGACCACTCTTTTGTTTTTTAATAGTGGTACTTTTAATTGCTACCATTTTGAAGTGTATAAGACTTTTTGATCACTTTTATTCAAGGTGATCAAGAAGTTATACACACCCCAGAGAGGAGATACAAAAATGGCAAATCGTCCATTTTGACTTTTTCCATTTAGCTGTTTGCGGAATGGGATAAATATTTTAATATTTTAATAGTGCAGGCATTTTTGCATGCTACAATGCCCATTATGTGCATTTCATTTTGGGGAAAGGGGAATGTTTTGCTGATAAGAGCAAGACTTCAGGTTCGGATACTCTATAAAGAGAGACTCTTAGCTGAACTACAGCTACGCTTCAAAGGAAGGTTTATAATATGAGTATTAAATATAATAAGTAGCATATACATATAGCGATATACACTCACCTAAAGAATTATTAGGAACACCTGTTCTATTTTTCATTAATGCGATTATCTACTCAACCAATCACATGGCAGTTGCTTCAATGCATGTAGAGTTGTGGTCCTGGTCAAGACAATCTCCTGAACTCCAAACTGAATGTCAGATTGGGAAAGAAAGGTGGGCTACAACAGCAGAAGACCCCACCGGGTACCACTCATCTACACTACAAATAGGAAAAAGAGGCTACAATTTGCACAAGCTCACCAAAATTGGATTGTTGAAGACTGGAAAAATGTTGCCTGGTCTGATGAGTCTCGATTTCTGTTGAGACATTCAAATTGTAGAGTCCGAATTTGGCGTAAACAGAATGAGAACATGTATTCATCATGCCTTGTTACCACTGTGCAGGCTGGTGGTGGTGGTGTAATGGTGTGGGGGATGTTTTCTGGACACACTTTAGGCCCCTTAGTGCCAATTGGCCATCGTTTAAATGCCACGGGCTACCTGAGCATTCTTTCTGACCATGTACATCCCTTCATGACCACCATGTGCCCATCCTCTGATGGCTACTTCCAGCAGGATAATGCACCATGTCACAAAGTTCGAATAATTTCAAATTGGTTTCTTGAACATGACAATGAGTTCACTGTACTAAAATGACCCCCACAGTCACCAGATCTCCACCCAATAGAGCATCTTTGGGATGTGGTGGAACGGAGCTTCGTGCCCTAGATGTGCCTCCCTCAAATCTCCATCAACTGCAAGATGCTATCCTATCAATATGGGCCAACATTTCTAAAGAATGCTATCAGCACCATGTTGAATCAATGCCACGTAGAATTAAGGCAGTTCTGAAGGCAAAAGGGGGTCCAACACGGTATTAGTATGGTGTTCCTAATAATTCTTTAGGTGAGTGTAATGTCCTTCTTTTGCATTATCTATATGCAAAGGATAAAGAACATACTACACAATTATATCAACACTTTAACTGGAGTCCTGACTATAACCAGAATCAAAGTACATACATCACCGATGTAGTTAGCATCATCTGACAGCGACATCAGCTGGGAAGCCCTATCAGCGAAAGCAGTCAGAGTCTCGACTGGGAAAAAGATCAATTTGGTCCCTAGACGAGGCATTCTCCCGTAGGATGGGTTTCTGAATTATTTACAGCTTTATACAGATAAAACAAAAAGCTCCATTCCCTAGTGTAGCCAGCGCATGTGCTCCATAATTGTCACTGTGTACGTGTTGTTCATCTGTTCTCACCCCAGACTTTGGAGTGACCAGTTCCCAGGTCCGCAGCAAGTCAGAATCCCAAAATAACCTTGAGAAAATATATAGACAAAGCCTTTCTCCCCTGCACCTGCATTTACAGGTCTTAAAATGAAATTTCAATGAACAGAAACTACATCTTCACACATGTATCAGTGTTTCAGTATATCCAGACATCTGATTCTATTTGCAGGTATAAATAGATGAAATGCAACTATGTACAGTTGCTGCGAGCCCCTGAGGAGCCAGTGCAGAGGATGGGAGTGGTAGTGGCCCTGACAAGATGTTCTGTCATCGCCGTTGCTTCCTGGGGATCAGTGCATTGGAAATGTAGCTGGAAGAATGAGGCCAGAAGCGAACATTTAAAAGTCTCTCTTTTTAATACAAAATAAAACTTGTGGTACATCCAGTAGCAGCAAAGCGCAGTTTTTGGCACCAGTTGAGGTGGTATGGTGGCAGGTTGACTGTCATTTGCAGTTACTTTTGGATATAGGTAGAGATGAGGAAATCGAAGTTGATTAAGTGGAATTAGTTCCGAATTTCAGGAAACATTCAATTTGCACGAAAGACGCATTTCCTCACGGTTTGTGGTAACGAATTGCATTTTTTCCTAAAATGGCTGCTGCACATGGAGCAAAGAACTCTGGGAACAATGGATCACCCACAATGCCATGCATGCAGCCAATCAGCAGCCAGCCAGCCCCTGTGAAGTCACAGCCCTATAATTACCCTCAGCTATCTTGGATTCAGCCATTTTCCAGTGTACTTAGTGCAGGGAGAGATGTGAAAGGCGCTAGGGACAGTGCTAGGAAAGACTTTATTGGCCTATAAAAACTATTTAGAACATCAGGGAAAGATTATTTATAGAGTAGGGAAAGGATAGGGAGGCATTATCCACATTATAAAAGGAAAACAGGGTCCAATAGTGTATAGCCTAGGTAATAGGAGAGATTCTATTAGACCTTACTGCACTAATTGGGGATCCAAATTGCTGTTATATTGCTGCTTTTAGGTTTGCACTATATGATAGCTCAGTAATTCCAGTAAACCTTGCTTTTTTATTGGATGCAAGTGCTGTGTGATATAGCCATTTACAGGATGTATTAATAGGTAGAAATGTCGCGAACATAAAATTTTCCGTTCGCGAACGGGCAAACCGGGCGAACCGCCATTGACTTCAATGGGCAGGCGAATTTTAAAACCCACAGGGACTCTTTCTGGCCACAATAGTGATGTCAAAGTTGTTTCAAGGGGACTAACACCTGGACTGTGGCATGCTGGAAGGGGTCCATGGCAAAACTCCCATGGAAAATTGCGTAGTTGAAGCAGAGTCGGGTTTTAATCCATAAACGGCATAAATCACCTAACATTCCTAAATTGTTTGGAATAACGTGCTTTAAAACATCAGGTATGATGTTGTATCGATCAGGTAGTGTAACGGTTACGCCCGCTTCACAGTGACAGACCAAGGTTGGATACCAAGCTAGCCATGTCCTGTTCCTTGTCCTCACTGATGTCATTATAGGTCTCTTCCTCCACCCTGCCACGTACAACACCAAGGGTCCCCGAAAGGTGACAACAAGCTCCCTGGGACTCCTGCTGTGTTTGGTCTTCCACCTCCTCAAAGCCACCTTCCTCCTCTGACTCCTCTTCTTCAGACTCCTCTCTCTGCATTGCCTCTCTCTGCGTTATTATAAGGTGTGTTAAGTAGTACTATTCCTCTCAGTTTAATCCCTGTTACGTCCCCTATGAGGGGACGTGTATGGAATAGATTTTAGGAACCGGGAGATGGAAAAAGATGCTTGGTTGGTCCTTCTCCTTCCAATTTGGGGCACTGCGCGTGCAATATACTGTGCCACCAGATAGGAGTGGTGTGTCAAGTAGTACTATTCCTATCAGTTTAATTCCTGTTACGTCCCCTATCAGGGGACGTGTATATGGAATCGATTTTAGGAACCGGGAGATGGAAAAAGATGCTTGGTCGGTCCTCTTAATTCCAATTTGGGGCACTGCGCTGTGCAATCGAATGTGCCACCAGATATGAGCGGCGTGTTAAGTAGTACTATTCTTATCAGTTTAATCCCTGTTACGTCCCCTATCAGGGGACGTGTATATGGCATCGATTTTAGGAACCGGGAGATGGAAAAAGATGCTTGGTCGGTCCTCTTGATTCCAATTCGGGGCACTGTGCGTGCTCTGTGTAATGTACGGTGCAATCCCAATATGTGTGGTGTGTGAAGTAGTACTATTCCTATCAGTTTAATCCCTGTTACGTTCACTAGTATTATTATTATTATTAATATAAGGTGTGTTAAGTAGTACTATTCCTATCAGTTTAATCCCTGTTACGTCCCCTATCAGAGGACGTGTATATGGAATCGATTTTAGGAACCGGAAGATGGAAAAAGATGCTTGGTCGGTCCTCCTACTTCCAATTTGGGGCACTGCGTGTGCAATCGAATGTGCCACCAGATATGAGTGGTGTGTTAAGTAGTACTATTCCTATCAGTTTAATCCCTGTTACGTCCCCTATCAGGGGACGTGTATATGGAATCGATTTTAGGAATCGGGAGATGGAATAAAATGCTTTAATTTGTTTAATCCCTGTTACGCTCACTAGTATTATTATTATTATTATTATAAGGAGTGTTAAGTAGTACTATTCCTATTAGTTCAATCCCTGTTACGTCCACTATCAGGATACGTGTATGGAATAGATTTTAGACAACCGCAAAGAGTTGTCAATAGTTGACACACTCATGACATAAATTTTATTCCTCTATGCGTCAATCTTGGTGTAGTGATGACTGTGCTCGTGCGCACGTTTGAAAGATTGCAGGCAATGGGGTTTTTTCAAAGCCTATGGTTGTGCTGAGGTAGTTCACTGACAGTTAAGTGACCCAGAAAACAGTGATTCTGCAGTGTGGACCCATTGTTGGCCTAGTAGGCTTTAATGATCACTTTAGATTATCACAAAGAAAATTTATGTTTTTTCTATGCAAAATTATCCAGCCGATCACTTTTGGTCTGTTCACAATGAAGCAACGACCTTATCATCTGGGGTGTGCCAACATTGCCATTGCCAACACCTTATAGAGGTGGTCGCTTCATTGTTATACGCAAGCCCCTTCACCACAACAAGGTAACGATCACGAAGGGGAATTGACACATGTATGTGCCTTTTTTTTGTTTGGTTTTTGAAGCCACAATGCAGCACCAGAGGCCAGAAAAATTAGGCATGTACACATGCCTGAAAAATTAGGTATTGTTGCAGCCGCTCCTCTAGCAGCGGCCAGAAAGTGCCCTAAAACATTGCGGCTTGAACCCTAGTTGGTGGCGGATAAGTCACGCAAGTCATCCGGCATTCAGAGATAAAATACAGCAGCGTGTGGACCATTTTTAGCCCAAGACAGCTCATCTCAGTCATCAGGCCTTTTTTAGTCTAATGTATCGCCCACTGTCAGTCCCTTCGGGATCCATCCCTCATTCATCTAAATAAAGGTGAGGTAATCTAGACTTTTTTGACCTAGGCAACTTCTCTTCTCAGTGACAATACCTCCTGCTGCACTGAAGGTCCTTTGTGACAGGACACTTGAAGCAGGGCAGGCCAGAATTTCTATCGCAAATTGGGATAGCTCAGGCCACAGGTCAAGCCTGCACACCCAGTAGTCAAGGGGTTCATCGCTCCTCAGAGTGTCGATATCTGCAGTTAAGGCGAGGTAGTCTGCTACCTGTCGGTCAAGTCATTCTCTGAGGGTGGACCTCGAAGGGCTGTGGTGATGCGTAGGACTTAAAAAGTTCAGCATGTCCTCCATCAACAACACGTCTGTAAAGCATTCTGTCCTTGCCGGCGTGGTCGTGGTAGGAGGAGGATTACTTTCACCTCTTCCCCTGTTAGATTCCCGTTGTGCTGTGACATTACCCTTATATGCTGTGTAAAGCATACTTTTTAATTTATTTTGGAACTGCTGCATCCTTTCCGACTTCCGGTAATTCGGTAACATTTCAGGCACTTTCTGCTTATACCGGGGGTCTAGTAGCAAGGCCACCCAGTACAGGTCGTTCTCCTTCAGCCTTTTTATACGAGGGTTAAACAAGCAAGTGGAAGTAATGTATCAAAATATCAATTTATTATAAAATATAAAATATGGGGAAAAGACAGGATGGTATACAGTATGCAGAGAAGCAAAGGGGAATTCAACACCGTTGCATACACATATCTACCCATGCATCAAATAAGCACTGGATAGTTTAGCAGGTAAGAAAGGGGGCTATAGCTCAGGGACAACCAAATCTGCATGACCCTAAATAATCACCACAAATGGGCTGTATAATGTTAATGCAGATAAATAATGACTGGGTGTCTGTGAGCTATCCCACAACGTCCAGAAGTAATGAGCAACAGGACTGACAGGTATAATACAACAAAATATCTCAAGTCAAGTCAATGTCCAGATCTCAGGGTATAGCAATGGTAAGATGGAAATATCGAAAGCCCAAAAGGATGTATATAAGTACCATATTGAGGTACCATGCTATACTAAACACAGGACGTACCTGAAGACATGGTGAATGCAAAGGATGCTGGACCCTAAGCGTGAGACCTCGACGCATGTTTCACCTCAGCGGCTTCGTCAGGAGGGTCCCTCAACAGGCACAACAGCATGAAAGACCCCATTTGCACAAGGTTGGATGCCGAGCTCCTCATGTCCCGTTCCTCGTCCTCACTGATCTCACTGAAGGTCTGTTCTTCCCCCCCAGCCACGTACAACACCATAAGTACCAGATAGGTGACAACGAGCACCCTGGGATGCCTGCTGTGGTTGGTGTTCCTCCTCCTCAAAACCACATTCCTATTCTGACTCCTCTTCCTCAGACTCCTCTTCCTGCGTTTCCGCACGTCCAGCAAGCGATGCTGATAAGGCTGTTTCTGGTGGTGATGATGGTGACCACAACTCTTCCTCTTCCTCTTCACGCTCATCTATGGCCTGATCCAGCACTCTTCGCAGGGCGCGCTCCAGGAAGAAAACAAATGGGATGATGTCGCTGATGGTGCCTTCGGTGCGACTGACCAGGTTTGTCACCTCCTCAAAAGGACGCATGAGCCTACAGGCATTGCGCATGAGCGTCCAGTAACGTGGCAAAAAAAATCCCAGCTCCACAGAGGCTGTCCTAGCACCTCGGTCATACAAATACTCGTTGATGGCTTTTTCTTGTTGGAGCAGGCGGTCGAACATTACGAGTGTTGAATTCCAACGTGTCGAGCTGTCGCAAATCAAGCGCCTCACTGGCATGTTGTTTCGGCGCTGAATGTCTGAAAAGTGCGCCATGGCCATGTAGGAAGGCCTGAAATGGCCACACACCTTCCTGGCCTGCTTGAGGATGTCCTGTAAGCCTGGGTACTTATGAACAAAGCGTTGTATGATCAGATTACACACATGTGCCATGCACGGCACATGTGTCAACTTGCCCAAATTCAATGCTGCCAACAAATTGCTTCCGTTGTCACACACCACTTTGCCGATCTTCAGTTGGTGCGGAGTCAGCCACTGATCCACCTGTGCGTTCAGGGCGGACAGGAGTGCTGGTCCGGTGTGACTCTCTGCTTTCAGGCAAGTCAACCCCAAGACGGCGTGACACTGTCGTATCCAGGATGTGGAATAGCCCCTGGGAAGCTGGGGGGGTGCCGTTGATGTGGAGCAAGACGCAGCAGCAGATGAGGACTCAGCTGAGGAGGTTATGGAAGAGGATGGAGTAGGAGGAGTAGAGGAGGTGGCAGCAGGCCTGCCTGCAAGTCGTGGCGGTGTCACCAACTTCTCTTCAGAGCCACGCATTCCATGCTTGGCTGCCGTGAACAGGTTTACCAAATATGCAGTGTAGGTGATATACCTGCCCTGACCGTGCTTTGCAGACCAGGTATCAGTGGTCAGATGGACCCTTGCGCCAACACTGTGTGCCAGACATGCCATGACTTCCTTTTGCACAATCGAGTACAGGTTGGGGATTGCCTTTTGTGCAAAGAAATTTTGGCCGGGTACCTTCCACTGCGGTGTCCCAATAGCTACAAATATTTTGAAGGCCTCAGACTCCACCAGCTTGTATGGTAAAAGCTGGCGGGCTAAGAGTTCAGACAAGCCAGCTGTCAGACGCCGGGCAAGGGGGTCACTTTGTGACATTGGCTTCTTACGCTCAAACATGTCCTTGACAGACACCTGACTGTGGGCAGATGAGCAGGAACTGCTCAAGGCGAGAGGCGGAGTGGCGGGTGGTTGAGAGGGGGCAAGGAGGACAGCAGTGGTTGACGTGGCTGAAGATGCTGGACCAGGAGGAGGATGGTGGCTTTGAGTTTGTGTGCTGCTTTTACTCATGTGTTGATCCCATAGGCGTTTGTGATGTGAGATCATGTGCCTTCGCAAAGCAGTTGTACCTAGGTGGGTGTTGGACTTCCCACGACTCAGTTTCTTTTGGCACAGGTTGCAAATGGCATCACTGTTATCAGGGGCAGACACACCAAAAAAATGCCACTGCTGAGCTTTGCAATGACGGCATTCTGGTCGTGGCAACAGCATGCGTTGATTGGCGTGCTGTCTGGCTGACCATGGGTGCCGATACATGTTGTCTGACTGTGCCACTAGCTCCTTGCGATGACCTCCTCCTGGTTCCAACTCGACTCCTCCTCCTCTCTGTCTCCCCATCTGAACTTTCCCCCTGTTCTTCTTCTCTTCATGCGGGCACCCACGTGACATCCACGGACACATCATCATCATCATCAACCGCTTCACTTGTATCTGACAACTCAGCAAAGGAAGCAGCAGCGGGTACAACATCATCATCATCACACCGTACACCCATGTGTGTAATGCTGCCTGACTGAGACATATCCCTGTTATCTACATCCTCTGGCAATAACGGTTGCGCATCACTCATTTCTTCCAACTGATGTGTAAATAACTCCTCTGACAGATCAAGTGAAGCGGCTGTAGTGCTAGTGTTGGTGGTGGCGGCAGGCGGGCGAGTGGTAACTTCAGAGGTGCCTGAAGCTGAGCTGGAGGAGGATGGTGCGTCAAGGTTCCGGGCGGAAGCTGTAGAAGATTGGGTGTCCTGTGTTAGCCAATCAACTATGTCCTCAGAACTTTTTGAGTTCAGGGTACGTGGCCTCTGAACACTGGGCATTAGTCTAGGCCCAAAGGGAATCACAGCACCACGACCATGGCGGCCCCTGGCTGGCCTGCCTCTGCCTGTCATATTTTTTAGATTAGTTAATTGTACTATGCGTGCAAGCCACTGTGACACAAGATATGAGTTGCGCTGAAGTGACACTATGCACTGCACTGGGCCTTAAACACACAAACACGTGTGCAACTGACTGCTAGTTATTCAGTCCAATTTTTTTTTCTTTAAATAGAACCGAATGTGACACCAGATATGAATGGCGCTGAAGTGACACTATGCACTGCACTGGACCTTAAACACACAAACAAGTGTGTGCAACTGACTGCTAGTTATTTACAGTCAAAATTGTTGTTTTTCTTTAAATGTAATCGAATGTGACACCAGATATGAGTTGCGCTGGTGACACTATGCACTTGCAGGGCTGTGAGCCTGACACACATGCAATTTGATTACACAAAAAATAAAAAAAATAAAAAAAAAAAGAAGCAGATTGATGTTTTAGCCCTAAAGAGGGCTTTTTGGGGTGCTGTCCTTACAGCAGAGATCAGATGAGTCCTTCAGGACTGCAGTGGACACTGAATACACTTGCCTAGCTATCGATTTCCCTATTAAAACAGCAGCAGTACTGTCCCTCCTCTCACTAAGAATGCAGCTTCCGAATGAATCTAAAATGGATGCTGTCCAGGAGGTGGGAGGGTCTGGGAGGGAGGGTCTGCTGCTGATTGGCTGGAATGTGTCTGCTGACTGTGAGGTACAGGGTTAAAGTTTATTCAATGATGATGTATAGGGGGCGGACCGAACATCGCATATGTTCGCCCGCTGCGGCGAATGCGAACAAGCTATGTTCCCCGGGAACTGTTCGCCGGTGAATAGTTCGGGACATCTCTATTAATAGGAATTATACATATGTCACATTAGATGTTCTGCGGTGAAGTTACAAATTGTTCTACAGTTTTTTTGGGGGTGTATTAATAAGGAAAAAAAAGTCTTATTTGCCATTCTGTGGTGAAGTTACATTGTACTATAGCCATTTACGGGGTGTATTAATAGGAAATATACATACGTTCTATTAACCGTTCTGCAGTGAATTTACATTGTTACACATTTTTTGGGGGGGTGTATTAATAGGAAAAAAATACGTCTTATTTGCCATTTTGCGGTGAAGTTACATTGCACTATAGCCTTTTTTGGGGTGTATTAATTTACATTTAATTTAATTCTTCTATTTTACACTATGTCAGACAAGTAAAATGCCCTTCAAAGGGAACGGGCAGTTGCCAAAATATTGCAGGCAAAAGTAGCAGCAAAAGAGTCCTGAGCTCTCAGTGGCATCTAGCGGTCGTGTCCTGACCAGCAACCCAGCGGTGCTTAAATGGTTGACTTGGTGTTCAGCCCAGCAGGGTTATAGAATCATTACAGATCACTTCTGCCTCAGTCTTGGTATTTCTGAAGTGTTTTGTGTGGTTATATCTAGTGGTGTTCTGTTGTATTATACATCTAGTGGTGTTAAGTTGTATTACACTTTGTTTTTCCTGGGAGGTGCACTGCATTGTGGGAGTGCAACGCATTCTGGAAAATAGAAGTCTCCATGTAGCTGGCCAGCTAAGACCTTTCCTAGGTTGCTAATATAGCTTATATGTGTATATAGCCAGACCTGCCAATAACCTAAGCATAGGATATTTATGTGTTAAAAACAAAAGCAGAGTTATTTACTGTGACATCATGTTTTGGATGTCATAACTGTTATATGTGTTCACAGAAGCAGAAAAGATAATATGCCTTTAAGATTCATTTATAGTGTAAGGTAAGCTCAGTAACACAGCAGAAACAGAAGGTATAGTGTTAATCTGTTTGTTGCTGGGCAGAAGTCTAGACCAATTACAGGCAGCCTCACACACAGTTTGTCTGGGAATTCTCCTAGCAGGAGCTGCTAGAATCATTATTCACCAGAGACAGGAGCAAAAGAGACACACTCCACTCAGAGCTGTGTTTTTATTGAAGCAGGAGAGGCCAAAATAGTTCCACCAATTGCAAACGACAAAGTTCACAATCCAAATTCAAATTTCAAATACCATACAATTGCAAATTACATACACATTCCATATTGCAATCCATATTGCATACAACCATACCAGATCATACTCAACCAATCTGCAAATAGTTACTGCTAACTACATACTCCAAACCAAGTTGAGCAAGTAGAACTATTAGTTAGACCTCAGATATACCTCTCAGAGAGATCATAATGTGCTTAAATAAATAAGTGAGAGTACAGATACTGAAGAGAGAAATATATCCACCATTTTATGTTGAATGACAAGATTGAACTGTTGAACCACCATCGTATGCATACCGCCATTTTGTGATATCTTTTCAACACGTGTTATGTACATGGACTATCTGCTGCGGAGGCGGACAGTGTTATATATGAAGAAAAGTTGAAGTTAATAAAGAAGTTATTTCAAGCATTTGGTGTGCTCTTCAAATCTACTGTTTCCATAGAACGGCGCTAGAGGAATTACAGAGTACTGGATAGGCTGGTTAGACTAAAAAGTCAGAGATATCAACATTCTTCTAATGCCACAGTGCAAAAGTCACTTCATATATACAGTACAGACCAAAAGTTTGGACACACCTTCTCATTCAAAGAGTTTTCTTTATTTTCATGACTATGAAAATTGTAGATTCACACTGAAGGCATTAAAACTATGAATTAACACATGTGGAATTATATACATAACAAAAAAGTGTGAAACAACTGAAAATATGTCATATTTTAGGTTCTTCAAAGTAGCCACCTTTTGCTTTGATTACTGCTTTGCACACTCTTGGCATTCTCTTGATGAGCTTCAAGAGGTAGTCACCTGAAATGGTTTTCACTTCACAGGTGTGCCCTGTATGTTATGTATATAATTCCACATGTGTTAATTCATAGTTTTGATGCCTTCAGTGTGAATCTACAATTTTCATAGTCATGAAAATAAAGAAAACTCTTTGAATGAGAAGGTGTTTCCAAACTTTTGGTCTGTACTGTATATTATAGTACATGCTATCCATGCTTAATACTTGTACATGTTATTTGTATTCTTGTAGTTTTACCAAATAATCCTGTTTTACCAATCACATACTGTATGTACGACCTGTTGACCAATAAACAAGTTAGACTACAAAAAACAGTCCTCTTATTTTGAAGACAGGAATGGTTTATGCTGAATGTCAGACTGCATACTGTGTGAACGTGTAAAAAGACAGAACAGTAAAACAGATGCTAGTCACCATCTGACTATACGAAGCCACCATCAGCCACATTGTCCTTCGTACACGATTGCAGCAGCTGCCATACAGGCACAGGAAGCAAGAGAGCAGCCCCCAGTAAGCATAGCACAATCCAGACCACGCTGAAGTCCGATCCTACCTAGATTGAGTCAGCACAGAGATATTAAGCAGCCAGCAAACAGGCACACAATGTCCACTAGCCAGGCATCATCATTCAGGACAAGGTCACAAGTAAGCCGCTCTAGCAAGTCCTCAATAAAAGAAATGGCTTCTCTCGGCCATTCTCAGGTCACTTCTGCAGTTATTTCCGGTGAAAGCGTATAGGGGCGTATTTCAGAAAAATATATGCGCACTGCACTATTTAGGCTACTTTCACACTTGTGTTCAGAGCGGATCCGTCTGAGGCGGATCCGCTCATATAATGCAGACGATGGATCCGTTCAGAACTGATCCGCCTGCATTATATTGTAAAATAAATTCTAAGTGTGAAAGTAGCCGCAGACGGATCCATCCAGACTTTACATTGAAAGTCAATGTGGGACGGATCCGTTTGAAAATTGCACCATATTGTGTCACCTTTGAATGGATCCGCCCCCATTGACTTCCATTGTAAGTCTGGACGGATCCGTTTGCCTCCGCACGGCCAGGCAGACACCCGAACGCTGCAAGCTGCGTTCAGGTGTCCGCCTGCTGAGCGGAGCGGAGCCCTAACGCTGCCAGACTGATGCATTCTGAGCGGATACGCATCCACTCAGAATGCATTAGGGCTGGACGGATGCGTTCGGGGCCGCTTGTGAGAGCCTTCAAACGGAACTCACAAGCGGAGCCCCGAACGCAAATGTGAAAGTAGCCTTAATGGTTTTCTAGTTAAAGCGTATAGTGGCCTATTTAATTCCAACAAGAAATATATATTTTCAGGTCCCTTCAGTTATTTCTGGTGAAATTGTATAGTGGCATATTTCATTAAAAAAAAGACAAATATATATATGCACTGCACTGTTGCAGTTATTTCTGGTGAAAGCGTATAAGGGCGTATTACAGTAAATAATGAAAAATATATTCTCAGTGCATTTCTGCAGTTAATTCTGGTGAAAGCGTATAGTGGCCTATTTCAGTCCAACAAGAAAAATATATGCTCAGTTCACTTCTGCAGTTATTTCTGTTCAAAGTGTATAAGGGCGTATTACCGTAAAAAAAAGAATATATCCGCATTTCACTGGTGCACTTATTTGTGGCAAAAGCGTTCAGTGGCCTATTTCAGTACAAAAAGAAAAATATATTCTCAGTTGACGTCGGCCTTTATATATCTTAAAAGCATGGCTGGGATTCAGCAGGGTGGCAGCAGTGGGAGGTCGGGAGCAAACATGCCCGGGGTAGAGCACCTGCTTCACAGCAGCCTAACTGGCCGGGAAGTAGTGATGCAGGGGTTCACAAAAGTAGCGGATGTAGCAGTCAGTCAGTGTGGCAGTTATATGTGTTTTTTTGTATTTTAGTACAAAAAGACAAATGCATTCTCAGTTCACGTCGGCACCGGTTATATGTGTTGAAAGCATTTAGTGGCCTATTTCAGTACAAGATTCGCAGCAGCCTACCTACCTGGGAAGTAACAGGGGTTCAAGGAAGTACCGGCAGTAGCAGTCAGTCAGTGCGGTAGTTATATGTGGTAAAATCTTGATTAATGTATTTTGGTCGAAAAACAATTTATTCAGCGTTCAGGGCTGCGGTTATATGCGGTGTGGAGGGTTAGCTCTTCTCCAGGGGTCATTCACACAAGTATCTTCACCATACACCAAGTTTAAGGTCCAAACATCGCTTTTATTTGGCACCTCAGCAAAACAAACATAAATCATACAAAATAAACACCTGCCCAGCTGGGCTCTAACTAAACAAGGTATCTTCCTACCTTACTTAAAGCACCGTTCGCACACGGTAATTACAAGCAGCTTTCACAGCCCAGTGCCCTACAGACGCCTGGTTGTACAGAGCCCTATTCACACACGGTCTCACATCCAGTACTTTTATGGGGGAGTGTGGCCCAGTAGTCCCACCAACTCTGGGCTTGTGACTAGGGTTGAGCGAACCCGAACTGTAAAGTTCGGGTTCGTACCGAACTTTAGGATTTTTGGACCCCGAACCCGAACATTTCCGTAAAAGTTCGGCACTTTCTTGGTGCTTTTTAAAAAGGCTGCAGAGCAGCCAATCAACAAGCGGTTAACTGTCTGACCTTAGAAGCCATCACAGCCATGCCAACTAGTGGCATGGCTGTGATTGGCCAGAGCAGCATGTGACCCAGGCTCTATATAAGCTTGAGTCACGTAGCGCTGCACGTCACTCTGCTGTTACAAGTGTAGGGAGAGGAAGCTGCTGGACTTGTGATTTCAGGGAGAGAATAGGAGAGAATCTAACTCAGCGATCTACAGAGAAATAGTTGTGTTGGTGCAGGGCACAATCGTTTTACCCTGCCCTGAGGCCATTGTCCCAAAAAAAATAACTTTAATTCTGTTAGTTAGGTTGGTGGCGGCAGCGGCCATTTTATGCAAGCTCAGTGCACCAGGACTGCATCTGAGCTTTTGGGACATTGCAAATCACCATTTTTTTTGGCAAACTACAACATCTGGATTAGTCAGTGTGCAATTGAAGTATTTTCCTGATCTGAGAGTGTTAAATTCCAGTTTAATGTATACAGCTTTCATATTCTGTTACCAAACAAACACTTTTTTTTGGCAATCTACAACATCTTGATTAGTTAGTGTGCAATTTAAGCTAGAAATACACCCATCATTTTCTAGGGTTTGAAAAACACACTTATTTTTTCAAAAAAACTGTATTTTCCTGATCTGCAAGTATTAAATTCAAGTTTAATGTATACAGCTTGATATTCTGTTACCAAAAAAACACTTTTTTGGCAATCTGCAACCTCTTGATTAGTCAGTGTGCAATTTAAGCTAGAAATACACCCATCATTTTCTGTGGTTTGAAAAACACACAATTTTTTTTTTTTTTAAAAACTGTATTTTCCTGATCTGTAAGTGTTAAATTAAAGTTTAATATATACAGCTTTCATATTCTGTTACAAACCCCCCCCCCCCCCCCCACTTTTTTGCAATCTACAACATCTTGATTAGTCAGTGTGCAATTTAAGCTAGAAATACACCCATCATTTTCTGGGGTTTGAAAAACACATTTTTTTTCCAAAAAACTGTATTTTCCTGATCTGCAAGTGTTAAATTCAAGTTTCATATATTTAATTCAGGCCTACACTGGTTCAGACCGTGTGAGATACCCCCTCTACATACAGTGGTTTCATTCAGGCATTTGAAATACAGCCATTTTGTGCAAATAAATATTTCATTAACCCTTTCATGACCAAGGGTCATTGATGCCCCAGTGTCCAGGTCAAAATTTTCAAATCTGACATGCGTCACTTTATGTGGTAATAGCTTTGGAACACTTTTACTTATCCACGCCATTCTGAGATTGTTTTCTCGTGACACATTGTACTTCATGATAGTCATATATTTGAGTCAATATATTTCACCTTTATTTATGAAAAAATCCCAAATTTACCAAAAATTAGGAAAAATTCACAATTTTCCAAATTTCAATTTCTCTGCGTCTAAAACAGAAAGTGATACCTAATAAAATATTTATTACTTAACATTCCCCATATGTCTACTTTATGTTGGCATCATTTTGGAAATGTCATTTTATTTTTTTAGGGCGTTAGAAGACTTAGAAGTTTAGAAGCAATTCTTACAATTTTTAAGAAAATTTCCAAAACCCACTTTTTAAGGACTAGTTCAGGTCTGAAGTCACTTTGTGGGGCTTACATAGTGGAAACCCCCATAAATGACCCCATTGTAGAAACTACACCCCTCAAGTTACTCAAAACTGATTTTACAAACTTTGTTAACCCTTTAGGCGTTCCACAAGAATTAAGGGAAAATGGAGATGAAATTTAAAAATTTCACTTTTTTGGCAGATTTTCCATTTTATATATTTTTTTTCTTTAACACATTGAGAGTTAACAGCCAAACAAAACTCAATATTTATTACCCTGATTCCGCGGTTTACAGAAACACCCCACCTGTGGTCGTAAACTGCTGTACGGGCACACGGCAGGGCGAAGAAGGAAAGGAATGCCATACGGTTTTTGGTAGGCAGATTGTGCTGGATTGGTTTTCTGAACGCCATATGTTTTTTATTTTTCTGCCGATCGTCTTGTGCAGGGGCTCGTTTTTTGCAGAAAGTGTTGAGGTTTTTATTGGTACCATTTTTGGGTACATAGGATTTTTTGATCATTCATTATTACACTTTATAGGGCAAGGTGACCCAAAAATTGGCTGTTTTGGAACAGTTTTCATTTATTTATTTTTACAGAGTTCATCTGAGGAGTTAGGTCATGTGATTGTTTTATAGAGAAGATCGTTACGGACGTGGCAATACCTAATATGTATACTTTTTCTTATTTATTTAAGTTTTACACAATAATAGTATTTCTGAAACCAAAAAAATGATGTTTTAGTGTCTCTATAGTCTGAGAGTCATAGCTTTTTTATTTTTTGGGCGATTGTCTTAAATAGGGTATCATTTTTTGCGGGACGAAGTGACGGTTTGATTGGTACTATTTTGGGGCTCATAAGCCTTTTTGATCGCTTGCTGTTGCACTTTTTGTGATGTAAGGTGACAAAAATAGCTTTTTTGGCACTGTTTTTTTTATTTTATTTTTATGGTGTTTATCGGACGGGGTCCATCACGTGATATATTTATAGAGACGGTCGTTACGGACGCGGTGACACCTAATATGTGTATTTTATTTTATTTTTTCATTTTTTTATAGGAAAAGGCAGTCTTTTTTTTTTATTTACATTTTAATTTATTTATTGATTTATTTTTACTTTTATTATTTTCACTTTTTTTTTATCAGTTCCCTCTTGGATCTTGAAGATCCAGTGGGGCTGATAGTTGTACTATACTTTGCAATGCTCTTGCATTGCAAAGTATAATACTTCCAGACTGCCTGTAGGTGGCAGCACTGGACACCTTTGCCATGGCAACCGGACGCTTTTGCAAAGCGTCCGGTTGCCATGGCAACCATCGGGCGCTGCGATCACAGCGCTGCAGCCCCGATGGTGGAGAGAGGGAGCCCCCTCCCTCTGTTAACCCGATGGATGCCGCAACCGCAGCATCTATCGGGTTACAGGAGAGTGTCAGCATAGAGCTGACACTCTGCTGATGGCGGCGGCTCAGGAATGGAGCCGCCGCCATCACACACACAGAATGGGGAATCGGGGGGTAGGGACAATATTGAGGGAGGCTGGGGCAGGAGGGGCGGCCAGAAAATTAATGCAGGGGGCGGGGAGGGGGCGGACCGCATGCCAATCAGGGCAGGAGGAAGCACATGAGCGCCGGCTGGGAACAGATCAGCGAGGCACAGATCGGGGTAGGGGGGGACCACAGAGGGGCACCAAAGGCTTGGAGGATCGGGGGGCATGAGGAACACTATCGGCTTTCAGGCTCTGATCTGCAGAGCGCAGATCAGAGCCTGAAACCGGCATTTTTTCACTGCCGCGATCCGATTGGTTAGTCTGCACAGACTAACCAATCGGATCGATTGCCGGCAAGGGGCCACTCCGATTGGTCCCTTGCCGGCATTACTGCACTGTATGCTGTCCGTGACAGCATACAGGGCAGGGGCAGAAGCTTTAATCCAAGCGCTTTGCAGCGCTTGGATTAAAGAGCTGCCAGAACGTTTATATACGTGGTAGCTGCACGGGGTATGTGCAGCTATCACGTATATATACAGATTGCGGTCGTGAAAGGGTTAAGGCCTACACTGGTTCAGACTGTGTGAGATACACCTTCTATTCAGGGGTTTGATTCAGGCATTTGAAATAAGGCTTGTTGTGCAAAGAAATATTAAATGTAGGGCTACACTGGTTCAGGCCCTGTGAGATACCCCCTCTATATACGGGGGTTTGATTCAGGCATTTGAAATACAGCCATTTGAAATACATCCACTTTGTGCAAAGAAATATTTAATTTAGGCCTACACTGGTTCATGCCCTGTGAGATACCCCCTCTACATACAGGGTTTTGATTCAGGCATTTAAAAACACAGCCATTTGAAATACATCCATTTTTTGCAAAGAAATATTTAATTTAGGCCTACACTGGTTCAGGCCCTGTGAGATACCCCCTCTACATACAGGGGTTTGATTCAGGCATTTGAAATACAGCCATTTGAAATACAGCCATTTGAAATACATCCACTTTGTGCAAATAAATATTTAATTTAGGCCTACACTGGTTCATGCCCTGTGAGATACCCCCTCTACATACAGGGGTTTGATTCAGGCATTTAAAAACACAGCCATTTAAAATACATCCATTTTGTGCAAAGAAATATTTAATTTAGGCCTACACTGGTTCAGGCCCTGTGAGATACCCCCACTACATACAGGGGTTTGATTCAGGCATTTGAAATACAGCCATTTGAAATACATCCACTTTGTGCAAATAAATATTTAATTTAGGCCTACACTGGTTCATGCCCTGTGAGATACCTCCTCTACATACGGGGGTTTGATTCAGGCATTTGAAATACAGGCATTTGAAATACAGCCATTTTGGGCAAATAAATATTTAATTTAGGCCTACACTACTAAAAGGACCAGATCTTACAAACACTCTGCCTAGAGTACTCTGTAGATTCAGAAAGTATCCCGTAGCAGTCATGTGTGACATTGAAAAGATGTTCCACCAGTTTCATGTGAAAAATGAAGATAGAGACTTCCTGAGGTTTCTATGGTGGGAGGATGGAGATACAGATACAGAGCCAGCAGAATGCAGAATGAAAGTACGCTTGTTTGGAGCAGCATCATTGCCAGGTTGCGCCAACTATGGTATGAAGTACCTAGCTAATCAGAATGAAAAGGATTACCTATCAGCAGCAAATTTTCTGAAGAAAAACTTTTATGTAGATGATGGTCTTATAAGTCTAGAGTCCACAGAATCTGCAATCAAACTAGTGAAAGAAAGCCAAGAGTTATGTGCAAGAGGAGATTTGCGTCTTCATAAATTCATCTCAAACAACAGAGAGGTACTGAAATCCATCAGTGACTCTGAACAATGAAGAATGTAGATCTCAATTATGATCACCTTCCAGTTCAAGTATTTGCAGATAAGTAAGCCACAGCACTCTATTCATGGAATGGCAAGGGTGGGTGCACGTCCAGGTTGTGTTCTAAGGCTCCACCTCCAGAACTGTAATTCTCACAAATGTTTAGACAGCACTCCTTAGATAGTGAAAACAATTGATTTTATTTCATGTTATTTCAGCCGGAATAGGTGGTTATGTCAGTTGCAACGTTTCAGGCTCAATAATCGCCCTTCATCAGGCACTCTGAGGACCACACTGTGTATACAGCCAGTTCAAAACGTACTTGGATTGGGATTGAATGTAGAGAATGATAAGTTCTTCTTTGAAGTATCTATTGAAGAGAAAGTTGTAACTAGACGTACCATTCTTTCCACCGTGGCTTCTATATTTGATCCATTGGGATTCTTGGCCCCAGTAATCCTCAGAGCAAAATAAATACTGCAAGAATTATGCAGAGAGAAGTTGGGATGGGATGAGCCCATACCTGAAAATTTGAGGCCAAGGTGGGAGAGTAGGATAAGAGACTTGCAAAACTTGACAGAAGTTCGGATACCCAGATGTTTTGTACCTCCGGATTTCTGAAAGTACAAACCGGATTCCCAAAAAGTTGGGACACTAAACAAATTGTGAATAAAAACTGAATGTAATGATGTGGAGATGGCAAATCTCAATATTTTATTTGTAATAGAACGTAGATGACAGTTCAAACGTTTAATCCAAGTAGATGTATCATTTTAAAGGAAAAATACGTTGATTCAAATTTTCACGGTGTCAACAAATCCCCAAAAAGTTGGGGCAAGTAGCAATAAGAGGCTGGAAAAAGTAAATTTGAGCATAACGAAGAGCTGGAAGACCAATTAACACTAATTAGGTCAATTGGCAACATGATTGGGTATAAAAAGAGCTGCTCAGAGTGGCAGTGTCTCTCAGAAGCCAAGATGGGTAGAGGATCACCAATTCCCACAATGTTGGGCAGAAAGATAGTGGAGCAATATCAGAAAGGTGTTACCCAGCGAAAAATTGGAAAGACTTTGCATCTATCATCATCAACTGAACTGTGCATAATATCATCCGAAGATTCAGAGAATCTGGAACAATCTCTGTGCGTAAGGGTCAAGGCCGTAAAAACCATACTGGATGCCCGTGATCTCCGGGCCCTTAAATGACACTGCACCACAAACAGGAATGCTACTGTAAAGGAAATCACAGAATGGGCTCAGGAATACTTCCAGAAACCATTGTCAGTGAACACAATCCAACGTGCCATCCGCCGTTGCCAGCTGAAACTCTACAGTGCAAAGAAGAAGCCATTTCTAAGCAAGATCCACAAGCTCAGGCGTTTTCACTTGGCCAGGAATCATTTAAAATGGAGTGTGTGGGGGGGCATGGCCGGATGCCGGGAGCAGAGGACGCTTAGAGCCTGAGGTCCGTTTGTGGAACCCCACACAGCGGCTAAAAGCGATTAAAAACAAGCGATTTTCGCCATACTTACCTGCATCAGGACGGACCTTGCTCCTGTAGATTCGCTGATGATGACGAGGGGGAAGAAGAAGGGAGCGCAGCCTCAGAAAATGACGGCGTTCTTCCACCCAGCTCCTGGGTCGTCTCAAAATGGCGCCGATTCCCGCTACACAGAGGGAGAGCTCCGTGCCTCTCTTGCAGCGATTCCCGTCCAGCGATCCTCAGGGTCTCCTTCTTCAGCAGGATCCAGTCCCTCGGCTTCACAGGAGTCTAAAAAACAAAAAAGGGTGAGTGAGCAGCATACATATAATACTCCCCTCGATACTTACCCTGCTTCACCAGGCACTGAACCTGGACTCACTGTCAATACAATGCAGGATATGCTGACAGACTTAAAAAGATCTATCCATGGAGATTTTAAAGAGACAATCTCGATTATCCATGCTGATATAGTAGCCATAGGAGAAAGAACTGCACATTTAGAAGAAAAAATGGAGGAGTTTGTTACGGCACATAACTCACTAGTGGATAATCACAATGCGGTTGAGGATGACATTGCAACCATTAAATTTAAAATTGCTGATCTGGAGGATCGCTCCAGAAGGAACAACATCAGATTCAGAAATATTCCTGAAAATGTTATGGACTCTCAGTTGCAAGAATTTATTTCAGATCTCATCGTGTCGTACCTCCCAGATACCCCAGAGTCAGAGTTAATCATTGATCGGGTACACAGGGTTCCTAAGCCCAAAGCTCTCCCAGCCTCTGTTCCCAGAGACGTCCTGGCTAGGATCCATTTTTATCATCTAAAAGACTCCCTGATGAGGGAAGCTCAAAAGCAGAAGAAAGATATTCCTGACAGATTCAGCAATGTTCTCCTATTTACGGATCTTTCACCAGCGACACTAAGCAGGAGACGTGAATTTCAAATCTACACCAAAGCGCTAAGGGACAACAATATCCCCTATAAATGGGGTTTCCCAGTTAAACTAATTGTGAGATATCAAAACTCATCACATGTTCTAGTTTCTCCTCAGGATGCCTCAGAAGCTTTTTCTAAATGGAACATTATTCTGCCACAAGAGGGCGCTAAAGACAAAGACAAGAATAAAGCTGTGGTCTCATCGCCAAACAGACTCTCTGTTTACAAGACTTATCTCAGCCTGACTCCAGAATGGACAAGAGTCGGAAAAACTCCCCCATGACTCCGATCCGGGACAGTAAATATAGCCACCTTTTCTTTCAGCTAATAGCTATGTTCCACAAATCTTTCGGGGTTCCACACCCTGTTGTTTTATCTCTCAGAACACTTTTCCATCCAGGTGTTCACTCTCCCTAATCCATTGTTCCCTTTACGCCTCTCATTCTAAGTGATAGACATCACAGTTTTTGTGGTCACTGTTGGACCCTTACCATGTTATTGTCATTTATTATCTACGTTAATTTTTATGTTTTAATTTATTATTATTTTACAAGGTTACATATATGGGACCTACTCCTATCCTATCAAATATCTGAAAACAAAGGTATAATTCCATGGCCCCCTCAATCATCAAAAGGTAACATTGGGGTACTTTGCTCTGTAATACTTGTTTTGTTTGCACAAGCTCAGGGTACTAATTCTAGCAAGATTTTCCTATTGGAACTTTAAGATGGCTAACAACGGTATAAAGATCCTTTCAACAAATGTTAAAGGTTTGAATAGCCCTTTTAAACGCTCCACTTATTGGAACGAGGTGAGAAGACAGAGAGCTGACATCATCTGCATTCAGGAGTCTCACCTTAATGAGGAAGATTCCCGCAGATTCTGTCACCCCTCTTTTCCGCACATCTTTATGTCTCCAGCTAAAAAAAAAAAAGAGAGGGGTAATTATAGGTTTTAAAAACACTGTCGCTTTTCAGTGTCATAATACAATATTAGATAAGGAGGGTAGATACATTATAATCATCTGCGACATAAATAATTCCAGGTATACCATAGTGAATCTTTATGCTCCAAATTCTGATCAGATAAATTTTATCAAGCGCACCATTAAACTGGCTCAAGAATCTAAACAAGGTTCTTTATTGATATGTGGGGACTTTAATATGTGCCCTGATTCTTCAATTGATAGACTACCAGCCCACCCTGCTTCCCATAAATCCTCACATCTACAAAACTTCTTATTTCAGGAGGGACTTCTAGATGTTTGGAGAGTACATCATGCAAATGAAAAAGATTTAACTTTTTTTTCACATCCACATAATGCATATTCCAGAATTGATCTTTTTATCTCAGATAAATGGCTTCTTCAAAAAGTACTAGACGTATCCATTTCTAATATTACGTGGTCAGACCATGCATTTATAACTCTCATTCTAGATGATATGTACAACAATAGAGTATACTCACCTTGGAGACTTAATAACTCATTACTCCAAAATTCTGTTATTCGTATGGATGTGGAAAACTCGCTTAAAGAATACTTTATGACTAATGATAATAATTTGATATCAGACACCACATTATGGAGTGCACACAAAGCGTTCATTCAGAGGGATACTGTTAAAGCATGCAGGCCATCCAAAAAAAAAAATAGAAGGAAAATCTTAGATAAGCTATTAGCGGACATTAAATGTCTAGAGGAATCTTCTAAATCTTCTCTAGATCCGAAAACTCTTAGCAAACTTAAAAACAGGCCAGACACCAACTATATCTGCATCCTTCATGAAAAGCATGAATTCCATCTTCGTAAAATCAAATCAGACCATTACTCACAAGGTAACAAAGCCTCAAAAATCCTGGCAAACAGAATAAAAAAAAGAGAAGCTAAAACAAGAATCCCCTTCTTGTATGATACGCAAGGTAAAAAATTATTTAACCCCAAACATATAGCAGAGGAATTCGCAAAATATTACGCAAATCTTTATAATTTAGAAAGCTCAGCGGATACTCTCCAACCTACTCCTGAATATATAAACGAATTCCTTAGTGGCATTTCTCTCCCATTTCTGTCAGCAAATCAAATACAATCTCTAAATGATGTAATTACGCATTCAGAAATATCTGAAGCAATCCACTCCCTCAAAAATAACAAATCTCCTGGTTCAGATGGTCTCACAAATGAGTATTATATACATTTTGAACCCCTTCCTAGATAGAACTTTTAATTCAATAGTCGCACAAAAGTCAATACCAAAAGATATGTTAAACGCATTAATCATAACCCTCCCAAAACCTGGTAAACCGGCGGACACTCCAGCCAATTTCAGACCCATATCACTTTTAAATTCTGACATAAAGATTTTTGCAAAAATTCTAGCAAAAAGGCTATCCAATATTCTACCCTCCTTGATCTCTAATGATCAGATAGGTTTTGTTTCTAATAGGCAATCGTCAGATGGCACTAGAAGGTTTATAGACCTTTTGGATGTGGCATATTCTACTCGAACACCTGCTCTGCTTCTATCGTTGGATGCAGAGAAAGCATTTGATAGAATACACTGGGATTATATTTATGCAACCTTAAAAAAGTTTGGGTTTAGAGACTTTTATCTAAATGCAGTTATGTCTTTGTATTCTAATCCCAGTGCTTCTGTATATTCGTCCAGCTTTCTATCTGCTCCATTTAATATTAAAAACTGAACCAGGCAAGGTTGCCCTATGTCCCCCTTGATATTTGCTCTCGCAATGGAACCCTTCGCAGAACATATAAGATCCTCCCCGCTTATCAAAGGAATATCAGTAGGGGGTGTAGATCATCGCATAGGTCTCTTCGCAGACAATGTCTTAATTATCACATCTAATCCAGCTACGGCATTAACTGCTATTAATAATATTACTTCCAAGTTTGGTAGAGCTTCCTTCTATAAAGTAAATATAAATAAATCCCAAATATTAGACTTAGGTTTGTCTCCGGCCACCAAGCGTCTAATCTCCAACTCATTTAAATTTCCCTGGGCTAACGAGTCTCTAACATACCTGGGTATTCAACTTGCCTTCCCTACTAATAAGTTATTCAAAGTCAATTTTTGGCCCCTATATGATAAAATTATTGACTCCTTAAATAACTTGAGGATGGACTCTCTCTCATGGTTAGGAAGAATAGCTGCGTTGAAGATGGTTATCCTTCCTAAGATCATCTACATGTTCCGTAACATCCCTATAGCTATTCCCTCTGGGTATATAACTAGGCTCCAATCCTTAATTAACCGCCACATCTGGGGTAATTTTAAACCTAGAGTGAAAACACTTATTCTTAACAAACCTCTTAAAACAGGAGGCCTTAATGTACCATCTATTAAACATTACCATGCCGCATCTATACTTGATCAACTGAGATATTTGATCAAAGATGACATCACAAAAAAATGGGTATCACTAGAGAAAAGTATTATGGGTCCCTACAACATAAATGTACGTCTTTCCGCTTCAGCAGCCTTCGGTATCAGAAATAACTCGCCACTATCAACTTTGACTGCAATACTAAACACCTGGTACTCTGTTACTAGAATAGATAAACTAATTACTACCTCCTTGTCTTCAGTGCCTCTGAAGGTTTGCAAACTAGCTATTCCGGACATCCATTTAAATAACTGGGTGGACTTAGGCATTACTGAAATCAAACAACTACGGAAAAACGATGTATTTGTAGAATTTGCCCAATTGCATAAAGATTTTGGTATTCCCAATTCAGATTTTTATAAATATCTAAGGTTAAGACACCTTCTGAGATCTCCAAGAATTTTTACACACAATGCCAATAACCAAGCATTCCTACAATGGATTCACATGTCCCAAAATTTGGACAAAGGCATCACTAAGGGCTATCTCCTATTGAAAGAATCAGGCATTAACCCTTTACAACATACTTTAGACCTCTGGAACTCAGACCTGGATTCTGTCCTATCGGACTCAGAATGGATGAAGCCTTTACATCGGTATCCAAATTGTCTAAGTGTGCGGACCACTTAGAAGGGGCAAGGAAATTACTTTATAGATGGTACAGAACCCCTACATATTTAAATAAAATCTTTCCCGAAATTTCCCCGGAATGCTGGAGATGTGGACAATCTCAGGGTAATCTTATTCATCTGTGGTGGGAATGTCCAATTGTAAAAGCCTTATGGGATTCAATATTCAAATTTATTTCATCGCTAGCTTGCTACACCATTGAACCTTCATCTAAGATGGCTTTATTATCTATCGGCTTACTAGACCTTCCTTGTCATTTTAGGTCTATAGCTAGTCACTTAATATTCATAACACGTTTAAAAATTGCTGCTTGCTGGAAGTCTGGAAATCTTCCTAATATTAATAGGATTTGTAGATCTCTAGATAACAGCTGCTTGTATGAAGGATTGTGGGCATCCTCAATGAATATGAAGACCTCATTTCTAAAGAGATGGGAGGTTTGGTTGAAACATAAAAAATGTAATGTGCCACTGAATGCTTCTGTTAGATTGTAATGCTTGCCTAGTATACATAAGTATCTAATTCTTCTTCTTTGAATTGTACCCGTCTAACCTTTCTACCTTTACAAAGTTTGATAAAGGCTTCCAATGCTGCGAGGAAAACTTGTAATTCCTTAACAGTCACATAACGGCGCTAAGTATGAATATGTAATTGTAATTGCTTTTCATTCATTATGTAACCTAATTGTTATGAAAAAATTTTGAATAAAAAATTATTGTTAAAAAAAAAATTAAAATAAAATAAATGGAGTGTGGCAAAATGGAAGACTGTTCTGTGGTCAGACGAGTCACGATTCGAAGTTCTTTTTGGAAATCTGGGACGCCATGTCATCCGGACCAAAGAGGACAAGGACAACCCAAGTTGTTATCAACGCTCAGTTCAGAACCCTGCATCTCTGATGGTATGGGGTTGCATGAGTGCGTGTGGCATGGGCAGCTTGCATGTCTGGAAAGGCACCATCAATGCAGAAAAATATATTCAGGTTCTAGAACAACATATGCTCCGATCCAGACGTCATCTCTTTCAGGGAAGACCCTGCATTTTTCAACAAGATAATGCCAGACCACATTCTGCATCAATCACAACATCATGGCTGCGTAGGAGAAGGATCCGGGTACTGAAATGGCCAGTCTGCAGTCCAGATCTTTCACCTATAGAGAACATTTGGTGCATCATAAAGAGGAAGGTGCAACAAAGAAGGCCCAAGACGATTGAACAGTTAGAGGCCTGTATTAGACAAGAATGGGAGAGCATTCCTATTTCTAAACTTGAGAAACTGGTCTCCTCGGTCCCCAGACGTCTGTTGAGTGTTGTAAGAAGAAGGGGAGATGCCACACAGTGGTGAAAATGGCCTTGTCACAACTTTTTGGGGATTTGTTGACACCATGAAATTCTGATTCAACATATTTTTCCCTTAAAATGGAACATTTTCTCAGTTTAAACTTTTGTTCCGTGATTTATGTTCTATTCTGAATAAAATATTAGAAGTTGGCATCTCCACATCATTGCATTCTACTTTTATTCACGATTTGTATAGTGTCCCAACTTTTTTGAAATCCGGTTTGTACAAGAAAATAGAACTTCATTTTTCAGATGCCAGTAGTTATGGTTATGGTCAGTGCTCCTACATAAGAGTAATAGGAGAAGAAAAGATACACTGTGCCCTGGTTATGGGGAAGGCCAGAGTTGCACCTACCAGTATTCAGACAATACCAAGACTTGAACAGACAGCAGCTGTTGTTTCAGTATCAGTAAGCAAGTTTCTGAGAGAAGAATTGGAATTGAAAATAGATGAAGAATATTTTTGGACAGATTCACAAGTTGTCTTAGGATACATAAACAACGAAGCTCGAAGATTCAGAAAATAACAAATCTGGAACATTAGCATCACATTGACACAAAGCATAGCCCAGCATATCATGATTCAAGAGGCCTGAATGTAACAGAATTGGAAAATTCTAACTGGTTCACCGGCTCACAATTCCTTTGGGAAAAGGAAATCACGCCCAGTAAAGGTTACATAGAATTGTCTATGGGTAGGGATGAGCGAACTCGAACTGTATAGTTCGGGTTCGTACCGAATTTTGGGGTGTCCGTGACACGGACCCGAACCCGGACATTTTCGTAAAAGTCCGGGTTCGGGTTCGGTGTTCGTCGCTTTCTTGGCGCTTTTGTGACGCTTTCTTGGCGCTTTTTGAAAGGCTGCAAAGCAGCCAATCAACAAGCGTCATACTACTTGCCCCAAGAGGCCATCACAGCCATGCCTACTATTGGCATGGCTGTGATTGGCCAGAGCACCATGTGACCCAGCCTCTATTTAAGCTGGAGTCACATAGCGCCGCCCGTCACTCTGCTCTGATTAGCGTAGGGAGAGGTTGCGGCTGCGACAGTAGGGCGAGATTAGGCAGATTAACTCCTCCAAAGGACTTGATTAACTGATCGATCTGCAGCTGTGGATCATTGAGCTGCTGATCCTCAATTGCTCACTGTTTTTAGGCTGCACAGACCGTTTGTCAGTCTCATTTTTCTGGGGTGATCGGCGGCCATTTTGTGTCTTGTGGTGCGCCAGCACAAGCTGCGACCAAGTGCATTTAACCCTCAATGGTGTGGTTGTTTTTTGGCTAAAGCCTACATCAGGGTGAAGCTGTCACACCAAGTGCATTTAACCAGCAATAGTCTGTTCATTTTTTGGCCATATACAAAATCAGGGGCAAGCTGCGCCTGTCACCAAGTGCATTTAACCCTCAATGGTGTGGTTGTTTTTTGGCTAAAGCCTACATCAGGGTGAAGCTGTGACACCAAGTGCATTTAACCAGCAATAGTCTGTTCATTTTTTGGCCATATACAAAATCAGGGGCAAGCTGCGCCTGTCACCAAGTGCATTTAACCCTCAATGGTGTGGTTGTTTTTTGGCTAAAGCCTACATCAGGGTGAAGCTGTCACACCAAGTGCATTTAACCAGCAATAGTCTGTTCATTTTTTGGCCATATACAAAATCAGGGGCAAGCTGCGCCTGTCACCAAGTGCATTTAACCCTCAATGGTGTGGTTGTTTTTTGGCTAAAGCCTACATCAGGGTGAAGCTGTCACACCAAGTGCATTTAACCAGCAATAGTCTGTTTATTTTTTGGCCATATCCCAGTCTAATTCTGTCACTAAATCCATACCGGTCACCCAGCGCCTAAATACTAGGCCTCAAATTTATATCCAGCTAAATCTGTCCCTAGTGCTGTAGCTGGGCGAGTTATTTAGTGTCCGTTCAAGCACATTTCTTGTTCTGGGTTGAAATACAATTCCCAATTTAGCAATTTCATAATTTAGTGGTTCCTGCTATATCAGAGCTATTTGAAATCTATCCCAAAAAGGGTATATAATATTGAAGGTGCACATTGGGTCATTCAGAATAACTTCACACACACCCGCTACTGTGTATTTCCAAGTCTAATTCTGTCACTAAACCCATACCTGTCACCCAGCGCCTAAATACTAGGCCTCAAATTTAAATCCCTCTAAATCTCTCGTTACCGCTGTACTGTTGTTGCTGGGCAAGATATTTAGTGTCCGTCAAAGCACATTTTTTGTTCTGGGTTGAAGTACAATTCCCAATTTAGCAATTTCATAATTTAGTGGTTCCTGCTATATCAGAGCTATTTGGAATCTATCCCTAAAAGGGTATATAATATTGAAGGTGCACATTGGGTCATTCAGAATAACTTCACACACACCCGCTACTGTGTATTTCCAAGTCTAATTCTGTCACTAAACCCATACCTGTCACCCAGCGCCTAAATACTAGGCCTCAAATTTAAATCCCTCTAAATCTCTCGTTACCGCTGTACTGTTGTTGCTGGGCAAGATATTTAGTGTCCGTCAAAGCACATTTTTTGTTCTGGGTTGAAGTACAATTCCCAATTTAGCAATTTCATAATTTAGTGGTTCCTGCTATATCAGAGCTATTTGGAATCTATCCCTAAAAGGGTATATAATATTGAAGGTGCACATTGGGTCATTCAGAATAACTTCACACACACCCGCTACTGTGTATTTCCAAGTCTAATTCTGTCACTAAACCCATACCTGTCACCCAGCGCCTAAATACTAGGCCTCAAATTTAAATCCCTCTAAATCTCTCGTTACCGCTGTACTGTTGTTGCTGGGCAAGATATTTAGTGTCCGTCAAAGCACATTTTTTGTTCTGGGTTGAAGTACAATTCCCAATTTAGCAATTTCATAATTTAGTGGTTTCTGCTATATCAGAGCTATTTGAAATCTATCCCTAAAAGGGTATATAATATTGAAGGTGCACATAGGGTCATTCAGAATAACTTCACACACACGCTTCTGTGCATTTCCAAGTCTAATTCTGTCACTAAATCCATACCGGTGACCCAGCGCCTAAATACTAGGCCTCAAATTTATATCCCGCTAAATCTCTCGTTACCGCTGTACTGTTGTTGCTGGGCAAGATATTTAGTGTCCGTCAAAGCACATTTTTTGTTCTGGGTTGAAGTACAATTCCCAATTTAGCAATTTCATAATTTAGTGGTTCCTGCTATATCAGAGCTATTTGAAATCTATCCCAAAAAGGGTATATAATATTGAAGGTGCACATTGGGTCATTCAGAATAACTTCACACACACCCGCTACTGTGTATTTCCAAGTCTAATTCTGTCACTAAACCCATACCTGTCACCCAGCGCCTAAATACTAGGCCTCAAATTTAAATCCCTCTAAATCTCTCGTTACCGCTGTACTGTTGTTGCTGGGCAAGATATTTAGTGTCCGTCAAAGCACATTTTTTGTTCTGGGTTGAAGTACAATTCCCAATTTAGCAATTTCATAATTTAGTGGTTTCTGCTATATCAGAGCTATTTGAAATCTATCCCTAAAAGGGTATATAATATTGAAGGTGCACATTGGGTCATTCAGAATAACTTCACACACACGCTTCTGTGCATTTCCAAGTCTAATTCTGTCACTAAATCCATACCGGTGACCCAGCGCCTAAATACTAGGCCTCAAATTTAAATCCCTCTAAATCTCTCGTTACCCACCGCTGTACTGTTGTTGCTGGGCAAGATATTTAGTGTCCGTCAAAGCACATTTTTTGTTCTGGGTTGAAGTACAATTCCCAATTTAGCAATTTCATAATTTAGTGGTTTCTGCTATATCAGAGCTATTTGAAATCTATCCCTAAAAGGGTATATAATATTGAAGGTGCACATAGGGTCATTCAGAATAACTTCACACACACGCTTCTGTGCATTTCCAAGTCTAATTCTGTCACTAAATCCATACCGGTGACCCAGCGCCTAAATACTAGGCCTCAAATTTAAATCCCTCTAAATCTCTCGTTACCCACCGCTGTACTGTTGTTGCTGGGCAAGATATTTAGTGTCCGTCAAAGCACATTTTTTGTTCTGGGTTGAAGTACAATTCCCAATTTAGCAATTTCATAATTTAGTGGTTTCTGCTATATCAGAGCTATTTGAAATCTATCCCTAAAAGGGTATATAATATTGAAGGTGCACATAGGGTCATTCAGAATAACTTCACACACACGCTTCTGTGCATTTCCAAGTCTAATTCTGTCACTAAATCCATACCGGTGACCCAGCGCCTAAATACTAGGCCTCAAATTTATATCCCGCTAAATCTCTCGTTACCGCTGTACTGTTGTTGCTGGGCAAGATATTTAGTGTCCGTCAAAGCACATTTTTTGTTCTGGGTTGAAGTACAATTCCCAATTTAGCAATTTCATAATTTAGTGGTTCCTGCTATATCAGAGCTATTTGAAATCTATCCCAAAAAGGGTATATAATATTGAAGGTGCACATTGGGTCATTCAGAATAACTTCACACACACCCGCTACTGTGTATTTCCAAGTCTAATTCTGTCACTAAACCCATACCTGTCACCCAGCGCCTAAATACTAGGCCTCAAATTTAAATCCCTCTAAATCTCTCGTTACCGCTGTCCTGTTGTAGCTGGGAAAGTTATTTAGTGCCCGTCAAAGCACATTTTTTGTTCTGGGTTGAAGTACAATTCCCAATTTAGCAATTTCATAATTTAGTGGTTCCTGCTATATCAGAGCTATTTGAAATCTATCCCAAAAAGGGTATATAATATTCAAGGTGCACATTGGGTCATTCAGAATAACTTCACACACACGCTTCTGTGCATTTCCAAGTCTAATTCTGTCACTAAATCCATACCGGTCACCCAGCGCCTAAATACTAGGCCTCAAATTTATATCCCGCTGAATTTGAATACAATACATTGGGCCAAATAATATATTTGTTGTTGTGGTGAACCATAACAATGAGAAAAACATCTAGTAAGGGACGCGGACGTGGACATGGTCGTGGTGGTGTTAGTGGACCCTCTGGTGCTGGGAGAGGACGTGGCCGTTCTGCCACATCCACACGTCCTAGTGTACCAACTACCTCAGGTCCCAGTAGCCGCCAGAATTTACAGCGATATATGGTGGGGCCCAATGCCGTTCTAAGGATGGTAAGGCCTGAGCAGGTACAGGCATTAGTCAATTGGGTGGCCGACAGTGGATCCAGCACGTTCACATTATCTCCCACCCAGTCTTCTGCAGAAAGCGCACAGATGGCGCCTGAAAACCAACCCCATCAGTCTGTCACATCACCCCCATGCATACCAGGGAAACTGTCTCAGCCTCAAGTTATGCAGCAGTCTCTTATGCTGTTTGAAGACTCCGCTGGCAGGGTTTCCCAAGGGCATCCACCTAGCCCTTCCCCAGCGGTGAAAGACATAGAATGCACTGACGCACAACCACTTATGTTTCCTGATGATGAGGACATGGGAATACCACCTCAGCATGTCTCTGATGATGACGAAACACAGGTGCCAACTGCTGCGTCTTTCTGCAGTGTGCAGACTGAACAGGAGGTCAGGGATCAAGACTGGGTGGAAGACGATGCAGGGGACGATGAGGTCCTAGACCCCACATGGAATGAAGGTCGTGCCACTGACTTTCACAGTTCGGAGGAAGAGGCAGTGGTGAGACCGAGCCAACAGCGTAGCAAAAGAGGGAGCAGTGGGCAAAAGCAGAACACCCGCCGCCAAGAGACTCCGCCTGCTACTGACCGCCGCCATCTGGGACCGAGCACCCCAAAGGCAGCTTCAAGGAGTTCCCTGGCATGGCACTTCTTCAAACAATGTGCTGACGACAAGACCCGAGTGGTTTGCACGCTGTGCCATCAGAGCCTGAAGCGAGGCATTAACGTTCTGAACCTGAGCACAACCTGCATGACCAGGCACCTGCATGCAAAGCATGAACTGCAGTGGAGTAAACACCTTAAAACCAAGGAAGTCACTCAGGCTCCCCCTGCTACCTCTTCTGCTGCTGCCGCCTCGGCCTATTCTGCTGCTGCCGCCTCGGCCTCTTCCTCCGCCTCTGGAGGAACGTTGGCACCTGCCGCCCAGCAAACAGGGGATGTACCACCAACACCACCACCACCACCTCCGTCACCAAGCGTCTCAACCATGTCACACGCCAGCGTTCAGCTCTCCATCTCACAAACATTTGATAGAAAGCGTAAATTCCCACCTAGCCACCCTCGATCCCTGGCCCTGAATGCCAGCATTTCTAAACTACTGGCCTATGAAATGCTGTCATTTAGGCTGGTGGACACAGACAGCTTCAAACAGCTCATGTCGCTTGCTGTCCCACAGTATGTTGTTCCCAGCCGGCACTACTTCTCCAAGAGAGCCGTGCCTTCCCTGCACAACCAAGTATCCGATAAAATCAAGTGTGCACTGCGCAACGCCATCTGTAGCAAGGTCCACCTAACCACAGATACGTGGACCAGTAAGCACGGCCAGGGACGCTATATCTCCCTAACTGCACACTGGGTAAATGTAGTGGCAGCTGGGCCCCAGGCGGAGAGCTGTTTGGCGCACGTCCTGCCGCCGCCAAGGATCGCAGGGCAACATTCTTTGCCTCCTGTTGCCACCTCCTCCTTCTCGGCTTCCTCCTCCTCTTCTTCCACCTGCTCATCCAGTCAGCCACACACCTTCACCACCAACTTCAGCACAGCCCGGGGTAAACGTCAGCAGGCCATTCTGAAACTCATATGTTTGGGGGACAGGCCCCACACCGCACAGGAGTTGTGGCGGGGTATTGAACAACAGACCGACGAGTGGTTGCTGCCGGTGAGCCTCAAGCCCGGCCTGGTGGTGTGTGATAATGGGCGAAATCTCGTTGCAGCTCTGGGACTAGCCAATTTGACGCACATCCCTTGCTTGGCGCATGTGCTGAATTTGGTGGTGCAGAAGTTCATTCACAACTACCCCGACATGTCAGAGCTGCTGCATAAAGTGCGGGCCGTCTGTTCGCGCTTCCGGCGTTCACATCCTGCCGCTGCTCGCCTGTCTGCGCTACAGCGTAACTTCGGCCTTCCCGCTCACCGCCTCATATGCGACGTGCCCACCAGGTGGAACTCCACCTTGCACATGCTGGACAGACTGTGCGAGCAGCAGCAGGCCATAGTGGAGTTTCAGCTGCAGCACGCACGGGTCAGTCGCACTACAGAACAGCACCACTTCACCACCAATGACTGGGCCTCCATGCGAGACCTGTGTGCCCTGTTGCGCTGTTTCGAGTACTCCACCAACATGGCCAGTGGCGATGACACCGTTATCAGCGTTACAATACCACTTCTATGTCTCCTTGAGAAAACACTTAGGGCGATGATGGAACAGGAGGTGGCCCAGGAGGAGGAGGAGGAGGATGAGGAAGAGGGGTCATTTTTAGCACTTTCAGGCCAGTCTCTTCGAAGTGACTCAGAGGGAGGTTTTTTGCAACAGCAGAGGCCAGGTACAAATGTGGCCAGCCAGGGCCCACTACTGGAGGACGAGGAGGACGAGGATGAGGAGGAGGTGGAGGAGGATGAGGATGAAGCATGGTCACAGCGGGGTGGCACCCAACGCAGCTCGGGTCCATCACTGGTGCGTGGCTGGGGGGAAAGGCAGGACGATGACGATACGCCTCCCACAGAGGACAGCTTGTCCTTACCCCTGGGCAGCCTGGCACACATGAGCGACTACATGCTGCAGTGCCTGCGCAACGACAGCAGAGTTGCCCACATTTTAACCTGTGCGGACTACTGGGTTGCCACCCTGCTGGATCCACGCTACAAAGACAATGTGCCCACCTTACTTCCTGCACTGGAGCGTGATAGGAAGATGCGCGAGTACAAGCGCACGTTGGTAGACGCGCTACTGAGAGCATTCCCAAATGTCACAGGGGAACAAGTGGAAGCCCAAGGCCAAGGCAGAGGAGGAGCAAGAGGTCGCCAAGGCAGCTGTGTCACGGCCAGCTCCTCTGAGGGCAGGGTTAGCATGGCAGAGATGTGGAAAACTTTTGTCAACACGCCACAGCTAACTGCACCACCACCTGATACGCAACGTGTTAGCAGGAGGCAACATTTCACTAACATGGTGGAACAGTACGTGTGCACACCCCTCCACGTACTGACTGATGGTTCGGCCCCATTCAACTTCTGGGTCTCTAAATTGTCCACGTGGCCAGAGCTAGCCTTTTATGCCTTGGAGGTGCTGGCCTGCCCGGCAGCCAGCGTTTTGTCTGAACGTGTATTCAGCACGGCAGGGGGCGTCATTACAGACAAACGCAGCCGCCTGTCTACAGCCAATGTGGACAAGCTGACGTTCATAAAAATGAACCAGGCATGGATCCCACAGGACCTGTCCGTCCCTTGTCCAGATTAGACATTAACTACCTCCCCATAACCATATATTATTGGACTCCAGGGCACTTCCTCATTCAATCCTATTTTTATTTTCATTTTACCATTATATTGCGATGCTACCCAAAGTTGAATGAACCTCTCCTCTGCCTGTGTGCTAGGCCTAAATATATGCCAATGGACTGTTGCAGTGGTGGCTGACATGAAGCCTGATTCTCTGCTATGACATGCAGACTAATTCTCTGCTGACATGAAGCCAGATTGTCTGTTACGGGACCTCTCTCCTCTGCCTGGGTGCTGGGCCTAAATTTATGACAATGGACTGTTGCAGTGGTGGCTGACGTGAAGCCTGATTCTCTGCTATGACATGCAGACTGATTCTCTGCTGACATGAAGCCAGATCCTCTGTTACGGGACCTCTCTCCTCTGCCTGGGTGCTGGGCCTAAATTTATGACAATGGACTGTTGCAGTGGTGGCTGACGTGAAGCCTGATTCTCTGCTATGACATGCAGACTGATTCTCTGCTGACATGAAGCCAGATCCTCTTTTACGGGACCTCTCTCCTCTGCCTGGGTGCTGGGCCTAAATTTATGACAATGGACTGTTGCAGTGGTGGCTGACGTGAAGCCTGATTCTCTGCTATGACATGCAGACTGATTCTCTGCTGACATGAAGCCAGATCCTCTTTTACGGGACCTCTCTCCTCTGCCTGGGTGCTGGGCCTAAATTTATGACAATGGACTGTTGCAGTGGTGGCTGACGTGAAGCCTCATTCTCTGCTATGACATGCAGACTGATTCTCTGCTGACATGAAGCCAGATCCTCTGTTACGGGACCTCTCTCCTCTGCCTGGGTGCTGGGCCTGAATATATGCCAATGGACTGTTGCAGTGGTGGGTGACGTGAAGCCTCATTCTCTGCTATGACATGCAGACTAATTCTCTGCTGACATGAAGCCAGATTGTCTGTTACGGGACCTCTCTCCTCTGCCTGTGTGTGTGCTGGGCCTAAATATATGCCAATGGACTGTTGCAGTGGTGGCTGACGTGAAGCCTCATTCTCTGCTATGACATGCAGACTGATTCTCTGCTGACATGAAGCCAGATCCTCTGTTACGGGACCTCTCTCCTCTGCCTGGGTGCTGGGCCTAAATTTATGACAATGGACTGTTGCAGTGGTGGCTGACGTGAAGCCTGATTCTCTGCTATGACATGCAGACTGATTCTCTGCTGTCATGAAGCCAGATTGTCTGTTACGGGACCTTTCTCCTCTACCTGGGTTCTGGGCCTAAATTTATGAAAATTGACTCTTACAGTGGTGGGTGACGTGAAGCCTGATTCTCTGCTATGATATGAAGACTGATTCTCTGCTGACATGAAGCCAGATTGTCTGTTACGGGACCTTTCTCCTCTGCCTGGGTTCTGGGCCTAAATTTATGAAAATTGACTCTTACAGTGGTGGGTGACGTGAAGCCTGATTCTCTGCTATGATATGAAGACTGATTCTCTGCTGACATGAAGCCAGATTGTCTGTTACGGGACCTTTCTCCTCTGCCTGGGTTCTGGGCCTAAATTTATGAAAATTGACTCTTACAGTGGTGGGTGACGTGAAGCCTGATTCTCTGCTATGATATGAAGACTGATTCTCTGCTGACATGAAGCCAGATTGTCTGTTACGGGACCTTTCTCCTCTGCCTGGGTTCTGGGCCTAAATTTATGAAAATTGACTCTTACAGTGGTGGGTGACGTGAAGCCTGATTCTCTGCTATGATATGAAGACTGATTCTCTGCTGACATGAAGCCAGATTGTCTGTTACGGGACCTTTCTCCTCTGCCTGGGTTCTGGGCCTAAATTTATGAAAATTGACTCTTACAGTGGTGGGTGACGTGAAGCCTGATTCTCTGCTATGATATGAAGACTGATTCTCTGCTGACATGAAGCCAGATTCTCTGTTACGGGACCTCTCTCCTCTGCCTGGGTGCTGGGCCTAAATTTATGACAATGGACTGTTGCAGTGGTGGCTGACGTGAAGCCTGATTCTCTGCTATGACATGCAGACTGATTCTCTGCTGACATGAAGCCAGATTCTCTGTTACGGGACCTCTCTCCTCTGCCTGTGTGTGTGCTGGGCCTAAATATATGCCAATGGACTGTTGCAGTGGTGGCTGACGTGAAGCCTCATTCTCTGCTATGACATGCAGACTAATTCTCTGCTGACATGAAGACAGATTCTCTGTTACGGGACCTCTCTCCTCTGCCTGGGTGCCGGGGCCTAAATATCTGAGAATGGACTGTTCCAGTGGTGGGTGACGGGAAGCCAGATTCTCTGCTATGGAACCTCTCTCCAATTGATTTTGGTTAATTTTTATTTATTTAATTTTTATTTTAATTCATTTCCCTATCCACATTTGTTTGCAGGGGATTTACCTACATGTTGCTGCCTTTTGCAGCCCTCTAGCTCTTTCCTGGGCTGTTTTACAGCCTTTTTAGTGCCGAAAAGTTCGGGTCCCCATTGACTTCAATGGGGTTCGGGTTCGGGACGAAGTTCGGATCGGGTTCGGATCCCGAACCCGAACATTTCCGGGATGTTCGGCCGAACTTCTCGAACCCGAACATCCAGGTGTTCGCTCAACTCTATCTATGGGTGATCCAGAAGTAAAAGTTGTACAAACATTGAGCACTGCTGCTAAGTGTCAAGATGACATACTAGAAAGATTAGCCAGATGTTCAAAATGGAATACTGTCATAAACGTAGTAGCTCAAATTCAACGATTGGCAAAGGGAATCAAAAAGAAGGAATTGTTGAATGTAGAAGAAAGAATGAAAGCTGGAGAAACAGTCATAAGACTCATTCAGCAATTCTACCCAAAAACTCTACCTTCACAAGATTGATTATTGATCACTACAACAAAATATCCTTGCATCAAGGAAGAAGCTTTACCCAGAGCTGTTCGAGAGAAAGTGGTTACTGGATTGTGAAAGGAAGCAAAGTTCTAGCAAAGTATATAAGTAAATGTGTAGTCTGCAGAAAGGCACATACCGTAGACCTACTGAAGAGCAAAGAATGGCAAATTTACCGGCAGATTGTCACCACCATTTCTATATAGCGGAATGGATTGTTTTGGCCCATTCATCACCAAACAGAACCACAAGGAGTACAAGAGCTATGGACTAATATTTACATGTCTAAGCTCCAGAGCAATTCACCTGGAAATGTTAGAGGATATGTAAACTGACGCATTCATCAACGCCTTAAGATGTTTCATAGCCATTAGAGGTACTGTCAGTGCTCAGATCTGACCAAGGATCTAATTTTGTGGGAGCAAAGAATGAATTGAAGAAAGCTCTAAAAGAGATCGATAAAGAAAAAGTAACTGAGTATTTGTTAGAGAAACAGTGTGATTTTCATATGAATGCTCCACATGCAAGCCATACAGGAGGAGTTTGGGAAAGACAAATCAGAACTGTGAGAAATGTGTTAAGTTCAATGTTGGATAAGAACGCCGGAAGAATAGATGATGCTTCACTTAGGACCCTATTCTATGAAGTAATGTCTATTGTTAACAGTCGTCCACTTACAGTTGATAACATCAACAATTCAACAAGTTTGGACCCTTTAACTCCCAACCATCTACTTCACCTTAAGTCGGATTACATAAAGCCACCGCCTGGCAAGTTCACCAAAGAGGATTTATATGCTAAAAGGAGATGGAGAAGAGTTCAATATTTATCAGAACAGTTTTAGAATAGATGGAGGAACGAGTACTCAGCCAATCTTATGCTAAGAAGTAAATGGCAAACACCTAGAAGAAATGTCGAAGTTGGTGACATAGTGTTAGTGAAAGAAGAAGATTTACCTATAAGTCAATGGAAATTGGCCAAAGTTCTCGAAGTTCAAAAGGATGAAGACAAACTAGTAAGAAGAGTGTTGTTACAAATAGGAGACTCAAAACTTGACAAAAAAGGAAAACGTCTCACTACTCCACTCAAGTTGGAATGTCCTATACAGAAGTTAGTTGTTCTACTTGAGAGTGATGAAAGAATCTTGGAAGTTGAGAACCTGATGGAAAATTCCTCAAATTCATGTTCAAGTCCTACCACTAAGAACATAGAATAATAGGTAATTTTGGTGGGAGTGTAGCTGGCCAGCTAAGACCTTTCCTAGGTTGCTAGTATAGCTTATATGTGTATACAGCTAAACCTGCCAGTAACCTTAATACAGTTCCTATATTTATGTGTTAAAGACAAAAGCAGAGTTAGTTACTGTGACATCATGTTTTGGATGTCATATAACTGTTATATTTTGTGTTCACATTGGCTAAACTTGATAAATAAAGATGACGGTATAATTGCAGATATAGAGGAGTACTGGCAAATTAATTTAGGGTCCACACAAATAGGGTATGTATGGGATGCATTTAAAGCATTCCTACGGGGTATCCTCGTGGGAAGAATCAAGGGCCTAAAAATGGAATTCGCCAAAAAGGAGAAAGAGCTGGGGGATAAAATAAAAAAAATAGAAAAAGAGCTCTTGGAAAATAAATCCCCCGAAATGGTGGCTCAGTTAGAAGAGGCCAAAATACTATTAAAAAATTACCTGGCAGATAAGGCACAACAAAGAGTTTTTTTTGAGGGGGCCCGGTATTTCAGGGAATCTGGGAAGCTGGGGAGATTGCTGGCCACACTTGTACACAACCAAAAAGGGGAGAATATAATTAAGTGTGTTGAGAGGAGAGATGGGGGGATAACATCCGACCCGGGAGGGATAGAGCAGGAATTTGTCAAATATTATAAGGACCTTTACTCCTCGGAGGGAAGGGGGGGTTGTGAGGATATAAAACTCTTCTTGAAGGATGTGCGGCTCCCCAGACTCTCGGAGGAGGATAGGGAACTATTGAATGGATCTATAGAACTGGACGAACTTCAGGATACCTTGAAATCTATAAAGGGGAATACTAGCCCTGGGCTGGATGGTCTTCCTTTCGAGATTTATAGAAGGTACGGAGACGTCATTCTTCCAGTTCTCCTGCAGGTTTTAAACGATGCAATGGACAGGGGTGAACTTCCAGCCTCCTTTTCGGAGGCTGTAATAACCCTGATAGGGAAAAAGGGGAAGGATGAGAGAAGGGTGGACTCCTATCGCCCCATCTCTCTTCTCAACACTGATTTTAAAATATGTGCTAAGCTGTTGGCAAATCGATTAAAAAGAGTTATAGGGAAAATAATACACCCAGATCAATCGGGTTTTGTGCCAAAACATCAGGTTCAAACGAACATCCGTCGGGCACTGTTAAACATTCAGATGGGTGGTGAGGGTGCCCACTCCATCCTGTCATTGGACGCGGAAAAGGCGTTTGACAGGGTGGAGTGGGCATACCTCTGGAAAATAATGCATGAGATGAACTTAGGGGAAAAATTTATTAGATGGGTACAATTGCTGTATTACCATCCGAAGGTGAGGATAAAAATAAACGGGGAGATATCTGAGCCAATAGGGTTACAGAAGGGAACTAGGCAGGGGTGCCCACTCTCCCCATTATTGTTTGCTATATTTGTGGAACCGTTGGCATGCAAGGTGCGAGCCGACGATAAAATCAGGGGGTTTGGGGGAAGGGGGGCATTAGATAAAATATGTTTATATGCGGATGACATTTTGTTTTTCCTGGACGGGGGGCACAAACGTTGCCATATTTGATGGAGACAGTGAATCAGTTCAGACAAATTTCTGGTTTTAGGGTGAACTGGATGAAGTCGGTGCTGCTCCCAGTTGGTTATGAAATTAAGTTAATGGATATAAATGTGAAGATATTAAAACCCACAGAAGCATTTGAATACCTTGGTATAAAAATCAGTTCCAGGGTCCAGGAGTATATAGAACTCAATATCTCCCCTCTGATTAAAAGGGTAAAAAAATAAAATAAGCACCTGGCAAAAATTACTGATGCGGCAGGCGGACCGAATCACCATTATTAAGATGGTCCTGGTACGACAGATTCTTTATGTCATATCATCATGCCCTGTGTGGATAGGGGATTGCTTTTTTAAGGTACTGGAAGGAATGATACAGACGTGGACAAAATTGTTGGTACCCTTTGGTCAATGAAAGAAAAAGTCACAATGGTCACAGAAATAACTTTAATCTGACAAAAGTAATAATAAATTAAAATTCTATAAATGTTAACCAATGAAAGTCAGACATTGTTTTTCAACCATGCTTCAACAGAATTATGTAAAAAAATAAACTCATGAAACAGGCATGGACAAAAATGATGGTACCCCTAGAAAACACAGAACATAATGTGACCAAAGGGACATGTTAATTCAAGGTGTGTCCACTAATTAGCATCACAGGTGTCTACAACCTTGTAATCAGCCATTGGGCCTATATATATGGCTCCAGGTAATCACTGTGTTGTTTGGTGATATGGTGTGTACCACACTCGACATGGACCAGAGGAAGCAAAGGAAAGAGCTGTCTCAAGAGATCCGAAAGAAAATTATAGACAAGCATGTTAAAGGTAAAGGCTATAAGACCATCTCCAAGCAACTAGATGTTCCTGTGAGTACAGTTGCACATATTATTCATAAGTTTAAGATCCATGGGACTGTAGCCAACCTCCCTGGACGTGGCCGCAGGAGGAAAATTGATGACAAATCTAAGAGACGGATAATCCGAATGGTAACAAAAGAGCCTAGAAAGACTTCTAAAGAGATTCAAGGTGAACTTCATGCTCAAGGAACATCAGTGTCAGATCGCACCATCCGTCGTTGTTTGAGCCAAAGTGGACTACATGGGAGACGACCAAGGAGGACACCATTGTTGAAAACGAATCATAAAAAAGCAAGACTGGAATATGCCAAACTACATGTTGACAAGCCACAAAGCTTCTGGGAGAATGTCCTGTGGACAGATGAGACAAAAATCAAAGTTTTTGCCAAGGCACATCAGCTGTATGTTCACAGACGAAAAAATGAAGCATATCAAGAAAAGAACACTGTCCCTACTGTGAAACATGGAGGAGGCTCTGTTATGTTCTGGGGCTGCTTTGCTGCGTCTGGCACAGGGTGTCTTGAATCTGTGCAGGGTACAATGAAATCTCAAGACTATCAAGGAATTCTAGAGAGAAATGTACTAGCCAGTGTCAGAAAGCTTGGTCTCAGTCGCAGGTCATGGGTCTTGCAACAGGACAATGACCCAAAACACACCGCTAAAAACACCCAAGAATGGCTAAGAGGAAAAAATTGGACTATTCTAAAGTGGCCTTCTATGAGCCCTGACCTCAATCCTATTGAGCATCTTTGGAAGGAGCTGAAACATGCAGTCTGGAAAAGGCACCCTTCAAACCGGACACAACTGGAGCAGTTTGCTCATGAGGAGTGGGCCAAAATACCTGCTGAGAGGTGCAGATGTCTCATTGACAGTTACAGGAAGCGTTTGATTGCAGTGATTGCCTCAAAAGGTTGCGCAACAAAATATTAAGTTAGGGGTACCATCATTTTTGTCCATGCCTGTTTCATGAGTTTATTTTTTTACATAATTCTGTTGAAGCATGGTTGAAAAACAATGTCTGACTTTCATTGGTTAACATTTATAGAATTTTAATTTATTATTACTTTTGTCAGATTAAAGTTATTTCTGTGACCATTGTGACTTTTTCTTTCATTGACCAAAGGGTACCAACAATTTTGTCCACGTCTGTAAATGACCTTATATGGGGAAAAAAAAGGGTTAGGTTGAAACAAAAATATTTATGGTTGGATGAAGAAGATGGGGGTCTGTCGGTTCCCTGTTTCAGAGGTTATTATTTCGCATCCCAGCTACAATGGTTAATGACAGAGGATGACAGAATACGTCACTTCCTGATGGGCGAGTTTGAAGGGCTCCAATACAATGTGATTAGTCTTCTGGAAACTGGGAGTATAAAATTGAAGGGTAGGAAATGTCCAATCAGCAAAATGATGCACTTAGTATGGGCTAAAGTTAAAAAGTTATTGGGAATAAATTTTTCACTAGAGTTTACCCCCATATGGGGGAATCTAAATTTAAGTGAGTTTCAGGGGTTAGATGATTATATATTTTGGAAAAAAAATGGTGTTAAGTACATACCACAGATTGCGGTGGAAGGAAAGACTAGGGCATTAGAGGAAATGGAGCTTAGTATAGAATAAGATACTCTCACACGGTTTAGATATTTTCAACTAAAACACGCATTTGAGTCAACTAAAAATAAAGAGTATTTAGTTACTGAACACTCGGAATTTGCCGAATTCTGTAATTACAGTATCGGTAAGAAAATATCAATCTCACAGATATATAAAAAAAATTAAAAGGGGACTAGGGGGGGGGGGTGACGAAATTTAATAGTGAAAATAAATGGGCACTGGAGGTGGATTCCAACACTTTAGATTGGAGATATATCTACAGAAGTATAAAAGGAAGCACATTATCGAGTAATTTCCGGTTGATACAGTTTTCTATCCTTCATCGAACCTATATCACCCCGTGGGGTGAAAAACCTGCATGTCCCCCCATGCAGGTTTTTTGGACTCAGGTTTTTCAGGAGCTTACCAGAACAACTGGGGGCTCCGTGCCACTAGAGATTTCGACCGCAGTGCTCGGATATATTAGGAAAAGTGGTTTGGAAAGAAAAATTAAAATGAAATGGACCAAAAACCTAATGTTGGCCCGGGTCGTAGTGGCTAGAGGGTGGGGAGCGGATAGACCACCAAACATTGAAGAATGGAAAAACCTATGTGAAAGGGTGCAGAGATATGAATACGCCTGTAAAACAAATTGATAGGGAACGGAAACGGAATAGGTAATAAACCCCGGAAGATGGATTAGGAAAGATTGATTAGACACGAAACCCCACAGGACAACCAAGGGAGAGTGGGGAGGGATAGGGGCGGGCGAGGGAGGGGATGGTAAATGTTTTCTGATATGAGAAAAGAAACAGAATAAAAACTGGGATAGTTGACTGATATGATTAATGAAGAGATAGATTTTAAATGCTTGTAAACTTCTTATACTTGGTTAATATGTATGTTATCTGTTCTTTCTTATGAGCTATATGGAAAACTTTTTGTATGATAAAAAACAAAAATAAAATTTAATAAAAAAATATATATATATTTTGTGTTCACAGAAGCAGAAAAAGATAATATGCCTTTAAAATTCATTTTGTACTGTAAGGTAAGCTCAGTGACACAGCAGAAACAACAGAAAGTATAGTGCTAATCTGTTGCTGGGCAGAAGTCTAGACCAATCACAGCCAGCTTCTCACACAGCAATAATTTTTTACCAATCACAGCCAGCCTCACACATAGCCTGTCTGGGAATTCCACCAGCTCCTGCTGCTAGAATCATTATTCACCAGAGACAGGAGCTTAAGAGACATTCACTCCACTGAGAGCTGAGTTTTATGGGAACAAGAGGCCAATATAGGTATTTAAAACAGTTATATAGTGTTCATATTGTTACTATTGTGTTTAGAACTGTATACTGAACTAGATATATATGTTTACTTACAGTTACTACAATTGCAACCATACTGAGCCATACAATCCATACAAATTGCAAAAACAAACTGCAATCTGCAGTAGAACTATTAGTTAGACAGATATACCTCTCAGAGCGATCATAAAGTGCTTAAATAACTTAAAGTGAGAGTACAGATGCGCAAGAGAGAAATATGTCCACCATATTATGTTGAATGACAGGATTGAACAATTGAACCACTATCTTAATCATACCGCCATTTTGTGATATCTTTTCAACACGTGTTATGTACATGGACTATCTGCTGCAGAGGCGGCAGTGTTATATGAAGAATAGTTGAAGTTAATAAAGAAGTTATTTCAAGCATTTGGTGTGCTCTTTAAATCTACTGTTTCCATAGAACGGCGCTAGAGGAATTATTGTCACCGCCAGATATCTGAGAAGCTCTGACAGACGTTCTTCAGAACCTCCTACTTGATGGTTCTTTTGTTTTGCTTTCGTTTTGTCATCTCGTTTCCCTCTCTCAGCTGTCATCTAGTTGCACTGATTGCATCCCTTTAAATCCCCTCCCATACTGCATCACTTTGCGGTTTATACAACTTCCTGGAGTGTGCCCATGCTGGATGCTGCAACTGATGCTTCTACAGATAAGTCTGTTCCTTTGTTTGTGCTTTCCTGTTTGCTTGATCCTAGGTGACTCTGACTACCTCCGTATTAAGTGTAGGGAGCCAGTGGTCATGTCCCCTCACTATTATAGGGTGTTCAGGTGTCATACAGTCGAGGCACAAGGGCATGCAATTATCTATCATAGAGATCTTTGCATGGGCTGAGAAGTCAGGGAGAGCTCTAGGGCTTTTACAGGGCTCACCCTTATGTTCCTTAGTTTGGGATCAAGTCAGTCGGATCTTCATTTGTTGCCTTCTAGTTTTCTGCAACACCATCCGTGAGATTATAAACCGCCAAAAAGCATGGATCCGGTTTCACTCTTGACTGAACGTATGCAGGGTCTTTCACTGGAGGTAGAAGATTTCCGTAAAACTGTATCTCAGTTTCAGGTGACCGGTTCAGCTTGCGTTTATGGAGTTTGTTCTGAGCCTAAGATCTCACTTCCGGATACGTTCTCCGGGGGTAGTAAGAATTTTGTTTGTTTTAGAGCGGCTTGCAAACTCAATTTTCACCTACTTCCCCATTCCTCTGGTGATGAGGAGCAGAGGGTGGGGATCATCATCCCGCTGCTCAGGGATAACGCTCAGTCTTGGGCCTTTTCACTACCGGTGGGGGCACCTCCGATCTGTGGATGAATTTTTTGTAGCCCTGGGTCAGATATATGATGATCCGGATCGTATTGCTCTGGCTGAATCTAGACTGCGTCTTTTATGCCAGGGTAAACAGTCCGCAGAGCTATACTGTTCAGAATTTCGGAGATTGGCAGCTGATTCTGGTTGGAATGATGCTGCACTTCGAAGTCAATTTTGCCATGGTCTTTCAGAGGGATAGAAGGATGCATTTGCCTTTCATGAAAGACCTGCCTCCTTGGAGTCTGCCATGTCTCAGGCTCTTCGTATTGACAAGCGTCTTAGAGAGAGAGGAGAGATCACTCCTTCCTGTCATATTCAGTCCAAGGACAGTGGGACTGTCTCATTAACTTCACAGGGGTCCCAGTCTCTCTCAATCGCCTTTGAGGAGGAGCCCATGCAGCTGGGTTTGCTTGCCTCTAATAATAGAGGATTCAGCGATCCAAGGAGGGTTTGTTTCTGTTGTGGAGGTATAAATCATTTGGCAAATGTTTGCCCCTCTAGAAGATCCAGGGAGAGTTTTGAGAGTAATAAAGAAACAAAAAGAAAGAAATGCTCTAAAAAAAATTCCATCTGTTACCATTGGCAAGGTTGATACGGAAATTGAAGCTTTTCCGTTTGCTTGTAGTTCTTGTTTTGTCCTTACTGCTAGGGTGGCGCTAGAGAGCAATTTTGTTTGTGAGATTTTTGTAGATAGTGGAGCAGCTGTCAATCTCATTGATAGTCAATTTGCTGCAACACATGGATTCCAGGTATGCAATTTGGGAAAGGACATACCTGTTTTTGCTATTGATTCCGCTCCACTTTCTCAAAAATCGTTAAAGGGCATAGTTAACAATATCCGTTTGACTGTAAGTGATGCTCATGTTGAGGATGTGTCATGTTTCATCCTAAGCGGGTTACCTACTCCTCTAGTATTGGGGCTACCCTGGCTCACTAAACATAACCCCATCATTGATTGGCAAGCAATGAAAATAAATGGTTGGAGTGACTTTTGCAGAGAGAATTGCCTCTCGACGTCTCTTTCAGAGGTTTCTACTAAGACTGTACCATCTTTTCTCTCAGAATTTTCGGATGTGTTTTCTGAGAGTGGTGTTCAGGAGCTGCCCCCTCATCGGGAGTACGATTGCCCTATTAATCTCATCCCAGGCGCCAAGCTGCCTAAATCTCGTTTATACAATCTCTCCCAACCTGAAAGGGTCGCTATGCGTACTTATATCTCTGAGAGCCTGAGAAAGGGACACATACGACCCCCGAAGTCACCTGTTGCTGCTGGTCTTTTTTTTTTGTTAAGAAAAAAGATGGTTCTTTAAGACTATGTCTGGATTTCAGGGAGCTGAACAGTATCACAATTTGCAACTCTTATCCGCTTCCTCTGATCCCGGACCTGTTTAACCAGATTGTTGGAGCTAAAGTTTTTTCCAAGTTGGATTCAAGAGGGGCTTACAACCTGGTCAGGGTCAGAGAAGGGGACGAATGGAAGACGGCCTTCAATACCCCTGAGGGCCATTTTGAGAATTTGGTTATGCCTTTTGGTTTGATGAATGCTCCAGCCGTCTTCCAACATTTTGTGAACAGCATTTTTTATCATTTAATGGGGAAATTTGTACTAGTATATCTAGATGACATTTTGATTTTTTCTCCGGATTTCAAGACCCATAGAGACCACCTGCGTCAGGTCTTGCTCATTCTGCGGGAGAATAAATTGTACACTAAACTGGAAAAATGTGTGTTTGCGGTTCCAGAAATTCAATTTCTGGGGTTTCTTCTCTCCGCTTCTGGTTTTCGCATGGACCCCGAGAAGGTCTGTGCTGTGCTTGATTGGGAGCTTCCTGAGAATCATCAGAAGGCACTGATGCACGTTTTGGGTTTTGCCAATTATTACAGGAACTTAATTTTGAATTATTCCTCTGTTGTTAAGCCACTCACTGATATGACTAGAAAGGGGGTAGATTTTTCCTCCTGGTCAGTAGAGGCGCGTAAGGCCTTTTCTAGTATCAAGGAGAGTTTTGCTTCCGTTCCCATCTTGGTACAACCTGATGTCTCTCTGCCCTTCATTGTTGAGGTGGATGCTTCTGAGGTGGGTGTGGGTGTGGTCTTGTCTCAGGGTCCCTCTCCTGCCAAATGGCGTCCGTGTGCCTTTTTCTCGAAGAAACTCTCCTCCGCAGAGAAAAATTACGATGTGGGAGATAGGGAGTTGTTGGCCATCAAGTTAGCTTATGAGGAATGGCGCCATTGGCTAGAGGGAGCCAGGCACCCTATTACCATGTTTATTGACCATAAGAATCTTGCCTACTTGGAGTCAGCCAAGCGTCTGAACCAGAGACAGGCCAGATGGTCTTTGTTCTTTTTTAAGGTTTAATTTTGTTATCACGTTCCTCCCTGGGGTTAAGAATGTGAAGGCGGATGCCCTGTCACGTTGTTTTCCGGGAGGGGGGAATTTTGAAGACCCGGGTCCCATTTTGGCTGAAGGGGTGGTGGTCTCTGCTCTTTATCCTGAATTATAGGCAGAGGTTCAGGCAGCCCAGGCAGAGGCTCCTGATCTTTGTCCTCCTGGGAGGTTGTTTGTGCCTCTCGCTTTAAGACACAAGGTTTTTAAGGAGCACCACGATACTGTCCTTGCTTGGCACCCGGGGGTAGAGCCACAGTGAATCTCATCGCTCTGAGATTCTTGTGGCTGGTGCTTCGTAAGTCGGTTGAGGGTTTTGTGGCAGCCTGCGAGACCTGTGCTCTTGCCAAAGTCCCTCATTCACGGCCATCAGGTCCTCTCCTCCCGTTACCAATTCCTTCCAGAGCTTGGACATATCTGTCCATGGACTTCATTACGGACCTGCCTTGTTCCTTAGGGAAGACTGTGATTCTGGTGGTGGTGGACCGTTTTAGCAAAATGGCGCATTTCATTCCTTTTCCTGGGTTGCCCAATGCTAAAACGCTGGCGCACGCATTTATTGATCACATTGTCAAATTGCATGGCATTCCTTCAGACATAGTCTCTGATAGGGGCACGCAGTTTGTTTCCAGATTCTGGAAGGCTTTCTGTTCTCGCTTGGGGGTTCGGTTGTCATTCTCTTCTGCTTTCCACCCGCAGTCGAATGGTCAGACCGAACGCGTCAATCAGAATCTGGAGACATATCTGCGCTGTTTTGTGGCGGAGAATCAGGAGGATTGGTGTTCTTTTTTGTCCCTTGCTGAGTTTGCTTTAAATAACCGTCGTCAGGAGTCCTCTGATAAGTCACCATTTTTTTGTGCATATGGGTTTCATCCGCAGTTTGGGACATTCTCTGGAGAGGGGTCTTCTGGTTTACCTGATGAGGAGAGATTCTCCTCGTCTTTGTCATCTATTTGGCAAAAGATTCAGGATAATATAAAGAGCATGAGTGAGAGATATAAGCGTGTGGCGGATAAGAGACGTGTGCCTGGTCCGGACCTGAATGTTGGTGATCTGGTGTGGTTGTCTACTAAGAATATCAAATTGAAGGTTCCCTCCTGAAGTTTATTGGGCCTTACAAAATCTTGTCCGTCATCAATCCTGTTGCCTACCGTGTGGATCTTCCTCAGACTTGGAAGATCCATAATGTTTTTCATAAGTCCCTATTAAAACCTTATGTCCAACCCACTGTACCCTCCTCTTTGCCTCCTCCTCTGATTGTGGTTGATGGTAATCTTGAATTTCAGGTGTCTAGGATTGTGGATTCTCGTTTTGTTCGCGGTTCTCTCCAGTACCTCGTTCATTGAGAGGGTTATGGTCCTGAGGAGAGGATGTGGGTCCCAGTGAGGGACATTAAGGCCACTCGTCTCATCAGGGCTTTCCATAGGTCCCATCCTGAGAAGGTGGGCTCTGAGTGTCTGGAGTTCACTCGTAGAAGGAGGGGTACTGTCACCGCCAGATTTCTGAGAAGCTCTGACAGACATTCTTCAGAACTTCCTGCTTGAGGTTCTTTTGTTTTGCTTTCGTTTTGTCATCTCGTTTCCCTCTCTCAGCTGTCATCTAGTTGCACTGATTGCATCCCTTTAAATCCCCTCCCATACTGCATCACTTTGCGGTTTATACAACTTCCTGGAGTGTGCCCATGCTGGATGCTGCAACTGAAACTTCTACAGAGAAGTCTGTTGCTTTGTTTGTGTTTTCCTGTTTGCTTGATCCTAGGTGACCCTGACTCCCTCCGTATTAAGTGTAGGGAGCCAGTGGTCATGTCTCCTCACTATTATAGGGTGTTCAGGTGTCATACAGTCGAGGCACGAGGGCATGCAATTATCTATCATAGAGATCTTTGCATGGGCTGAGAAGTCAGGGAGGGATCTAGGGCTTTTACAGGGCTCACCCTTATGCTCCTTAGTTTGGGATCAAGTCAGTCGGATCTTCATTTGTTGTCTTCTAGTTTTCTGCAACACCATCCGTGACATTTATAGAGTAAAAGACTAAGAAGTCAGAGATATCAAAATTCTTCTAATGCCACAGTGCAAAAGTCACTTCACAGTGCTGCGCCGCCACAGGGCGGTGGGTGGCAATACCAGTACCTGCTAATAAAAGTGGGTTAAAGAAGGAGCACTTGGCATCAGATGTGTGGCATCAGGTGGGTGGCAGCATAGAGTAGAAGCTGAGGCAGGTAGCCAGAAGAAACTGGTCTCTTTTGACAAAGTGTTGGTGTGGCACCATGGATGATCTAGTCTGATGCATCAGGAATTGCTGGTTGGAAATCCTGGCTGATCCATGCCTTATTCATCTTGATAAAGATCAGTCTCTCCCCATTTTGGGAGGACAGGTGAGTTCTCCTTGGGGTAAATATGGCCCCCACTGCACTAAACACCCGCTCTTATGTTATCCTACTGGCCATGCAGGACAGCTTTTCCAGGGCAAACTCTGCTAGTTGCGGCTACAAATCCAGTTTGGCTATCCAGTAGTCCAGCGGATCTTTAATGTGGGTTTGCAGGGTGCTGTCCAAGTTTGCCACCACCTGCTGTTTCAGGTCCTGCTCCAGGTCTTCCTGCTGCTGCTGGTGAGTAGTTTCTTCACTATGCGGGTGAAGAAAGCTACTCATCAGCGACTGTAGACTCAGGCTGCTGATAATGGAGCTGGTACTGCTCCTGCCACCCCACCACTCCCCAGCAGCCATGACAGTGAAACGTGAGCGCAGAGGACCCCCCAGTCAGACCTGTGAGAGGATGGACAATGGTGCAGATCGGCAGCGGCCAACTGACTACATAGGATGTCTCTGTAGTAGTTCAGTTTGTCCTCCCTCTCAGTGGGTGTTAAATAGCCCCCCATTCTGGACCAGTAGTGAGGGTTCAACAAGGTGGAGAGCCAGAAGTCATCCCTCTGCCGAATGGTGACAATTCGGCTGTCACTACACAAGCAAGTGAGCATGCATCGTGCCATTTGCGCAAGTGAATCGAAGCGACTCCCTGCCTCCATCTCCACTGCATACTACCACGGTGTGTTTGGGTCATCTGTCTCGTCTTCCTCATCGCCCTGTAGCTCCTCTGGCTGCTCCTCCTCTCCTGTCACCTGAGTAGAAAAAACAGCTATTTCACTACACATTGCCTGTGGAATTCCAATGGGTGGAAATGTCGCATATCAGCCTATGTTGGGAGATGCCATTCTGCCAATGCAGCTCAAGAAAGGGTGTGCTCTGCGGTGTACGATTGGCTGAAGTGCATGCAAAGTTTCCTGCCCATTTTTAGGATGTCTTGCAGATGGGTGGAAGACTTCAGGAACCGCTTGACAACAAGATTTAACAAGTCTGCCATGTACAGCACATTGCTCAGCCTTCCTTGATGCAGCACCAACACAATGTTCTTCCCGTTGTCGGTCACCATGGTTCCGATTTTGAGTTGTCGGGGAGAAAGCCAGGATTTGATTTCTTGATAACCAGGGAAATGAGGTGCAGAACAGAGTGCAGAACAGAGTGACACCGCCATGCCCTGCACATGTGGTATGCTGGACTGTGACTTGTCTCTGCAGTGGAGGCTGAAGATATGGTGGAGGATGAGGAGGCAGAGGTGGACATTTTAGCAGGACCAACGATGTGACCTGGCCAAGTTGCTGGTGTGGCTGTGCAGGAACCACATTCACCCAGTGGGCCGTAAAGGATTCAGATTCACCCCTGAACGTAGTTACAGCTCCACACATCGGCGCTGCCGTGCACTTTGGCAGACACCAACAGGCTCAAGGACTGGCCCACTTTCTGTTCGACATATTTGTGCAGGGCTGGTACTGCCTTTTTCGCAAATAAATTACGGCTTGGGACTCTCCACCTCGGTTCGGCACAAGCCATCAGTTCTCTGAAAGGTGCAGAGTTCACCACTTGGAAAGGGCTAGGGACTGCAGCACCAGCAACTTGGACAGGAGCACGTTCAGCTTCTGCACCGTTGGATGCGTGCACGCATACTGCTGTCTCTTGGCAATCGCTTCAGTGATCAATTGCTGACGGAATGACTGACGAGGAGCAGGATGAGGAGGAACTGTACTATCTGGACCAGCAGAAGATGGGAATGAGAAAGCTTCCTTGGGCTGAGGTGGTGGACCGTTGACTGGCTGAAACCAGGTGCGTGCCACTGGGTGATGCAGTGGTTGCTGCGGCTGGGTGGACCACCATATCGGAGCCATAGTTCTCCCAGGCCACTGTATGGCGATGCTGCATATGTTGACGCAGGGCCATAATGCCAACATTGGCACCCTGGCCATGCTTCACCTTCTGCCCACATATACTACATATGGCCAAGTTCACCTCCTTCAACGGCTTAACAAAAAACTGCCACACCACGAGTAGGTGATTTTCTGCCCAACAGTCCCCACTAACTGACTGCTACCGCCGCTGCCTCCGTGAACCCCTGCACCAGTACTTCCCAGGCTGGTAGGATCCTGCTAACCAGATGGTCTACCCCGGTCATGTTTGGGTCATCATCATAGAGTACTGTCTGCACGTCACTGATGTCCTCCTCAATGGTCTCTGGGTCAGGAGCCTGACCGCTCGCAACACCTCTTCCCATGCCACTCTCCGCATCACTACTTGCCCGCCTAGCGGAAGAATCAGCTGATGTCTCCTCCAGATCTTGGCTGGGCAGTAGCTGCTGACTGTCCTCTAGTAACTCGTTCTCGCTGAAAAGTGGAGCTGAGCCCACAGCATTTAATACTTCTATGGGAGAGGGATCAAAAAAGGACAGTCAGGTTGAGGATAGGTAAGGGCACAGGAACTGCTTAAGGGCCATGCCAACTAAGGGTTGTGTCTGACGAACCAACCAACTGTTTGAAGGGGGTGTCTGATGTCACTTGGGATGAAGTGGATGAATGAGTTAACCAAATCAAGATCTGCTGGGTTGCTGGTCAAGACATGATGCTAGATGACATCGGGAGCTCAGGCCTCTTGCTATGACTCCTGCTGCCACGCCCCCTTACTCTGCTGCGACCTCTGCCTGTGCCAGAAACATTTATGCCTCTGCCACTCCTCTGTGCATGGCCTCGCACCTCTCTGTCTGACATACTTTTAGCTGAACTAAATAAATTAAAAGCAAATTAAAACACCCCTAAAAGTGACGAAAATATTTTTCTATCTGTACTGAAATAGGCCACTAAACGCTTTCAACACATAACTGAAGACGTGAACTCAGCATATATTTTTCTTTTTGTACTGAAATACATCACTAAATGCTTTCACCACATATAACTACAGAAGTGAACTGCGGATATATATCTTTTTTTCCACAGATACAAAGGTTTTTCAACGTAGCACTTGCACCCGAAGAACAAATTGCTGGAATGACAGAGCTGTATAATAGCTATTTATATCCCCAAATAATCTTTCCCTGTACTTGTAAATTGCTTTTCTTGCACTGCCCTTAGCACATTCTGATGTCGCTCCCTGCACTAAGATGCAGTGAAATAATTCTTACCTATCCTTTCCCTGCACTTACAAATCATTTTTTCAGTTTCTTTGTTCGGAATAAGGTTTTTCCTATTGCTGTCCCTAGCGCCTTCTCATGTCTGTCCCTGCACTCAGAATGCTGGAAAATGACAGAATCTAAAATGACTGCTGTATTTATAGGGCTGTGACATCTCAGGGCTGGCTGCTGATTGACTGCATGCATGCATGTTGTAACGGATTTCCTAGCACCCCGACCGGGTACCTCCGTCGATAGATGCTCCTAGTGCTTTCCGAGGACTCCAAGCACTCCACTTGACACCGTACGCCCTGCAGACCCCACGAACCGCCGCAGCTTGGTTGGGGTCTCACCGTCCTCCACCCACGCTGGACCTACGACAAGGCTCCAGGCTCCAGTGGGTGAACCTCTCCTACAGCCAGAGAGCAGGAACAGCTCTTACAAGAGCTAGTAGTTATGCCAGGGGAGTATAGCAAATCTTCAGCGTATAGCAATCCCCCAGTTTGATCAGTTATCCAAACACCAGTCTCAGCATGATGAAGGATAAAACAGGAACACTTTATTGAGGGCTACCCGCCCGTATTTACGCAGGTCCCCATCTGGTGGCCACGCCCTTAGGGGACCAGAATGGAGACTGCGACACAGTACAGATATGCAGAAATTCAGGATACACAGACACAACACATCCCCACAATGCATCATGGTTTCCTCCTCTCTGCCTGGCGACACCCGAGGAGCAATCCAATTATGTCTCAGGACAAAGGGAAAACACCAATACACATGTGGGAACAACAGGACAGGAATCACCACCCAAATACACAATGGCACACCCCCACAGCAAACACAGACATTTAACATATCCCCAGATAGCTCAAGTCTGAGTGCATATCATTAGGTGAATGGCACTCAGAATACACGAATACAATAATATTAGCTATTTGGGTGCCCTCACATAACATACAATTTAACTGAACGCATAATAACATAAAACACAATTCCAAAGACAGATTTAAGCTGTGCGGCCGGCCTGTTTTCTTTAAAGTTAGTATGGGCCATAATCCTGAGGCAAGAGGCTAGCAACCAGCCCCCTCCAAAACACTGTGGCGAGGTTGGTTTCGTCACACATGTCAATCTGGGTGATCCCGCCTTCCCAGAGTTCCTTGCCCCATGTCCTCAGTCCTCACATGTGTAGCCGCCATTTTAGTAAAAATTTCGCTTTGTTACCACGAAGCGCAAGGAAATTCGCATTCGTTGTGAATAAACATTTTCCAGAAATTTAGATTGAATTCCACTTCGATTCGCTCATCTCTAGTACTGAATATAATACTTTATTTACTTTATATTGAGCAATCCAATAAGGGTGTTCTCCCTCGTGGCAGGTAAACTCTCTGCTACATTATTTATGTAGGATGCTCTCCTGAAGTATTCAGGTTCACTATGTCCCAGAAGGCATGTAGTGTAAGAAGATAATTAGGCGCCTTTAATCATCCGGCTGTGTCCAGGTGCTTTTAGGCTTCTCCCGCTCACTTGTGCTTATGAAGTCCTTTGGCTAAACTCAGCTCTAATCTTCACTAGTCTTTCTCTATATTCAGACATAAACTTATTTGACTGTGCTGTTCTGCTGTAAATACTGTGTTGATCCTCTCCAGACTTGATCAGGGCCCAGAGGGTGGAAAGACAGCTACATTGTGGACTAGGCCTGTTCTGCTCCTCCATACACTTGCTTCCTTCTCCTCTCCACTTAAATTAACTCTCTGCTCCTCCTCCAACTTACAACCAACTTTATTAGCACACCCTAAGTGATATATGTGATACCAGCACCACCTAGGGGCGAATAGATGTAACGACACTTCCAGCCTGATATTAGGTTTTACAATACATACATTCAATAAATATGCAAAGGTTTAAGGTGTCCACTTATACACACCAGTGGGATGCTGCAGAAACCACCCATAAATTACCCCATTGTAGAAACTACACCCTTCAAGTTATTCAAAACTTATTTTACAAATGTTGTTAACCTTTTAGGTATTCCACAGAAGGAAAGGAGCGTTACATGGTTTTTGGAAGGCAGATTTTGCTAGATCGATTGGTTGAAGCCCCTCAATGCACCCCCTACAGTAGAAACTCCCAAAAGCGACCCATTTTGGAAAATATGGGATTAGGTGACCGTTGATATTTAGGGGTATATATGATGTTTGCAAAAAACTGATTTTATCCCTATAGGACCCTCAGGATACCATAGCAAAATCAAACACGGTCAACTGACCAAACAATCCTTTTAGGGGTCCTATATGTGTGTTAAAACTTCAAAATGTATTATTTACTTTTTAAAAATTTCCTGTTGACCAACATAGGGTTGAATCTTGCACAATTCTCGGGGCATTCCTTTCGCATCGGGGCGGCATCCGCGGCCTCCAAGCAGCTGGGGCGCTGGAGTTCAGGATGCTTTGTTCGATACATCCCGGAGCCTCAGGCAGAGCTGGTCCTAGCTTTCAGCAAGTTGGCAGAGTAATAGGTCAGGCCTGCCCTTCCCTTATCAGTTGGTTTTTGCCCCATTTTTGGCATACTGACCTGGTAAGGCCAAGGCACACCACAGGCCATTTTGGGGAGGGGGGTGGTGGCAGGGCAACTCCCTCTCGCTGAGGCTCTGACCACAAGTCATAAGGCTAGCTGTTGGCTAGCCTGTATTTGTGGGAGGAGCCGGTACCTTTTTAATCGGCTCCGCTCACACAGGCAGGACGTCCCCCGCCCACCCTTTCACTTTCATTCAGTCATTTCATCACTATCAGAGTATGCCCCCTTTTTGGCATACTGACCTGGTAAGGCCAAGGCACACCACAGGCCATTTTGGGGAGGGGGGTGGCGGCAGGCTTGGACCACAAATGTCTGTTATAAATTAACATAAGGATACACCATATCCTCATTCAATAAGAGCCCTTACACTAAAGACTCTAAGGGACATCTAAATCCACCATTGAGAGCACACCACAGTGCATCATACCTGGGGAGCTATTAAACATCCTCTAGGGGAGTAGCACCACAACTCTCTCAGCAGTATCACAATATTGTGCACTTGATACTCAGAGTGCCTGTAATGGCTACAGAGTATTTGTGAGGTAATTGACCTCCCAAATAGAGTGCATAGCGAGTGACAGCAACTATATTACAAGATACATAGTATCTCTTTCAAGCCTGCACCTGTGGCCTGATAGTTTTTAAGTCACCTTTGTGTAATGTCTTCTCCGGAAATTTTTAAAAAGTTAATAAAAGTTAGAAGTTTTAACACACATATAGGACCACTAAAAGGATTGTTTGGTCAGTTGACCGTATATGATTTTTGATCGCTCTTTATTACACTTTTTGTAAGGCAAGGTAAAAATAAAATGGCTGATGCAGCAGTTTTTATATATTTTTTGCTTTTTTACAATGTTCATCTGAGATGTTAGATAATGCGCTATTTTTATAGAGCAGGTTGTGACGAACAATGACAATATCAAATATATCTACTCTGTTTCAGTTTTACATTAAGTATTTATAAAAATTTAAATGGTTAAAGTGGTATGCTGGGGGGTTGCTTGGGGTGCAATTTGTGGACACATGGCCCTATATTTTATCTAGTCAACTGTACTGACCAAGTCAATGGGATCAGGGCCCGAGTACCCAGAGCAGAAAACTGTTTTGTTGAGCCCCCTTCTCCAGCATGTCTGCTATCTGGAAAACTCCAGACTCGAGTACAGGATGGGGAGCCTCTGCCTGTGACAATTCCAGCCTGGACCAGTCATGGTAAGAAGGATCCAGACAGATGGTTTGGGGTATATCAGGTGCTGGAGTCTATAGCCCCAGAAAGAGCCTACACCTCTGTGGACATTGTCATATGCTGCTTCATCAACAAGATTGTCCACAGTACTAAAACCACACAGTCAGTCATGTGGACATTGGGTGTCATCCATAGTAATCACTGCATATGCTTTTCTGCCATCACAATTTGTAACGTCACATTTGTGGCCATAACATACAACTGTTTCTTCTACAAGGTATGGCAACAGGAGATAGTTGACTATATTCAGTAAGTGTCTTCAACATCACCAGATAACCACAATCTTCTGATATGTATATTCACAGTAGGCACTGGTATCATAGTTATAGCCAAGTATGTTAAATATCATTCACACAAAAAGGTGTGGGTCATATAACTTTTAAACCATGGTCTCAAATAACCCACACCTATAAAACTGCACCCTTACTCATGTAAACGTGGCCAGCATTTTACTGTTGGAAATGTGGCAACCATAGTGATGGGATGCTGATGCTTTAAAACAGAAATGCTAGCTACTATTCACATTAGTAACATCACTGCCCTGTTTTAGTGAAATAAATCACCTGATGTGGCACCAGCAACAGAGATTGGCCACTGTTGACCAATGTGTTTGTAAGGTGACAATATGGCACTTAATATAGCCTTTGTTGATTCTCTGTGCCATTCTCCATATTTCATAAGCCATGTCTCCTGTCCACAAGATGGCTGCTGATTCATGGCAGGTCACATGAGCTGTCTCCTCTAATCAAACACAATCGCACTAACCAGTAGTCCAGTTAATTTAAATGGGTGATTCACCTGGTCATGCGACCTGACAGCCATTTTATGGCCAGGACTACTGAGCGAGCACAAACTTGACGAAGGGGCTATACTTTATGAAATACAGAAAATAGTACAGATCAGATGCTATATTAGTAAGCACCATATAATCTTCTTGCAAACAGTGATCAACAGTAACAAGAAAGGAGTCAACCCCTTTAAAGCGCAACAAACTTTGCTTCAATAGTACAGTGTGTACATAAGGAATAACCTTTTCTGGCCACTCAGTTGCATTTGCTATTCTTGTTTTCCTCTGCGCATAGCGAATGGTTTGCAGTTCTCCTAGAAATTATGGATGAAGATTGCCATCTACTGCACACAAAGTATAGGCACTGGCGGATCCAGGAGAGGGGTGGGGCAAGGGGGTAGTTGCCGCCCCCCCAGCAGTTTATCAGAGGCCGGCGCGATGACGTCATGAGCCGTACAGCGCGGGACACAGGCCGGAAGAAGCCTGCATCGCTGCCATGGAGATAAGTATAAGGGTTTTTTTTTTTTTTTTAGATATGCAATAGTTTTAATGGCACATTAGGAGGGGGGGGCTCTTGTTACTGGCACATGATTGGTGGGCACTATAGGGACATCTACTGAGGCCATAAACAATGGGTATTTTATATGGGGGCTCTGTACAGTAGCCTTTTATACTAGGACACATGGTGGGCACTATGGGGAAGAGGAGTACTAAGAAAGGGTATTTTATACTTGCAAATTATGAGGGACACTGAGGGCATTTTATACTGGTATATTATGGGGGCACTAGGAGGGGGGAGCACTATGGGGGCATTTTATACTGGCACATTATGGGGTCACTACAAAAAGTTATTTTTTTTGCATTGTCCCCCAGCCAAAGTGTTGAAGTGGTGTCTGAGATCCAAGGGCCAAGCAATTGTAAGTTTTCATGTGAAATATGTTTGTTCGACACATATCATACACTGCAGTATACCTCTACACTGTAGTCTTGTGGCGGCAGACAGAAAATAATCTGGAAGTGCCCCTCCCGAGACCAGACTCTGGATCCGCCACTGATTATAGGAGAACCCGCTTCCTAATGTTACTCATTCAGAAGCCCCAGAATCATGAAGGGCATTAGAGGAGCACTGATCTGTAGGGAATGGAAAGGAGGGGGTGGTGCGCAAGAGGCAAGACCTTACACAGGGATTTGAAGTGTTTCCTCATGTGTAGATTTCTGAAAGAACTGCACATTTACTACTTTATATATTCCACACCTTGATGTGATGTTGTGAATAACAACCCCTGACCCAAATCAGTGCTTTAAATCGATAAACATATCCAAACAGGTAGATAAAGCAAGAGCCACAACAAACATTTTAATGCTGCAAAGCCAGTTAAAGAACATCCATGATCATATGCTACATACAAGGTAATGTTGGAATCAATAGCCATGTTACATTTTTTGCAGGTTAACCTCCAAGTGCCATGTCCTTCTGATAGTACAAGATGATATGATCACATTCAGGGCAGAGCAGCAGAAGGATGATGGAATCCCCCTGCTGAGAGGAGTTCACTTTGCCATGTACCACACTTCATTGTGGCGGTTGAAAAAGTTCAAAAGGAGAATTGTAGCCAGCACGTATGAAGTATGTATCATCAAACTGCAGACCAAGGATCCTCAGGCTCTCTGCTAGGGCTTTAGCTTGCTCAGCATATGCTTCATTTAGGGCATATCCTCCAAAAGACCTAAGAATAGAAAGTTGACATGAACATCCAACAGAAGGACAATATACATATAGTGGGGGGGGGGGGGGGGGGCTCATGCGCAATTTATCAAACCGGTGTGAAGTAGAACTGTTGCAATAGTCTATAACATTGAGATTCCACCTTTCATCTATGGGCAACCAAGCCAATTCTTCTTTACCCCAATTTGATGAGTCGCCCCTTAAATTTAGCTTTTCAGAGTTACTGCTGTATCCTTGCTCAGGACATATCTCCACCTCAATAAGACAGATCTACACCTGCGTCTAAAGCCTGCATCCAGGGGTTATTACATGGTTAACATGCATTAGAGGGTGGAAACTCAGGACATGAGGGGGGACACTACTTGTCACAACAGAACAAATGGACCATGATCTGAACCAGTAGTGACTTACTTGACATATACAGAAGCTGCAGGATATGTATCCAGGTAAACTTCAGGGTCTGTAGGTCTTGGAGGATTCTCCACAGCATGTAGCACAAAGAAGGACATTGTGGCATTCTTAGTTGATGGTAGTTCCAGTGGAAAATCCATTACCACAGGTACTGTCATACTCATCTTCAGCCCTATGGAAAGGAAGCAGACTGAGAAGTGAGACATTTCACAGACACTGGACAGAACATGCATTCACAGTCAAAACCCCTTCACTGGACAGCTAAATCTCAGTACATCTTGTCCACATGACTGGTTCTCTTTAAGATGGCCACCATATTTATAGGGCTGCGACATCACCGGGCTGGTTGCATGCATGGCAATATGGGTCATCCTGCCTTCCCAGAGTTTTAGCTGGCTAGCCTCCATGTTAAGAAAAATTGTGATTACCACGAAGCGTGAGGAAATTTGCATTAAGAACCAAATTTTTTTCTTGAAATTTGGAGTGAATGTGACAGGTTTGATTCACTCATCTCCATTTATTACTACAGAGATTCAGCTTAAGATCATATTAAACTAAAGTCAGTCAGGATCATAATCCCTGACAAGCAGAGAAGAGGATGAGGGAGCTCTTTACCTCAGTGTTCTGAAGTGACTAATCCTCCTGTGGGATTAGGACAGGTTTAGTACTAACAGGACGGTGGCCATTTTTTTTTTCTCCTAATAATTGCTCCTATTATATCTAAGGAAAAGGCATTTGGGAATATATTAAGTTATATTTAAGCATTTCATTTTCTTATTTCCTGGAGAACCCCTTTAATGCTGTAGAAAATGGCTCAAGTTTTACAAAAAAATAAATTGAATGCAATTTTATGCAAAAATGAGTAACATGCAATAAAGTCCCCAAAAAGGTGCACATAGCATGAAAATACAGGATCTACATAATGTATCAGTAGTTTGATGTCCCAGAGACTAGTATACCCCATTGTCACCTTACAGAACTGGATGCCTTTTCTTATAATGGTTTTTAACTAATTGTTTTGTGCAAATCAAAGCAGTCACCCAATTTGTTCTAACATGGTTTCAATCATTTAGATGGCAAGAATAAGGTTTCAAAACAGAGCCCCACAATATGAGAGTTAGCAGACAACATACCTTTAGCATTGTCCCCAGAGATGTATTTAAACAAACGGTTGAAGCTGGTCACCATCCCCATGTCAAAAATGTACTTGTCTAGTGGAGTAGTCACCCAATGAGTTTGTTCATACCGACGAAGTTCAAAGTCCTGAAAATGTGGGAGTTCAGATAAAATACAAGAAAGCAAGCAACTTGGCCAGTTAAAAGGCAAGCAACTACTTTCATTTTGCATAAGATATAGGAAAGGGTTAATTACTCCTACTGGTAATTGTCCCCCACCCAGCCATAGCATCTACAACAGAACTCACAGGAGGGTGTCCCCACCCCCAGAACAGGAAGCCACATAGAAGCATAGGATTTTTAAAAGCCCTCCTCACCTTACCTGGTTCAGTCAATTAGAAAGGACATGGAAGTGATGCAAGAAAAAAAAAAAAAAAAAAAAAGGAATTAATGGAATCTGGTTGAAAGAAAGAAGTCTTTCCAGGTTCTTAAATAAAATACTAGACGTTATTGATTTTTTTTGGCTTTGCAACATTGTGGACATTTCTGCGTCTGACAACCCCTTTTGTTTTAAGGAGAGGTGTTCAACCTCCAGGATGTCAGGTGGAGTTGAGCCACTCTGGGGTAAAATACAAGACCTTGAAGGCTTGGGACTGTTGAAGTGTCAAACACTTCTGCAGATGGTTTCTTCTTTTGCTAAAGCTAAGATCTTGGCCAGGGCCTATTCAAGGATTTTTGCACACACAAGCGAAGGATTTTAGGTTTCTTTGCGCCCCCCCTCCCAGAAAAGCAGTTTTCCCAGAACAGTCTTCTGAGGAGTCAGTGTCAATACCTGACATAAATTTCCCATTTATTCAATACTGTAATCAGAATTTAAAGATATGAGAAGTGAGAAGTGGATGTCATGGGGAAGATGGAGTCAACCACTGCACCGACCTCTTCCTTAGTACTTATAGTATTAAGGAGGGAAGGTGAAGGATTTTCTTCATATTGCATACTTTTTGCGTCCAGCTTCTCCCACGGCTGGTTTAGAAGTCATGACCTCTCAGCTCCAAATTAAAATAGGGCCAAATAAATTGAGAGACCAGCACCTACACCAGGAGCAAGACCTTAACCAGATCACAAAAGTGAGGTTTAGCAAATAAATTGCATAAATCTCTACCAGGTAGGAGAGGAGACTTACCTGTCTGAGGGCAATGGTAGCAGGATCCCCAGGCTTGTGGGCAGGCTCCACAGTACATCAGAGCATGGGCGGAAGTGAATTTGAACTTCCCACTGCAAATATCCAGCGCCAGCTGAATCCAAATGGCCAAGCCCTGCAAGCCTGGGGTTGCCTAGCAAATGAGGGTTTACACCAAGGAACGGGGAAGAGGCCATGCATCCCTGCAACGACCCTCCTGCACTGGGGAAAATATAGACGTTGTGTAGTCACAGCATTCCTGACACTCCAGGAGGAGCTTCCAAATGCACCTGAGGACAGAAAACAACTGAAAATCCTGCATCTACGTTCCAGTCCTGGGAGTGGGGACACCTTCCTGTGAGTGCAGTTGTGGAGGTGCTGTGGAAAAACCCATGATTTACTTCAGAGGAGGATTCTTCCATTTCTCAAATCCTCCCCAGCTCATCAACTCTGGATTCACCTTAGTTAAGATAATGCTGCATTGAGAAGGCAGTCTAAGTTATGCAAAATTCAATTAAAGTGATTCTATCACTTTTACCCTATAGAGATGCGGACATGCACGGGTAGATCACCACTAGCATGTCCGCAAGATACCTGTCCCATATCTGAGTGGTTTTAGTGAATGTAAAAAAAAAAAAAAAAAGTATTCATTTTTACACTCAATAAAACCACTCAGATATGGGACAGGTATATTGCGGACATGCTAGCGGCGATCTACCTGTGCATGTCTGCATCTCTATAGGGTAAAAAAAGGTGACAATCCCTTTAAGGGATGAGGAGTGGGGGTTGTTGGAGACAGGCAGAGAAGTAGAGGGACCTAGCACTGCTGGCTTATTAGAGATTTAAGGTCTTAAATCCTTCATGATTTGCACCATACATGTAAATGACTGCTGCTTCTGTGGGTTTGCTACAGTTAGGACACATTCACACAACTGGCCAGCCCAAAAACAGTTTCTGTATTTCCCAGACTAACCACAAGCTGAACGTCCCATCAGGTGATTATAAACCCATGAAGAGACTGCATCACTAAACGTTAGCATGCAGCGAGTTTGGGTCAGGGGAGCTGCAGTTCACACACGTTTTTTTCTGGAACAATTATAGTCATTAGAATCTGGCCTTTGGGAGCAGGTCCAAGGTTATCCATGTATAGCCCGATGTAAAAACCTGATGACAGGTTCTCATTAATTTCTTGGCAACCACCTATAAGTCTACATTAGGGTTGAGCGAATAGAAGTACCTGCAGTGGATTTCGATCAGAATTTCAGGAAAAATAAATAAATAATTTGATTCACCGTAAAGCTGGGGTGGCCGGGTCTAGCACAGTGTTAAAAACAGAAGACATGCTACAGTTTTACCTCACCCCCAGGTGTGATCTATCAAAACCACCATTATTGAAAGGAAAAAAATAAAAATTATATTTTACACATACACACCTCATTTTGAATTGCCCACTTGCCACAACTTAATATGGCATACAATGTAGTGGGATTAGAACATTACAACTCGTCCTGCAAAAAACAAGCCCTCATATGGCTGTGTGAACAGCAAAAAAAAAAAAAAAAAAAGTGTTATGGCTCACTGAAAATGCAAAAAGTAAAAAATCTTTAGTATCCAAGGGGTCAGCAATTCAGACTGACAAAACAGTGCAGTCGCATTAGGTTAACAGAGCAAGCTGTAGCCCACACAGCTACGCAGCACTGAACCACATGTGGTCAACTCATAACCCAAGACAACACATACGTTATTGCATCAATAAAATGTGTTCCCTAGTTTATCCCTTCATAAACTCCATGTGAACAAAAGACAATTGGTAACAGATCAGAAGTTGTGCATACTCTGACCAACAGGCTCCACATAGTATCAAAGCAACAAAGTACCACCTTAAGCAAAATAATGCAGATTTTTATTGCCCCAAATACATAGTTTTTTAGACAATATGACATTAAACAATTTGAGATGTTCTTCTCAGAAAGGGGACTCAATGCTCAGGAATGGTTGTGTAGCTTGGACAACTCCCTGGGGAGTCATGGCTGCCTGCCATATAGGTGCTGCACTCCAACACACAAGGGTCAGTGTCATAAAAACCTGGATTTACCCATTAGTACATTTTTTAGAGCGTGGAGGGAAACTCATGAAAACAAATGCCATGGAGTTGCTGCCCTTATGTTTAACCCCTGGTCCCCAATGCTGCAGAGCACCAGTGCCAACATTATGGATAGTTTCACACAAGAGTGTTTTTTTTGCAGAAAACACTCCATGTGAGCATCATTCCCTGGCCTGAACACTGCTTTTGGGATAGACACCAGGCATTATTGCAAGTATTTAACTACCATAGTGGCAGACCATGTGACTGCTATAGGGCCCAGTGCAAGAGGGGACCCAGTTGGGAATAATCCCCCAGTATGTTGATGGAAGAGAAGCTGATCATTTTACAACATTAGGTGGAAACATTAATAAGTGAATGGACAACAATAAATCATTAGACATGCCATGGCTCCAGCTCTGAACAAAGAATAAATGATAAAATCCACCCCACTACACCCACAGCCCCTTCCCCATACTTACATAATATTGTTTCACCAGCTGATACTTTGGACAATCATAATGGCCACAAAATGGAGGCAACGCATTCTGACTGGAGACATCAGACGCTTGCACTGCAAGCCCCAGTACAGCGAGCAGCCCCAGCAGAAGTCTTCTCCTCATCTCCATGTCTGGATGTGTCTGTGGAGGAGCTCAGCTGCTGATATAGGAGGTGGATATGGGTGGAGCAGAGAACTCGTTTAACTTTCCCAATCAGCAAGTTAAAGTAAGGTTAGGACTACATGGCGACATTTGTTGCACGACAATAGGGGTATAACAACATTGTGACATGTATTGTAAAGATAGTCTTCAGTGTCGCAGTGTAACTTGGATGGATTTTTGGCGACTGTCATGTTGCAGTCGCAGTATGTCACATATCACAGTGCGACACCATAGAGCAAGGCTGGCCAACCTGCGGCTCTCCAGCTGCCGTAAAACTACAACTCTCACCATGCCCTGCTGTAGGCAGACTGGGCATGCTGGGAGTTGTAGTTTTGCAACCGCTTGAGAGCCGCAGGTTGGTCATACCTGCAATAGAGTATCATTACAATTGATGTCATGCAACATGAATGTCGCACGACACATGTCGCCGTGTAGCTGTAGCCTAAGGGCTTGGCTACACAATAGCATTTGTTACATGACATTTTTTTTAGTCAGCAGCGTCACACCTGCGACATGCTGAGACTGCGTGCAACTCACACACAAACGTGGTTGTGTCGCAGCATGACTATCATTACAAAAAATGTTGCCGGACGGTGCTGCGACATACTGTAAATGCCACAGTGTAGCTGTATCCCAGGCTACAATACGAATTTTTGTAGCGCAACTGATTGATTTTAACCATTGAATGACAGCTGCAGTCCACAAGATTGCATTCAACTAAACGCATTCATTAGGACTGCAGCTGTCATTCAATAGTTAAAATCAATCAGCTGCGCTACAAAAAGTCGCAGTGTAACCCAGGCCTTACGCACGGACTCCAGATGATATATCATCAGTATTGTCTCCAGTATTGCTTCAGTATTTCATGAGGATATATATGCGTATTCCTTCCTCCCTGCATTTTTGATGCACTCCCACACCCTGTAATGGCCGCATTTGGAAACAAATGCGCAAAGAAAATGCTGCAGATTTTACATACTGACAGAAATCATACTCCCACATGAATAGCCCCATTTATTAACATTAGCAGCAGCTTCTGGTACATAAAATCCAGGCCATATATACGGATTGCAAATACGCTTGTGTGAAAGCGGACTAATTCAGAGCCAGAATACGATAGATTTCAGTCAGCTCGTGTGAAAGCGGACTTTTTTGGCATAAAAGAAAACAGGCGTATTGACAAGACTTGTCTTTAATTTGCGCCTCATTTATTATCCCTTAATAAATCAGTGGGGTCATTTATTAAGATTGGTGTTTTAGACGCTGGTTTTAATAACCCTGCGCTGGTGCTTGATGCACCTAAGTTATGTAGAGGCGGCGGTCGTACGACTTGCTTAAATCTACGCCAGCTCCATTTAAAGAGTAACTAAAGTGCAACTTTCCCTGTGCACTTAAAATCCCTTTTCTGTACTCCTCTGACTTGTCAGCGGTGTACGGAGTACGGGCTCTACAGTATATGAATGGGGCCACAGCGCATGGAGTACGGGCAGAAATGCACATTGCTGCTCCTGCCGTGCCCCATGGAGGTTCACTAAATGCCGGCATAGCACATGTGTACCCTGTAACCATGTGCTATTGCAACGCCCAGGGACCGCGTCTGGGGTAAGCCTTGCCCCTTAGAAGGTTTTTCCAATATATGTCCCTCTGATAGAACAAGTTGTTGTGACACCAGTTGCATTGAAGCAATGAGGACATGGGGCCCCCTTTAAGTATTGTGGTGTCCCAGGGTAGGAATGCCAGAGTGGTGTAGGTGGGCCTACAATGTCCGTGTAGATGTGATAGGCACGTGTCACGGTGCTCGTACCTGGATACTCTGGATCCCAGGCGTGGTCGTCTGTTACAGTGTAAAAGGGGTTGCTTGGATGATGAAGGAAGTAGAATAAATGGAGTCCAGACGCAGTAACGTTGAACACAGCTTTGCTTGAATAAACTTGCATCAGAAAACAATCTTTCAAACTTTTCCTTGCGAAAGTATCACAGTTCAGACTATAACCCATCTGTATGTATTGATTTATATAAGGTGGCAAATTCTAGTACTCAAAATCACAGGCTACCACCCTTAAAACTTAGCTTTTAATATTATCTAAAATATAAAATATACAAAGAACCCTCCAACATAGAACAAAATAATGAACAAACACAAAAAATGGAGTAATAGCGCTTGGTTAATAGTTTATATTCGGGTTAGTATATGACAGGGGTGGGGCCTAATAATAAGCTATGGGCTCTCTCCCTATAGCTGACCCTCTAACTATTCATACCCTGCCTATAAACTTAATAGCCGCCCGATAGGTGCGATCCGTATCAGGAACCTCCTGGATGCCCTAGGATGGCCCTGATTAGGGATGTCTCTGATGGCTAATGTATGCTATCCTATTGATAAACCACTGGTATGATACCTAGCGACTACATCAAAAACAGATATACTATAAGAAAGTACAGATATACTATAAAAGGGTATGAATTCTAGAACAAAGATCCAGAAATAGATTATGTGATAGTCAATCCATTTCCTAGTTGTAATCATAGATGCTTATTGTCAGTTATCAAATAGCACATAAGTCACCCTTTAGTATAGCAGAGTGTTTTGCGTCAACCAGGTTTGGTGACACCAATATCCCTTAGATACACGAATAATAGGATGCCATCTAGATTGATTACCTCATCGTCCCAACGCGTTTCACCCTTATTGTCTTTGGGTTCTTCAGGGGACAAATTACACACAAAATGATAGGGGTATAAAGTAGTGCCTTAATATTTAGATGATATTTAAATTGGTAGTATATGACATTAATAGAAGATTGTCTACTTGCGTATCACAGACGTGGGTAGTATACCCAATATCTTCCTATAGTAACAGCCACCTGGTTATGGCTGGCCTCTGATTGTAGACGTGTCTGCAATGTGTATATCCAATACAGGTTATATTTCCGAGGGTCCGGTATTCAGAGCGACATAGTGGTACTTCACATGCATCTCAGCCGAATTATGGTTGATATATCAATATATATATGGGCCCAATAGGTCAAAATAGACTGCTGATGTATTATAATGCAATCTGTAGGGCAGTCTGTCCATGTGTATGCGGCGTCCGATAGCCTCCAGGCATCTGCAGTGACTTTTTCTTGGTCATCAGCAGACTTTGGCTTAACTTTTGGATGGCAAACACAATCAGTCTGCTACGTCTATATTCTCTCAGCTCTGCTATGTTGGCTGGATTAAATATAACTTTTACTTTTCTGCTGTAGACTTTCTGTAGTCTGACTTTGTCTTTATCTTGATATCTTGGTCTTTATCTTGATCTCTGTTTAGGGAATCTTTCTTTCTTCCTGACTTCAATCTCACTTTAGCATGGCTTTAGGCAATGCAAGCACAGGAGGGGACAAGCAACCATAAGAACTCACAGGCAGGGCCTGTCCGGACAGGACAAGGCCTGCTTCCTTCCCCAGCAGCCCCAGCAGGGGACAAGCTGGACGTCAACCTCTCCCCACGGGGGGTAGGCTGGAACTCACTCTCCCTAGCTAGACTGAACTAACTCCTCCTTTTGACTACAGAGGGCTAGAATGGAAACTAGATTCTACTCTAGGCAAAGTAGCTCTGCCAATGTTGCCGCCATCTGCTGGTGAACCAGGCACATTACATTTAAAACAGTTTCATAGAAAATACATACACAATATGCAGGATATGGCAGTTGATACACAAAATGACACAGGATGCACCATTAAAGATAGTGGGGGCTAGACAAAGGTGGTAATGCCGCTCTGGGGCTTTACATTCCCCGTCACTTAAGAGCCAAGCCGCCCTCGGCTTAGGGTACACACAAATACCAATATAAATATGCTCTCAGGGTACCAAAATAAGAGTTAAGTGCTGCATGATAAGACATACAAGGACTGACATTAAGACGGCTACCACAAGGTATCTCTGCCTGTAGGAATAGGGTGTCCCTCTCAGGTATAACCAGAGAACCAAACGATGTGTATCGGGCCACTAATACCAAAGAAAGCACAGGGGTGTCTTTACTCTGTATTCCCACCACTATGCAATGAAAACGCCTGCAAACAGAAGGATGGCATTATCCTGTATTCCCTTCCAGCAACAAGGCCTAATTATGCTTTACGCTTCGTCACCTTGATGAATAAAACAGGTAGCTAAACACTTTTCCTAAGCCGGTCCAATAGGCTTTAGGACATATACAACCTTGGCAAAACACAAGGTGTAAATTAGGAGGATGAGTCACACTTAAAGCTCTACAGTGAAGACTATTTTAGGAGGAAGAGCCTTTTCCCTTATGATCCCAAACACACATAATAGCAGCGGGTTACCCTTAACAGTGTTAGATCTGCTTGGCACATAACCACTCGGTTCCTTTAAAGTTAAGGACCGTTAGTTTTTAACTGTACTCAAAGGCGATCCATAATGAGCAAGGCAATGTTAGATCTGCTTGGAACATACACTCACCTAAAGAATTATTAGGAACACCTGTTCTATTTCTCATCAATGCGATTATCTAGTTAACTAATCACATGGCAGTTGCTTCAAAACATGTAGGGTTGTGGTCCTGGTCAAGACAATCTCCTGAACTCCAAACTGAATGTCAGAATGGGAAAGAAAGGTGGGCTACAACAGCAGAAGACCCCACCGGGTACCACTCATCTCCACTACAAATAGGAAAAAGAGGCTACAATTTGCACGAGCTCACGAAAATTGGACTGTTGAAGACTGGAAAAATGTTGCCCGGTCTGATGAGTCTCGATTTCTGTTGAGACATTCAAATGGTAGAGTCCGAATTTGGCGTAAACAGAATGAGAACATGTATCCATCATGCCTTGTTACCACTGTGCAGGCTGGTGGTGGTGGTGTAATGGTCTGGGGGATGTTTTCTGGGCACATTTTAGGCCCCTTAGTGCCAATTGGCCATCGTTTAAATTCCACGGGCTACCTGAGCATTATTTCTGACCATGTCCATCCCTTCATGACCACCATGTACCCATCCTCTGATGGCTACTTCCAGCAGGATAATGCACCATGTTACAAAGCTCGAATCATTTCAAATTGGTTTCTTGAACATGACAATGAGTTCACTGTACTAAAATGGCCCCCACAGTCACCAGATCTCAACCCAATAGAGCATCTTTGGGATGTGGTGGAACGGGAGCTTCGTGCCCTGGATGTGCATCCCTCAAATCTCTATCAACTGCAAGATGCTATCCTATCAATATGGGTCAACATTTCTAAAGAATGCTATCAGCACCTTGTTGAATCAATGCCACGTAGAATTAAGGCAGTTCTGAAGGCAAAAGGGGGTCCAACACCATATTAGTATGGTGTTCCTAATAATTCTTTAGGTGAGTGTATATTAACCTATTTAGAGGCAGTTCCTAATGACCAAGCAATACAGTGCTAACCATCTGGTGACCTGAAGAAAGTGCAAATGCCATACAATAATGCATATTGAATCACATTGCTGTACCTGAAAAAGAATACACACAATGGGCACAATATACTTGCTGAAAATGCAAAAACGTTAGTGCAAATAGATAAGGCAATAAAACACAGTGCAATGCATTCACATTACAGTCCATTTTTCTTCCGAGCTTGAGGTGATGTGCACCATACTGGAACTTTAAATGCATCAAAGTCTCTTAAGAGTAAAAGAGTCTTTTGTAATCCATAGGAACAAAGCAATGTCAATGTTGGCAATCCAGGGGAATAATGTCACTTGTAATCCAAATGAGGTAGCAAAAAGTCATTTGTAATCCACATAAGGTAACAATGTCAATTGTAATCCACAAGGGTAGAAAAGTCATTTGTAATAATCCAAATAGGTAAGAATGTCAATTGTAATCCACATGGGTAGAAAAGTCAGGAGCACAGGTCATGAGTAGTGTTGAGCGAACTTGTGTTTTAAGTTCGGCGTCTAAAGTTCGGGTTCGGGTTATCGAAGTATCCCGTTATGGATTCCGCTACCACGGACCATAACGGAATTTAGAATCCATAACGGGATACTTCGATTACCTGAACTCGAACTTTAGACGCCGAACTTAAAACACAAGTTTGCTCAACACTAGTCATGAGAACCATTAGGCAAAGAGGCTCCCAAATAACCTGAAAAAGGGGGAAAAGGGAATTTTGGCACTGTCCGGTTTAACTGGGAGATAACTGATGTTGCTGGGGGGAGTCAGTGGTTTTTGATTTTGTAGAGATGGTGAAGATAGTCCAGCTCCCTAGAGGAGAGACTGGATGTCTTCGTTGCTACTAGAGCTGGAGAACTGTATAAGAAGTTTGTCTTCTCTCTGAAAATCCATTAATTTTTTTGCCGCTGGTGACAGCGACATAACCTGTGCTACATCTCCTGTATAACGTTTGCGCATCATAAATATCAGTGGCATTGAGTTAATTTTTTTTACTGCTGGAGAGAGCAGCGACATTACCTGCGCTACATGTCCTGTATAAAATTTGAGCATCCTAAATATCAGTGACATTCAGTTTAATTTATTTGCGCATACACTTACAAAACCTGCGCTACTGTACGTGTGACATACTTGCAAGCATATATACCATTTAATATGCTTAAGGCGAGCAGTAAGGGACCGGGAAGTGGCCATGATGCTGATGGTGCACGCAGAGGCCATGGCCCTGGGCACAGTGAAACTGTGCCTGCTGCCAGAGCACAAGAAACACACTCATCCACGATACCTAGCTTCATGTCCCAGTTTGCAGAGCGACGCAGGACACCACTCTCGAACTCACACTAGTGCGACCAGGTGGTTGGTTGGATTGCAGCAGATAATGCTTCCAGTCAGTTAAGCACCACCCTGTCTTCCACAAAGTCCGGTCTCAGTAGCCATGAGTCTGGTCAAGAGAATCCTCACCCTGATCCTCCTTCCTCCCACCATGGAGAGTCATGGCAAAGAAGTGATCCCACACTCGGATATTCTGAGGAGCTCTTTTCATCACCATATCTTGATTTGGTCCTCTTGCCAAGCCCACTTGAAGAGGGATATGAGGAGATCTTGTGCACTGATTCACAAACTCTTGAGCATGCACAGTCAGAAAAGGATGATGGTAGGGAACGGCAATTAGTGTTTCACGAGGTGGATGATGATGATGGAACACAGTTGCCAATAAGTCAACCGCAATTAGTGTCTCAAGGGGTTCATGATGAGGATGAGACACAGTTGTCAATGAGTGAGGTTCTTGTTAGGTCAACAAGTCGGGAGGATGACCAGAGTGAGGAAGTGGAAGAGGAGGTGGTGGATGATGAAATCACTAACCAAACCTGGGAAGGTGGCAAGCCTAGTGAGGACAGCAGTACAGAGGGGGAGGGATCCGCAGCACCGCAACAGGCAGGAAGAGGCAGAGGGGTGGCAAAAGGGAGAAGGCATGCCACACCAAACAGGCCCTCAACTGTTCCCCGTAGCACCCCCTTGTGGCAATCTCCCTTGCTAATGGGTAGGTGTTCAGCAGTCTGGTGCTTTTTTGAGGAAAGTGCAGACGATAAAAGAATTGTCATTTTCAACCTGTGCCGTACCAAAATGAGCAGCGTGAACACTAGCAACCTAACAACCACCAGCATGATCTGCCACATGTCATCAAAGCACCCTAATAGGTGGGCCAAACGCCCGGGTCCACAATCAGTGTCTGCGGGTCACACCACTGCCTCCTCTTCCCTGTGTTATGTGCTGGCCAATCCCCTGTCCAAGATGCCTCCCACCCTGCACCTGGATCTTCCCAAGCACCATCATCTATCATATCTACTTCTGTGTCCTAGCGCAGCGTACAGATGTCCATACCCCAGGCTTTTAAATGAAAGCGCAAATACTCAGCCACCCACCCACAGGCCATAGCACTAAATGTGCAGCTTTCACAATTGCTGGCCCTGGAAATGTTGCCATTTAGGCTTGTGGACACAGAGGCTTTCCGCAGCCTGATGGCGGTGGCCATCCCTCGTTACTCAGCCCCAGACGCCACTATTTTTCCCCGTATGCCATCCCCGCCTTACACAAGAATGTGTCCCGTAACATCACCCGTGCCCTGAACAAAGCAGTTATTGGAAAGGTCCACTTAACGACTGACACATGGACAAGTGCTTGTGACCAGGGACGCTACATTTCCCTGACGGCACACTGGATCAGCGTCCTCAGTGATCCCTCTGTGCCTTACAACTATTGGGTGTCCAAGCTGGACTTGTGGCACGAACTGGCGTTCTACACGTTGGATGTGTTGGCTTGCCCTGCCGCCAGCGTTTTGTCAGAGCGGTTATTTAGTGCTGCTGGGGGCATAATAACTGATAAGCGCATCCGACTATCAACTGAAAATGCTGACAGGACGTCTCCTCTCCACCAGAGGAAAGCGGCTAAACATAAAGGCACTTTAAATGTGGCTTTTATGGTGTATTGAATGCACTGTATTCCCATACACCCCTTCCATCACAAAAAAGGGTATATGGTTCAATCTTCCTTTTCTCCTCCTCCTCCATCATATCAACATGCTTATTAGGCTGCCCTCGCTCCTAATGTTTTAGAGGGTCAGCTCAGCAGCAGACCCTTAACCCTAATTTTTTAGGTGGTCAGATCAACAGCAGGCCCTCGCCACTAATGTTTTAGAGGGTGCTTCAATAATCCGCAGCGGAGTGCTGCGGATTATTGAAGCATCTGGATGAGTTGGGACCACCAGCCAGGATCCCTATCTGCGTGCACCACCCGACTTGAAGTCTATCTACTGGTCCGTACCCAAGTATGTGGGATAAGTAGTGCTGCAAATCTCTGAGGTTTTCCAATGTTTTAGAGGGTCACCAGCAGGCCCTTTCACCTAATGTTTTTGAGGATCACCAGCAGGCCCTTGCTCCTAATGTTTTAGAGGGTATGCTGCTAAGCAGATCCTAATGTTTTAGATGGTCATATCAGCAGCAAACCCTCACCCCTAATGTTTTAGATGGTCAGATCAGCAGTAGGCCCTCGCCCCTAATGTTTTAGAAGGTCACCAGCAGGCCCTTGCTCCTAATGTTTTTGAGGGTTACCAGCAGGCCATTGCTCCTAATGTTTTAGAGGGTCAGCTCAGCTCAGCAGCAGACCCTCCCCCCTAATGTTTTAGACGGTCAGACCAGCAGCAGACCCTCAACCCTAATGCTTGAGAGAATCAGCTCAACAGCAGACCCTCACCCCTAATTTTTTAGATGGTCAGTTAAGCAGCAGGCCCTCGACCCTAATGTTTTAGAAGGTCACCAGCAGGCCCTCGCCCCTAATGGTTTAAAGAGTCACCAGCAGGCCCTTGCTCCTAATGTTTTAGAGGGTGAGCTCAGCAGCAGACCCTCACCCCTAATGTTTTAGATGGTCATATCAGCAGCAGACCCTCACCCCTAATGTTTTAGATGGTCAGATCAGCAGCAGTCCCTCACCCCTAATATTTAAGATGGTCAGATCAGCAGCATACCCTCATCCCTAATGTTATAGATCGACAGATCAGAAGAACACCCACTCCCCTAATGTTTTAGATGTTCAGATCAGCAGCAGACCCTCACTCCTAATGTTTTAGATGGTCATGACTCATATCAGCAGCAGACCCTCACCCCTAATGTTGCAGATAGTCAGATCAGCAGCACACCCACTCCCCTAATGTTTTAGATGTTTAGATCAGCAGCAGACCCTCACCTCTAATGTTTTACATGGTCAGATCAGCAGCAGACCCTCACCCCTAATGCTCTAGATGGTCATGACTCATATCAGCAGCATACCCTCATCCCTAATGTTGCAGATAGTCAGATCAGCAGCACACCCACTCCCCTAATGTTTTAGATGTTCAGATCAGCAGCAGACTCTCACCCCTAATGTTTTAGATGGTCAGATCAGCAGCAGACCCTCACCCCTAATGTTCTAGATGGTAATATCAGCAGCAGACCCTCACCCCTAATGTTTTAGATGATCAGATCAGCAGCAGACCGTCACCCCTAATATTTTAGATGGTCAGATCAGCAGCATACCCTCATCCCTAATGTTATAGATCGACAGATCAGCAGCAGACCCTCACCCCTAATGTTTTAGATGATCAGATCAGCAGCAGACCCTCACCCCTAATGTTTTAGATGGTCATAGCTGCAGAAGACCCTCACCCCTAATGTTTTAGATGCAAACACTGGGAAACAGCCGGCACTCCTCTCCTCTCTTGCGTCGTGGTGCTCGCGTCTAGGGTATGAACAAACCCGCTTCAATATTCAGAAAAAAATATTGTGCGTGCAGCCTACCCTGATGTTGTTGAATTCAGAAATGTACCGATGATTTGCTACAAAAGAACCAGAAATATCAGGGATACAATTGTTAAAGCTGATATAGGTGGCAGTAAGATGCCACGTCAACTTTTTTTGTCCTCTCCAAAAAAGGGCACCTTCCCGTGTCTGCAGTGTGTCCATTGCTCAGCAGTAATTAAGGGTGAAACCTTTTCTCAACCGCACACAGGTAAAAAATTCCCGGTTAAGGGATTTTTTACTTGTGATAGCAATTACGTAGTATACCTGTTGAAATGCCCCTGTGGTTTGATATATGTTGGTGAGACATCTGTCAGAATGAAAGATAGGTTCAGTAATCACAAGTCCAGTATACGGAAGAAAAATCTGCTATTGCCTATCCCCTTTCATTTTGACAGATGTTCTCACAACATATCACAATTGAGATTTCAAATTATTGAACAGATACAGCAACCACGTAGAGGTGGCAACAGGTTACTAATGCTTAAAAAACGGGAAAGCTATTGGATTCACACTCTGCAGACTCTGGAACCAAAAGGTCTCAATCGAGACTATGAAGTGAGTTCCTTCCTATGAGGTATTAAATATTAAATATTAAATACTGCTCATTGTTGTATATTACCGGTCTATCAATTTTTTGTTTCTTTTTTAGTCACAGAAAAAATGAAAAATGAAAATAATGAAAATAATATGAAATATATGGAAAATTCCTTGAATTATGTTCAGCCTGTAAGAGATGGAGAAGTCTCAGGATTATAGATTATATATTTTGGTTTGAATTGGCTTCTATGTATCTGTTTGCACCACATGCTTGCCACCTTTATTTTTTTTTTCTTCTCCTTCTATATAAATATATTATAAGTATCTATTCATTAATGTGATCACTGTTTCAAGTGATCTGTCTTCAGTTACAATGTTTTGTTTCATTTTGTATACATATAGTTACCATGACAACATCACGTCTGAACGCCGGATACCGCGCTCTATTTAAATTGCTTTGTAATTCAATTCATTATGCTTGACAAAGGCTCATTGTTGAGCCGAAACACGTGTTGCTTTGAATGCTTTGAATAAAGCTACCTGAATCGTCAAGTGAGTGCCGGTCTTTTTTTCTGAATAATGTTTTAGATGGTCAGATCAGCAGCAGACCCTCATTACTATTGTTTTAGATGGTCAGATCAGCAGCAGATCCTCACCCCTAATGTTTATGGTCAGATCAGCAGCAGGCCCTCGCCCCCTAATGTTTTAGAGGGTCGACAGCAGGCCCTTGCTCCTAATGTTTTTGAGGGTTGTCAGCAGGCCCTCCAGATGTTGCAAAACTACAACTCCCAGAATGCCCAGGCTACCTACAGCTATCAGCCTACAGCAGGGCATGGTGGGAGTTGTAGTTTTACAACAGCTGGAGAGCCTCAGGTTGGCCATGCCTGTTTTAAAGGGTCAGCTCAGCAGCAGACCCTCACCCCTATTGTTTTAGATGGCCAAAGCAGCAGCAGACCCTCACCCCTAATGTTCTAGAGGGTCAGCTCAGCAGCAGACCTAGATGATTATAGCACCAGCAGACCCTCAACCCTAATGTTTTAGATGGTAAGATCAGCAGCAGACCCTCACCCCTAATGTTTTAGATGATCAGATCAGCAGCAGGCACTCGCCCCTAATGTTTTAGAGGGTCAGCTCAGCAGCAGACCCTCGCCCCTAATATTTTAGAGGGTCGCCAGCATGCCCTTGCTCCTAATGTTTTTGAGGGTTACCAGCAGTTTCTTGCTCCTAATGTTTTAGAGTGTCAGCTCAGCAGCAGACCCTCGCCCCTAATGTTTTAGATGGTCAGATCAGCAGCAGACCCTCACCCCTAATGTTTTAGAAGGTCGGATCAGCAGCAGACCCTCACCCCTAATGTTTTAGATAGTCAGATCAGCAGCAGACCCTTCCACTTAATGTTTTAGATGGTCAGATTAGCAGCAGACCCTAACCCCTAATGTTTTAGATGATCATAGCAGCAGCAGACCCTCACCCCTAATGTTTTAAATGATCAGATCAGCAGCAGGCACTCGCCGCTAAGTGTTTTAGAGGGTCAGCTCAGCAGCAGACCCTCACCCCTAATTTTTTAGATGGTCAGATCAGCAGCAGGCCCTCGCCCATAATGTTTTAGATGGTCAGATTAGCAGCAGACCCTTAATGTTTTAGATAGTCAGATTAGCAGCAGACCCTTAATGTTTTAGATAGTCAGATCAGCAGCAGACCCTCACCCTTAATGTTTAAGATTGTCAGATCAGCAGCAGACCCTTCCACTTAATGTTTTAGATGGTCAGATCAGCAGCAGGCCCTCGCCCATAATGTTTTTGATGGTCAGATCAGCAGCAGGCCCTCGCCCATAATGTTTTACAGGTTCAGCCCAGCAGCAGACTCTTACCCCTAATGTTTTAGATGGTCAAATTGCAACGTGCTGGACCTCAGGGGAAACACGTGAGGCTCACGGGTGTCCGATGGGGTTAGTAGTTCATTTGTACTCATGGTTAGCACAGCCTCCCTGGGCCAACAGTGCAGTGTATGGGATGACAGCACTAAATCCTCTGGGGCACTCTCTTTTTCAGGGAACACCAGCCAGATGGAAGTTGAGGTGCCCTACATGGTGGTGGTGTTTAGCGTGCTTGTGTAGGCTGGGCCCCTGGTTCATGACGCCAGCACCGTTAGATGCAAATGTTGAGTGTAGTAGTAGTAATGAAGAGTCAGTTGTTGTAAAACAATTGAACATTTACTTGAATCAATAGTCTCAAGGCAGATGTTACAGTCCATCAATAAAGTGCATTCATATGGCATCAGTAATCATTCAGGTGTTAAGGTAATGGTAATCTTTATATCAGGTTAAGGCCCCATGCACACTGCCGTGTTTCACAGCCGTGTGCGGGCCGTGGAACCGCGGCCTGGATCCCTCCTGAGAGCAGGAGCGCACGGCGTCATAGCAACCAGTGACGCCGTGCGCTCCCTGCTGCCGGCACAGTACAGTAATACACTGGTATAGATCATACCAGTGTGTTACTGTATTGCGGCGGCAGCAGGGAGCGCACGGCGTCATAGCAACCAGTGACGCCGTGCGCTCCTGCTCTCAGGAGGGATCCAGGCCGCGGTTCCACGGCCCGCACACGGCTGTGAAACACGGCAGTGTGCATGGGGCCTAAGGCAATTGTCAGTTGAGGAGTTTTCTCTTTAAGGTTGACACTTTACAGGAAAGACTTCTGTATTTTTTTCTAAGTCCAAACTATAACACACTGGTACTAAATATGCTGTTTTCTACTTATCTTGAGCTATCTAATAAGGGTGTTCTCCCTCGTGGCAGGCATCAGTCTTCTGCTACATTATTTGCAGGATGCTCGCCTACGGGTACTTTCACACTAGCGTTATTCTTTTCCGACATAGAGTTCCGTCAAAAGGGCTCTATGCCGGAAAAGAACTGATCAGGCATATCCCAATGCATTCTGAATGGATAGAAATCCGTTCAGTTTGCATCAGTATGCCTTCCGTTCAGTCACTGTCAGGCGTTTTGGCTGGACATAATATTGCAGCATGCGGATCTGTCCTTCCAGTCTGCGCATGCGCAGATCGGGAAAACTGTGAAAAAGACTGCAAGACGGATTCGTCCATCCGCATGACAAGCGGAGAGACGGATCTGTTCTTGCAATGCATTTGTAGACGGATCCATAGACGGTTCCGTGTAGGAGTCGCACTACCTGAACAATTGTACCATTAAGAACAGGATTACATATGACGTTAAAACTGTGTGCCTACAAACTTTATTAGCCTATCGGATTTAAAAATATACCTTCAGAAATGACTTTGATGTGTTTGGTGCAGAGTGACTGGTGCAAAACGCTGCTCGCTGGGGCCCAAAGAGATGATCCACCATTTTTACTTGCTATGGAGCAACATTTTCTTCATGCCCAGAAGCGGAAAACTAAAGTAATGCCCCCAGCTAAAGCGGGAAACTCTAGCCCTGCCTACCGGGAGCGATCTTACTGTGTGAAGAGAGAGAGTAAAAACTCTGCCTCTGAAGACCCTCCCTCATTTCCTGTCAGTGCCACCACTCAATACATCAAGATGGCGACTGAGTCGCCCCAGGGGGAGGCTACCCCAAAGTCTACTGGGGAAGAGATGCCCAGTAGTGATGATCGAGCACCAAAGTGCTCGGGTGCTCGAGTAGAACACTTTGGGATGCTCTACAGAGCACCCGAGCACAATGGAAGTCAATGGGAGAACCAGAGCATTAAACAAGAGACCACCCCCTGCTCTGATGAGGGGAGGGTGTCTTGTTCACAGGAAAAGGTCAGAAATTGATGGAAACACCACTGAAATGGTTTGGGAACAGCATGGGGAGGATGTCTGGATGCATCTTGGACTCCCAGGTCGATGTCGGGAACGATGTTGCCCGAGTAGTACGCCACTTTTACAGACTGACAATAATACGCACAAAACCGAAGATAAAATCGATTTTAGAGGAAAAGGTGTTAGGAAACATTCTTTCCTGTATATTTACTTGTATATAAAGTGCAAGAGTCCAGACTTGTAGTAACATTGAACACAGCTTTACTTGAATAAACGTGCATCAGGAAACAATCTTCGAAACTTTATCTTGGTCATCAGCAGACTTTGGCTTAACTTTTGGATGGCAAACACAATCAGCTCTGCTACGTCTGTACTCTCTCAGATCTGCTATGTTGGCTGGATTAAATTGAACGCTTCCTTTTCTGCTGTAGACTGTAACTTAACTTTCTGTAGTCTTACTCTGTCTTTGTCTTGATGTGTATCTTGGTCTATATCTTTATCTCTGTTTAGGGAATCTTTCCTCCTGACTTTAAGTTCACTTTAGCTTGGCTTTAGGCAATGCAAGCACAGGAGGGGATATGAAACCATTAGAACTCACAGACAGGCCCTGTCCGGACAGGACAAGGCCTGATTTCTTCCCCAGCAGGGGACAAGATGGACCTCAACCTCTCCCCACGGGGGGTAGGCTGGAACTCACTCTCCCTAGCTAGACTGAATTAACTCCTTCCTCTGACTACAGAGGGCTAGAATGGAAATTAGGCTCCACTCTAGGCAAAGTAGCTCTGCAAATGTTGCCACCATCTGCTGGTGAACCAGGTACATTACATTCAACACAACAGTTTCATAGAAAATACATACACATTATGCAGGATATGGCAGTCGATACACAAAATGACACAGGATGCACCATTAAAGATAGTGGGGGCCAAACAAGGGTGGTAATGCCGCTCTGGGGCGTGACACTATGCCAGGATTAGCTGAGCAGAGCGGGCCCCTGCCTGTGCCTGCTTTGCTAAGATTAAAGTGTCAGCTTTTAGCTTAGCGAAGCAGGCACAGGCAGGAGCCCGCTCCTCTAAGCTAATCCTGGCATAGCACATGGTTACAGGGTACACATGTGCTTTGCCAGCATTTAGTAAACCTCTGAGGGAAGGGGGGTGCCTCTTTTAGAATCTTATAGATAATAGGGGCACAGCATTTGACTCTGGATTGCCTATTTCCTATGGGCATTGCACTTGAGGGGGTTCAGTATTTGTAGCCTCCTCTCATGGGCGAGGAAGTGGGCAATTATGTACAATGTCTTCCTGCCCCCTTCTTGTGGGGAGGACTGACAAGCAGCCACGCCTGCCTTAGGCCTTTTGTTTAATTTAAGGTCTACATCCTTTGTGAAACTTGCAACAAAATGGAGGGCTGTAGTGATCTTCTTTAGGCCTAGCCAATGCCAGACCTCTCCAGATGCTTTCCTGAAGACCATCCCCAAAGACAGCACTTAAGATTCTCCCATGCATGTCTGAGGTCTGTTCAAAACCCAAATCTACCTATCTTTGCTGGAGTCTAATTAGAAAAAATTTCCACACTCTCTGATCTGTCCTGATTAGGGATGAGCGGACCCGTGGATGTTCGGGTTTGCCGAGTTCGGCCGAACTTCAGGTCAAAGTTCAGGTTCGGGACCCGAACTTGACCCAAACTAAAATCCGAACCCTATTAAAGTCAATGGCGACCTGGACTTTGGTGCACTAAAATGGCTGTAAAATAGTCGTAGTAAAGGCTAGAGGTCTGCAAAAGTAAGCAAAATGGGGGTAAGCGCAGGACAAATGTGGATAGGGAAATGACTTAAAATAACATAGAATAGAAAAAAATAATAATCTTGAACTAGGAGGCGGAGGTCAAAGTGGAGGTTGATGAGGTGATGTACGTGGCAGTGTGGGTGGAAATGGCGGTGGAGGAGGACTGGGTAGCCAACACTGTTTTTTTTTTATAAATTTAGGAAGACCTCAAAACATTGGGAAATAGAAAAGAGAATGCAAAGAGAAAGTGCACTGGAGTATAACAATGGCTGGGTGCGGCCAGTATACTTGACTTCTCAGCACAAGATACGGACAAGTCCTGTGGGATCCATGCCTGGTTCATTGGCTGTGTACAGGCAGCTGCGCTTGTCTGTGATTACCCCCCCGCCATGCTAAACACACGTTCGGACAATACACTGGCCGCAGGGCAGGTGTCATGGTCTCGGTGTTGTACGCTGTGACACCTTTGCTGTACATGCTGGTTGCCAGGGGCAACACATGGTTGTCTGCATGTGTGTTCATTGCCCCCCTTCTCCTGGTTCCTCCTCTGTCTAATGCTGGAAGGGTTAACTCCCAGGCTGGGTGTGGTCACTTGGGTTTTATTAGCTATGGCTCCCTGGCTGAAGTCAGTGGTTCTCCAGCCGTCGTTGGTGATGGAGCTCTGCTCCAGTCCAGGGTGTTCTGTCTGCCCAGTCTTTGAGGGCCACCTAGTGGGACATCTGTCCTCCCTTCACTACCCTTGCATATTGTAACGGCACCCCGGACATAAAAGGGGGTAACAGCCGTTTAAAGGGGTTGTCCGGGTTCAGAGCTGAACCCGGACATACCCTTATTTTCACCCCGGCAACCCTCCTGAGCCTGGCATCGGAGCATCTCATGCTCCGATGCGCTCCCGTGCCCTGCGCTAGATCGCGCAGGGCACAGGCTCTTGTGTTTTCAATAACACACTGCCGGGCGGTAACTTCCGCCCAGCAGTGTGTTCGGTGACGTCACCGGCTCTGAGGGGCGGGCTTTAGCTCTGCCCTAGCCGTTTTACTGGCTAGGGCAGAGCCAAATCCCGCCCATCAGTGCCGGTGACGTCACCGGGCTGCCTGTCAGCCCCATAGAGAGCCCGGTATGTCACCGGAACTCAGAAAAATGCCTTTGCCCTGCGCGATTTAGCGCAGGGCAAAGGAGAGCATCGGAGCATGAACTGCTCCGATGCTCATGTCAGGGGGGCTGCCGGGGTGAAAATGGAGGGATGTCCAGGTTCAGCTCTGAACCTGGACAACCCCTTTAAGAGATATTCCCTTTCCAGATGCAAAGGCAGCTACTAAAGACGCCAATCTCCCGAACTGAAAAGCATATGAGTGCTGCATACAGCCGAATAGGAAAAACCATATGACAGGTTTACACTCCTAGTGTAGTGTCCCACTAGGTAGGAGTGAGCACTACACAAGGGTCAATTGGGTCACATGTTACTCCTAAGGGATAGTGGCATTATATTTAACTATGCCTTTTATTGTAGTTTATATGTGTTTTGATATGTATTGTTCCCCTGTGACATGTATAGCAGGCCTATTGGGGTGTAGTGTAGCATCCTAGACACTAGAGGGAGATAGAGAGCCCCTAGTATAAATGTTCAGGCCCAGACACGGAGGAGTTAGTCTGTAGTCAGGAGTCTGTGGAGACAGAATGTCACGGCTGTAAGTGAGCAACAAGAGCCTACACAGTGAATAGCAACTGACCGGACCCAAACTAGGGAGGATAAAGGGTGACCCCTGTCAGACCCTAAAAGCTCTCCCTAAGCTGCTAAGCACATGTCCGGATCCGAATGGTGTACCTGAGGCTGATGAGCACTGAAACCCCTACAATAGTGGAAGGGGCACGGCCACCGGTGCCCTGCTCATTATATGGACGGAACCGGGGTCACCTCGGATCCAGTCAGCAAAGAAACAGAAACACGCAATGTCTGAACACTTAACTGAAGGAGCGGCAGCTGCAGTGAAAACAGATCCAAAGTCAGCAGACAATATCCGAGGTACTTGCTTCAGCAGACGACAGATCCAGTGAAACGATAACACACAGGTGAAGATACTCAAGCGAGAGATACAGCTCAAATGAAAAGTATAATCCGCACCTCTACAAAGGAGGAGGGGTGATTTAAAGGCAGCGTAATCAAACACAGGAGGGACAGCTGGGAGGAAGGAAACCGAAAGTAAAGATCTCATCACAGGGGCGGAGAAACAGGGCAGAGGGAACTCCTCCAAGCTCTAGTAGTGACATCATCACAGGGGTGGAGAAACAGAGCTGTGAGAACGTCTCAAAGCTCTGGTAGTGACACAGAAGTAAGAAGGCACCAGCCAGAGATATGCTGAGGGCCTCCTCCTGACATGCAGCTAGATAATCCAGCCTTCTAGTTGCCACCAGGAGGCTAATAGAAGGATCCTAGCCTGCCTGCAGTTAATGAGCCTATGTTAGCTCAGAAGAATCAACCCCAGTAGAAGAGATGGGCCTCCTGGGAGAAACCTGCAGTACCCTCAAGCCAGTGTATCCAGCTAGACGCAAGTAAGCTGAAGGGCAGAAGGATTATATATATAGTGCAAGGATAAATACGGGAGGAAGATTATTTGCCAATGATAAAAGCCAGCATTTAGGTGTCCGGGCCTTGGAATAGAAACCAGACAGGAGTTCTAAGGAACAGTGTACTCTATATCTGAGGAGAAGGTACAGCCTGGTCTGAGTTTGTGTATTATTATTTCCCTCTGAGTATCTTGCCAAGATTATACCTACCAGTATTGAAATTAAGCCTGCTTGTGAAGCCTTTGATGCAAGGGACTGTATTACCATATTATTGTATAAAGTTGGACTGTTCCAAGGACTGTTGGTATTCAGGGAAACACAGGGGTTAGGATAAGACCTACCTTCAGGCCCCCCCATACACCATTTATCCTAAAACAAAAGGACACGGACACCGCTCAACTGTTTAAACTTTCTTTTACTGGGTGATTGTCGGCCACAGCTCACGTTAAACAGGCACATTTAAACTCCTCCTCCAACCACTCCTTCTGTGCGGTGTGCCAACCCCTGAACACCAGAGGGCACGTGCGCCAAATCAGCTCCGATTATGCTCCTGTTCTCCACATTGCCGCCACGGAGGAGGCCGATTATACAGGACTCCGACCACCACCCAGCAAAAAGAAGCCCTGCTCAATGCCATCTTGAAGGCCAGACAAAAATATATCTAGCCCGATCTCCGTCAGATGGACCCCATCCGGCCTCATCAAAGCCCTATTGTCTCCTTCCAACTGCCGATGACGAACCGTGACACCACCACGAGAGCGCACGAAGCGCGAGATACGGGCATTCAAAGTTCTTCGGCACCCCTCCAGAGACTCACCATCCCGGGCCCCATGCCACACTACCCGGGCCACCACCTCCGACCACACGATAACCAACTCTCTAAAGAAAGCCGGGAACCTCTCAAGGTCAGAACGCATGAGCGCCATCAACTCAGTAAGCCGTAGGGCACAAAGATCGTTTCCGCCCGCATGGATCACCAGTATCACCGGCCCTACCGACCGGAGACCAATGTCGACCACCTCAGGCAACAGCTGAGACCACCTAAGGCCCCGTATCCCCTTCCAAAAAACCTCTACTTCCCTGAATCCAAGGCTCCGACCTCCAGGCCGTCGTTCCGCCCGCTGCGCAGCCCAAAATATATAAGAATGGCCCAACAGCCACACCACCGGACGAACAGCACCTAAAAGAAATAAAGATGAAAAAACAAATCCATCATGCATGCATAAACATTACCACAAACAGGAACGGTAGCATACTGCCCAATGAACATATACTACACCTTCGCCTGCCGTAAACTCCATCGTTTATTTATAACTAACTTATATTCATATTTTTTATTATTTTTTTTTTTAACATAGCACATCAGCAAACTGAAGAACTCAGACCAGCAAATCCGGGCGAATATAACGCGCAAAGCAGGCAAATCGCCACCTACCGATACGCATCACCTCAGATTCGGATAAGCCAGCCCTAGCCGCTTCCGAAGCCGCACCAATACGAAAGGAATGAGTGCCAAACTCACCAGGCTCCACCCCCGACTGCCTCAAGTAGCTGCGCAAAACTGAAGAAAACTGGAACTTCGTAAACGGGGATCCATCCGCATGCGCAAGAAAATTCACAGCACCCACCCGAACCACCATATACTCCCCCACCAGTCTAATCGGGCAAGCCAACCCCGCAACCGGCAATATTGGCAGCCACGCCCCTTTACCCAACTGGTCGGTCTTCGACTTCTTAATACGGACTCTGAGAGCATTTTTACCAAGCACCACATCCGATTCCGACAAACCCCCAGGCCTAACACCCGAAGGAGCCACCAGTTCACCCACCCTCAGAGCCGCAAAGAAGGCGAGACAGAAACTAGCCGCCACCATGGAACCCTCAAAAGCTGACGAGCAAACAGTCCCGCAACACTCAACCAACTTGCAAAGCAATGCAAAAGAAATAGGCCGTCTACTATCCTTAACCATATACTCCCTCTGCCATCCCTTCATAGCCTGCTTCACCACAAAAACCTTCGTCACATCCGCCCATCCACACAATTTAAAGTAAAACGCTACTCCAGCCAAACGCCGCCGCGCAACAGGGGCTGAGACCCCCATAGACCTCATCCTCAACATCCATTCCACCATCACCTCCAAGCGAACATCATCCCTCTGTCACGGCTGTTTAAGGGTAACCAGAGCATACACAGTAAGAAGAGCTACTGACCGGACCCCAAACTAGGGAAGAGAAAGGGTGACCCCTGTCAGACCCTCAACACTCTCCCTATGCTGCTAAAGCACATGCCCGGATCCAAATGGTGGAACGAGGCATGCCCGCGTACCTTAGACTGATGAGCCCTGTAACCCCTACAATAGTGGAAGGGGCACGGCCACCGATGCCCTGCTCAGAATATGGAGGGAACCGGGGCCACCTCAGATCCAGTCAGGAAATCACCAGGTATACAACAAAGTCTGCACACTTCGCCTATGGAGCTGCAACCGCAGAGAAGACGGATCCAAGGGCCGCTGGCAATATCCGGAGTGCTTGCAGCAGCAGAACACAGGTCCAGAGAACTAGTAGCTAAAGAAGTGAAGATACTCAAGGCAGAGCTACAACTGAAAAGAGAAATATAATCCACGCCCTGCAATAGGAGGAGGGGTGATTTAAAGGCAGAGAAATCAAGCGCAGGAGAGACAGCTGGGAGTAAAGACCTCACCACAGGGGCGGAGAAACAGAACAGTGAGAACACCTCCAAACTCTAAGTGACATCATCACAGGGGTGGAGACACAGAGCTGTAAGAACGTCTCAAAGCTCTGGTAGTGACACCCTCTCAGCCACATTTCTTACCCCACTCACAGCCAACCAGTCAGCCCAGGCCTTACCATGTGCCTGCCAAGTCACCGGCGACACCGACGCACTCACGAGGGACATCAGCTGCTGGCCACCAGCCGCCACAGGAACTGAGGGCACTCCCGCCCATCCGATTGCGCCTCCGGAAAAAGCTCCCGAAACACCTGCCAATTGAAGCGAGAAAGAGCATCAGCGACACGATTGTCAACTCCCGGAACATGCCTGGCCCGGAAGTAAATGTTGCGCTCCAGACAACGGAGCACCAAGTGCCGCAGCAACGCCAACACCGGGAGGGACGAGGACGACAAACTATTAATACATTGAACAGTCCCTAGATTATCCGACCAAAAACAAACATGCCGATTCGCTAAACGGTCACCCCAGATCTCCACCGCCACCACTATAGCGAACAGCTCCAGCAGAGTCAGATTCTTAACAAGCCCCAAAGCGCGCCACTCCTCAGGCCAGGGGGCCGCACACCACTCCGTACCCAGTATCGTACCAAAGCCACAAGAGCCAGCCGCATCAGACCACAACGCAAATTTCGAGTTCGAAACCACCTCTGCAATAAAGCAAGTATGCCCATTGTAGGCACCCAAAAAGGAACTCCACACCCTCAGGTCCGCCTTCATCGAGCTCGTAAGCCGAATATGATGCCGAGGGGCCCGGCCTCCACCCGACCCATAGGCATGACCCGACACGCAAAACAAAACAAACCCAGAAGGGACTGGAGTTGCCGCAAGGTAACCTTCCGCACCGCCAAAAAACCCTTCGATCAACCCCGCCAAGGTACTCAACTTGTCCCCGGGAAGCCGAAAGACCATTGCGACCGAATCAATTTCGATCCCCAAAAAGGAAGGACAAGTAACTGGGCCCTCCGTCTTCTCAACTGAAATAGGAACTCCAAAGTGAGCCATTAACTCCAAAAACGTGGACAGCAAAAATCGACAGCCGTCACCCTCCTGTGAACCCACAAAAAGGTCGTTGAGATAGTGAATCACAGACGACAACCCAGACTCAACCCGGACAACCCATTCCAAGAATGAGCTGAACATTTCGAAGTAATGGCACGAAATGGAGCACCCCATAGGTAGACACATGTCGTAATAAAAAAGTCCCTCGAAACAACCCCCCAGCAAATGAAAACAATCAGGGTGAATGGGCAACAGCCTAAACGCAGATTCAATATCCGATTTCGCCATAAGGGCACCCCGTCCCGCCTTACGCACCAACGCCACTGCCCTATCAAAAGATACATACGTAACGGAAGCCTCCTCTGGAAGGATAGCATCATTCACAGACATACCACGGGGATGAGACAGATGATGTATAAGGCGAAATTTACCCACCTCCTTCTTAGGGACCATACCCCACGGCGAAACACTCAAATTAGAAAAAGGCGGGACCACAAAGGGGCCAGCCATCCTACCAGCCGAAACCTCCTTCTGCAACTTAGCCTCCAGGACTCCCGGGTGTTCCCTGACAGACTTAAGGTTATCGGCGTAAACCGGAAGCCGACTAAGAACAAACAGAATGAAAAAACCGTCAGAAAAACCCTCAAACAGGGTCACAGCAGCCTCCCTATTGGGATACCTGCTTAACCACGGCGCCATCTCTACCACGCTGACTGGCGTCCTTGGGCTCAAAGGCCGAGGGGGTTCTACCGGGCCTAACCTGGGATCTGGTACACCTACCCGCTGCATGAGGGCCGCCACAGGCCGAGCATTCATGCTTGTACTTACACAAACCGGCATATTTGCAGAAACCCTCATTGAACAACCAGCACGCGCCCGGTCGTCTAACGGCTACTGGCCCCTGGGCTGCCGAGGCCCCAGCACCAGCGGCCGCCCCTGGAAAGGAAGGCGGGCGCTGTGACACCATCAGTCGAAGCCACACATCCGTGGCCTTCACTCCCCAACCCAGCTCCGGCTGAGGCGCCAAACGCCTCCTGAACTCTTCATCATACCTCCACCACGCGCTACCCCCATGAGCCTTATACGCACTATAGATAGTGTCCAAATATATGAACAACTCCGCACAGCGCTCAGGGTGCCGCTGCCCCATAACGCACCCCAAAACCGCAAACGCCTGCAACCAATTGTTCATAGTCTTGGACACCTTCACCCTCCTATCATAAGGCTTATCCAAGAAACATTTCTCCCTATCCACCGTGTGCTGGTCAACTGATACCAGAGCCAGAGAGAGGATCTGGACCGCCGACTGTGCCTAGAAGACCGGAAACCGCGCCGCGGACGACGACTACGGCGACCCCGGCAGCCCCTGCTCCTGCCATCAACCGATGAGGAGGGGGACATTGACACCTCCCTGAGCCTGCGCGAGTGAACAGAAGGGGGAGGAACCTGCAGATGGCTGAGTTAGTGGGGGAGGGAGTGGCAGTTGGGAAGGAGCCACTATAGGCATAACCCCCGCAGCAGGGGGAGGGGGTGCGGGCAACTGCGTAACTGACCCCATACCACCAGGCAAAAGTAGCAAGCCATCCCCATGCCCAGGTACAACAGGAGGGAGAGGAGGAGGAGGGAGAAGAGGGGCCTGCTGAGAGTCCGGAGGGGTTAATGATCGCTCCCCATCCTCCTGGACACTATTATGGGACCCCATGCCTGTAAACCCTGCCGCTCCCCACACCGCCGCACACTGGGACTGGAGCGGCACAGGAGGCGGAAGCGGAAGGGGCGGGGCTAACTCCGGCCGGCGCGAAACCACCCCCGGCCGCCGCACAGAGGCAGCGCGCCTGCGCGGCACAACCGGAGCTGGAGCAGCACCCAGGGAGGGAGGAGGCGAGTGACCCAGACGCACTGGAGGCCGGTGAGTACGGCCGGAACGCTGCCCGGCCGGAATATCAAACGGGGCAATGGGGGGTGAAGCAGCCACCTTCGGTGCACCCACCGCAGCAATCGACTCAGGCGCATGAGGGAGAGAGGAAGCAGGAGCGCTCAGGCTGCTCAGAAACGAGCGCAGCCAGCCCTCCCCTTCCTCACTAAACCTTGCCAAGAGAGCATCCTGCAACCGAGCGTCTCCTGCAGAGATACTCTTGGGGGGACAGGCAGCAAGCAAACCTACCAGCTTGCCTTCTCCGAAAAGAGGAAGAGGCAGGGGCAGAAGGGGGCGTATATATACCCCTAGCCACAACCACCTCCCCTTCCTGCTTCCTGGCAATACCACCCTCCATTAACCCCTCACACTCCTTTCCCAGCACCATTAACCCTGCCTTGCCCGAACCTGCCATACAGAAGAGCAGGGGGCCTGCCTATAACCTAGGAAGGATGAAGGGGCCACCACCAGTCCCTCATCAGCCTCCCTAAACTGTCGGGTGCTCTCATAAAGCAAAGTTTGGTTCACCATACCATCTGTGTACCTCACTTATTACAACTGGAAATCGGTGTGCCACAGTTACAGGCACTGGCGTCATGATCCTTAAAGGGACTTTGCCCCAGGCACTCAAAACACCTGCAACATCCAGGGCACCACGTCCACCATCAGGCCTGGTCCCTACATACAGAGTGTGCCCCAGAGGAACTTTGTGTCACCCTCTCCTTCACTGCCGCATGCCTGCCCAGGGTTCTCTTACAAACAGTGAGTGACCCTCGTTTGCCCATAACCGTGACCTCACTTCGCAATACCCTGCAGGTCTGGCGTGCTGCATAAATTGGCGTCACGAACAGGATACGATCATTCCTGCGCCATTGTGGAATATAAAAACTGTGTGCCGTTATATGCCTATAAAGTGACTAAGCCCTATTTGTTTATTGAAAGATTGCTGGGCCAAAGAACTGTAATAATTTGCGGTGTGAAACTATATTGCATGGACTGTTTGCTGATTATTTAGCCACCGCTTGCTGTCAGTGAATAGACAGCGTTTTCTGCTTAAAGATGGCCGCCTAAAGAAACTGACTGGATTTATTACTGCTCCATCATCTTCATACTTTGCTGGCTGGGAAAAATTGGCGCCTTCTGCTGAAAAAGTGCGGGAAAGGCTATATGTCCGCGCCACCGCCCTGCCTGGAAATTTACATGTCTGCTGAAAAAGACTCCGCCTCCCCATGTTGGAGTACCCGGGGAGCGGCCTCCCGGAGCAGTGGGAGGTTGCAGGCGAGTTACTGGGTGGCGCCCTGTCGCTCTCCAGAGAAGGATCAAGCATTTGGCGAGTGAGGACTGCTTTGAACTGTTGTCAGCACCCACTGGATTAACAATGGACTCTGCTACTAAGGAGCGAGAAGACGCTCCACCGGCCTACTCTCCGGGACCGGAGAGACCCACCTGCCTGACACCAAGGACACAGTCTGAGCCCTACTTCGGCTCATGGAAGGACATTATCCGGCCCTCCATGCAATGGTCGGCATTGATGGCAGAAGTGCGGGAGGCCGCAATAAAAAGAACTACCAAAACCAAAATCTACTTTGAAGAATTGGCAAAGACTGTGCATGAGCGCCACACTGACAACCAACCCCGTCTGGAAAGGAGAATGGGGTTGGTAGTGGCCTTCGATAAGGACCGAGGCTTCGGCTTTATTAAAGATTATGTGACTGGCAGGGACCTCTACGTGAACCGCAGATCTGTCAAGCGGAGCTACCTCTCAGAGCATATGCATAACCTCCGCGAGGGAGAGGAGGTACAGTTTACCCCTGCCGAGGGCCTGCGAAGCCCCTACGCCATCGCTGTGACCCGTCCTAAATGAAAATCGGAGGACTGGGAAGAAGACGAAGATTTTACTGGCTGCGAGCGCAAACCGGCTTGTTCATTGGACCAAACATATTTTGGCAGCTGACTGTGGTGGAAAAAGGGATGAGCTCGTATCCCTCACCTGAACTGCCTCGCCGGGAAAAGACTATAAAAGAGTTGGAGAACTTGGAATGCTTTCACGCTGCGCTGGATGATATTCGCAAGGGAAGAAAGACAGACACGACATGCGAACCTGCAGTGGTCGCGCAAGACAAGCCAGCTCCTTCACCTGTACCCGCGGTGACAACGGAGGACTCCAGCAGTGACGCGGAACCCGAGAGTCTGGATGAACAGATCGTCCGACTGGAATTACAGCTGCGAGGCCTGCGCCAGCTTGCCACCTCCAGGACCCACCAATCTGTTTCTGTCTGTTACCTCCAGGATCCGGTCTCCGCCTAAGGAAGAGAAGAGTGGGGTTAAGGACTCGGACGTCTCCGAGCCTAAGGTAAAAGTGTCTACCCCTGTCAGCCAGCCTAGCTATAGTAGCTGCAGCTGCGGTAAGACCCCCAAGAAGGGCTACCTATTCTGTGCATCATCGCGTACAGACTGTCACCCCTGAATCGATGGAGCCAACTGCGGCTATCTTACCTGGACCTGTGGAACCATCCGCCTCAAGTATGCCCAGGTACAGTGATTTATCTGCAGCATTAAGATCTCCAGCAATCTTTACCTCCAGGCCTATGGGGCCCATTCCTGTAAGGGGTCCATTTATGCTGCAGTTGCCACCCAATACCATTTTGTGGGCCCATCCGTATGTTGACCCCCGCGTCAGGCCCAGTTTACAAGCAGAACCGGGATGTGCCACTGATGTACCAAGTGGAACTGATGCGCACCCGTGAGTAGGCCTGCTAGGCCATAATACTGCTTCATCTTTGTCAAGGGACACTATTCAAGTGGATTAACCCTTTCAGGACAGGAGTCCTTTGTTTTGGTCCCATGTTGCTGCTGCCTGTTTATCCACGGCTCAGTGGTAGTGGTGGGCCACTGAAATTACTAAATGCTACAGGGCCATATTGTAAACTTTACAGGACCTCCTGCCTGCTGCTTCAAAGAACTAAAGCCAAGTTGTGCCTATTTTATTTGCACCTTTAACCCTTTAACCCCCTTTTCAGGTTGATTAACCCTTTCATGACGAAGGGTCATTGATGCCCCAGTGTCCAGGTCAAAATGTACAAATCTGACATGCGTCACTTTATGTGGTAATAGCTTTGGAACACTTTTACTTATCCACGCCATTCTGAGATTGTTTTCTCGTGACACATTGTACTTGTACTATAGTCATATATTTGAGTCAATATATTTCACCTTTATTTATGAAAAAATCACAAATTTACCAAAAATTTTGAAAAAGTCACAATTTTCCAAATTTAAATTTCTCTGCTTCTAAAACAGAAAGTCATACCTAATAAAATATTTATTACTTAACATTCCCCATATGTCTACTTTATGTTGGCATCATTTTGGAAATGTAATTTTATTTTTTTAGGACATTACAAGGCTTAGAAGTTTAGAAGCAATTCTTACAATTTTTAAGAAAATTTCCAAAACCCACTTTTTAAGGACCAGTTCGGGTCTGAAGTCACTTCGTGGGGCTTACATAGTGGAAACCCCCATAAATGACCCCATTGTAGAAACTACACCCCTCAAGTTACTCAAAACTGATTTTACAAACTTTGTTAACCCTTTAGGCGTTCCACAAGAACTAAAGGAAAATGGAGATGAAATTTCCAAATTTCCCTTTTTTGGCAGATTTTCCATTTTTTCTTTTTTTTTCTTTAACACATTGAGGGTTAACAGCAAAACAAAACTCAATATTTTTTACCCTGATTCCGCGGTTTACATAAACACCCCACATGTGGTCGTAAACTGCTGTACGGGCACACGGCAGGGCGCAGAAGGAAAGGAATGCCATACGGTTTTTGGAAGGCAGATTGTGCTGGATTGGTTTTCTGAACACCATATGTTTTTTTATTTTTCTGCCGATCGTCTTGTGCAGGGGCTCGTTTTTTGCAGAAAGTGTTGAGGTTTTTATTGATACCATTTTTGGGTACAGAGGATTTTTTGATCATTCATTATTACACTTTATGGGGCAAGGTGACCCAAAAATTGCCTATTTTGGAACAGTTTTCATTTATTTATTTTTACAGCGTTCAACTGAGGAGTTAGGTCATGTGATAGTTTTATAGAGAAGATCGTTACGGACATGGAAATACCTAATATGTATACTTTTTCTTATTTATTTAAGTTTTACACAATAATAGCATTTCTGAAACAAAAAAAAAATGATGTTTTAGTGTCTCTATAGTCTGAGAGCCATAGCTTTTTTATTTTTTGGGCGATTGTCTCAAATAGGGTATCATTTTTTGCGGGACGAGGTGACGGTTTGATTGGTCCTATTTTGGGGGTCATACACCTTTTTGATTGCTTGCTGTTGCACTTTTTGTGATGTAAGGTGACAAAAATGGCTTTTCTTTACACAGTTTTTATTTTAATTTTTTTATGGTGTTTATCGGACGGGGTCTATCATGTGATATCTTTATAGAGACGGTCGTTACGGACGCGGCGATACCTAATATGTGTAGTTTTTTTATTTTTCATTTTTTATAGGAAAAGGCAAATTTTTATTTTATTTTACATTTTTATTTATTTATTATTACTTTTATTTTTTTTACACTTTTTTTTATCAAGTCCCTCTTGGATCTTGAAGATCCAGTGGGGCTGTACTATACTTTGCAATGCTCTTGCATTGCAAAGTGTAATACAATCAGATGCCTTGTAGGTGGCAACAGCGGACGCTTTTGCAAAGCGTCCGGTTGCCATGGCAACCATCGGGCTGCCATCGCAGCGCAGCAGCACCGATGGTGGAGAGAGGGAGCCCCCTCCCTCTATTAACCCCATGGATGCCGCTGCCGCGGCATCTATGGGGTTACAGCAGAGTGTCAGCATAGAGCTGACACTCTGATGATGGCGGCGGCTCAGGAATGGAGCCGCCGCCATCAAACACAGCAGGGGGCAGATTGAGCGGGGGGCAGCGCTGGAAGGGGGGGGAGGGAGGGTGTCACGGCCAGCAGGAGGAATGGAGGGGGAGGACTCAAGGAGGGGCACTGTCTGTGGACACAAGATGGGGCACAGATGGGGGGGCTGCACAGATCGGGGGGGGGGGGCCCTGCACAGATCAGGGGGGCTGCACGGATCGGGGGGGGGCACGAGGACACTGTGATTTCAGGCTCTGATCTGCAACCGGCATTTTTTCACTGCCGCGATCCGATTGGTTAGTCTGCACAGACTAACCAATCGGATCGATTGCCAGCAAGGGGCCACTCTGATTGGTCCCTTGCCGGCATTACTGCACTGTATGCTGTCCGTGACAGCATACAGTGCAGGGGCAGAAGCTTTAATCCAAGTGCTTTGCAGCGCTTGGATTAAAGAGCTGCCAGAACGTTTATATACGTGGTAGCTGCACGGGGTATGTGAAGGGGTTAAGGGACATTGCAGCACTTATTTTATATGCCATTTTAATGATGTGGACTTTTATGTGCTGTGACTTTTATATGCAACTCCTGCTTCAAGTAAATGTGCCCAGAGATGACTCTAATTTATGTGGGCCTCTGAGATTTTGATACTTCAAGGAAATGTGCCCAGAGATGACGCTAATCTATGTGAGTCTCTGAGATGCTTCTCTGATCTGCTCCTCTATATTTATGGCTCTTCGGGTATATATATATATCACTTGCTTTAACTATTTACAAAGGTTACCTGGGTACAGACTCATTTTTATTCTTTGAGCCTCCAAGAACTTATTTGGTTCTGCATTTTCTTTGGGACTACTGTGTTTTATTATGGACAATTTGCACTTAAAATTTTACAATGGACTTACCCTGGTATCTTTGATACGCTGCACCAGGTCAGCGCCCCCTGTTCCCTTGTGCTATCCTGAGAGAAGAGAACGACGCCCCTTTTCACCAAACTTGTTCCTTAGCCAGCGGAACTGCCTGGCGGTATGTAGTGTCCCACTAGGTAGGAGTGGGCACTACACAAGGTGCATTTTAATGTATTTTCTATGTGTTTTGATATGTATTGCTCCCCTGTGACATGTATAGCAGGCCTATTGGAATGTAGTGTAGCATTCTAGACACTAGAGGGAGATAGAGAGCCCCTAGTATAAATGTTCAGGCCCAGACACGGAGGAGTTAGTCTGTAGTCAGGAGTCTGTGGAGACAGAAGTGAGAAGGCACCAGCCAGAGATATGCTGAGGGCCTCCTCCTGACATGCAGCTAGATAGTCCAGGCTTCTAGTTGCCACCAGGAGGCTAGTAGAAGGATCCTAGCCTGCCTGCAGTTAATGAGCCTATGTTAGCTCAGAAGAATCAACCCTGGTAGAAGAGATGGGCCTCCTGGGAGAAACCTGCAGTACCCTCAAGCCAAGCAGCGCCAGTGTATCCAGCTAGATGCAAGTAAGCTGAAGGGCAGAAGGATTATAAATATAGTGCAAGGATAAATACGGGAGGAAGATTATTTGCCAAGGATAAAAGCCAGCATTTAGGTGTCCGGGCCTTGGAATAGAAACCAGACAGGAGTTCTAAGGAACAGTGTACTCTATATCTGAGGAGAAGGTACAGCCTGGTCTGAGTTTGTGTATTATTATTTCCCTCTGAGTATCTTGCCAAGATTATACCTGCCAGTATTGAAATTAAGCCTGCTTGTGAAGCCTTTGATGCAAGGGACTGTATTACCATATTATTGTATAAAGTTGGACTGTTCCAAGTAAAGCCAAGTTTGGTTCACCATACCATCTGTGTACCTCACTTATTACAACTGGAAAACGGTGTGCCACCGTTACAGGCACTGGCGTCATGAACCTTAAAGGGACCTTGCCCCAGGCACTCAAAACACCTGCAACATCCAGGGCACCTCGTCCACCATCAGGCCTGGTCCCTACATACAGAGTGTGCCCCAGAGGAACTTTGTGTCACCTTCTCCTTCACTGCCGCATGCCTGCCCAGGGTTCTCTTACAGACAGTGAGTAACCCTCGTTTGCCCATAACCGTGACCTCACTTCGCAATACCCTGCAGGTCTGGCGTGCTGCGCTAGCAGTCAAACTGGAACAGCATACAATAAATCCCCCCAAGAACGAGACAAGGCGTCTTGTTGAGGGTCAAGCAGTGGTTAGCCAGAGCTGTGGGTTTATTGTTCTTATATACACATTCTTATACATTAGTACCACCCACAGGGTTTTGTAAAACAATCAGTAGCCACGTACAATATACTGAGACACTCCCACACAAAATCCTTCCCTCTGCCTATGATGCAATTACCTTACACAATGGGTTAAGGTAATTATCACAGGCAGGAAAATACATAGTTTACACAATATTCATAACTTTAAAAGTATGCATCGCATTCACATAAAACTTACATTTACACAATCTGCATACTCCAAATACAATCATAGGTCAAAATCATACAACTTAGTCCAGTGGGTCAAAAGTTAGATTGAAGTCCTTTGTGACTAAAGGAAGCATTGCTTTCCGGCCAAAACCAGTTTCCACATAGTTATCTGTCCTGGAGATAATTGGGAAGTAATCCAATTTATCTTCAAGGACAGAGGCAAACTCCATTAGCCACATGGAGCAAAAGACAATAAAACACATAAAAATATATAACTGTGCAGCTATTGCATAAAACAGGTACATTCAACATATCCCCAGATAGCTTGGATTTGAGCGCACATTATTACTGAATGGCGCTCAGATCACATACATACAGTTCAATTGTTGATATGAAAGCACAATGAAATTCCAGCACTCACGATTTTGGTAGCTAAAATCTTCGTCTTTTATTCAGGCAGTAGACATATAAACAGGACATCCACCCACAAGTGCAGCAACCAAGGTTGCTGCACTTGTGGGTGGATGTCCTGTTTATATGTCTACTGCCTGAATAAAAGACGAAGATTTTAGCTACCAAAATCGTGAGTGCTGGAATTTCATTGTGCTTTCATATCAAGAATATACGGGCTTGCCGGCCTTTTCCGTGCACGCAGGTGGTGGAATAATTGGGTGAGCTGGACTTTTCTTTGTGCATATTCATACAGTTCAATTGCCATGGAGCCAAATTCTTTCACATAGTCTTTCGTTATCCAAATGGGCTCCATGGCATAGCTATCTGGGGTATCACTGTTCAAATAGGGCAAGTACCAAATGACCCGGCTTTCATGTCTTTGCAGGGAAAATCAAGCATTTCAACATGGGGCCATAGCCTAAAGGGAACATGCGAGAAACCAGGCTTCTCCAATGCAATGTGGCGAGATTGGTCTTGTCACACCCACTTTATCCAGGGAACTTTCTTCCTGGTTTCTGAGGCGTAAAGCTTCTGCCTCTATGTCTAGCAGAGCTGAAGGTGCTCTAGCTGGCCTAGGCAGGGCTCGCCCTGCAGGGACGATCACCTGTTGCACACCCTGTTGCATAGATGACATAGAATCAACCATAGGAGATAGTGGAGAGGTGTAAAAGGTGGAAATGCACCCAGTGGCGTAGGGTGGGGGGGAAGGCATTGCCCCGCGTGCAAAATTGCAGGGGGCACCAGGCAGCAGGCAACTCACGGAGGGCCATGGTAGCCTATTGCTCCCGTCCCCTGCGTTCAGGCCAGGCGTGAAGCCTATGAGGCAGTATTACAGCGCAGGAGATTGCGATTACCTCACCGTGACCAACCCCCTCTGTATTATTATAATATATAATGGTCCCTATACTGTCCTCATACACGTTAGCATGGTGTGTAATCTGACATGTAGCTAAACCCCCTGTCTTCATAAGAAAAAAGGCTGTGCAGCTTTAACATTCTCTTTTATTTCTAGTAGACTGTGAAAGGAAAGGTGAAACTACTGAATAAAACAGTAGTATTAAAACTAGTATTTTAGAACATAGATATCTATATTATGTGGCATAATATACAGAATAATCTGCTATACATGCAGTACATGAGGTAATGCAATGGCAATGCTCTCAAATGCAACAAACATATAATAAACTACAGTATAATGTCAAATAGATAGTGTCCTTATCGACTATGCTTAAAAACAGGCAGAATAACAGATCATGGGGCAGAAAACCAGCGTGAGTGTGGCTCCACAGACATAAGATGGTTGCTGCTTCTAAAAAAAGAACAAGACCACAAAGAACCAGAAGTACGCACAATGCCCTGGGACTCCCACAATACATAGGAGCACAGGCTAGATGAAATACACTAAACTCACCAGTAGATGGTGTTGTTACCATACAATATAATGCAGCTGTAATACAAAACAGGTAATAGCAATGTCTAAACTGATAAACACACAGAAATAACTGGATTTGCATCTGAGGACAAAACAGCCCCCTCTGCATTATTATAATATATAATGCCCCCTCAGTATTATTAGTATATAATAGCCCCCTCTGTATTATTAGTACATAATGGCCCCTCAGTATTATTAGTATATAATAACCCCCTCAGTATTATTAGTATATATAATAGCCCCCTCTGTATTATTAGTATATATAATGGCCCCTCTGTATTATAATGGTACTTTCACACTTGCATTAAACTTTTCCGGTATTGAGTTCCGTCCTAGGGGAGAGCAATCCATTCAGTAAGCATCAGGATGTCTTCAGTTCAGTCACTGTATGGTTTTTAGACGAAGAAAATATTTTCTCCGTCCAAAATTCCGGAACACTTGCCGGAATGCCAGATCCGGTATTATTTTCCATTGAAATGCATTATGGAGGGGGGCGTAGTCTGGCTGCCTAGGTGGATGGGTACATAGAGCCTGAGCTCCTGTGTTAGCACCGCATAAAGCAATGACACAACACCCAGTGTTACCCTAACTTGCCCAGAACTTGAGGGGACCCTCTCAGGACATGACCGGGCACAAGAAAAAGACGGCCAAGCAGCCAAAACTCCCGAAATTTTACTTTTCCAGAGATGCGGGAGATGTCCAAAATGGTGCTGAAAGAGAGGCGGTCTTTCCTCCTGAGCGCGTGACAACGGCGGACCTCCTGCACAGCTCCCCATCCTCACGCTCTGTGGCGCTCTCTTTCTGAACTGGCACTTCGTACCCATCCCTCACCAGCCAGCAAGACAGAGCAGACTCTGGGTCTGGAAGGAGCGCACCGATCGGTGAGTCGCAGCACCCCCTCCTGCTCTACACCACCAGAGCTTTCTACTGTTTCTCCCTCCTCCCCGTGGGATACCTCGCAACTTAGTGCCCGCCAAGCTGCTGGGACTTCACCCTCATACAGGGTCACACAGAGCTCCCCTGCAGTCCCAGTAGAAGACGGGGAAACAACGCAACCTGTATCTAATACAACCCTCACTGACACCACCATGCACGACATGCTGATCCTTCAGTGGCGATCCATGCTGCTGGACATAAAGTCCATTATTGCACCTTTGCGCTCTGACATAGACGAGCTGGGGGTCAGAACAGATCATTTGGAAAATACATTTGGGGACTTTTCATCCTCGCACAATACCCTCATTGATGCCCACACAGAGCTAGAGGCGGAGGTGGAAGTTATTAAGGCCAAAATGGCTAAGCTAAGAGGGATTCCGGAATCGGTGTCTCCCAAAGAAATTCCTGACTATGTGTGTTCTCTTCTTAAAGCAGCTCTGCCAGACTGTTCTGACCGAGACTTGGAAATTGACCGGGCGCATTGTGTACCTGGATGACTCAGTGCCGCGTGATGTGCTCGCCAGAGTTCACTTCTTCATGGTCAAGGACCAGCTACTGACCTCTGCTAGGACAAATGGGGGTCTCCCTGCCCTTTTCCATAAGGTCCTCTTATTTGTTGATTTATCTGCAGCTACACTGCATCTGCGGAGAGCTCTCTCACCTATCACCTCAGCCCTTCGAAGTGCCAATGTGCCTTACCGCTGGGGTTTTCCAGTTCACCTGCTGATACACCACAATGGAGTATTTAACGCGATCAAGACTCTGGAAGAGGGACACGCACTCCTGCAAAGATGGAACATCTCCGTTTCCTCCCCGGATGAAGCTCAACAGCACGCTCCAGCCAAAGTCTGCAAAGACTGGACAAGAGTACACAGATCCATGTTACACGGTGAGTATATCTCGCCTTCAGGTGCTTTACGTGGTGTGGGTTTTGACATCCTAACCTGGATTATTCCTAGGTTGCAGATGGGACATTTGCCCTACTCCCTGTATTGAGCCTTTCTTAGGCCTGTCATGTTCTACCTTCGTTTAAGTTTGTTGTCCTACCTCCTGTGTTCTTGGGGGTTAAGTTCTCTAGGTGCTCATACAATGCCTGTCCTTTTGATGCAGTCGTCCTCGCTGGGAGACGTTCTGTGTCTAGTTTCTCTCTCATTACCTGCTAGTAACATAATGCTGTTTATTTTTACCTATCATGGTAATAACATTTGCTAGCATAAATGCCGATAGCTTAAACAGCCCAATGCGCAGAGCATACCTTTGCAAAGAATCTAAAGTATTACATTCCGATGTATTGGGGGTGCAGGAGACGTATTTGCTTCAGCGTGATGCTTTCAAGCTGAGGCATATGCAGTTTCCGCATATTTTTCAATCGCATTTTCACTCCAAATCTAGGGAAGTCATGTTAGCCATTAAAAATACGGTAGCATTTTCCCATGTAGCTGACTATATAGACCCCATGGACTGTTTGTTATACTGATATGCACTCTCAATAATGTACTATTTACCATAGTGTCTCTCTATGCCCCTAACCATGGTCAAATACACTTCTTTTGCAAGTTAATGAAACTGGTCCATAAGAGAAGACAGGGAAAACTGCTGATTTGTGGTGATTTTAATCTGACATCAGATCCGTCTGTCGACACATCCTCTTCCTAATTGCGAGCTGCCCCTTCCCTCGCCACTACTTTCTGGAAGGAGGAGCTTTATGATGCTTGGCGTATCCACCATGCGTCTGCTAGAGATTATACATTTCATTCTGGGGTTCACAATGCGTATTCCAGGATTGATATGTTTCTTGTGGACAGAGCACTTCTCCCTTATGCTCAAGACTCCTCCCTAGAAACGATCAGGATCTTCCCCCTACCTTCTTGTGCAATGCTCTCTCTAGTCTCTCAGCTCCTGTGCCCAGCATTGTCTCCTCACTGCTGCAGCTACCCAGTCTGTGCAGCTGAAGGGGTTAAGAATCCTAAGAGAGAGCAGTGAAGGGGGGCGTTTACAGGCTTGTAAACGAACATTATTAGAGCAGGGAGAGAAGCTGACATCACAGGTCATGTGACCTTCAGTCAAATCTGAGAAACCAGCCACTGGAGATCAAGTGAGTTAATTGGAAAGCTGTTACATTTGCCTAGTTAGAAACATAGAAAGAACAAAAAAATAACTCGGATAACCCCTTTAAGCCCCTTTCAGCCCCTATTTCAGAGACTTCTGTCAAGCTGCAATGTCCTCTGGTTCTCTGTCGGCTGAAAACCTGCAAGCCCTTATTATAACCCTCCCTAAACCTGGCAAATCTCCTGATAAACCCCAATATTTTTGGCCCATTTCGTCCCGACCCGCCAGACCTACTATAATATGAGACGCCTGCTCGGTATTTTACATCATGTTCAAACGCATGGGATTCCCACGTTGGCCCTGGCCCTGGATGCCAAGAAGGCATTCGACAGACTTCGTTGGTCATTCGCCTTCTCGGTGCTTCAGCGGTTGGGATTCAGTGGCCCTATACTCACCGCCGTTAGAGCACTTTATAGCAACCCTACAGCTAGAACGTTTGTAAATGGAGCCCTGTCGGATGTGTTCGCGCTCTCCCATTATGGTGACCTCGTATTACCACCTTAACTCCTCAAAAACGCAAGCTCTACCTATTAACATACCAGAGGCCTTGGTGTCGACTCTCCGCACTACTTGGACATTTGATTGGCAACACTGCAGCATTAAATACTTGGGCACTAACATGTCTCATTCCTTGTCCCAACTGTACGCACTAAACTATGATTCTCTCCTACTTTCCACAGAAAAGGAACTTATAGACTTTGCTAAATATGACGCTTCGTGGATGGGTAGAATTGCTACATTTAAAATGTTTATCCTCCCTAAGTTTTTATATTTGTATCACACCTTGCCTATAATCCTCCCGGAGAGGTTCTTTTCTCGAGCACAAGCTTTCTAAATATATTTGGGAAGGAAAACTACCTAGGATTGCTTGTGACATCATAACCAGGGAACGACGTATGGGAGGCTTAGCGTTACCGGATCTGAAACTGTACTATATAGCTTCTTTGGTCTCCATGCTGAAGGGTTGGGCTCAGTTGTCTTTGGACTTACCTTGGGTTCATCTGGAGTCATCACAGGCCGCCCCATACTCCCTGTTGGAGTTGTTACATTTACCATTTTGGAAGATTCCTACTCCTAAGGGTCTAAGCCCGACGGTGTTGGCGTCTCTGAAGGCATGGTCTACGTACCATACGTTGGCAGATGCTGATGACACTCCCTTGCTTGCCTCCCTACCCCTCACTCTGCTCCGGTCTCTGCTCCCTCACTCTGCTCTGTCGCTTTGGGTCTCGGCCAATATACGCACAGTGGGGGATCTACTAGATCAAGGGGTATTGCAATCGTTCCTATCGATATGTGAAATGTTTTCCATCCCGAACAGGGAGTTCTTTAAATATGCGGATCCGCTCAGAATGCATCAGTCTGGCAGCGTTCAGCCTCCGCTCCTCTCAGCAGGCGGACACCCGAACGCAGCTTGCAGCGTTCGGGTGTCCGCCTGGCCGTGCGGAGGCAAACGGATCCGTCCAGACTTACAATGTAAGTCAATGGGGACGGATCCGTTTGAACATGACACACTATGGCTCAATTTTCAAATGGATCCGTCTGAGGCTACTTTGACACTTAGAATTTTTTTTACAATATAATGCAGACGGATCCGTTCTGAACGGATCCACCGTCTGCATTATATGAGCGGATCTGTCTCAGACGGATCCGCTCTGAACGCAAGTGTGAAAGTAGCCTAAGTCCTCGGCGAACACTGCGAACTGGCCATCACTGCTAGTATTGTTCCCCTCCTTAGAGCCCCCACAGGCCTTTTTTTCGATCCCAGCTAGTTTCCCAAAAGTACACAGGTTTAGCTGTGACGACTTTTGCCATTAGAATTGATTTACATAATCTCCCTAACACGTGTTGGGACTTTATGTTTTATTTTTTATTTACAATTGGCCACTAGGACCATAGGTGTCCCTAGGTTAACACGTGTTACTAATCCCTAAACATAACGTTTATTACTTGTCCTTAAAATAAATTACTTAGAACTCTATAATCACACTATAATTTAAATTATCAGCATTTGCCTGCCTGCCTTTTATTTCCTATAACCATGTAGTGTGTAGTTATCGGGTACGTCCACTAGATGGCTCTGCACACCTATAGCTGTTTGTCATTACAGCCTTTATTGTGAAGGTATCTCTCCAATGGAGTGTTGCACGCTGTTATTCCCACAGCGTGCTTATTACATTACTGCCTTCCTGGACTATACTCCTATTGTCTGTATGTCTCCCAGACGTGAATGCAGGCCAGGCAAAAGCTGGCTAAAACACTAGCATCACTAGCTGCCCCCCGACATGTTTCGCCAACCAGGCGTCTTCCAGGCGTCTTTTGCCATTGGGCTCCTTGAACTCGGTTTAGGTAGCCATTTTCTTCTGCACAACTAATACTCTTCCCTTTCAGGAATTAGAAGTTGATTATACACTTAGTAGGTTCTCCTTTCTAGGAGCATCTCTTTGGTTACTGTTATCAAGTTACTATGTGATTTTCTTGTATCTATATGCATCAGGTATGCCCGATATATCCCTTGTAATTGTAAAACTGTAAAAAAAACTATTAAAACAAAATTCATTATGGAATGCTGGATCCGGCCCCAAGTGTTCTGGAAAAACGGATCCGGTTTTGCGGTCTGCACATGCGCAGACCTTTAAAAATGTGAAAAAGATAAATATAAATTTTTATGGATGACAACCGGAGGGACCGCATCCGGATCCGTCTACAAATGGTATTTATTTCCATACAGATTGCCGGATCCGGCAGACAGTTCCGGCGACGGAACTGCCTGCCGGAATCCAACAACGCAAGTGTGAAAGTACCCTTAGTATATATAATAGCCCCCTCTGCATTATTAGTATATATAATAGCCCCCTCTGTATTATTAGTATATATAATAGCCCCCTCTGTATTATTAGTATATATAATAGCCCCCTCTGCATTATTAGTATATATAATAGCCCCCTCTGTATTATTAGTATATATAATGGCCCCTCAGTATTATTAGTATATAATAGCCCCCTCTGTATTATTATAATAAATAATTGCCCTTCTGTATTATTAGTATATATAATAGCCCTTCTGTATTATTAGTATATATAATGGCCCTTCTGTATTATTAGTATATATAATGACCCTTCTGTATTATTAGTATATATAATGGCCCCCTGTGTATTATTAGTATATATAATGGTCCCATCTGTATTATTAGTATATATAATAGCCCCCTCTGTATTATTAGTATATATAATAGCCCTTCTGTATTATTATAATAAATAATTGCCCTTCTGTATTATTAGTATATATAATAGCCCTTCTGTATTATTATAATATATAATGGCCCCTCTGTATTATTAGTATATATAATGGTCCCATCTGTATTATTAGTATATTAAATGGCCCCTCTGTATTATTATAATATATAATGGCCCCCTGTGTATAATCATAGTAGAGGATAGTAGAGGATGATAGTAAAGTGAGGAATCTAAAAATGTTTTCTGTGAAACTCTGTAGAGACGAGACGCGGCTGAAAGAAGGTATCATGGCGGTCTTATCTCCAAATGAAGACGTTGAGCAAAGTCTACATCACAGGAGATGTCACTGAATGGATGAGGTGTGTGGTGCTGTACTCTACTGTATATAATGTCCATCCACATATTTGTTTCACGTTAGGGTTGGGGGGTGAATTGAGAATATGGCCCACCCTGCCGCATCCTGGACCCAGACTTTAGGTCACACTGTACGTGTTCTGAATTCTGGAGCCTCACACCCATCTACTACATTATCTGTACTCAGACAGTAATCACTGTGTTATCTGTAGTGTTGCATAGGACTTTTCCCTGTGCGCTTAAAATCCACTTTCCTGTACACCTCTACAGTTTATGAATGGGGCCACAGCGCATGGAAAACGGGCAGGAACGCACATTGCTGCTCCTGCCGTGCACTAAATGATGGCATAGCACATGTGTACCCTTTAGGGATAAGCGAACCCGTGAAAGTTCGGGTTCGGACGAACTTCAGGCCAAAGTTCAGGACACTCTTGACTATAAAAAATGTCATGTAACAAATGTTATTGTGTAGCCGAGCCTTTAGGCTACAGCTACACGGCGACATGTGTCGTGCGACATTCATATTGCATGACATTTATAGTAATGATAATTTATGGTGTCGCACTGTGATATGTGACATACTGCGACTGCAACATGACAGTCGCCAAAGATCCATCCCAGTTGCACTGCGACACTGAAGACTATCTTTACAATACATGTCACAATGTTGTTATACCCCTATTGTCGTGTAACAAATGTCGCCATGTAGTCCTAACCTTACTTTAACTTGCTGATTGGGAAAGTTAAACGAGTTCTCTGCTCCACCCATATCCACCTCCTATATCAGCAGCTGAGCTCCTCCACAGACACATCCAGACATGGAGGTGAGAAGAAGACTTCTGCTGGGGCTGCTCTCTGTACTGGGGCTTGCAGTGCCATTATGATTGTCCAAAGTACCAGCTGGTGAAACAATATTTTGTAAGTATGGGGAAGGGGCTGTGGGTGTAGTGGGGTGGATTTTTTGATTTACTTTGTTCAGAGCTGGAGCCATGGTATGTGTAATGATTTATTGTTGTCCATTCACTTATTAATGTTTCCACCTAATGTTGTAAAATGACCAGTTCTTTTCCATCAACTGGTAAAGAGCTCAGAGCTCGTTGGAATCTGACTGGCTGCTATGGGCAACTAAGCCAGTTTTGGTAACTCTCCCCCAGTATGGTTGCTGCTACATGTCTGGGTTGCAAATATCTCTAGAACAGAGAATCTGCCTGTTACTGCAGTGGTGCTTGTACTCTGTGGCAGAAAGTCTAGGCAGATCTGCTGTCCTGGAGTCTGTGGAACCTCAATACTGCTGATTGTGTGATGTCTATGATCACTTTTGGCTCATTATCTTCAGAGTAATAGAAATCAGTTTAGTTTGTTGGAATACTTATTTTTCAAAATATCACTTGATATCTGGAAAATCCCTATAACTTTAGGCCAGAGTGAGATGAGCATGTTTATTCCAGGAATTTTTTATTTGTATTTTATTTTTCCGCACTGCCTAATTTGCTAAGTTGTTCCTTTTAGAGGGTAGAGTCCTGACCAAGTTTTCACCCACAGTAGGAGAGATGATCCCAACTGGGTCCCCTCCTCCCCTGGGCCCCATGGCAGTCCCATGGTCTGCCACTATGGTAGTTGAGCACTTGCTATAATGCCTGGTGTCTGTTCCAAAAGCAGTGTTCAGGCCAGGGAATGATGCTCACATAGTGTTTTCTGCAATGAACACTCTTGTCTGAAACTAACCATAATGTTAGCAGCGTGGTGGCTCAGTGGTTAGCACTGGTGATCTGCAGCATTGGGGACCAGGGGTAAAAAATTAAGGGTTTGGCGTTTTATGTTCTCCCTAAGTTTTCACAAGTTTCTCTCCAAGCTCTTGTAGTTGCTATTATTGTGCTGCTACGCAGTTAAAATCTATATGGTTTAATTCATGATATTCTATATTTGGTTATATGCTCCCATCTAGTGGGTGTTTTTGGTAATGCACTTGTTTTCTTGTTCATATCTGTGATGCATTTCCATTCATTGCCCCACCCCTTCTGTGTACTTCACTTCCTGTATCTTTTTACTGCTCAGCCATATGTACAGGTACACATGTGTTCTCATGTACACTTATGAAAGCATCATCTTTTGACCACACAATACTGGAATCCATCTGTTCTGCTGTACTGTTATCTGGCTTAAAGAATAAAGCAACTTGCACGGATAAACTCGGTGTTGGTGAGTAGGGATGAGCAAACCCGAACTGTATAGTTCGTACCGAATTTTGGGGTGTTCATGACACGCACCCGAACATTTACGTAAAAGTTTGTGTTCGGCGCTTCCTTGGCACTTTTTGAAAGGCTGTAAAGCAGCTAATCAACAAGCGTCATACTACTTGCCCCAAGAGGCCATCACAGCCATGCCTACTATTGGCATGGCTGTGATTGGCCAGTGCAGCATGTGACCCAGCCTCTATTTAGAGTCGCATATCGCCGCACGTCACTCTGCTTTGATCAGTGTAGGGAGAGGATGCAGCTGCTGTTAGGGTGAGATTAGGCAGGGATTTACTCAGCAAAAACACTTAATGAAGTGATTGCTCTACAGCTGTGAATTATTCAACTTCTGCTAGTTAATTGATCAGTGTTTTATAGGCTGCCCAGAGTTTTCTGTCTTTTTTTTTTTTTTTTTTTTTTCTCCCCCTCTTGGGTGATCGGCGGCCATTTCGTGTCTTGTGGTGCGCCAGCACAAGTTTTCACTAAGTCCATTTAACCATTAGTAGTGCATGGTGTGTGCATCTCCAAGTCTAATTCTGTCCGTAAAAGGATACCTTTCATCCAGGGCCTAAATACTAGGCCTACAATTTATATTCCCCTAAATCTGTGGTTACTGCTGTGCCTGTATTAGTGTAATACGGTACTTAAATACATAGTGTTAGGTGTGTGTGTAAAAAAAAAAAAAAAAAAAAAAAAAAAAAAAAATTGGAATTCAATTGTTAATTTTTTTCTTATTGTGGTGACCAGTAACAATTAGTAAAACATCTAGTAAGGGACGCAGACATGGTCGTGGTGGTGTTAGTAAACCCTCTATTTCACTAACATGGTGGAACAGTACGTGTTCACACACCTCCACGTACTGGCTGATGGTTCACCCCATTCAACTTCTGGGTCTCCAAATTGTCCACGTGGCCAGAGCTAGCCTTTTATGCCTTGGAGGTGCTGGCCTGCCCGTCGGCCAGCTTTTTGTCTGAACGTGTATTCAGCACGGCAAGGGGCGTCACTACAGACAAACACAGCCGCCTGTCTACAGAAAATTTGGACAAGCTGACGTTCATAAAAATGAACCAGGCATGGATCCCACAGGACCTGTCCATCCCTTGTGCAGATTAGACATTTATAACTACCTCCCCTTAACCATATATTCTTGTACTCCAGGGCACTTCATTCCAATTTTTTACCATTATATTGCAGGGCAACCCAAAGTTGACTGAACCTCTCTCCTCTGTCTCGGTGCCGGGGCCTAAAAATATCTGAGAGTGGCCTGTTCCAGTGGTGGGGGACATGAAGCCTGATTCTCTGCTGGGGGACCTCTTGCCAATTGATATTGGTTAATTATTTATTTTAATTAATTTCCCTAGCCACATTTGTTTGCAGGGGATTTACCTACATTTTGCAGCCCTCTAGCCCAGGAAAGGGCTATTTTACAGCCTTTTTAGTGCCGAAAAGTTCGGGTCCCCATTGACTTCAATGGGGTTTGGGTCCCGAACATTTTCGGGAAGTTCGGCTGAACTTCTCGAGCCCGAACATCCAGGTGTTCGATCAACTCTATTGGTGAGTTCACACTATCTAAGGATTGTCCAGTGACTATATCTGCTTATACAGGCCAGGCATAGAGGTCTCACTAGGGATAAATCGCTATTAAAACCATCTGAGTCAGAATAATGATAGAAGTATAGTGTTGTATAAGGTGTAATTTCTGCTGGATAGAAGGGTCTTTCACCAAATGACTGAGTGCTTTGAAGCCTACATTCTATCCCAGCAGGGTGGAGTCGGGCAGGCAGGGACTCTGCCAGCTATAGGAGATGCAGATGGACAGTTCTCCTCATGTTCCTGTCATATCTAATAGCTCTGGCTGCCAGGTACTAGCTTCAAAGAAGCATCTGCTCCCCCCTGATAAACCAGATACTGGAGGAAGGGGGCTCATTTTGGAGTGTGATTTGAAAACTCTAAAACAAAGATTTCAATATTCAATGCCCTCCATTCCCCTCATTAATTGTCCCTCAATGGAAGAACTAGAATTTGGTTATTGAATGACTGGGCCAACTGGAAACCAATCCCAGTTCTATAAAATTGTTGCATGGACATATTTTCAGTGTTACAGCATGTGGGAGTCACAGCCAAGCTGACGGTTAGCCATTTTCCTCCCCTTCTCCCGGGGCAGTAAGTTCTTAACTTTTCTCTTTTACCCGTTTATTTTACTCTTACTGTTTTTGTATGGTTTTTACTGTTTCATCTTACATCTGTTTTTGTAAGCGCTGCACTATTTTTGTGTATAAAATATTCCCTGTAGAAGTCCACCTTGTTGCTCTAAAGGCTCCATAGCCTGGATGTGTGATTGCGAGCAGAACGTATATACGTGGAGTGTGCAACGTTTCCACCTTTCGTCAAAGCAGGTGCATACGTGACAGCTCCAAAAATATACTAATGGGTATATCCGGTTTTTATGACACTGACCCTTGTGTGTTGGAGTGCAGCACCTATATGGCAGGCAGCCACTGACTCCCCAGGGAGTTGTCCAAGCTACACAACCATTCCTGAGCATTGAGTCCCCTTTCTGAGAAGAACATCTTAAATGGTTTAATGTCCTATTGTCCAAGAAACAATGTATTTGGGGCAATACAAATCTGCATTATTTCACATAAGGTGGTACTTTGTTGCTTTGATACTATGTGGAGCCTGTTGGTTAGAGTATGCACAACTTCTGATCTGTTTCCAATTGTCTTTGTTCACAGGGAGTTTATGAAGTGATAACACCTTTTATTGATGATGCAATAACGTATGGGTTTTCTTGGGTTATGACCACATGACTTGGTTAAGTGCTGCGTGGCTGTACGGGGCTACAGCTTGCTCTGTTAACCTAATGCGACTGCACTGTTTTGTCAGTCTGAATTGCTAACCCCTTGGATACTGGAGGTTTTTAAAGTTGTTTTTTTCACATATATATATATATATATATATATATATATATATATATATATATATATATATATATATATATATATATATATATATATATATATATAATTTTTTTTTTTTTTTTTTTTTTTTTTTCTGTTCACACAGCCATATGAGGGCTTGTTTTTTGCAGGACAAGTTGTAATTTCTAATACCAATACATTGTATGCCATTAAGTGGTGGCAAGTGGGCAATTCCAAATGTGTTGAATTGAGGAAAGAAACCTGCAATTCTGACAGTATCATGGCAGTCCTTATGGGGTTCCCTATGCAGGAACTTAGAAAAATTGTTTTCAGTCACCATATTCTGATCCCCATAACTTATTTTACACCATCTGTAGTTTTGTACTGTGACATTTTTACTCACATTTAAATATTTTTTTGGGAAAGTGAAGTGTTTTTTTTTTTTTAAATATATAGTATCTAAGGAAAGGAAGAGAATTCCTCTTCAATACTGAAAATACCTTTTCACAATGATGCCAGCCAAGTAGGAGGCAGGTAAAGAGTTTGCCCTGGCCTGTGAAAAGATTGGCGCCTCCCCCTGGGTATTGCCTACCATAAACCTTCTTCCTAAAGAATGTGTGTCCTGAAGGTCCATGGTAACCATATATAATCGCGTCCTCTTTATCCAAGACCACCAGAAATATTTAAGGATTGCAATGTACATAAAAAAGCTTGTCAGTTTCAGGGTCTTCTGTTAAGACTTTCGCTCCAAGAATGTTTGAAGAAAAAAAGTCGAAGGCAAAAGCAAATCTTCACCTGCAGGGAATTTTCATCTATATCTAGATGACTTCCTGATTGCCTCCCCCTCAGAAGATCTTCTGTCCCATCTTTATCTAATTCCGAATAAAAAAAATTATATATTTTTTTTTTTTGGGGGGAACAAAGAAATCTACTAGCCTTAATAGCAGTTCATGTGAAAGGAGTAACTATGTAATGGCTGACTACCTGAGCCAATAAATCTTTGAATAGTCTCTAGACAAGAATAGAGGGAGAATAGTCTCTAGACAAGCGAATATTCAAGCAAATTCCCACCAAATCTGTATTGTCTGCCCTGGACCTGTTTGCTACCAGGAGCAACAGATGGGTGGAAGTTTTGTTCCCTCTCTACAAGAACTGTTTTGGATCTGGTCAGGGTACCAGGTAGGTTGATGTACTGCTCCAAATTAGTAGAAAACTGTCTTAACATGCACAGCGAAATCAAACTGACACACCTATTGGAGTCCAAGTAAATCTCTAGTTCATTGTAAGTGTTCACACAGAATATACCCTTCCGGTGGGAGGTGAACAAATGTGGTGCATTTTGATTAAATGCTTGCTAATGTTTCTCAGTAACCAATGGGTTAATCTTATACTTCCTTTCCATCAGGCTGACTTAAGAAATCAGCTAGGAACGCAGCTCTGCAGCACCTCTGACGTGTACCTAGGGCTTTAGAATGCTTCCCCCCCCCCCTCCCCTCTGTGTGCATGCCTGTTGGTACATCCAGGAAGCAGGACTCTTCTACTGTGTCTGAGCAGTGCCACGCAAGTGTGTAAAACAAGCAAGTGTCCATAACGCATCTACTATTGTTGGGTGTTCTGTTATCTCAACTATGGCCAAAAGTCCTGATCCAAAGGACCCTTATGAAGGTTGCAGAAGAGAAGGCATAAGTAATATTCATAGCCCCTTTATGGCCAAGATCTTGGCTTAAGCAGAAGAAACCATCTGCAGAAGTGTTTTGGACACTTCCAACAGTCCCAAACCTTCATAAAGGTCCTGTATTCCATCCCAGAGTGGCTAAACTCCACCTGACATCCTGGAGGTTTAACACCTTGCCTTAAGACAGAAGGGGTTGTCAGACAGTAATATCCACAATGTTGCTAAGCAAAAAATCAATAACATCTAGGATTTATTTAAGAACCTGGAAAGACTTCTTCCTTTTCAGACAATTGACTTCAACCAGATTTCATTAATTCTAGTTTTTTTTTTTGTTTTTTTTTTCAAAAAGTTCAGGTTTCTGCCCTTGGTGCCTTTCAGACATTAGCTGGTTCTCTGCTAATGAAACTATTTTTTGAAGGGAGCTATAAGGCATTTTCCTACCTTGCATTCCATAACACCACCTTGGGACTTAAATGCCACTAAAATTATTTGCCTTAAGATCTCCATTGTCCTGGCAATCACAACCGCCAGAAGAATTGGTGAGATTCAAGCCTTTATGTAAACTCCCTATCCCACGATTGTGGAAGATCACATCCAGACATTGTCCTTTTCCTCCTGAAAGGAGATGTGTTGACATACCTAAAAATCATCTGTTTCAGAAAATATATATATTTTTTTTTTTTCCTCCAGTACTAAGGAACTAATGAAGGTCTAGCTGCCAGCAAATCAACTATTGCCAGAAGGATCAGAGAGGACTGACTTTTCCTATATCCAGAAAGCTCTGCAGCCTCCAACTGGGATAAAAACCCACTCTACTCATGCTGTCTCTGCCTATTTCTTGTTCCTTAGACCAGATTTGCAGAACAGCTATGTGGGCAAACCCAATAACATCATTTAACTATAAACTGGATGTTCTCCATAATCAGGATTTGTCTTGGTTATAAAATTCTGTTGGCTTTTCCACCCTACAGTCCTTCCTCTGACTCAAGTGCCTTTATGGAGGTGCCAGGGAAAAGGGTTAATTACCCTTACTGGTATTTTTATTCTCTTGCATGACTTCTGTGTCCTTTCTCATTGACTGACTGAACCAGGTAAGGGGAGGAGGCCTTTTAAAATCCTATGCTTCTATGTGGTTTCCTGTCCTGTGGGCAGGGACACCCTCCTGTGAGTTCTGTTGTGGAGGCTTTTGGAAAAACCAATTACCGGTAGGAGTAATTAACGCTTGCCTATATTTATGCAAAATGAAAGTAGTTGCTGCTTTTCTTGTATCTTATCTGAACTCCCACATTTTCAGGACTTTGAACTTCGTCAGTATGAAGAAACTCATTGGGTGACTACTCCACTAGACAAGTACATTTTTGACATGGGGATGGTGACCAGCTTCAACCGTCTGTTTAAATACATCTCTGGAGACAATGCTGAAGGTACGTTGAATGCTAACTTTCATATTGTGGGGCTCTGCTTTGTAACACTATTATAAGAAAAGGCATCCAGTTCTATAAGGTGATAACTGGGTATACTAGTCTCTGGGACATCAAACTACTGCAATACATTATGTAGATCTGTATTTTTATGCTTAATCTATGTGCCCCTTTTTGGGGACTTTCTATTGCATTTTGATTTAAGAGTTCAATTAATCTCTATGTTCAGCATTAAAGGGGTTCTCCATGAATTAAGAAAATACTTTATAATAAATATATTCCCAAATACCTTTCATTAGGCATAATGGCTTGTTTTGTCTAGGGAGCAATCATTAGGAGAAATAAAATGGCCACTGTCCTGTTAGTACTCACAAAACCTGTCCTAATCACACAGGAGGACAAGTTACTTCAGAACACAGGAGGATGAGGCAGCGCTTTTGCAGTGTCCCAGGGGGTCAGTAGTGTATGCTGGGCTTTGTAGTGCAGATCGACTCACTAACCTGGGATCCACTGTCGTCTTCAATTGGGGCAAATACTGGAACAGGCAGGTATTTAACAGTTTGTGACGCCAGTGTCAATTAAACGGTGACACGCCGTGTATGGTATTGTAGAAGAATGAAGCAAGCATAGGATAGCCAACAAAAACTGGAACATTTACTGAATATCAGTGACTACAGCTGGTTCTTGAAAGTACAGAATGGCCGGTCTTAGCAAGGCATTATACAGAGTGTTGATTACAGGAGATGCAGTACAGGCGGCTTGCTCACTATTCCTGACTGGTCCTGCTACATGTGACTTTCTCTCCAAGGTCTAATGCCCTTTATCTGGCGTACCCTTGAAGCTGTCCTTATCTAGTACCTCCTCTGTTATCTTGAGTACCTCTTGCTTTATCTGATCGGCTTCTGTGGTATTCTGTGTCTTCAGGCTGATTAGCTATGCCCTTCTGACTTCTATGCATGGACTCAGGAGGGAATCCTCTCTGCACTGAGTCTGGAAACTTCTCACTTCCTGAGCTAGGCCCTAGCCTATTTATACTGAACTGGGGGCTCCCTCTGCTGGCTGTGATAAGGATTGCCGGTAACCGGCCTGACTGGCTTAAAGGGAACTACACACTCAAATCTAGCAGTGTCGGGTAGCCTACCCGTATGCTGCACTTTACCTCAGCTTGTCAGGGATTATGATCCTGACTACAGTTTTAATACTTTTTTTTTTTTAACACCTTTATTGGTATATAAAACAAATACACAGAGCGTTCAAGTAGACACAATATAGTTAACACTTTTTTTTTTTTTTCTCGATGCGTCCACCCTCCCCTCCAGCCCTTCCTGCAGAGGAAAGAGGAGTAGGAGACAGAGGGAGAGGAAAAACATATATATCTGTGAGAAATACAATCAGATCTTCCAGCCATCCCATATCTTAATCCACTTCTCGTCTACATCTCTCTGCATATAAAGAATCTGTTCATAATTTTACCTTATTAACTAGATTTATCCAGGTGTTTAACTCTGGAGTATGACGACGAGCAAACCAGCTCCGGCTGATCAAAATTTTAGCTAATAAAAGTATTCTACCTAAAAGGACCTTTTGATATTTGTGGCTGCTTATTATAGAGAGATCGTTCAGCAAGAGCAACTGTGGCTCAAAGGGATCCATATTTTCAGATTGTAAATAAGAAAATTGCTGATGCCATTCCAGTATTCTCTAAGTTCGGGACAAGTCCAGATCATATGCAAGTAATCCGCACCTAGGATATCACATCTAAGGCACTTGGAGGTATCTCTTAACCTGCATTTGTTTAGCCATATAGGGGTAACATATAATCTAAGTTGGATATTAAACTGCACTAAAACATGGTTGAAGTTATGGGATAGTGAGCCTAAATTAGTAAAAATATTCCCCCCCCCCCCCCCCCCTTCTAATTGTATACTTGGACAATCCAACTCCCAGGCCTTCTGTCCTGGCAGTTGTGTATCACAAAACCGTGCCTTTAAGTTAAAAAATATATTATATTAGTTTTCACTCTCAAACGATTGGATAGGGATGACACCTTTAGGAAACAGGAGCTGTCTATATCCAATAGTTACTCTTATAATCCAAACTAAATAGTGCCGACCGCAACTGAAGATACCTAAACAAAGAGGTTTTCAACATTATGTGATAAATCCATAAACGGCTTAATCTCTCTATCCTTAACTACTTGTGAGATATAAAGAATCAATTTTGGAAAAATTGATCTGTTGCTATACCATCTAAAATCTGTAAGTGAACATTATGCCAAAGAGGTGTGACTATGTGAATCCTTTACCCCCTCCCCAACCATATTCTAGTAGCCCACATTTTAGAAAGTAATTTTATAGTCCTGATCTCTACTAATATGATCTTCAGTTGAATCTCTGTAGTAGTAAAGTTCATAAGGAGACATGAAGTACAGACTGTGGTAATGGAGACGGCATACAAGTGCTGCTGCTCATTAGTCACATCTACTCATGAACTCCATTCCTACAGAGATTCAGCTAAAGTTCTTATCAGATGTATTCAGGATCATAATCCCTCACAAGGAGGTGAGGAGGATGAGGCAGCTCTTTACCTCAGTGTTCTGAAGTAACTAGTCGTTTTGTGTATACTAATGGGACATAAGCCATTTTGTTACTCCCGATTCATCCCCAGACAAAACAAGCCATTTAAACGAAAGGTATTTCGTTTATTTTTATAATAAAGTGTTTTAATGTTAATTCCTGGAGAACCCCTTTAAGATTCTCTAATGGCAGGCTCAGAATTTTAACTGTTCCATCAGGCAGCTCAGCTGATGACGCCCTTATTTCTTATCTTAAAAATACTATAGCTCAATTATCTTGCTGATAAGAATGTGTCTTAAAGTGTTTGACCCTTTTTAGTTACTTGGAGATGAGGGTTATTAGATGACAGTAGGCTTCACACAGCTAGATGGTTAAAGCTTTGACAGCAGCTAAATATTTTTAATGTAGACCAATTGAAAAGGTGTTTAGCCTAAAATGAGTCCAATTTAATGACAAAAAAAAAGCCCCTGAAGATGTGCTGGAATTTGCCTAGTTAAAGATATGCATATAACCTACACTATGAAAACATCCAAACCCATGCTGGTGTGCTGTGCTTTCTAACACTGGTCATGCTCATGATATAAATTAAATCTGGCCTTGTGCTTACTTGAGGCAACCTTTCATTTTCTGCAACAAGCTAAAGCATGAACTGTATTGCCAACCCTTATTCTGCAAGTCAACTACTGGATGGCAATGGGTACTGTACATAAAATACATTCTTCATACAAGAGGTACTGAGATTTAGCTGTCCAGTGAAGGGTTTTGTCGACTGTTAATGCATGTTCTATTCAGTGTCTGTGAAATGTCTCACCTCTCAGTCTGCTTCCTTTCCATAGGGCTGAAGATGAGTATGACAGTACCTGTGGTAATGGATTTTCCACTGGAACTACCATCAACTAAGAATGCCACAATGTCCTTCTTTGTGCTACATGCTGTGGAGAATCCTCCAAGACCTACAGACCCTGAAGTTTACCTGGATACATATCCTGCAGCTTCTGTATATGTCAAGTAAGTCACTACTGGTTCAGATCATGGTCCATTTGTTCTATTGTAACAAGAAATGTTTATAAAAAGTGTGAAAATCATAATTATGCTTAAAAGGATGGTCTTATGTTGACACATCCCAACAGTATGACTTCTCAGACCTTGCAAATGGCTGAACTTTCAAGGTGAAGTGCTGTATAAGGCCCCCAACGTGAATTGTATGGCTCAGATTAACCATATTTTCCACTTCACCACCATGACGGCCCAGAGAGATTGACCCCTGACCTCTGTAGGGGCAGGAACAGAGATAGGTTTAAAAGGACCCCTCCCACCACCATTCACCAGTGTGTTCCTGCCCCTATAGCGGCCAGGCAGAGAAAAAGTCCTCTCTGGCTTCAGGGAGGTGAAGTGGACCTCGTTTTTTGTTTTCACAAAGGTACCTGGATGACCGCATCGGCGGTCCTCGTGGCCTCCCTTACGGGCTCCATCATCCAGGTAAGCGTCCCCTGCTCTCCGGCGGATTATTCCAAAGCTGGCAGGGTGACGCCGGGGTCACGCTCCCTACGGGTGGGAAGCCTGCCCTAAGCTGCCGCAGGTCGCCTACCTCCTTGTGGGGGAGCCGACCGGAAAGACGCTCTGCAGTCGCGCGCGTCTGACGTCACTTCCGGGTTACCGGCGAAACCCGGAAGTAGACGGGGCCTCTCAAATAAAGCGCTCCCAGCACTCTTCCCGCAGCGTTCTCTGCATCGATTGCTCGCAGACATGTCTGACCAGGAGAGGGAGAAGGAGCAAAAGGTCCCACAGCCGAAGGAGCAGACTGTTTCAGAGCGCCCCTGCGTGAGTAGCCCACCTGGGCAGCTGGCAGCTTCACAATACAGGGGGGGTCCATATGTGTGCACACTCTTGTGTATTCACTGTCTCTCCCCCTGGGGGTCTGCGGGTATACTGCACTAAGTTACGCTCCTATACCTGCCTGGCATAAATTAATGGGCTGCCTCTCTCACTTTAGGCCAAACTACCCTTAAAGTTAAAGAAGACCGCCAGATGCCTCCAGTGCTCCGTCCGGCTTCCTGAGGGCCATACAAAAAAACTTTGCTTGGATTGCATCGCTAAAATAGTGAGAGGAACAGCCCTCAATTATGCAGGAATTCAGATCCATGATCCAGGAAGAGGTTAAGTCTTCCCTGACCGCCCTCCGCGAGGATATCCGAGGGCCTCGCCCCCCTAAACGACCCAGAATAGCGGATATTTCTGACTCAGAGGACTTAGAGGACAACGCCTCATCCCCTAGGAAAGAGGATGAGGATCCCCTATCTGAGGGCGAGATCATTGAGGACACTAAGAAATATTTCTTTAGCTCCAGCGAGATGAGTGACCTCTTAAAGGCCGTCAGGGATACCATGGGGGTGGAGGATATCCAGCAACCCCATACGATTCAGGAGGAGATGTTTGGGGGATTGAGGGTCAAACGCTCCAGGGTCTTCCCCATAAATGAAAACATTAAGGAAATGGTGATGGATGAATGGGCCCATCCTGAAAAGAAACTGGGAATTTCCAAAGAATTCAGAAACTGCCTTGTGTTTGACCCGTCAGATTCTAAGATCTTTGATGAGGTTCCTAGAATTGACGTCCAGGTGGCCAAGGTTAATAAAAAAACCTCACTTCCATTTGAGGATTCCTGTCAGTTAAGGGACACTATGGAAAGGAAGGCCGACAGTCTGTTAAAAAAATCTTGGGAGGCAGCAATGTTTAGCGTCAGGACTAACATAGCTGCTACTTCAGTCGCCAGGTCTATGTACCTATGGCTGAACGAACTAGAAAACCATCTAGTTAACAGGACTTCTAGGGACCAGATACTCGATACTATTCCCCTACTAAAATCCGCCACAGGTTTTCTGGCGGATGCCTCCGCAGAAACTATTAGGTTCTGAGCCAAGGATGCCGCTTTGTCTAATGCGGCCCGACGGGCACTTTGGATGAAATCTTGGTCGGGAGATATCTCTTCCAAGATGAAGTTATGTTCTATAGCCTTCTCAGGGGAATATGTGTTCGGTCCTGTTCTGGACAGGATCCTTGAGAAGGCTACAGATAAATAAAAGGGGTTCCCTGAAGAGAAGACCGCTAAAAGAAAAACCTCCTTTCGTGGTCAATTTTCCCAGAGCAGCTCCTTTCGTGGCAGGGGTAAGACCGGACGTTGGAGTTACCCAAAAGGGGGGAGGGGTAGAGACTTCCTCCTTAATCCCCAAAACAAGGGAGGTGAGAAGCAGTGACGCCAGGATAGGGGGAAGACTATCCCAGTTTTTTGCTCAGTGGCAACAGACTACTTCCAGCCCCTGGGCTCAAAATCGGTTACAGGATAGAGTTATCTCCCCCCCCCCCCCCTCCAGATGTGTTTCTGGTTTCTCACCACCCATCTCCTTGTCAGCTCAGCCAGATCTGGAAGGAGATTCAGAATCTCCGGGACTTAGGAGTGGTGATTCCCGTTCCCGAGCTTCAGCGGGGGCAGGGGTTCTACTCCAGCCTTTTCTTGGTAAAGAAACCCGGGGGTTCCTTCCGTATGATCATAAACCTCAAAAGACTAAACAGATTCGTTACCTACAAAAAATTCAAGATGGAATCCCTAAATTCCACCATTCCTTTAATTCAAAAAAATGCGTCCCTCTGTACAATCGACTTGAAGGACGCATACTACCATGTTCCTATTCACCTCCTGTCTCAAAAATTCCTGCGATTCGCAGTAAGGGATCACAGGGGGTCTGTCCACCACTTCCAGTTCGTGGCTCTCCCCTTTGGGCTAGCTTCAGCCCCAAGGATTTTCACGAAACTGGTGGTGGAGATGGTAGCCTCAGAGACCCCAGGGGGTGACGGTCGTCCCGTATTTAGACGATTTTCTACTAATTTCCAACTCTGTGGATCAGTCCATAGCAGACCGAGACATCTTCTGCTCCCTTCTGACATCCCTGGGGTGGGTGATAAACCTAAAAAAGTCATCCCTAGTTCCAGATACCAGGGTAAAATTCCTGGGGGTCCTGTTAGATTCAAAAAAACTAACAACCTTTCTCCCTGCAGTTGGCTATCAGAGCCTTCCTAGGACGTCGATCCTTCTCGTGCAGAGAAGCGATGAGTCTCCTAGGTCAGATGACAGCCTGCATAGTAGCAGTCCCTTGGTGCCAGGCCCATTACAGAACCCTTCAGTCCTGGCTTCTCAGGAGGTGGGACAGGAACCTATCTTCCTTGGACAAGAAAATCCTGATCCCGGGCCACATAAAATCCTCAGTACGGTGGTGGCTTCAAACAAAAAACTTAACGAAGGGCATGACCTGGTTCAAAACCCCAGCAGTGCTTATCCATACCGATGCCAGCGTAAAGGGGTGGGGCGCAAAAATTGCTTCCGACCTCTACCAGGGAGACTGGCCTCAAAGTATCGCAGCCCAGTCTTCAAACTACAGGGAGCTCAGGGCAGTCTGGGAGACAATACAGGTAGCCGCTCAAAAATTAAGAAACCAACATATAAAGGTCTATTCAGACAATGTTACGACCGTGTCCTACCTCAAACATCAGGGGGGCACACGATCTCAGAAGCTAGAAGGTCTGTCCAAAAAGATATTCCTCTGGGGGGAAAAGAACGTAAAGTCGATATCTGCAATTCATTTAAAAGGAAGCTTAAACTGTGCAGCAGACTTCCTCAGCAGGACTACCATAGACCAGGGGGAATGGTCTTTAAGCAGGGACGTCTTCAATCTGATTGTCCAGAGGTGGGGCCTCCCTCAGGTAGACCTATTTGCTACAAGAACAAACGCAAAGGTATCAACCTTTTGCTCCCTAAACCCAAGGGACAGGCCCCTAGCGATCGACGCCTTCTCCCTACACTGGAACTGGGACACTGCATATGCCTTCCCTCCGTTCCCATTAATCCCAAAGGTCCTCCAGAAGATCATCAGGGACAGAGCCAGAGTAATCTTGGTCACCCCGTACTGGCCCAAGAGGAGCTGGTTCTCGATACTAACCAAACTCTCCTCTCAGGAAGCTTTTATTCTCCCAAAGAGGAAGGATATCCTGATCCAGGGGCCGGTTCTCCATCCTCATCCGGAAATCTTCAGTCTCTCGGCTTGGATCCTGAGTCCAATCTTCTAAGACGTAGAGGTCTCTCTGAGGGGGTTATTTCTACCTTAAAAGCCAGCAGAAAGAAGGTGACAAACGCCATTTATTTAAAGATCTGGAAGAGGTTCTGCACCTGGTCGGGCGACAAAGCCCCAGATCAAACCAGACCGAATATACTAAAGATTTTGGATTTCCTGCAGAAGGGCCTAGAGTCGGGGTTAAGTCCTTCCACCCTTAGAGTCCAGGTCTCAGCACTTAGTGCATATTTTGATTCTGAACTAGCCAACCATAGATGGATCCAAAGATTCGTGAGATCTGCAGCCAGACTAAGACCTTCTCTCAAATCAAAGGTACCTACCTGGGACTTAAACACCGTCCTTAACGGACTCACAGGTCCGCCTTACGAACCCCTGGACTCCAGTTCTCTGAAGCATCTTTCCCAGAAGGCGGCTTTTATTGCTATAACATCAGCAAAAAGATCGAGCGAGATCCAGGCATTGTCAATAAGACAACCATACCTCATTATCCAGGACGACCGTGTCACCTTGAGGCTAGACCCGACGTTTTTACCAAAGGTAGTAACCGACTTCCATAGGAACCAGGAGATCATTCTTCCCTCCTTCTGTGAAAACCCTAAGAATCCTGGAGGAGAACGCTTCCATACCCTGGACGTTAAACGAACAGTGCTAAAGTACCTAGAGGTCACTAGAAACCTGAGGAAGGTGGACAACTTACTAGTGCTATTTGGTGGTAAAAATAAGGGGAAGGCAGCTTCCAGATCTACCATCGCCCGATGGGTAAAACAGACTATTACAGACTGCTACAGGAGTGAGGGCATCAGTTGTCCAGAGGTCATTCGGGCTCACTCTACGAGAGCCATGTCGACCTCTTTTGCTGAAAGAGCAGGAGCTTCCCTAGACCAAATATGCCGGGCTGCAACCTGGTCCAGTGTAAATACCTTCACTAAACATTACAGACTTGACTTATCCAGGTCCTCTGACCTGGCTTTTGGTCGCAAGGTCCTTCAGGCCGTTGCCCCACCCTAAGACGTATATAATTTGTTATGTCTCTCTGGGCCGTCATGGTGGTGAAGTGGAAAGCCGGAATTAGACTTACCGGTAATTCATTTTCCACGAATCCACCATGACGGCATGATATCCCACCCTGAAAATACATTTTACTCCAAAAAATTTGGTATGAACTTAATACCAAAAAAAAACAAAAAAAAAAAAAACACTTTTTCACTCATAACTGGTGATTGTGGCACTATAATCTGGAACTCGCTGGTGAATGGTGGTGGGAGGGGTCCTTTTAAACCTATCTCTGTTCCTGCCCCTACAGAGGTCAGGGGTCAATCTCTCTGGGCCATCATGGTGGATTCGTGGAAAATGAATTACCGGTAAGTCTAATTCCGGCTTTCGTTACCTTGTATCTTGCTGCGTTTATTGGTCAAATGGTGGGGCAAGTTTATTACTACTGTCTAATGGTGGTGCTAGCTGCATCTATAAGCTCTGCAGAGTAATTTCCTCCATCCCCTCTCGCCTCTGATGCAATTGCAAGGTCCTGGTGGTTGCCATGATGGCTGGGGGCCCTGCCATAGGAAGGTTCCAATCAGGTCAAATGTTAGTAAGGCCTGTCTCTCACTTGTATTGGACACATCTGGCTGGGAACGGCCTGCTGGATCCAAGGCTGCCGGAATGCTGTCAGTCCGAATTGACTATATTGGTGACTGGCAGAGATCTGGCCATGACCTGGAAAATATGCTGGGAATAGGCGCTGTTTCGGCAGGTATATCTTAGTATCCGGCAATGCAAGATCCAGATATCTCTAGAAGGCTGTTCCCTGCCAGGAATGTGACTTAAATGTGAAACAAGCCTAAAACAGACGGTACAATCCACTGCAACAGGTGATTGGATTGTTGTATGTTAGTCCTCCAAGTTGACTTAAAAGCCTTTTTTACTTTGTCTTAAGTTTTTTAAATTGGCCCATATTTTTGCCATATCCTCTCAGCTACAATTGTTTAAAAAATGAAAAAATAAACTACACAACTGGTAGTGCCACATCTGTAATCTCTTCTATGAAAAGATCACATTACTTATCCCATGCAGTGAACAACAAGGCAAACTACTACTGAACTGCTGTTTGTCACTTCGCTTACCAAAAGGAATAAAAAGTGATCAGTTATGTCCCCAAAATGGCAATAAAATCTACAGCCCATCCCACAAAACGCATAACCATTACATTAACAGAAGATAGAAATGTCTGGCTGTTGGTATATGGCTGCTACAGACACGGGACCAAAAATCCAATGGCAAATTCCACTGTGGTTTTTGGTGTTTCTGCCGGGAAAAGCCAGAAAATGCCCTGCTTTAAAAAGGGTGAAATCCTCTGTATAAACTGACATGCTACAGTTTCCAAATACTGCAGCTCTTCTGCTGTTTTCGTACACAGCATGTGCATGGCAACTCAAATTGGCTTCCATGTTGCTGGTACTGTACAACACGGCAGACTTGCCACACATAAATCAGCAGCGACGTGATAATGTGTGAACCCAGCCTAAGGCTCCATTCACACGTCTGCAACGTGTTCTGCGGATCCATGGAGCCGCGGATCCGTAAAACATGGACAGCGGCAATGTGTATTTTGCAGACCACACATTGCCGGCTCTATAGAATATGCCTATTCTTATCCGCAATTGCGGACAAGAATAGGACATGATCAAAATTATTATTTTTTTTTTTTTCAGGAATGGAAGTGCAGGTCTGCAATTCTGTGTCCGGGCAGCACATAGTGCTGCCCCAATGGAATGAATTGGTCCGCTATTCCGTTCTGCAAATTGCGGTATGAAATTATGGACGTGTGAATGGAGCCTTAATGTGATTTTGATGCAAATGTTGTTGTAAAACATGAGAAACTAGACAAATCTGGTATTGTCATAATTGGATCAACCTACAGAATAGATATACTGTACTGTATGGGGAACCCCATAAAGTGATTGCCCAGTTCACCTCCCAACAATAAAGGGCTGTCCAAAAAAAAAACAAATGTTCTAAACTACACTTTGCCCAAAAAGAAAAACAAAACATTACACAGCTCAGTCAAAAGTTGTGGCCCGTAATACCATTACAACAAATTCCATGTTACAAAGTTCATATGCTTCCTCCCTTCTGAGCACTGCAGTTTCCTCAAACAGCAGTTTATGACCGCATAGCCTAAACACCTTTTTTCATATGACTATTTTCATACTAGCGGCAGGACGGATCCGATAGGCTGACACTGTCAGATCCGTCCTGCCGCTATTTCGCCATGCTGCCGCTCAGTCGCCATTGACTATAATGGTGGCGAAGCATGGCAGTGCACGGCAAAAGGCCGCTGGACTAAAAGTACTGCATGTCCAACTTTTTTAGTCTGGCGGCCTCTCACCGCAAACTGCCGTGCTGCGCCAGAGATGCTTCCCCCCCCCCCCCCCCCCCCGGTCCCCGTTATAGTCAATGGGGACAGAGCGGCGGCAGAACTGATCTGAAAGGGTGAACAGGATCCGTCCTGCTGCTAGTGTGAAAGTACCCTAAGACGTTTAGTAACACACCTGAAGGATGGCTTAGTTGTACTCCATAAAATGTATTGGTATATTTGCATTTAAGCTACACCCTAATTTTTCTAATCTTTTATAAGTTGTGACTTGACACATGTAAAGCACGTATGCTAGTTTTTAGCACAATTGCACCAAATGGCATTTTCAATGCGGAATCTTTACTCACTGGTTCCTCCCCCTCCTAGAAGGAAGAGCTGCAGAATTATTATTTTAAGATGTAAGACCAAAAACTACGCTTAAATGCTAGTAATAAAGTTTGTGTCCTGATTTCCACCATTCAAATGCATGGCTAACCATGTAATTGCCCATGGACACGGGTGTAGATCTGTCTTATTGAGGTGGAGATATGTCCTGAGCAAGGATACAGCAATAACTCTGAAGAGTTAAGTTTAAGGGGAGACTTATCAAACTGGTGTAAAGTAAAATTAGCTTGGTTGCCCATGGCAACAATCATTCCTCCTTTCCAAAGTAGCTGAAAGGTGGAATCTGGTTGTTATGGACTATTGCAACGGTTTTACTTCACACCAGTTTGATAATTCCCCCCCCCCCCCCCCTCCACTATATATGTCCATTTTCCTTCTGTTGGATATTCATGTGAACTTTCCATTCTTAGGTCTTTTGGAGGATATGCCGTAGATGAAGCATATGCTGAGCAAGCTAAAGCCCTAGCAGAGAGCCTGAGGATCCTTGGTCTGCAGTTTGATGATACATACTTCATACGTGCTGGCTACAATTCTCCTTTTGACTTTTTCAACCGCCACAATGAAGTGTGGTACATGGCAAAGTGAACTCCTCTCAGCAGGGGGATTCCATCATCCTTCTGCTGCTCTTCCCTGAATGTGATCCTCATACCTTGTATCAGAAGGACATGCCATTAAATGGCACTTGGAGGTTAACCTGCAAAAAATGTAACATGGCTGTTAATTCCAACATTACCTTGTATGTAGCATATTATCATGGATGTTCTCTTTGGTAACTGACTTTGCAGCATTAAAGTGTTACTTGTATGTTGTGGCTCTTGATTTTTCTACCAGTTTGGATTTGTTTATCGCTAATAGCACCGATTTTGAGGGGGGGGGGGGGGTTCACAACATCACATCAAAGTGTGGAATATATAAAGTAGCAAATGTGCAGTTCTTTCAGAAATCTACACATGTGGCAATACGATGCCAAAAAATAAATTTTCACTAAAAGTTACCCAGTGATCAAAAAGTCATATGCACCCCAAAAATGGTACCAAATATCATATTATCCTGCAAAAAATGAGACCCTACCTATGACATCACCCAAAAAATAAAACTATGGCTCTGAGACCCTTAAACTTTTTTTTTTTTGTTTCAAAAAAGCTTTGTGTAAAACTTGGATAAAGTATACTTATTAGGTATTGCCACTTCTGTAATGACCTGCTCTATAAATGACATGAACTAACCCCTCAGGTGAGCACTGTTTTGTTAACTTGCCTCAGAGTGTAATAAAGAGATAAAAAAAGAAAAAAAAAATCATATGTACCCCTAAATATCAACTGTCACCTTATCCTGTATTTTCCAAAATGGGGTCGCTTTTGGGAGTTTCTACTGTAGGGGTACATCAAGGGGAGTCAAATGGGACATGGTGTATAAAAATCAGTCTAGTAAAATCTGCCTTACAAAAACCATGCAATGCTGCTTTTCTTCTGTGCCCTGACATCAGTTTACCACCACATATGGGGTATTTATGTAGACTGCTGAATTGGGTTAATAGATGAGTTTTGTTTGGCTGTTAACCCTTGATGTGTTGCAGAAAAATGATTTAAAATGGAAAATCGGCCAAAAAGTAATTTAGAAATGTCATCCCAGTTTCCTTTTAATTCTTGTGGAATACTGAAAGGGTTAATTAAGTTTGTAAAAAAGTTTTGAATGGCGTGGTTTCTGCAGCATCCTACTTGCGTGTGTGTATGTGGACACCTTAAACCTTTTGCATATGTACTGTAAGTCCTAATATCAGGCTGGCAGTGTTACATCTATTTTCCCCTAGGTGGTGCTGGCATCACAATTTTCTTGCTTGGGGTGTGTTTAATTAAGTTGGAGGAAGAGTTAGTTCAAGTAGAGAGGAGGAGAAGAAAGCAAGTGTATAGAGGAGCAGAACAGGCCTAGTCCACAATGTAGCTGCCTTTTCACCATCTGGGCCCTGATCAAGCCTAGAGGGGGATCTACAGAGTATCTACCCCATCACAGACAAGTAAGTCTGTCTGAATATATAGAGAGACTAGTGGAGATTAGAGCGGAGTTTAGCCAATGGACTTCATAAGCACAAGTGACTGGGAGAATCCTAAAAGCACCTGGACACAGCCAGGTGATTAAAGGCGCCTAATTATCCTTTTTTACGCCATGCCTTCTGGGACATAGTGAACCTGAAGACTGAGCATCCTACATAAATGTAGCAGAGAGTTTGCCTGCCACAAGGGAGAACTCCCTTAAGGCAGGCAGCTCAATATAAAGTAAAGAAAGTATTATATTCAGTAATAAAGATAAGCAAAGCTAAGTGGCATTCAATCTGAATTTCCTTGTGCTTTGTGGTAACTAACTGCAATTTTTCCTAAAATGGCTTCTACACGTCTGAGGACATGGGCAAGGAAGGTGGAATCAACCAGATTCACATGCATGCAGCCAGCCCTGTGATGTCACAGCCCTATAAATACGGCAGACATTTTAGATGCCATTTTCCTGCGTTCTGAGTGCAGGGACAGCAATAGGAAAAACTTAATTGCAAACAAAAACTGATATGTGCAGGGAAAGAATAGGGAGGAATTATTTCACAGCATCTTGGTGCAGGGAGAGACATCAGAATGCACTAGAGATGGTGCTAGAAAAGTGATTTACAAGTGCAGTGGACTTGGGGATTCAAACAGCCATTATTCAGCTCTGTCTTTCCAACAATTTGTTCTTGGGGTGCAAATGCTATGTTAAAGCCTTTTATTGGGTTATCTGTGGAAAAAGAAAAAAAAAATATGCACTCCACTGGTGCAGTTTTTTTCTGGTAAAGAAAGTGTTTAGTGGCCTATTTCAGTATAGAAAAAAAAAATGTTTGTCGCTTTTAGGGGTGCTTTAATTTGCTTTTAAATTATTGAGTTTAGCTAAAAGCATGTCAGACAGAAATGCTAGGCCATGCATAGGCATACAGTTGCAAGAAAAAGTTTGTGAACCCTTTGGAATGATATGCATTTCTGCACAAATTGGTCATAACATGTGATTTGATCTTCATAAGTTACAATAGACAATCAGTCTGCTTAAACTAATAACACACAATTAAATGTTACCATGTTTTTATTGAACACACCATGTAAACATTCACAGTGCAGGTGTAAAAAGTATGTGAATCCTTGGAGTTAATAACTGGTTGAACCTTCTTTGGCAGCAATAACTTCAACCAAACGCTTCCTGTAGTTGCAGATCAGATGTGCACAACGGTCAGGAGTAATTCTTGACCCTCCCTCTTTACAGAACTGTTTCAGTTCAGCAATATTCTTGGGATGTCTGGTGTGAATCGCTTTCTTGAGGTCATGCCACACCATCTCAATCGGGTTGAGCTCAGGACTCTGACTGGGCCACTCCAGAAGGTGTATTTTCTTCTGTTAAAGCCATTCTGTTGATTTACTTCAATGCTTTGGGTCGTTGTCCTGTTGCAAGACCCATCTTCTGTTGAGCTTCAGCTGGTGGACAGATGTCTTTAAGTTCTCCTGAAAAATGTCTTGATAAACTTGGGAATTCATTTTTCCTTCAATGATGGCAATACGCCCAGGCCCTGACGCAGCAAAGCAGCCACAAACCATGATGCCCCCAGCACCATACTTCACAGTTGGGATGAGGTTTTGATGTTGGTGTGCTGTGTCTCTTTTTCTCCACCCATAGTGTTGTGGGTTTTCTTCCAAACAACTCAACTTTTGGTTTCATCTGTCCACAGAATATTTTGCCAGTACTGCTGTGGGACATCCAGGTGCTCTTGTGCAAACTAAACATGCAGCAATATTTTTTTGGGACCGCAATGGCTTCCTCTGTGGTATCCTCCCATTAAATCCATTCTTGTTTAGTGTTTTACGTATCGTAGATTCGCTAACAGGGATATTAGCATATGCCAGAGACTTTTGTAAGTCTTTAGCTGACACTCTAGGATTCTTCACCTCATTGAGCAGTTTGCGCTGTGCTTTTGCAGTCATTTTTTCAGGACGGCCAAGGGAGAGTAGCAGCAGCGCTGAACTTTCTCCATTTATAGACAATTTGTCTTACTGTGGACTGATGGACAGCAAGGCTTTTGGAGATACTTTTATAACCCTTTCCAACTATATGCAAGTCAACAATTCTTAATCGTAGGTCTCCTGAGAGCTCTTTTGTGCGAGGCATCATTCACATCAGGCAATGCTTCTTGTGAAAAGCAAAGTCAGAACTGGTGTGTGTTTTTTATAGGGCAGGGCAGCTATAACCAACACATCTCATTGAATGGACTCCAGTTGGCTGACACCTCACTCCAATTAGCTCTTGGAGAGGTCATTAGTCTAGGGGTTCACATACTTTTTCCACCTGCACTGTGAATGTTTACATGGTGTATTCAATAAAAACATGGTAACATTTAATTCTGTGTGTTATTAGTTTAAGCAGATTGTTGTGACTTAGATGAAGATCAGATTACATTTTTATGACCAATTTGTGCAGAAATCCTTATCATTCCAAAGGGTTCACAAACTTTTTCTTGCAACTGTAAATGTTTCTGGTGCAGCAGAGTGACAGCAGGAGTCGCAGCGAGAGGCCTATCTAGCGGTTGTGGTTTAACCAATCAAGAACCACTGGGTTGCTCGTTCATCCACTTCATACCAAGTGACAACAGACACCCCTAGCCAAGTCAGGTTTGTCAGACATAACCCTTAGTTGGCACAGCTTGGGAGCAGGCCCTGTGCCCTCAACTGTACTCAACCTACCTCTGTCCTTTTCTGTTCCCTCACTCAGAGAAGTATTATGCTGTGAGCTCGGCTCCACTTTTTTTTAAGCGAGGATGAGCTACTAGAGGATAGTCATCAGCTACTGCCCAGCTAAGATCTGGAGGAGACATCCACCGCTTCCTCCGCTAGGCAGGCAAGTAGTAATGAGGAGAATGGCAAGGGAGGTGATGTTGCGAGCGGTCAGGCTCCTGACCCAGAGAACGTTGAGGATGACATCAGTGACATGCTGACACTATTCGATGATGAAGCCGATCGCAGAAGGGGCTTCATCAGGAGAAGAGGGTGGCAGCTTGCCCATGAGCCAGCAAGTTGATAGGGTGGTCAGCAGGGTGGGAGGTCGGGAGCCAAACCTGCCCAGGGTAGACCACCTGCTTTGCAGCATCCTACCTGCCCGGGAAGTAGTGGTGCAGAGGTTCACGGTGGCAGTAGCAGTCACTGTGTGGACTATTTGAGGGGGAGGGAAATCACCTACTCGGCAGTGTGGCAGTTTTTTGCTAAACTGCCGGAGATGAATGTGGCCATATGTAGAATGTGGGCAGAAGTTAAAGCGTGGCCAGTGTGCCAATGTTGGCACTACAGCCCTGCATCAACATATGCAATGTCGCCATACAGTGGCCTGGGAGAAGGCTCGAATGTGGTGGTTCGGCCTGCAGCAGCAACTGCTGCATCACCCAGTGGCATGCACCTGGTTTCAGCCTGTCAAGGCTCCACCACCTCCAGATGCTCCTACTCCTTGTCAGTCATTCCATCAGCAATCGATCACCGAAGCGATTGCCAAGAGACAGCAGTATGTGTGCACGCATCAAACTGTGCAGAAGCTGAACGTGCTCATGTCCAAGTTGCTGTTACTGCAGTCCCTCCCTTTCCAAATGGTGGATTTTGCACCTTTCAGAGAACTGATGACTTGTGCTGAGCTGAGGTGGAGAGTCCCAAGCGATCATTGCTTTGCGAAAAAAGCAGTACCAGCCCTGCACAAATATTTCGAACAGAAGGTGGGCCAGTCCTTGAGCTTGTTGGTGTCTGCCAAAGTGCATGGCAGCGCCGATGTGTGGAGCTATAACTACGGTCAGGGACAGTACATGTCCTTTACGGCCTACTGGGTCAATGTGGTTCCTAACATGGCCAGGTCACGCCGCTACTGCCTCCACGTTGTCATGCTGTTGGTCCTGCAACAATGTCCGCCTCTGCCTCCTCATCCTCCACCATGTCCTCAGCCTCCAATGCAGGAACAAGTCACAGTGCCCCTCCAGCATACCACATGTGCAGGGCACAGTGGTGTCACACTGTTCTGCACCTCATTTCCCTGGGCGGACCGAGTCACAAAGGGGAGGAACTGCTCCCTGTCCTTTGCCAAGAAATCAAATCCTGGATTTCTCCCCGACAACTCAAAATCTGAACCATGGTGACCGACAACGGGAAGAACATTGTGTCGTCACTGCATCAAGGAGGGCTTAGCCATGCGCCCTGCATGGCACACAAGTTTAATCTGGTTGTCAAGCGGTTCCTGAAGTCTTTCATCCATTTGCAAGACATCCTAAAAATGGGCAGGAAACTTTGCATGCACTTCAGCCACTCGTACACCGCAAAACACATCCTCCTTGAGCTGCAGCGGCAGAACAGCATCCCCACAACATAGGCTGATGTGCGATGTTTCCACACGGAATTCCACACTCTATATGTTGGCACCGACTGTATGAACAGAGAGAGGCTATCAACGATTTCTTGATGATGCAAGCAGATAGGAGTACACCCCTGTTTAACTTCAATATTAACCAGTGGTAACTCATGCGTGACACCTGCCGTTTGCTTGCGCCTTTTGAGGAAGCCACGTTATTTGTCAGTACTACTGGATGAACAACGTCATTCCACTGCTTTATGTTCTGGAACAGATGGTAACAATGGCTGGTCAGGGGACTAGCGACGTGGCGCCTAGATCTCACGGCCACATGAGCCCTTTGGGGGCTAAATGGGAGGAGGAGGGGGAGAAGGACATTGGAGCACAGGCAATGTGTAGTAAAATTGGTGTTTTTTCTACTCAGGTGACAGGAGAGGAGGAGCAGAAGCCGCCAGAGGAGCTACAGGTAGAGTTGAGCGAACAACTGGATGTTCAGGTTCGAGAAGTTCGGCCGAACTTCCCGGAAATGTTCGGGTTCGGGATCCGAACTTCGTCCCGAACCCGAACCCCATTGAAGTAAATGGGGACCCGAACTTTTCGGTACTAAAAAGGCTGTAAAACAGCCCAGGAGAGGGCTAGAGGGCTGCAAAAGGCAGCAACATGTAGGTAAATCCCCTGCAAACAAATGTGGATAGGGAAATGAATTAAAATAAAAATTAAATAAATAAAAATTAACCAAAATCAATTGGAGAGAGGTCCCATAGCAGAGAATCTGGCTTCACGTCACCCACCACTGGAACAGTCCATTCTCAGATATTTAGGCCCCGGCACCCAGGCAGAGGAGAGAGGTCCCGTAACAGAGAATCTGTCTTCATGTCAGCAGAGAATCAGTCTGCATGTCATAGCAGAGAATCAGGCTTCACGTCAGCCACCACTGCAACAGTCCATTGTCATAAATTTAGGCCCAGCACCCAGGCAGAGGAGAGAGGTCCCGTAACAGACAATCTGGCTTCATGTCATAGCAGAGAATCAGGCTTCACGTCACCCACCACTGTAACAGTCCATTTTCATAAATTTAGGCCAAGCACCCAGGCGAGGAGAGAGGTCCCGTAACAGACAATCTGGCTGCATGTCAGCAGAGAATCAGTCTTCATATCATAGCAGAGACTCAGGCTTCACGTCACCCACCACTGTAAGAGTCCATTTTCATAAATTTAGGCCCAGCACCCAGGCAGAGGATAGAGGTCCCATAACAGAGAATCTGGCTTCATGTCAGCAGACAATCAGTCTTCATGTCATAGCAGAGAATCAGGCTTCACGTCAGCCACTACTGCAACAGTCCATTGTCATAAATTTAGGCCCAGCACCCAGGCAGAGAAGAGAGGTCCCGTAACAGACAGACAATCTGGCTTCATGTCATAGCAGAGAATCAGGCTTCACGTCACCCACCACTGTAACAGTCCATTTTCATAAATTTAGGCCCAGCACCCAGGCAGAGGATAGAGGTCCCGTAACAGAGAATCTGGCTTCATGTCAGCAGACAATCAGTCTTCATGTCATAGCAGAGAATCAGGCTTCACGTCAGCCACTACTGCAACAGTCCATTGTCATAAATTTAGGCCCAGCACCCAGGCAGAGGAGAGAGGTCCCGTAACAGAGAATCTGGCTTCATGTCAGCAGAGAATCAGTCTTCATATCATAGCAGAGAATCAGGCTTCACGTCACCCAACATTGGAACAGTCATTTGGCATATATTTAGGCCCCGGCACCCAGACAGAGGAGAGGTTCATTCAAATTTGGGTAGCCTCGCAATATAATGGTAAAATGAAAATAAAAATAGGATTGAATGAGGAAGTGCCCTGGAGTCCAATAATATATGGTTAAGGGGAGGTAGTTAATGTCTAATCTGGACAAGGGACGGACAGGTCCTGTGGGATCCATGCCTGGTTCATTTTTATGAACGTCAGCTTGTCCACATTGGCTGTAGACAGGCGGCTGCGTTTGTCTGTAATGACACCCCCTGCCGTGCTGAATACACGTTCAGACAAAACGCTGGCCGCCGGGCAGGCCAGCACCTCCAAGGCATAAAAGGCTAGCTCTGGCCACGTGGACAATTTAGAGACACAGTAGTTGAATGGGGCCGAACCATCAGTCAGTACGTGGAGGGGTGTGCACACGTACTGTTCCACCATGTTAGTGAAATGTTGCCTCCTGCTAACACGTTGCGTATCAGGTGGTGGTGCAGTTAGCTGTGGCGTGTTGACAAAACTTTTCCACATCTCTGCGATGCTAACCCTGCCCTCAGAGGAGCTGGCCGTGACACAGCTGCCTTGGCAACCTCTTGCTCCTCCTCTGCCTTGGCCTTGGGCTTCCACTTGTTCCCCTGTGACATTTGGGAATTCTCTCAGTAGCGCGTCTACCAACGTGCGCTTGTACTCGCGCATCTTCCTATCACGCTCCAGTGCAGGAAGTAAGGTGGGCACATTGTTTTTTTGTAGCGTGGATCCAGCAGGGTGGCAACCCAGTAGTCCGCACACGTTAAAATGTGGGCAACTCTGCTGTCGTTGCGCAGGCACTGCAGCATGTAGTCGCTCATGTGTGCCAGGCTGCCCAGGGGTAAGGACAAGCTGTCCTCTGTGGGAGGCGTATCGTCATCGTCCTGCCTTTCCCCCCAGCCACGCACCAGTGATGGACCCGAGCTGCAATGGGTACCACCCCGCTGTGACCATGCTTCATCCTCATCCTCCTCCACCTCCTCCTCATCCTCGTCCTCCAGTAGTGGGCCCTGGCTGGCCACATTTGTACCTGGCCTCTGCTGTTGCCAAAAACCTCCCTCTGAGTCACTTCGAAGAGACTGGCCTGAAAGTGCTAAAAATGACCCCTCTTCCTCCTCCTCCTCCTCCTCCTCCTGGGCCACCTCCTCTTCCATCATCGCCCTAAGTGTTTTCTCAAGGATACATAGAAATGGTATTGTAACGCTGATAACGGAGTCATCGCCACTGGCCATGTTGGTGGAGTACTCGAAACAGCGCAACAGGGCACACAGGTCTCGCATGGAGGCTCAGTCATTGGTGGTGAAGTGGTGCTGTTCTGTAGTGCGACTGACCCGTGCGTGCTGCAGCTGAAACTCCACTATGGCCTGCTGCTGCTCGCACAGTCTGTCCAGCATGTGCAAGGTGGAGTTCCACCTGGTGGGCACGTCGCATATGAGGCGGTGAGCGGGAAGGCTGAAGTTACGCTGTAGCGCAGACAGGCGAGCAGCAGCAGGATGTGAACGCCGGAAGCGCGAACAGACGGCCCGCACTTTATGCAGCAGCTCTGACATGTCGGGGTAGTTGTGAATGAACTTCTGCACCACCAAATTCAGCACATGCGCCAAGCAAGGGATGTGCGTCAAACTGGCTAGTCCCAGAGCTGCAACGAGATTTCGCCCATTATCACACACCACCAGGCCGGGCTTGAGGCTCACCGGCAGCAACCACTCGTCGGTCTGTTGTTCTATACCCCGCCACAATTCCTGTGCGGTGTGGGGCCTGTCCCCCAAACATATGAGTTTCAGAATGGCCTGCTGACGTTTACCCCGGGCTGTGCTGAAGTTGGTGGTGAAGGTGTGTGGCTGACTGGATGAGCAGGTGGAAGAAGAGGAGGAGGAAGCCGAGAAGGAGGGAGGAGGTGGCAACAGGAGGCAAAGAATGTTGCCCTGCGATCCTTGGCGGCGGAAGGACGTGCGCCAAACAGCTCTCCGCCTGGGGCCCAGCTGCCACTACATTTACCCAGTGTGCAGTTAGGGAGATATAGCGTCCCTGGCCATGCTTACTGGTCCACGTATCTGTGGTTAGGTGGACCTTGCCACAGATGGCGTTGCGCAGTGCACACTTGATTTTATCGGATACTTGGTTGTGCAGGGAAAGCACGGCTCTCTTGGAGAAGTAGTGACGGCTGGGAACAACATACTGTGGGACAGCAAGCGACATGAGCTGTTTGAAGCTGTCTGTGTCCACCAGCCTAAATGACAGCATTTCATAGGCCAGTAGTTTAGAAATGCTGGCATTCAGGGCCAGGGATCAAGGGTGGCTAGGTGGGAATTTACGCTTTCTCTCAAATGTTTGTGAGATGGAGAGCTGAACGCTGCCGTGTGACATGGTTGAGATGCTTGGTGACGGAGGTGGTGGTGGTGTTAGTGGTACATCCCCTGTTTTCTGGGCGGCAGGTGCCAACGTTCCTCCAGAGGCGGAGGAAGAGGCCGAGGCGGCAGCAGCAGAAGAGGCCGAGGCGGCAGCAGCAGAAGAGGTAGCAGGGGGAGCCTGAGTGACTTCCTTGGTTTTAAGGTGTTTACTCCACTGCAGTTCATGCTTTGCATGCAGGTGCCTGGTCATGCAGGTTGTGCTCAGGTTCAGAACGTTAATGCCTCGCTTCAGGCTCTGATGGCACAGAGTGCAAACCACTCGGGTCTTGTCGTCAGCACATTGTTTGAAGAAGTGCCATGCCAGGGAACTCCTTGAAGCTGCCTTTGGGGTGCTCGGTCCCAGATGGCGGCGGTCAGTAGCAGGCGGAGTCTCTTGGCGGCCGGTGTTCTGCTTTTGCCCTCTGCTCCCTCTCTTGCTACGCTGTTGGCTCGGTCTCACCACTGCCTCTTCCTCCGAACTGTGAAAGTCAGTGGCACGACCTTCATTCCATGTGGGGTCTAGGACCTCATCGTCCCCTGCATCGTCTTCCACCCAGTCTTGATCCCTGACCTCCTGTTCAGTCTGCACACTGCAGAAAGACGCAGCAGTTGGCACCTGTGTTTCGTCATCATCAGAGACGTGCTGAGGTGGTATTCCCATGTCCTCATCATCAGGAAACATAAGTGGTTGTGCGTCAGTGCAGTCTATGTCTTCCACCGCTGGGGAAGGGCTAGGTGGATGCCCTTGGGAAACCCTGCCAGCGGAGTCTTCAAACAGCATAAGAGACTGCTGCATAACTTGAGGCTCAGACAGTTTCCCTGATATGCATGGGGGTGATGTGACAGACTGATGGGGTTGGTTTTCAGGCGCCATCTGTGCGCTTTCTGCAGAAGACTGGGTGGGAGATAATGTGAACGTGCTGGATCCACTGTCGGCCACCCAATTGACTAATGCCTGTACCTGCTCAGGCCTTACCATCCTTAGAACGGCATTGGGCCCCACCATATATCGCTGTAAATTCTGGTGGCTACTGGGACCTGAGGTAGTTGGTACACTAGGACGTGTGGATGTGGCAGAACGGCCACATCCTCTCCCAGCACCAGAGGGTCCACTAACACTACCACGTCCGCGTCCCTTACTAGATGTTTTCCTCATTGTTATCGTTCACCACAACAACAAAAATATTATTTGGCCCAATGTATTGTATTCAAATTCAGCTGAATATAAATTTGAGGCCTAGTATTTAGGCGCTGGGTGACTGGTATGGAATTACTGACAGAATTAGACTTGGAAATGCACAGTAGCGTGTGTGTGAAGTTATTCTGAATGACCCTATGTGCACCTTGAATATTATATACCCTTTTAGGGATAGATTTCAAATAGCTCTGATATAGCAGAAACCACTAAATTATGAAATTGCTAAATTGGGAATTGTATTTCAACCCAGAACAAAAAATGTGCTTTGACGGACACTAAATAACTTTCCCAGCCACAACAGTACAGCGGTAACGAGAGATTTAGCGGGATATAAATTTGAGGCCTAGTATTTAGGCGCTGGGTGACCGGTATGGATTTAGTGACAGAATTAGACTGGGATATGGCCAAAAAATAACCACACTATTGCTGGTTAAATGCACTTGGTGTGACAGCTTGACCAACCACACTACTGAGGGTTAAATGCACTTGGTGATGGGCGCAGCTTGCCCCTGATGTAGTATATGGCCAAAAAATGAACAGATTATTGCTGGTTAAATGCACTTGGTGTGACAGCTTCACCCTGATGTAGGCTTTAGCCAAAAAACAACCACACCATTGAGGGTTAAATGCACTTGGTGACAGGCGCAGCTTGCCCCTGATGTAGTATATGGCCAAAAAAGTAACAGACTATTGCTGGTTAAATGCACTTGGTGTGACAGCTTGACCAACCACACTACTGAGGGTTAAATGCACTTGGTGACGGGCGCAGCTTGCCCCTGATGTAGTATATGGCCAAAAAAGTAACAGACTATTGCTGGTTAAATGCACTTGGTGTGACAGCTTCACCCTGATGTAGGCTTTAGCCAAAAAATCAACCACACCATTGAGGGTTAAATGCACTTGGTCGCAGCTTGGATGCACTTGGTCGCAGCACCGCACAAGACACAAAATGGCCGCCGATCACCCCAGAAAAAAGTGACTGACAAACGGTCTGGGCAGCCTAAAAACAGTGAGCAATTGAATTTCAGCAGCTCAATGATGCACAGCTGCAGATTGATCGATTAATCAAGTCCTTTGGAGGAGTTAATCTGCCTTGTCTCGCCCTACTGTCGCAGCCGCAACCTCTCCCTACGCTAATCAGAGCAGAGTGACGGGCGGCGCTATGTGACTCCAGCTTAAATAGAGGCTGGGTCACATGGTGCTCTGGCCAATCACAGCCATGCCAATAGTAGGCATGGCTGTGACGGCCTCTTGGGGCAAGTAGTATGACGCTTAATGATTGGCTGCTTTGCAGCCTTTCAAAAAGCGCCAAGAAAGCGACGAACACCGAACCCGAACTTTTACGAAAATGTCCGGGTTCGGGTCTGTGTCACGGACACCCCAAAATTCGGTACGACCCCAAACTATACAGTTCGAGTTCGCTCATCCCTAATCAGAAAACTAAAGGATCTAATCTACAAATCTATAATGTACAAAACATTCTAAATAGAATCCATCTCCTCCATTGTTCCTCTAATAAAAAAAGGTAGCATACATGACGTCTGCAGATCTCAATGACGCATACTATCATGTTCCTATACATAAAAATCCGCAAAAATATCTTCGGTTTGCGTTACAGGGCCAGGATCAGATAATACATCATTTTCAGTTCTGCGCCCTTCCTAAGGATCTTCCCAAAACTGGTAGTGGAAATGTTACCCTCCCTCAGGAAAAAAGGACTAGTAATTTTTCCATACCTAGATGATTTCCTCCTACTGGGAAGTTCGGAAACAGAAACGGCCACACAAACACAAACCTTCCTACAGAAAATTTCCAACTTGGGTTGGCTGATAAATAAATAAAAAAAATCTTCCCTAATTTCGTCATCCAACATAAGATTCCTCGGTGTGATGCTAGACTCGGTAGCCCAAAAATCACCACTAGTTCACTACCTCAGGAAAAAATAAAAGACATCGTAGGGTAAATAGAGAAATTCCAAACTCAGGACAGCACCTCAATCAGGAATGCCATGAGCATCTTGGGTCTTGTGACCTCCTACATAGCAGCAGTTGCCTGGAGCCAAGCCCACACCAGGACCATACGATCCTGGATATTAAACAATTGGAACAAAGATCAGTCACCCTTAGACAGGATAATAAAAATCCCACTGCAAATAAAACTAGATTTAAATTGGTGGAAGATGGAAACAAACCTAGCCAGAGGGGTAACCTGGCAAAAAGAACCAGGAATACAAATTGTAACAGATGCAAGTGCAACAGGATGGGGAGCAACGGTGGCCTCCTCAAGCTTGCAAGAAAAGTGGCCATTAGACATAAAGAATGAGTAATCAAATTACAAAGAAATAAGGGCGGTCTGGGAAACTTTAGAATTAAGTCAGAGTTTATTGAACAAAAAACACCTAAAAATATTCTCGGACAATACAACAGCAGTCGCTTACCTGAAGCATCAAGGAGGCACAAGGTCCCAAAAATTGAGATCCCTCACTGAAGCAATATTTTCTTGGGCAGAAAAAAAAAATGTTCTATCTATTACAGCCATTCATCTGAAGGGATCAGAAAATGCAGAGGCAGATTTTCTACGCAGACAGACTCTAGACCCAGGGGAATGGTCCTTAAATCCACAGATATTTCAGAAATTAATAACCAGATGGGGCCAACCACAAATAGACCTATTTGCCTCAAAAAGAAATACAAAGTTCAACCGGTTTTGCTCCCTGAACCCCAGGGAAAATCCGTGGGAGGTTGACGTCTTCTCAGTAAAATGGAACTGGAACCTTGCATATGCGTTCCCTCCATAAGCATTAATCCCCAGAGTTCTACAGAAAATCCTCACATACCCAGTGACAGTAATATTTATTACTCCCTATTTGCCCAAGAGAACTTGGTTCCTAATCCTGAAAAACTTATCTCTGGAAGATCCATGGCAGATATCTTTTCAGAAGGATATTCTCTCACAGGGGCCAATCCTATATCAGAACCCAGGTCTCTTCAAACTATCAGCCTGGATCCTGAAAGCGAAATCCTAAGGAGTAAGGGTCTTTCAGATAAGGTTATCAATACCTTAAAAGCCAGCAGGAAAAAAAAGTTACTGCCGCCATTTATCTAAAAATCTGGAAAAAGTACTGCTCATGGATGGGAGAAGTCTCTCCCAATATATCATCTCCTTCCATACAAAAGATCTTGGAATTCCTACAAAGGAGCCTAGACTTAAGCCTTAGGCCTAGTACTTTGAAAGTGCAAATATCCGCCCTGGGGGCTTTCTACGACACTTACCTAGCAAACCATAGATGGATTAGAAGGTTTATTAAAGACGCTTCTAGACTTAGACCTTCACTAAAACATAACATTCCGCTATGGGACTTAAATATAGTCCTTAATGGGTTGACAAGCTCTCCATTTGCCCCAGTAACAGATATCTCCTTAAAACATCTCTCTTTTAAAACTGCTTTTTTAATTGCAATTGCATACACTAGACACGTATGAGAAATCCAGGCCTTGTCATGTAGATAACCATATCTATCAGTTTTTCCTAATAGAATTGTATTGAGACTAGATCCGGGTTTTCTCCCGAAGGTAGTTTCAAATTTCCACAGGGACCAGGAAATTATTTTACCTTCCTTCTGCAGTGAACCAAAGGATCCCATGGAAGATAAATGGCATCTTTTGGATGTAAGGGAGACAATTATTCAGTACCTTAAGGCTACAGAACCTTTCAGGAAGGATGATAATCTGTTAATTCAATTTGCTGGGAAAAATAAAGGGAAAAAGCTTTCCAAAGCATCCATAGGGCGTTGGATAAAAACAACAATTTTTTTCTGTTATTCCCTTTTGAGTCAGAGATGTCTTAAAGGAATAAAGGCCCATTCTACTAGGGCTATGGCCTCCTCTTGGGCAGAAAAAGCTGGGGTATCTCTCGATCAGATATGCAGGGCTGCAACTTGGTCTAGCATTAATACTTTTATTAGAAACTATAGCCTGAGCTTTTCTGAGTGTTGCAAGCAGTTAACCCCCCCCCCCCCCTACTTAGTAATCTGTTAGTTCTCATCCGTAGCCATCATGGTGGATGAAATGGAAAAAACATAATTAGACTTACCGGTAATTCTGTTTCCTTGAATCCACCATGACGGCTCATATATTCCCACCCATAAAATGTAATATATATTATGAAGTTAATAAAATATATATTTTTTATAACATATTATCTATAGGGAATGTACTGGTTTCTTTAAACATGTCTGTCTGAGGAACATTTTCGAAAAAAAAACTAATTATATATATATATATCAAAAAGTAGATGAGCAGCACACACACTTCTTTTCAATAGGTGCAATTCCTTGGAGCAGACCACGGACTTGATCCAAATTGAATATATATATATAAAAAATCCAAGGCAGCAGACAGGTATCCGTGAAAAAAAGGGTATTTATTCCCCCATGTGAAGACAGCAACGTTTCAGCTCTCTCTATGGAGCCTTTGTCAAGCCATAACATTCAGTGCAAACACAGGTGCTTATATAGCATACAAAATTACTGTGTAATTTACATGATTACATTCCAATTAATACAAAAAAAATCATAAAAAGAGTGAATGTTAATTATACAAATTCATAATATATATATAGTAATCGAACATTATAAATCAATACCGGTGTCCAAATTGTGATTTGTAAAACATCCATAAACCAGTTAATTATGGTATATAGACATGATTATTGCTCATTAATTACAGGTGCCCATGATTGTGTAATTTTAAAAATGGATGGATATCTCACATACTGTAGAAGAAAGCAGGATTCACTCGGCGTCCGGAACTTGATACTGCGCATGCGCGGGACCCAATTCGTACCACAAGACTATCTGTAATGAGCAGAGGCCGGCAGCCCGTGACCAAAATGGCCGCGTGACAACAGAGGCGCACTGCGTATGCTCACTCCCAAACATGGGCGAACACGGATCAGCAGGCATAACAATCATGATTTAGTAATAAAAGAGATAAAGGACGGCTCACCTCTGGTTTGGGATGGCAAGGTGCACCAAAATAGATGTTGTACCCAATCACCAAGAACAATAGTATTAAAAAGAAGTAAAATGGGCACTCATATATCTAGATCACAAGGTAGGCAAAGCGACTCAAATGATATATTAATTTATTAATAGCGATAAGTTGAACAAATTTATATGAGCAATACACAATAATAATGTACCCTAAATAGAACTAATTTCCCGAAATCAGCATAAAATGATAAAACTTATAAAATTGATAAAATAAGCATACAACTGTCCACTGTTATAGCTGATAAAAGATCCAAGTACCCAATCCAGTGTTAATAGGTCCAGTCTGGCATTAGCAGATGTAACACAATACTTTTGTCTTCTATTATCTACAACAGTGGTTTACAGCAAATATATCTCCAGAAAATAAATAAATAAATCAGTGAGTGAATAAATGGATGAATAGTAAGTGCACGGTGACTAATAGTGACCAATGGGTAAAATGCAGCATAAACTGTTACATAAAATCCACTGGATCAACAATATATAATTAAAAAACAATAAGTGAGATAATGTGTATGAATAAATAAGTAAATTTCTGAAGAGTCAATAAAGTGGCTGTATACCACTGATGCCGCAGTGTTTCTTTAGTAGTAGAATATGTGGCCTAAAATCCTGGTTTGGTCCGTACAATTGTCCACAAATATATTCAGTTTGAGCAGATATCTGCCTGAATAGGCTGTATGTTTGAACAACCGCAATATAAGCGGCAGGATACTTGAGCAATGTTATAGATATGTCCAGCAATATTACGCAATATTTAAACAGCAGATCAAGATGTTTGGGCAGCAATATACATATATCCAGCAGTATTATGGAGCTATATGGCTCTTACTCACATATCGTCCTATTCCCACCGTGGCGTCCCACGTGGTGTAGATGCAAACAGGACTTGCCTTTGGATAACACAGCTGAATTAGCTGTTAACGATGCTGTATCCACCCGGCTGTGAGCAGAAGTGCTGGCTGTGTCACGCTGCAGATCTTTGCTGTAAACCACTGTTGTAGATAATAGAAGACAAAAGTATTGTGTTACATCTGCTAATGCCAGACTGGACCTATTAACACTGGATTGGGTACTTGGATCTTTTATCAGCTATAACAGTGGACAGTTGTATGCTTATTTTATCAATTTTATAAGTTTTATCATTTTATGCTGATTTCGGGAAATTAGTTCTATTTAGGGTACATTATTATTGTGTATTGCTCATATAAATTTGTTCAACTTATCGCTATTAATAAATTAATATATCATTTGAGTCGCTTTGCCTACCTTGTGATCTAGATATATGAGTGCCCATTTTACTTCTTTTTAATAACAATCATGATGTTATGGCTTGACAAAGGCTCCATAGAGAGCTGAAACGTTGCTGTCTTTACATGGGGGAATAAATACCCTTTCTTTCACGGATACCTGTGTGCTGCCTTGGATTTTTTATATACTGTGTATATATATATATATATATATATATATATACCCACTTTGGTATCTAGTTACATCTATTCGCCCCTAGGTGGTGCTGGCATCACTCGTATATAGCTTGGGATGTGCTAATAAAGTTGGTTGTAAATAGGAGGAGGAGGAGAGAGTTAGTTCAAGTGGGGAGGAGAAGGAAGCAAGTGTATGGAGGAGCAGAACAGGCCTAGTCCACAATGTAGCTGCCTTTTCACCTGGACCCTGATCAAGCCTGGAGAGGATCTACACAGTATTTACAGCAGCACAGCATAGACAAGTAAGTCTATGTCTGAATATAGAGAAAGACTAGTGAAGATTAGAGCTGAGTTTAGCCAATGGACTTCATAAGCACAAGTGACCGGGAGAAGCCTAAAAGCACCTGGACACAGCCAGATGATTAAAGGTGCCTAATTATCCTTTTTCACTACATTCCTTCTGGGACATAGTGAACCTGAATACTTCAGGAGAGCATCCTACATAAATAATGTAGCAGAGTGTTTGCCTGCCACAAGGGAGAACTCCCTTATTGGATTGCTCAATATAAAGTAAAGAAAGTATTATATTCAGTACTAGAGATGAGCGAATCGAAGCTGACAAAGTGGAATTCGATCCGAATTTCAGGAAAAAATTGAATCACAACTAATGCAAATTTCCTCATGCTTTGTGGTAACGAATCGCAATTTTTTCTAAAATGGCTTCTACACATGTGAGGACTGAGGACATGGGGCAAGGAACTCTAGGAAGGTGGGATCACCCAGATTGACATGCATGCATGCAGCCAATCAGCAGCCAGCCAGCCCTGTGATGTCTCAGCCCAATAAATACGGCAGTCATTTTAGATTCTGCCATTTTAACGTTCTGAGTGCAGTGACAGAAATAGGAAAAACCTCATTGCGAACAAAGAAACTGAAAAAATGATTTATAAGTGCAGGTAAAGGATAGGGAGGAATTATTTCACAGCATCTTGGTGCAGGGAGAGACGTCAGAAGGCGCTAGGGACAGTGCTAGAAAAGCGATTTACAAGTGCAGGGAAAGATTATTTGGGATTTAAATAGCCATTATACAGCTCTGTCTTTCCAGCAATTTGTTCTTGGGGTGCAAGTGCTATGTTGAAAAGCCTTTAGTGGCTGATATCGGTGGAAAAAGAAAAATATATACACAGTTCACTTCTGCAGTTATATGTGGTGAAAGCGTTAAGTGATGTATTTCAGTACAAAAAGAAAATATATATATTCTCAGTTCACTTCTGCAGTTATGTGTTGAAAGCGTTTAGTAGCCTATTTCAGTACAGAAAGAAAAAAATATACGTACTTCACCAGTGCAGTTATTTCTGGTAAAAGCGTTTAGTGTCCTATTTCAGTACAGAAAGAAAAAAATTTTTGTCGCTTTTAGGGGTGTTTTAATTTGCTTTTAATTTAATTTAGTTCAGCTAAAAGTATGTCAGACAGAGAAGTGCGAGGCCATGCACAGAGGAGTGGCAGAGGCATAAATGTTTCTGGCACAGGCAGAGGTCGCAGCAGAGTAAGGGGGCGTGGCAGCAGGAGTCACAGTGAGAGGCCTGAGCTCCCGGTTCTTGATTGGTTAACTCGTTCACCCACTTTATCCCAAGTGACATCAGACACCCCCAGCCAACAGTCGGTGGGTTCGTCAGACACAACCCTTAGTTGGCATGGCCCGGGAGCAGGCCCTGTGCCCTCACCAGTCCTCAACCTACCTCTGTCCTTTTCTGTTCCCTCACCCAGAAAAATATTATATCTTGTGGACTCAACTCCACTTGTCAGTGAGGATGAGATACTAGAGGATAGTCAGCAGCTACTGCCCAGCCAAGATCTGGAGGAGACATCCGCCGCTTCCTCCGCTAGGCGGGAGAACCATGGCTCTCTTGTGGTGGTCCAGCCTGCCGCAGCAACCACTGCATCACCCAGTGGCACGCACCCGGTTTTATCCAGTCAAGTCTCCACCACCTCAGCCGAAGGGAGCTGTCTGTCATTCCCATCTTCTGCTGGTCCAGATGCTCCTGCTCCTCCTACTTCTTGTCAGTCATTCCGTCAGCAATCGATCACCGAAGCGATTGCTAAGAGACAGCAGTATGTATGCACGCATCAGACGGTGCAGAAGCTGAACATGCTTCTGTCCAAGTTGCTGGTGCTGCAGTCCCTCCTTTTCCAAGTGGTGGACTCTGCACCTTTCAGAGAACTGATGGCTTGTGCCGAGCCGAGGTGGAGAGTCCCAAGCCATCATTTCTTTGCGAAAAAGGCAGTACCAGCCCTGCACAAATATGTCGAACAGAAGATGTGTGGAGCTGTAACTACGGTCAGGGACAGTACATGTCCTTTATGGCCCACTGGGTGAATGTGGTTCCTGCACAGCCACACCAGCAATTTGACCAGGTCACGCAGCTACTGCCTCCACGTTGTCACGCCATTGGTCCTGAAACAATATCCGCCCTCTGCCACCTCACCCTCCACCATGTCCTCAGCCTCCACAGCAGGGACAAGTCACAGTGCCCCTCCAGCATCCCACATGTTGTGCATTTTCAAAAGTGTACGATGTATCTGATGATACTATATTCAATATGAATGATCATTGCCTTTAACAGCATGTGATCAGCATGAACCTGAAAAAAACAAGATGGGTTCATGGCAAGTTCAATGTGTTAAAAGTGAATATATAGAGAACATTATACTTTTAATTATTGCTTAGAGACATGGATTTATCTATAGGGAATGTACTGGTTTCTTTAAACATGTCTGTCTGAGGAACAATGGGTGTTTCATGGCTGAGCCATGATCTGATAAGTAGAGATGTCCATAAAACACATCTGGTATGGAATACACCACGTGCAGAATTATTAGGCAAATTAGTATTTTGACCACATCATCCTCTTTATGCATGTTGTCTTACTCCAAGCTGTATAGGCTCGAAAGCCTACTACCAATTAAGCATATTAGGTGATGTGCATCTCTGTAATGAGAAGGGGTGTGGTCTAATGACATCAACATCCTATATCAGGTGTGCATAATTATTAGGCAACTTCCTTTCCTTTGGCAAAATGGGTCAAAAGAAGGACTTGACAGGCTCAGAAAAGTCAAAAATAGTGAGATATCTTGCAGAGGGATGCAGCACTCTTAAAATTGCAAAGCTTCTGAAGCGTGATCATCGAACAATCAAGCGTTTCATTCAAAATAGTCAACAGGGTCTCAAGAAGCGTGTGGAAAAACCAAGGCGCAAAATAACTGCCCATGAACTGAGAAAAGTCAAGCATGCAGCTGCCAAGATGCCACTTGCCACCAGTTTGGCCATATTTCAGAGCTGCAACATCACTGGAGTGCCCAAAAGCACAAGGTGTGCAATACTCAGAGACATGGCCAAGGTAAGAAAGGCTGAAAGACGACCACCACTGAACAAGACACACAAGCTGAAACGTCAAGACTGGGCCAAGAAATATCTCAAGACTGATTTTTCTAAGGTTTTATGGACTAATGAAATGAGAGTGAGTCTTGATGGGCCAGATGGCTGGATTGGTAAAGGGCAGAGAGCTCCAGTCCGACTCAGACGCCAGCAAGGTGGAGGTGGAGTACTGGTTTGGGCTGGTATCATCAAAGATGAGCTTGTGGGGCCTTTTTGGGTTGAGGATGGAGTCAAGCTCAACTCCCAGTCCTACTGCCAGTTTCTGGAAGACTTCTTCCTGTACCACTGCTTGAAGAAGGTGTCTGCAAGGTAAGAAAAACATGATTTTCATGCAGGACAATGCTCCATCACACGCGTCCAAGTACTCCACAACGTGGCTGCAAGAAAGGGTATAAAAGAAGAAAATCTAATGACATGGCCTCCTTGTTCACCTGATCTGAACCCCATTGAGAACCTGTGGTCCATCATCAAATGTGAGATTTACAAGGAGGGAAAACAGTACACCTCTCTGAACAGTGTCTGGGAGGCTGTGGTTGCTGCTGCACGCAATGTTGATGGTGAACGGATCAAAACACTGACAGAATCCATGGATGGCAGGCTTTTGAGTGTCCTTGCAAAGAAAGGTGGCTATATTGGTCACTGATTTGTTTTTGTTTTGTTTTTGAATGTCAGAAATGTATATTTGTGAATGTTGAGATGTTATATTGGTTTCACTGGTAAAAATAAATAATTGAAATGGGTATATCTTTGTTTTTTGTTAAGTTGCCTAATAATTATGTACAGTAATAGTCACCTGCACACACAGATATCCCCCTAAAATAGCTAAAACTAAAAACTACTTCCAAAAATATTCAGCTTTGATATTAATGAGTTTTTTGGGTTCATTGAGAACATGGTTGTTGTTCAATAACAAAATTAATCCTCAAAAATACAACTTGCCTAATAATTCTGCACTCCCTGTAGATATCCATATATATATATATATATATATATATATATATATATATATATTCCTGTGTGCCTTAATTTAGCCTTTGAACCTAATTCATACATAATATGCAATATTGTTATATTCTAACCAAATATTGTTAATGTATATTTTATACCGTGTGTATCTCACTAAGTGGAAATATAATCTTAGGAAATATAGAAGAGCATTTAAGTTGAATTTTCCTAATAGGATCCATTCAGAGGAGCTGATGTTATTTGAAACATCATTACTCAATAGTTGAGACAGTTAGGCCCCTTTCACACGGGCGAGTATTCCGCGCGGGTGCGATGCGCGAGTTGAACGCATTGCACCCACACTGAATCCTGACCCATTCATTTCTATGGGGCTGTTCACATGAGCGGTGATTTTCACGCATCACTTATGCGTTGCGTGAAAATCGCAGCATGCTCCTCTTTGTGCGTTGCGGTGCGATAATCCACGCAACGCAGGCCCCATAGAAGTGAATGGGGTTGCGTGAAAATCGCAAGCATCCGCAAGCAAGTGCGGATGCGGTGCGATTTTCACGCATGGGTTCTAGGTGACAGTCTATTCACTGTATTATTTTCCCTTATAACATGGTTATAAGGGAAAATAATAGCATTCTGACTACAGAATGCATAGTATAATAGTGCTGGAAGGGTTAAAAAAAAAAAGTTAACTCACCTTATCCTATTGTTCGCGTAGTTCGTTCCTGGTCTGTTCTTTGCTAGCTGTGGCTGGGCTTGGGCTAAAGGACCTGTGGTGATGTCAGATCACATGCTCCATCACCATGGTGATGGACCATGTGATTGGAGCATGTGATCTGACGTCACCACAGGTCATTCAACCCAAGCCCACAGCTAGCAAAGAACAGACCGGGAACGAACTACGCGAACAAGAGGATAAGGAGAGTTAACTTTTTTATTTTTTTAACCCTTCCAGCACTATTATACTATGCATTCTGTAGTCAGAATGCTATTTTCCCTTATAACCATGTTATAAGGGAAAATAATACAATCTTCAGAACATCAATCCCAAGTGCAAAACGCATGACAATGTTTTGCACTCGCGCGGAAAAATTGCGCATTTTCCCGCAAAGCACCCGCCTCTTATCCGGGCAAAAAACATGACGCCCGTGTGAAAGAGGCCTTAGGGTATACAAACCAGGAGAAAAGTTAAAAGATTATTGTTCTCTTATCTGATCATAAATAAGATGGTATGTTAGCTGTCAAGCTGGATACGTGATGTCTGGAAAAGTGATTCTAAAGTGTCAAAGAAGAATCCCTCCTAATTGAAATAAGGTGGAAAAAGGTTAAAATTTAAGTTGTATTATGAAGCCATTTATATGTGTTAATTCTTAAAATGTCTGAAATTATTATGTGGTACAACAGTGCCATCTGGAGGTAGATGGATAATAGTATGTCACTTTCACCAATATTTCAAGAGTTAAAATGACATCATTGTTATCTACATACAAATACACCCACCTTGTCTGATTGGAAATCCCTAATCTAGAAGGGGATGGGTTCTTAGATAACATGGGGTATAAAGTATGCATGTAAAAACTACAAAACTACATACAACTACAACACAAGAAAAAAATCTTGCTACAAAGAAACATTGGCACAGAGAAAATTGTCCATAAGAAGGATTTACCTCAAAGAAACTTGGATTGATTTTTGTCTACTGGAAAAGTTTTTTAGAACTGATCACACCCGATGCTCTGTTTATCCTTGACCCGGTAACGTATATTGTACTTACTGATCATGGTATTAATAAGATGTTCCTCTCAGCATATAGTCAAGAGTTCCCATACTGTGGGAACATATATTGTTAAACACCTCCCTAATGCAAGTTGTCCTCTTAGCAAATGAGGCATATTGCTAATGGGAGATTAGACATTATCTGAGTAGAGAAAAAACCCTGGTAAATTACATTTCCATAGTCTGATTGCCGGGTGGGGTATAATATCATATATATTTTTGATTGGTCATAAAGAGACAGTGGATCAGTTATTCTTCCTGTATTAATCTGTGTTTATCCTTTTTATCTTCAATTTTCATTGGCTTTCTGATAGTTTTGTGCTGGTGAGAAAGTAATATTGGGTTACACCACCATCTAGAGGTGGTTTGTTGGTAGTGCGTCAATTTGTCTATCCATTTATCTTATGTCTGCTTTGTATTGGATTTCACTCATTTATAAATAAATTATTACATATATTTTTACATAAATATCTCTCCCTTGTTTCACTGATTTTACAAAACAAATTAAGATTCCTTATCAAAGAACTTAGAGGTGATATATCAGCCTGGAGGATCCAATCATTTTTTCATTTTATTTTTCTAGGATCCTCTCTTTTATATGAAGATTAATTTTATATAGAAGATAATTCGACAATGTGCAGGGCACGGCGGTGTCAAGCTGTTCTGCACCTCATTTCCCTGTGCGAACAGTCACAAAGGGAAGGTGCTGCTCCGTGTCCTTCACCAAGAAATCGAATCCTGGATTTCTCCACGACAACTCAAAATCTGAACCATGGTGACTAACAATGGGAACAACATTGTGTTGCATCAAGGAGGGCTGAACCATGCGCCCTGCATGGCACATGTGCTCAATCTGGTTGTCAAGTGTTAAAATGGGCAGGAAACTTTGCATGGACTTCAGCCACTCGTACACCGCAAAGCACATCCGTCTTGAGCTGCAGCAGCTAAACGGCATCCCCACAACATAGGCTGATATGCAACGTTTCCACCCATTGGAATTCCACACTCTATATGTTGGGCCGACTGTATGAACAGAGAAAGGCCATCAACGATTTCTTGATGATGCAAGCGGATAGGAGTACTCCCTTGTGTAACTTCAATGTTAGCCAGTGGTAACTCGTGCGTGAAACCTGCCGTTTCCACTGCTTCATGTTCTGGAACAGATCGTGTTAACAATGGCTGGTCAGGGGACTGGAGACGTGGCGCCTAGATCTCACGGCCACATGAGCCCTTTGGGGGCTGAACTGGAAGAGGAGGAGGAGGACATTGGAGCACAGGCAATGTGTAGTGAAATTTGTGGTTTTTCTACTCAGGTGACAGGAGAGGAGGAGCAGGAGAAGCCAGAGGAGCTACAGGGCAATGAGGAAGATGAGACAGATGACCCAGACATACCCTGGCTTATGCAATGGAGATGGAGGCAGGGATTCCCTCCGAGTCACTTGCCCAAATGGCCCGATGCATGCTCACTTGCTTGCGTAGTGACAGCTGAATTGTCACCATTCGGCAGAGGAATGCCTTCTAGCTCTCCACCTTGTTGGAACCTCGCTACTGCTCCAGAATGGGGGCCTTTTTAACACCCACTGAGAGGGAGGACAAACTGAATTACTACAGAGATCCTATGTAGTCAGTTGGCCGCTGCCTATCTGCGCCATCGTCCATCCTCTCTCAGGTCTGACCGGGGGGGCCCTCTGCACTCACGTTCCACTGTTATGGCTGCTGGGGAGGGGTGGCAGGAGCAGTATCAGCTCCATCAGCAGCAGCCTGAGTCTACAGTCGCTGATGAGTAGCTTTCTTCACCCGCATAGTGAAGAAATTGCTTACCAGCAGCAGCAAGACCTGGGGCAGGACCTGAACCAGCAGGTGGTGGAAAACTTGGACAGCACCCTGCCAACCCACATTGAAGATCCATTGGGCTACTGGGCAGCCAAACTGGATTTGTGGCCACAACTAGCAGAGTTTGCCCTAAAAAAGCTGTCCTGCCCGGCCAGTAGTTTGGCATCAGAGTGAGTGTTTAGTGCGGCGGGGGCCATAGTTACCCCAAGGAGAACTCACCTGTCCACCCAAAATGTGGAGAGACTGACCTTTGTCAAGAGGAATCAGGCATGGATCAGCCAGGATTTCCAACCACCAATTCCTCATGCATCAGACTAGATCATCCATTGTGCCACCCCAACACTTTGACAAAAGAGGCTGGTTTCTTCTGGCTACCTGCCTCAGCTACTACTCTGATGCTGCCACCCGCCTGATGACACACATCTGATGCCAAGTGCTCCTCCTTTCACCCACCTATGTCACAGGGTACTGGTAATGCCACCCACCTCCCCACTCTGTCACCGGGTCACTTTGTGGTCTCTAGTGTTGATCGCCAATATTCTAATCGCAAATTTTTATCGCTAATATTGACACTTCAAGAATTTGCAAATATTTAGAATATAGTGCTATATCTTCGTAATCGCGAATATTCTAGATATTCTAGATTCTGTGATATCCTGATGCTGCTGCCAACACCACACTGTCACCTTGCCACTCTGTGGTATCCTGATGCTGCTGCCATATCCACACTATGTCGCCTTGCCACTATGTGGTATCTTGCTGCTGCCATATCCACACTATGTCGCCTTGCCACTATGTGGTATCTTGCTGCTGCCATATCCACACTGTCACCTTGCCACTCTATTGTATCCTGATGCAGCTGCTGCCATATCCACACTGTCACCTTGCCACTCTGTGGTATACTCCTGATGCTGCTGCCATCTCTACACTATGTCACCTTGCCACTCTGTGGTATCCTGATGCTGCTGCCATATCCACACTATGTCACCTTGCCACTATGTGGTATCTTGCTGCTGCCATATCCACACTATGTCACCTTGCCACTCTATTGTATCCTGATGCAGCTGCTGCCAACACCACACTGTCACCTTGCCACTCTGTGGTATCCTGATGCTGCTGCCATCTCTACACTATATCACCTTGCCACTATGTGGTATCTTGCTGCTGCCATATCCACACTATGTCACCTTGCCACTCTATTGTATCCTGATGCAGCTGCTGCCAACACCACACTGTCACCTTGCCACTCTGTGGTATCCTGATGCTGCTGCCATCTCTACACTATATCACCTTGCCACTCTGTGGTCTCCTGATGCTGCTGCTGCCATCTCCACACTATGTCACCTTGCCACTCTGTGGTATCCTCCTGATGCTGCTGTCGCCACCTCCAGACTCGGTCATTGTGCCACTCGGTTGCCTCCTCATACTGCTGCCAACTCTCTGCCACTCCGTGGCCTCCTCATGCTGCTGCCACCTCCACAATCTCTCGTCATCGTGCCACTCTGGCCTCCTCATGCTGTCAGTAGCTGCAATGGGATAAAGCGAAAATGTGGAAAAGGTTATTAAAGCAGAAGGACCGAATGAAAGGGCCAATTAAAGACGAATTTTAGAAATTTAAGTCCCTGTCACCTATGCAGAGCAGGTTTTTTTTTAATCGCCAGAAATGGGTTAGTGTCACCTACCAATGGAACAGATTATTTAAAAAAAATTCTGTCCCTGTCACCTATGCAGAGCAGGGATTTATTCACGGCAAAAATTGTAAAATGTCAACCCAAGAATGTAACAGAAAAATTTGTGAAATGTATAAACCTGTTCACTAGGTAGAGCAGGGGCAAAAATAGCTGAATTTCACCCGAAAATGTAATAGACAAATTAGTTTTTTTTTTTGTTTTTTTTTTACCTGTCTACTAGGTATAGCAGTGGTCTACGCCAGGCTGAGATTAAATATTCCCTTCTGTACCCAGCAAAACTTAGAGTGGTGTACAATGATAAAGTTTGTTTTTTTCTTTTCTCCACAAGAGGTGCAGAAATGGTTGGAAAATATGGGCTTAGGATAACAATATAACACAAATGTACAGTTGTGGCCAAAAGTTTTGAGAATGACACCAATATTTTTTACAAAAGTTTGCTGCTAAAGTGCTTTTAGATCTTTGTTTCAGTTGTTTCTGTGATGCGTGTAATTTATATTTCACTATACTTCATACGTTTCAAAGGCTTTTATCGACAATTACATGACATTTAGGCAAAGAGAAAGTATTTGCAGTGTTGGCCCTTCTTTTTCAGGACCTCTGCAATTCGACTTGGCATGCTCTCAATCAACTTCTGGGCTAATTCCTGACTGATAGCAACCCATTCTTTCATAATCACTTCTTGGAGTTTGTCAGAATTAGTGGGTTTTTGTTTGTCCACCTGCCTCTTGAGGATTGACCATAAGTTCTCAATGGGATTAAGATCTGGGGAGTTTGTCAACATTTTGGTCCCCAAGCCACTTAGTTATCACTTTTGCCTTATGGCACGGTGCTCCATCGTGCTGGAAAATGCATTGTTCTTCACCAAACTGTTGTTGGATTGTTGGAAGAAGTTGCTGTTGGAGGGTGTTTTGGTACCATTCTTTATTCATGGCTGTGTTTTTGGGCAAAATTGTGAGTGAGCCCACTCCTTTGGATGAGAAGCAACCCCACACATGAATGGTCTCAGGATGCTTTACTGTTGGCATAACACAGGACTGATGGTAGCGCTCACCTTTTCTTCTCTGGACAAGCCTTTTTCCTGATGCCCCAAACAATCGGAAAGAGGCTTCATCAGAGAATATGACTTTGCCCCAGTCCTCAACAGTCCATTCACCATATTTTCTGCAGAAGATCAATCTGTCCCTGATGTTTTTTTTTTTTTGGAGAGAAGTGGCTTCTTTGCTGCCCTTCTTGACACCAGGCCATCTTCCAAAAGTCTTCGCCTCACTGTGCGTGCAGATGTGCTCACACCTGCCTGCTGCCATTCCTGAGCAAGCTCTGCACTGGTGGCACTACGATCCCACAGCTGAATCCTCTTTAGGAGACAATCCTGGCACTTGCTGGACTTTGACACCTTAACAAGAATTGAACCTCTTTCCTTGAAGTTCTTGATGATCCTATAAATTGTTGATTGAGGTGCAAGCTTAGTAGCCACAATATCCTTGCCTGTGAAGCCATTTTTATGCAACGCAATGATGGCTGCACGCGTTTCTTTGCAGGTCACCATGGTTAACAATGGAAGAACAATGATTTAAAGCATCACCCTCCTTTTAACAGGTCAAGTCTGCCATTTTAACCCAATCAGCCTGACAATTATCTCCAGCCTTGTGCTCGTCAACATTCTCACCTGAGTTAAGGGTACTTTCACACTTGCGTTTTTCTTTTCCGGCATAGAGTTCCGTCACAGGGGCTCTATACCGGAAAAGAACTGATCAGGCATATCCCCATGCATTCTGAATGGAGAGTAATCCGTTCAGTTTGCATCAGGATGTCTTCAGTTCAGTCGTTTTGACTGATCAGGCAAAAGAGAAAACCGTAGCATGCTACGGTTTTATCTCCGGCGAAAAAAACTGAAGACTTGCCTGAATGCCGGATCCGGCATTTTTTTCCATAGGAATGTATTAGTGCCGGATCCGGCATTCAAAATACCGGATCCGTCATTCCGGTCTGCGCATGCGCAGACCTTTAAAAATGAAAAAAAAAATGAAAAAAACGGATCCGTTTTGCCTGATGACACCGGAAAAACGGATCCGGTATTGCAATGCATTTTTCTGACTGATCAGGCATTTTTCTGACTGATCAGGATCCTGATCAGTCAGAAAAATGCCTGATCAGTCAGAAATAATGACATCTGCCGGAATCAATCAATAATGACATCTGCCGGAATCAAACAACGCAAGTGTGAAAGTACCCTTAACAAGACAATTACTGAAATGATCTCAGCAGGTCCTTTAATGACAGCAATTAAATGCAGTGGAAAGTTTTTTGGGGGGATTAAGTTAATTTTCATGGCAAAGAAGGACTATGCAATTCATCTGATCACTCTTCATAACATTCTGGAGGATATGCAAATTGCCATTATAAAAACTTAAGCAGCAACTTTTCCAATTTCTAATATTTATGTAATTTGTCATACATGGCCACTGTCACAAATGCACATATGCTGTGCTGATGCACTGAACTTGCATAAAATGGCCACCAATGCCCACCTAACTAACAGACGGCGGCTAAAAGTTATTTTTCTGTGTCACTGGGCTCAGGGCAGGGCAAAAAAAAAAAGTGCACTGCACCCACAAAACAAAACAAAACCGCTGTAGATTGCAGAGTTAACAAGCACTTCTGATAAATTATTTTCTGTTCTCTCCCTCACAGCAGCAGAATACTATCCTGACACTAGTAAGAGCAGAGTGACGTACAGCGCTACGTGACTCCAGATTATATTGAGGCTGGGTCACATGCTGCACTGGCCAATCACAGCCATGCCATTAGTAGGCATGGCTTCTAAGGGCACACAAATGAAACACTTGTTAATTGGCTGCTCTGCAGCCTTTTAAAAAGCGCCATTAAGTTGCCCAACCGGAACTTTTACTGAAAAGTTTGGGTCCGAAAATCCTAATGTTTGGTACAAACCCGAACTTTACAGTTCAGGTTCGCGCAACCTCATTTATGGGGCAAGGGGACCAAAAAAAAATAAAAAAAAATTTAACAGTGATCACCTTAAGGGGTTAGTTCATGTGATATATTTATAGAGCAGGTCATTACAGAAGTGGCAATACCTAATATGTATACTTTAATCCTAGTTTTACACACAAAAAGCATTTTTGGAACAAAAATGTTTAAGATCTCAGTCATAGTTTTATTTTTTGGGTGATAGTTAGAATCTCATTTTTTTGCAGGATAGGGTGATTATTTTATCAGGATTTTAGGGACAGAGGACATAATTCACAAATGTCATTAGTCTGTCTTGTAGTAGCAGATGAGGATAAAAAGGTTCACCCTCCTAAGTATCCTCTCCCCCTTTCTGTTCTGATACTCAAGCACCTGAGCAGTGATCAGGGCCCAAGTACCCAGAGCAGAAAACGGGTTTGTTGAGCCCCCTTCTCCAGTAGTGGAGTACAAATATCACCACTTTGAGAATTCACAAATGTTTAGAATATAGTGCTATGTATTCGCAAATAGTGTTGAATATTCAAATCGCAAATTTATTGCGAATATATGATATTGCCAATTTTCACAATCAAGTAAACGACTGGAGATCAAATTCTCAAATTTGCGGCGAATATTCAACCAAAAATGTGTGAAATGTCACAAATGCAAATATTGCCTATGCAGCTCATCACTGTTCACCAGCATGTCTGCTATTTGGGAACCTCCAGACTTGATACAGGATAGAAATGTCAGGCAGAGGCTCCCTAGCCTGGATCACTCATGGTAAGAAGGATCCAGACAGATGGTTTGGGGTATATCAGGTGCCGGAGTCTGTAGCCCCAGAAGAGGGGGGGGGGGGGGGGGGGTGTCATCCATAGTAATCATTGCATATGCTTTTCTGCCTCGGGAGATAGTTAACTATATTCAAATTCAGTCAGTGCCTTCAACATGGCCATGTTAAATATCATTACACACATGGTGTGGTTCATAATTATCAAACCATTGGTCTCAAATAACCCACACCTATAAACTTAATCATGTAAGTGTGGCCAGCATTTTACTGTTAGAAGTGTGGCAGCCATAGTGATGGGATGCAGCGATCAGAAAAGCTAGCTACTATTCACATTAGTAACATCACTGCCTATGTCACATCAACTGATGTGGCACCGGCAACAGAGGTTGGCCAATGTGTTCGTAAGGTGACAATAAAACATTGCACTAAACTGCCAACAGTACTATTCCAGTGTATTTGAATGGGTGATTCATCTGGTCATGTGACCTGACAGCAGCCATTTTATGGCCAGGACTGCTGTGAGCACAAGAACTTGGCCAAGGAGGGACTATACCCTATGAAATCTAGAAAATTGTACAGATCAGATGCTATATTAGTAAGCACCATATAGTTATCTTGCAAACACAGTGAACAGTAACAAGAAAGGATTCAAAATCTTAGAGAGGGCTCACCAGCTGCTCCAGAATGGTATGGGTGCACCTGCAAGAGGATTCACCCAATCCTCTGGAGTAATTAAAAAAGCAGGTAACAATAGTAGGGCACACCAGACACTTAATGCCACACGGAGGGTTAATTTGCACGTTATTTATTAGAAGTAGTAACATATGATAATTAAAACATATTAAAGACCTAAAAAACTTAAAACATGTAGTGTCCTTAAATATATCCAATGGTGAATAAATGAAACGTTGTAACAGGAGATAGTCTTTGAGAGTTTTGTAAACTCGCTCTTTGTAACCGGAATCAAGGGGTTAGTCAGGTGGGATCATTGGGAGGATAATTCCTCAAGTGGTGTAGCGGTACCGCTAGCTTTTTTTACTGCCTGCTTACAAGATAGCCCGAAATGATGTACTCACTGTTTCAGTTGGTATCAGGCCTCTTTACCTCACTCGTGGCGTCCCACGTGCAGTGAAGATAGTATTGGCAGTGATAGATGCGGTTTGGCTTGTTGCGGTAAATGTTGAAAAATCTTCGGGATCCTCGGTGGTCAGGTGTCAAATGCGCTGTTTTTGAGATGGTCTGGTCACTCTAATCTTCGGTGCAGTGATAGTCCAGATTTGCAGAGTTACACCAGATTTACCGATCTCAGCAGCAGGTATCCAGCTTTCCTGGGTGTCAGAATAAAAGAACACCGATCCCTCTCCAAGCGCTTTTTATCCTCGAGTGCCGTTTTTGTTTCTCATGGGATTATGTTACCATACGCGTTTCCAGCTCCTTCTTCAGTGGTTCCCATTACTCCATTCCGAATTTCATTGCCATATTGAGAAATTTTTACTTTCATTATTATATGAAGAAATCTCATTTTTAATGTTTTTATTACCATATGGAGAAATTTTATAATTTTATTGCTATATGATGAATTTTATATATGTCTGCCTGTAATAGTCGACTTATGTATATATTTTTTATAGTTATATTTTTATAGTTACATTTTTATACATATTTTACATTTGCATGATCACATGGAATTAATGTATAAATATCGAACTCAGTAACGATATAGACAGAGGTATGTTAGAATGAAAACGTCTTTTTTATATAAAAATATAGATGTAATACGTCGAGAATATCATATCAACATATGTGTTCTCAGCCTCTGTCGTTTGCTTTACATCAATAGAGGCAGAGAAATAACATTGAAAATATAGGGAAATTAACAAAACCGTATACATATGATCTCAGTCTTGATCGTTCAACTAACATATAACTCTGAGATGGCTCACAAGGAGATACTCAGATATAATTACACGCAGTTACGATCCATATCTCCGATATATTTGTAATTAAAGTTCGTTTTACTATATGTAAGGTTAACATAGGAAGCTATAGGCATTTAATTCATTTTTAATTAGATAAATAAATGTTTTTAAACAAAAAACTGATTGTGTCACTATGAAGGTTGAAAAGGAGTATACGTCACTTCCGACACAGCCGTAACTAATTGTTTCTAAACCACACCTGTTCAGGTATATAAAGACAGTTCATTCCCATGGGAAATTTAACCACTGAAGAAGGAGCTGGAATAAGCTCCAAAACGCGTATGGTAACATAATCCCATGAGAAACAAATACGGCACTCAAGGATAAAAAGCGCTTGGAGAGGGATCGGTGTTCTTTTATTCTGACACCCAGGAAAGCTGGATACCTGCTGCTGAGATCGGTAAATCTGGTGTAACTCTGCAAATCTGGACTATCACTGCACCGAAGATTAGAGTGACCAGACCATCTCAAAAACAGCGCATTTGACACCTGACCACCGAGGATCCCGAAGATTTTTCAACATTTACCGCAACAAGCCAAACCGCATCTATCACTGCCAATACTATCTTCACTGCACGTGGGACGCCACGAGTGAGGTAAAGAGGCCTGATACCAACTGAAACAGTGAGTACATCATTTCGGGCTATCTTGTAAGCAGGCAGTAAAAAAAGCTAGCGGTACCGCTACACCACTTGAGGAATTATCCTCCCAATAGGGATGAGCGAACTCGAACTGTATAGTTCGGGTTCGTACCGAATTTTGGGGTGTCCGTGACACGGACCCGAACCCGGACATTTTCGTAAAAGTCCGGGTTCGGGTTCGGTGTTCGTCGCTTTCTTCGCGCTTTTGTGACGCTTTCTTGGCGCTTTTTGAAAGGCTGCAAAGCAGCCAATCAACAAGCGTCATACTACTTGCCCCAAGAGGCCATCACAGCCATGCCTACTATTGGCATGGCTGTGATTGGCCAGAGCACCATGTGACCCAGCCTCTATTTAAGCTGGAGTCACATAGCGCCGCCCGTCACTCTGCTCTGATTAGCGTAGGGAGAGGTTGCGGCTGCGACAGTAGGGCGAGATTAGGCAGATTAACTCCTCCAAAGGACTTGATTAACTGATCGATCTGCAGCTGTGGATCATTGAGCTGCTGATCCTCAATTGCTCACTGTTTTTAGGCTGCCCAGACCGTTTGTCAGTCACATTTTTCTGGGGTGATCGGCGGCCATTTTGTGTCTTGTGGTGCGCCAGCACAAGCTGCGACCAAGTGCATTTAACCCTCAATGGTGTGGTTGTTTTTTGGCTAAAGCCTACATCAGGGTGAAGCTGTCACACCAAGTGCATTTAACCAGCAATAGTCTGTTCATTTTTTGGCCATATACAAAATCAGGGGCAAGCTGCGCCTGTCACCAAGTGCATTTAACCCTCAATGGTGTGGTTGTTTTTTGGCTAAAGCCTACATCAGGGTGAAGCTGTCACACCAAGTGCATTTAACCAGCAATAGTCTGTTCATTTTTTGGCCATATACTAAATCAGGGGCAAGCTGCGCCTGTCACCAAGTGCATTTAACCCTCAATGGTGTGGTTGTTTTTTGGCTAAAGCCTACATCAGGGTGAAGCTGTCACACCAAGTGCATTTAACCAGCAATAGTCTGTTTATTTTTTGGCCATATCCCAGTCTAATTCTGTCACTAAATCCATACCGGTCACCCAGCGCCTAAATACTAGGCCTCAAATTTATATCCCGCTAAATCTGTCCTTAGTGCTGTAGCTGGGCGAGTTATTTAGTGTCCGTTCAAGCACATTTCTTGTTCTGGGTTGAAATACAATTCCCAATTTAGCAATTTCATAATTTAGTGGTTTCTGCTATATCAGAGCTATTTGAAATCTATCCCTAAAAGGGTATATAATATTCAAGGTGCACATTGGGTCATTCAGAATAACTTCACACACACCCGCTACTGTGTATTTCCAAGTCTAATTCTGGCACTAAACCCATACCTGTCACCCAGCGCCTAAATACTAGGCCTCAAATTTATATCCCGCTAAATCTGTCCTTAGTGCTGTAGCTGGGCGAGTTATTTAGTGTCCGTTCAAGCACATTTCTTGTTCTGGGTTGAAATACAATTCCCAATTTAGCAATTTCATAATTTAGTGGTTTCTGCTATATCAGAGCTATTTGAAATCTATCCCTAAAAGGGTATATAATATTCAAGGTGCACATTGGGTCATTCAGAATAACTTCACACACACCCGCTACTGTGTATTTCCAAGTCTAATTCTGGCACTAAACCCATACCTGTCACCCAGCGCCTAAATACTAGGCCTCAAATTTATATCCCGCTAAATCTGTCCTTAGTGCTGTAGCTGGGCGAGTTATTTAGTGTCCGTTCAAGCACATTTCTTGTTCTGGGTTGAAATACAATTCCCAATTTAGCAATTTCATAATTTAGTGGTTTCTGCTATATCAGAGCTATTTGAAATCTATCCCTAAAAGGGTATATAATATTCAAGGTGCACATTGGGTCATTCAGAATAACTTCACACACACCCGCTACTGTGTATTTCCAAGTCTAATTCTGGCACTAAACCCATACCTGTCACCCAGCGCCTAAATACTAGGCCTCAAATTTATATCCCGCTAAATCTGTCCCTAGTGCTGTAGCTGGGCGAGTTATTTAGTGTCCGTTCAAGCACATTTCTTGTTCTGGGTTGAAATACAATTCCCAATTTAGCAATTTCATAATTTAGTGGTTTCTGCTATATCAGAGCTATTTGAAATCTATCCCTAAAAGGGTATATAATATTCAAGGTGCACATTGGGTCATTCAGAATAACTTCACACACACCCGCTACTGTGTATTTCCAAGTCTAATTCTGGCACTAAACCCATACCTGTCACCCAGCGCCTAAATACTAGGCCTCAAATTTATATCCCGCTAAATCTGTCCCTAGTGCTGTAGCTGGGCGAGTTATTTAGTGTCCGTTCAAGCACATTTCTTGTTCTGGGTTGAAATACAATTCCCAATTTAGCAATTTCATAATTTAGTGGTTTCTGCTATATCAGAGCTATTTGAAATCTATCCCTAAAAGGGTATATAATATTCAAGGTGCACATTGGGTCATTCAGAATAACTTCACACACACCCGCTACTGTGTATTTCCAAGTCTAATTCTGGCACTAAACCCATACCTGTCACCCAGCGCCTAAATACTAGGCCTCAAATTTATATCCCGCTAAATCTGTCCCTAGTGCTGTAGCTGGGCGAGTTATTTAGTGTCCGTTCAAGCACATTTCTTGTTCTGGGTTGAAATACAATTCCCAATTTAGCAATTTCATAATTTAGTGGTTTCTGCTATATCAGAGCTATTTGAAATCTATCCCTAAAAGGGTATATAATATTCAAGGTGCACATAGGGTCATTCAGAATAACTTCACACACCCGCTACTGTGCATTTCCAAATCTAATTCTGTCACTAAACCCATACCTGTCACCCAGCGCCTAAATACTAGGCCTCAAATTTATATCCCGCTGAATTTGAATACAATACATTGGGCCAAATAATATATTTGTTGTTGTGGTGAACCATAACAATGAGAAAAACATCTAGTAAGGGACGCGGACGTGGACATGGTCGTGGTGGTGTTAGTGGACCCTCTGGTGCTGGGAGAGGACGTGGCCGTTCTGCCACATCCACACGTCCTAGTGTACCAACTACCTCAGGTCCCAGTAGCCGCCAGAATTTACAGCGATATATGGTGGGGCCCAATGCCGTTCTAAGGATGGTAAGGCCTGAGCAGGTACAGGCATTAGTCAATTGGGTGGCCGACAGTGGATCCAGCACGTTCACATTATCTCCCACCCAGTCTTCTGCAGAAAGCGCACAGATGGCGCCTGAAAACCAACCCCATCAGTCTGTCACATCACCCCCATGCATACCAGGGAAACTGTCTCAGCCTCAAGTTATGCAGCAGTCTCTTATGCTGTTTGAAGACTCCGCTGGCAGGGTTTCCCAAGGGCATCCACCTAGCCCTTCCCCAGCGGTGAAAGACATAGAATGCACTGACGCACAACCACTTATGTTTCCTGATGATGAGGACATGGGAATACCACCTCAGCATGTCTCTGATGATGACGAAACACAGGTGCCAACTGCTGCGTCTTTCTGCAGTGTGCAGACTGAACAGGAGGTCAGGGATCAAGACTGGGTGGAAGACGATGCAGGGGACGATGAGGTCCTAGACCCCACATGGAATGAAGGTCGTGCCACTGACTTTCACAGTTCGGAGGAAGAGGCAGTGGTGAGACCGAGCCAACAGCGTAGCAAAAGAGGGAGCAGTGGGCAAAAGCAGAACACCCGCCGCCAAGAGACTCCGCCTGCTACTGCCCGCCGCCATCTGGGACCGAGCACCCCAAAGGCAGCTTCAAGGAGTTCCCTGGCATGGCACTTCTTCAAACAATGTGCTGACGACAAGACCCGAGTGGTTTGCACGCTGTGCCATCAGAGCCTGAAGCGAGGCATTAACGTTCTGAACCTGAGCACAACCTGCATGACCAGGCACCTGCATGCAAAGCATGAACTGCAGTGGAGTAAACACCTTAAAACCAAGGAAGTCACTCAGGCTCCCCCTGCTACCTCTTCTGCTGCTGCCGCCTCGGCCTATTCTGCTGCTGCCGCCTCGGCCTCTTCCTCCGCCTCTGGAGGAACGTTGGCACCTGCCGCCCAGCAAACAGGGGATGTACCACCAACACCACCACCACCACCTCCGTCACCAAGCGTCTCAACCATGTCACACGCCAGCGTTCAGCTCTCCATCTCACAAACATTTGATAGAAAGCGTAAATTCCCACCTAGCCACCCTCGATCCCTGGCCCTGAATGCCAGCATTTCTAAACTACTGGCCTATGAAATGCTGTCATTTAGGCTGGTGGACACAGACAGCTTCAAACAGCTCATGTCGCTTGCTGTCCCACAGTATGTTGTTCCCAGCCGGCACTACTTCTCCAAGAGAGCCGTGCCTTCCCTGCACAACCAAGTATCCGATAAAATCAAGTGTGCACTGCGCAACGCCATCTGTGGCAAGGTCCACCTAACCACAGATACGTGGACCAGTAAGCACGGCCAGGGACGCTATATCTCCCTAACTGCACACTGGGTAAATGTAGTGGCAGCTGGGCCCCAGGCGGAGAGCTGTTTGGCGCACGTCCTTCCGCCGCCAAGGATCGCAGGGCAACATTCTTTGCCTCCTGTTGCCACCTCCTCCTTCTCGGCTTCCTCCTCCTCTTCTTCCACCTGCTCATCCAGTCAGCCACACACCTTCACCACCAACTTCAGCACAGCCCGGGGTAAACGTCAGCAGGCCATTCTGAAACTCATATGTTTGGGGGACAGGCCCCACACCGCACAGGAGTTGTGGCGGGGTATAGAACAACAGACCGACGAGTGGTTGCTGCCGGTGAGCCTCAAGCCTGGCCTGGTGGTGTGTGATAATGGGCGAAATCTCGTTGCAGCTCTGGGACTAGCCAATTTGACGCACATCCCTTGCTTGGCGCATGTGCTGAATTTGGTGGTGCAGAAGTTCATTCACAACTACCCCGACATGTCAGAGCTGCTGCATAAAGTGCGGGCCGTCTGTTCGCGCTTCCGGCGTTCACATCCTGCTGCTGCTCGCCTGTCTGCGCTACAGCGTAACTTCGGCCTTCCCGCTCACCGCCTCATATGCGACGTGCCCACCAGGTGGAACTCCACCTTGCACATGCTGGACAGACTGTGCGAGCAGCAGCAGGCCATAGTGGAGTTTCAGCTGCAGCACGCACGGGTCAGTCGCACTACAGAACAGCACCACTTCACCACCAATGACTGGGCCTCCATGCGAGACCTGTGTGCCCTGTTGCGCTGTTTCGAGTACTCCACCAACATGGCCAGTGGCGATGACACCGTTATCAGCGTTACAATACCACTTCTATGTCTCCTTGAGAAAACACTTAGGGCGATGATGGAAGAGGAGGTGGCCCAGGAGGAGGAGGAGGAGGAGGAAGAGGGGTCATTTTTAGCACTTTCAGGCCAGTCTCTTCGAAGTGACTCAGAGGGAGGTTTTTGGCAACAGCAGAGGCCAGGTACAAATGTGGCCAGCCAGGGCCCACTACTGGAGGACGAGGAGGACGAGGATGAGGAGGAGGTGGAGGAGGATGAGGATGAAGCATGGTCACAGCGGGGTGGCACCCAACGCAGCTCGGGTCCATCACTGGTGCGTGGCTGGGGGGAAAGGCAGGACGATGACGATACGCCTCCCACAGAGGACAGCTTGTCCTTACCCCTGGGCAGCCTGGCACACATGAGCGACTACATGCTGCAGTGCCTGCGCAACGACAGCAGAGTTGCCCACATTTTAACCTGTGCGGACTACTGGGTTGCCACCCTGCTGGATCCACGCTACAAAGACAATGTGCCCACCTTACTTCCTGCACTGGAGCGTGATAGGAAGATGCGCGAGTACAAGCGCACGTTGGTAGACGCGCTACTGAGAGCATTCCCAAATGTCACAGGGGAACAAGTGGAAGCCCAAGGCCAAGGCAGAGGAGGAGCAAGAGGTCGCCAAGGCAGCTGTGTCACGGCCAGCTCCTCTGAGGGCAGGGTTAGCATGGCAGAGATGTGGAAAACTTTTGTCAACACGCCACAGCTAACTGCACCACCACCTGATACGCAACGTGTTAGCAGGAGGCAACATTTCACTAACATGGTGGAACAGTACGTGTGCACACCCCTCCACGTACTGACTGATGGTTCGGCCCCATTCAACTTCTGGGTCTCTAAATTGTCCACGTGGCCAGAGCTAGCCTTTTATGCCTTGGAGGTGCTGGCCTGCCCGGCAGCCAGCGTTTTGTCTGAACGTGTATTCAGCACGGCAGGGGGCGTCATTACAGACAAACGCAGCCGCCTGTCTACAGCCAATGTGGACAAGCTGACGTTCATAAAAATGAACCAGGCATGGATCCCACAGGACCTGTCCGTCCCTTGTCCAGATTAGACATTAACTACCTCCCCATAACCATATATTATTGGACTCCAGGGCACTTCCTCATTCAATCCTATTTTTATTTTCATTTTACCATTATATTGCGAGGCTACCCAAAGTTGAATGAACCTCTCCTCTGCCTGTGTGCTAGGCCTAAATATATGCCAATGGACTGTTGCAGTGGTGGGTGACGTGAAGCCTCATTCTCTGCTATGACATGCAGACTAATTCTCTGCTGACATGAAGACAGATTCTCTGTTACGGGACCTCCCTCCTCTGCCTGGGTGCTGGGCCTAAATATATGCCAATGGACTGTTGCAGTGGTGGGTGACGTGAAGCCTGATTCTCTGCTATGACATGCAGACTAATTCTCTGCTGACATGAAGACAGATTCTCTGTTACGGGACCTCTCTCCTCTGCCTGTGTGTGTGCTGGGCCTAAATATATGCCAATGGACTGTTGCAGTGGTGGCTGACGTGAAGCCTCATTCTCTGCTATGACATGCAGACTAATTCTCTGCTGACATGAAGCCAGATTGTCTGTTACGGGACCTCTCTCCTCTGCCTGTGTGTGTGCTGGGCCTAAATATATGCCAATGGACTGTTGCAGTGGTGGCTGACGTGAAGCCTCATTCTCTGCTATGACATGCAGACTAATTCTCTGCTGACATGAAGACAGATTCTCTGTTACGGGACCTCCCTCCTCTGCCTGGGTGCTGGGCCTAAATATATGCCAATGGACTGTTGCAGTGGTGGCTGACGTGAAGCCTCATTCTCTGCTATGACATGCAGACTGATTCTCTGCTGACATGAAGCCAGATTGTCTGTTACGGGACCTCCCTCCTCTGCCTGGGTGCTGGGCCTAAATATATGCCAATGGACTGTTGCAGTGGTGGCTGACGTGAAGCCTCATTCTCTGCTATGACATGCAGACTGATTCTCTGCTGACATGAAGCCAGATTGTCTGTTACGGGACCTCTCTCCTCTGCCTGTGTGCTAGGCCTAAATATATGCCAATGGACTGTTGCAGTGGTGGCTGACGTGAAGCCTCATTCTCTGCTATGACATGCAGACTGATTCTCTGCTGACATGAAGCCAGATCCTCTGTTACGGGACCTCTCTCCTCTGCCTGGGTGCTGGGCCTAAATTTATGACAATGGACTGTTGCAGTGGTGGCTGACGTGAAGCCTGATTCTCTGCTATGACATGCAGACTGATTCTCTGCTGACATGAAGCCAGATCCTCTGTTACGGGACCTCTCTCCTCTGCCTGTGTGTGTGCTGGGCCTAAATATATGCCAATGGACTGTTGCAGTGGTGGCTGACGTGAAGCCTCATTCTCTGCTATGACATGCAGACTGATTCTCTGCTGACATGAAGCCAGATTCTCTGTTACGGGACCTCTCTCCTCTGCCTGTGTGTGTGCTGGGCCTAAATATATGCCAATGGACTGTTGCAGTGGTGGCTGACGTGAAGCCTCATTCTCTGCTATGACATGCAGACTAATTCTCTGCTGACATGAAGACAGATTCTCTGTTACGGGACCTCCCTCCTCTGCCTGGGTGCTGGGCCTAAATATATGCCAATGGACTGTTGCAGTGGTGGCTGACGTGAAGCCTCATTCTCTGCTATGACATGCAGACTAATTCTCTGCTGACATGAAGACAGATTCTCTGTTACGGGACCTCTCTCCTCTGCCTGGGTGCCGGGGCCTAAATATCTGAGAATGGACTGTTCCAGTGGTGGGTGACGGGAAGCCAGATTCTCTGCTATGGAACCTCTCTCCAATTGATTTTGGTTAATTTTTATTTATTTAATTTTTATTTTAATTCATTTCCCTATCCACATTTGTTTGCAGGGGATTTACCTACATGTTGCTGCCTTTTGCAGCCCTCTAGCTCTTTCCTGGGCTGTTTTACAGCCTTTTTAGTGCCGAAAAGTTCGGGTCCCCATTGACTTCAATGGGGTTCGGGTTCGGGACGAAGTTCGGATCGGGTTCGGATCCCGAACCCGAACATTTCCGGGATGTTCGGCCGAACTTCTCGAACCCGAACATCCAGGTGTTCGCTCAACTCTACCTCCCAATGATCCCACCTGACTAACCCCTTGATTCCGGTTACAAAGAGCGAGTTTACAAAACTCTCAAAGACTATCTCCTGTTACAACGTTTCATTTATTCACCATTGGATATATTTAAGGACACTACATGTTTTAAGTTTTTTAGGTCTTTAATATGTTTTAATTATCATATGTTACTACTTCTAATAAATAACGTGCAAATTAACCCTCCGTGTGGCATTAAGTGTCTGGTGTGCCCTACTATTGTTACCAGTAACAAGAAAGGAGTCAACCCCTTTAAAGCACAACGAACTTCACATCAATAGTAGTGTGTACATAGAGGCAGGGGGGGGGGGGGGGGGGCCGCCCCCCCTAGGCATTTATTGTCTGCCACATACAATGCTGTCTTGACCCCTTTTTTCTGGGAGGTCATTATCACCTACTGACTCCAATTAGCATAATGGAATCAACACCTTTGACCCTATGCTGGGTGTAATTACCAGATGTTGATTCAGTTACATATTTATTTGTAGAGAATTCTTGTACAGTCACTCAGAATTGAGAAAGCTTGTTGGAAGTGAAACGTTTCAAGAAATCTACAGTACATCCAGTTGCCTTGATTTATTCTTTACAGATATATACCATGACCTGGATAAATGAGACCCTTCACAGACAGTGTGTATATAAGGAATAACCATTTCTGGCCACTTAGTTGAATCTGCTATTCTGGTTTAGCCATTTTCCTCTGCACACAGTGAGTCTGGTTTGCAGTTCTCAGATTGTGGATAAAGACTGGCGTCTACTGCACACAAAGTATAGGAGAATCTGCTTCCTAATGTTACTCATGCAGAAGCCCCAGAATCATGGAGGGCATTAGAGGAGCACTGACCTGTAGGGTTTTGAAGGGGGGGGGGGGGGGGACGGAAATACGCTGGAGAAAAATAAATAAAGCCCACCCTGCCATGGACATCACAGATGTGCAAGATCTTACTCAGGGATTTGAAGTGTTGCCTCTGAGCTGCCATGTGTAGGATTTCTGAAATAACTGCAGATTTGCTACTTTACAGATTCCACACCTTGATGTGATGTTATTCACAACCCCTCCCCGCCCCCCCAAAAAAAGTAGCTAAATCAAGAGCCACAACATACAAATAACACTTTAATGCTGCAAAGTCAGTTACCAAAGAACATCCATGATAATATGCTACATACAAGGCAGTGTTGGAATTACAGCCATTTGTTACATTTTTTGCAGGTTAACCTCCAAGTGCCATGTCCTTCTAATATTACAAGGTGGTATGAGGATCACATTCAGGGAAGAGCAGCAGAAGGATAATGAAATCCCCTTGCCGAGAGGAGGAGTTCACTTTGCCATGTACCACACTTCATTGTGGCGGTTGAAAAAGTCAAAAGGAGAATTGTAGCCAGCACGTATGAAGTATGTATCATCAAACTGCAGACCAAGGATCCTCAGGCTCTCTGCTAGGGCTTTAGCTTGCTCAGCATATGCTTCATTTACGGCATACCCTCCAAAAGACCTAAGAATGGAAAGTTCACATGAACATCTAGTAGAAGGGAAAATATACATATATAGTATACACTTTTTTTGGGGGGGGGGGGGGGGGATTTATCAAACTGGTGTGAAGTAAAACTGTTGCACCTTTCATTTTTCAGCTTCTTTGGAAAAGAGGAATATTGGCATGGTTGCCTATTGTAACATTCTACTTTACACCAGTTTGATAAGTCACCCCTTAAACTTAGCTCTTCAGAGTTACTGCTGTATCCTTGCTCAGGACATACCTCCACCTCAATAAGACAGATCTACACAGGGGCAATTGCATTGTAGGCCATGCATTTGAATGGTGGAAACTCATGACAAACATTACTAGCTTTTAACTGTAATTTTTTTTTGGGGGGGGGGGGGGGGGAACCAGTGAGCAAAGATTCAGCACCATTTGGTGCAATTGTGCCAAGTCTGCATGTTTCAAGTCACATAACTTCTAAAAGATTAGAAAAGTGAGGGTGTAGCTTAAGTGCACCAGATACCAGTACATTTTATGGAGTACAACTAAGCCATCCTGTACGTGTGTTACTAAACGTCTAAAGCAACACATTTCTCACATGACCATATGTGGTCATAAACTGCTGTTTGAGGAAACTGCAGTGCCCAGAAGGGAGGAAGCATATGAACAGGCCACAACTTTTGACTGAGCTGTGTAATGGGTTTTTAGGGCAAAGTGGAGTTTGGTAGGTCAGCTGGGCAATCACTTTATGGGGTTCCCCATACAGTACATTATATATATTCTGTAGGTTGATCGAATTATGACAATACCAGATTTGTCTAGTTTCTCATGTTTTACAACATTTGCATCAAAATCACATTAAGGCTGAGTTCACACATTACCATTTCGTGTGGCAAGTCTGCAGAGTTGTACAGTACCAGCAACATGGAAGCCAATTTGAGTTGCCATGCACATGCTGTGTACGAATCTAGCAGAACAGCTGCAGTATTTGAAAACTGTAGCATGACAGTTTATACAGAGGATTTCACCTTTTTAAAGCAGGGCATTTTCTGGCTTTTCCACCACAAAAACTGCCTACAGTACATGTGGCAGAAACACCAAAAAACAGTGGAATTTACTATTGGATTTTTGGTCCCGTGTCCCTAGCACGCCTTATACCAACATCCATACATTTCTATCTTCTGTTAATGTAATGGTTATGCATTTTGTGGTATGGGCTGTAGATTATATGGGTATTTTGGGGTACATATAACCGATTACACATTTTGGTAAGTGAAGTGACAGTTTAGTAGTTTGCCTTGTTGTTCACTGCATGGGATATGTAATGTGATCTTTTCATAGAAGAGAAGATATGGCGATACCAGTTGTGTAGTATTTCATTTTTAAACAATTTTAGCCGAGTGGATATGGGAAAAATATGGGCCAATTTAAACTTAAGACAAAGTAAAATTTGCTTTAAAATTCAACTTGGAGGACAAACATAGTACAATCCACTGCAATAGATTGGATTGTTGTGTCAGTTTTAGGCCTTTCACACTACCAGCCCCCCGTTTTGCAGGCAGTATACGTAACCATTCAAGTCAATGGGTCCGACACAGCAAAAACCCTGAAATAGCCATACAGTAGTGTGAAAGAGGCCTTAGGCTTGTTTCACATTTATGTCAGACATTCCTGGCAAGGAACAGCATGCCAGAGATATCTGGATCTTGCATTGCCGGATACAAACAGATACCTGGCAATCATGCTGAAACAGCGCCTATTCTCAGCATATTTTCCAGGTCATGGCCAGATCTCTGCCAGTCACCAATATAGTTAAGGCTACTTTCACACCTGCGTTTAGGTGCGGATCCGTCTGTTATCTGCACAGACGGATCTGCATCTATAAGGCAAACACTGGTATCTGTCGGTATAGACGTAAAAAATAAAGTTAAGTCTAAGTCAAACGGATCCATCCTGACTAACATTGAAAGTCAATGGGGGATGGATCCATTTACAATTGCACCATATTGCGTCAATGAAAATGGATCCGTCCCCATTGACTTGCATTGTAAGTCAGGACTGATCCGTTTGGCTCTGCGTCACCAGGCGTTTGTGTCTGCCTCCAGAGCGGAATGGAGCCAAACTGATGCATTCTGAGCGGATCCTTATCAATTCAGAATGCATTGGGGGATGAACTGATCCATTTTGGGCCGCTTGTGAGCCTTGAAACGGATCACAGGCGGACCCAGAAACGGCAGTGTGAAAGTAGCCCAATTCGGCCAGACAGCATTCTGGCAGCCTTGGATCCAGCAGGCTGTTCCCAGCCAGATGTGTCCAACACAAGTGCGAGACAGGCCTTACTAACATTTGACCTGATTAGCACCTTCCTATGGCAGGGCCCCCAGCCATCATGGCAACCATCAGGACCTTGCAACTGCGTCAGAGGCATGATGAAATCACTGTAAAGCTCAGATACAGCTAGAACCACCATAACAATTATGGGGTTAAACTGTTACTTTTAGACAGTAGTAATGAACTTGCCCCACCATTTGACCAATAAAACACCCACACAAATGCAGCAATATACAAGGGAACGAAAATATGATAAATCTAGTATTTTAGCTGTTAAAAAAGCCATACAATTCACATGGGGGCCTTATACAGCACTTCACCTTGCAAGTTCAGCTATTTGTAAGGTCTGAGAAGTCATACCATTGGGCAGTGTCAACATAAGACTATTTTAAGCATAATCATGCTTCTCCTGTAATGTAGGCCATAGTTTTTTTTTTTTTTTTTTTATTCTGTTTATTTGGAGCAGATTCATCAAAAAGAAACAAGGCACGGGTCATGTACCCACATATCATACATTACACAACTTTCCCCACATGGTCTCCAGAGGAAGCCAGGGGGTCACAAACAGTTACATGAGGAACATGAGTTTAGTATACATGAATCTGACTGCATTTTTCAATTTTCCTGAAAGAAGTAAAAGCAAATAGAAACCAGAAAGAAATAAAGAAAAGAAAAGGAAAGGAAAGAGGGGGGGGAGGGGGGGGGGGGGGAGGCAGGACTATACTGCCAGGGGTCCCAGGGTATTACCCAGAGAAGCTTTAAGATACCATGAGGTATACTGAAAGGGCTTCACCAGTTCCCTAGTCTCTGGCGGACTAAAGTGTGCGGCAATAAAAGTACGCCATTTATTAAAGAATTTGGAAGCTGAACCTTCTTTGTGCCTAGACGCTTCAATCCTTCAAACGCTTCAATCCCAAAAGAACTTTCAATTCAGAGACCACATCAGGGATGTCTGGCATGGCATCTGTAAGCCACCTTTGGAGCAAGACTCTTTTGGCTACTAATAAGACTGCGTGCAACAAAATCGGGATCCGAGTTTGGTTCACCGGGCGGATATAATGGAAGACCAGGGCCTGGGGTTCCATAGACAATTCCACCGACCAGTTCTTCTTAATATAATCTATCACAGCGGCCCAAAATTTGACTACCTCAGGACACGTCCAAATGCCATGCCAGAAATCCGTAGCCGCCAACTTACAATTGGGACAATGTGTGATACGATCCGGAAACCGGGGAGAGGCCGGAAAGTTAAAACCATAGATTGCCTGATGCATCATCCTAAAAAAAGTTTCACGCCAAGTCTCACCTATCACGCACTGGCGTACCTTACTCCAACCTTCCAGGATCTTTACCCCAATCTCATCATCCATGGTGATGTGTTCCCATTTCTTAAAGTGTGGAAGCCTTGACCTTCGTGAAATTTCCTGAAAAGGCCCTATACAGCCTAGAGAGCGAAACTGTTTGGGGGGAGAAACTGAGGACTTCATCGAAGGAATTTTTAGTCGCCTCCCTCGACAAATCGCGCAATCTATGTGAACAGAAACCCACAATCCGCATTATTTGCAGGAAATGGGAATCCGGCAGAGCGTATTTTTCCTTCAGTTCTTTTGGAGTCAGCCAGCGTTTGTCCCCCAGATGCATCAGATGCTCCGCCCTAGTCAAACCCCTAGATATCCACAGCTCAGGAGGTCTCAAACTAGTTCCGGAAGGGGAGTCCGGATGACCCCATAACAGCATCCATTTGGAGATTGCATGAGGCAAGTTAAATGTCTTCCTAACCGCCTTTCAGGTTGCTATCGTATCTCTCAATAAAAGCGAAGATTTAATATCCCCAGGTAATGCAGACAGGTTAGAATGAAGGCACGACACCAAGTTCCATGGGGCAACCAGATTTTGTTCCACCTCCCTATTAGAGAAAAGATCCGTGTCGTGGACCCAGTCGGATACATGACGCATGAGACATGCTAGATTGTATCCCCGTATATTCGGGAATTTTACTCCTCCCTCTGGTTTCCATAGCATAAGCTTCGAAAGAGATACGAGGGTGCCTGCCAGACCACAAAAACTTGGTAAAAGCCTTATTTAGTGCAGTGACATCTGTATGTTTCAGTAGGATCGGAAGCGTCTGGAGAGGGTAGAGCAGCTTAGAAAAACTCATCATCTTGATGAGCTGGCACCATAGGCCATAGTTTTTTTTAAACGTTACTTGTCACAACAGAACAAATGGACCATGATCTGAACCAGTAGTGACTTACTTGACATATACAGAAGCTGCAGGATATGTATCCAGGTAAACTTCAGGGTCTGTAGGTCTTGGAGGATTCTCCACAGCATGTAGCACAAAGAAGGACATTGTGGCATTCTTAGTTGATGGTAGTTCCAGTGGCAAATCCATTACCACAGGTACTGTCATACTCATCTTCAGCCCTATGGAAAGGAAGCAGACTGATAAGTGAGACATTTCACAGACACTGAATAGAACATGCATTAACAGTCACAAACCCTTCACTGCACAGCTAAATCTCAGTACCTCTTGTATGAAGGAGGCATTTTATGTACAGTACCTATTGCCATCCAGTACTTGACATGGAATAAGGGTTGGCAATACAGTAATGGCTGGACTGGGGGCAGTAGCCTTTAGGCAAGGGCAACATTATGGGGGTTGGTTCAGGGAGTCCCCGAAGTTTAAAGAATGGGCAGTTCAATTTCAGGGGGGCTAAATAGGCAAGGTTGGAGAAGGGTCCATTTTTTGGTAAAAAAAACTGCCAACCTGTTTTTAGAAGGGTTATTCTTAAGTTTAGAAGAAAAAAAAAATAATAAATATATATATATATATATATATATATATATATATACACACACACACACATACAGCACTCCAAGTAAAAGTAAATGGTGTTTATTCACCCATGTGGATGGCAACGTTTCAGCTCATACAAGAGCCTTTTTCAGGCCTATTGTCTAGCAGGCTGTCTCAGCAGGGGAGCAGCCTGCCGGATCCGTACTAATGTGTGCACACGTGTGCTGCTGGACAAGCCGAACGTGAGTGTGAAAGAAGCCTTATGTCTCATTCACATGTCAGTGTTTTGGTCAGTGATTTCCATCAGTAGTTGTGAGCCAAAACCAGGTGCGGCTCTAAACAGCATAGATAGAGGGTCCCAGGTAAGCAGGGACCACATTTGTGGTGCAAAAAAATAATAATCATATGTTTGGGGCTTCAAGGACCTTCCCCTATTTAATTAGTACATGTTATGGTATTAAAGATATTTCATGTTAATAAAACAGCTGCTTTAGCCGATTTAATCCAGTCTGGTGACCGTGTCTTATTGGGGTAAGTCAAGTCCAGGACATGTGGTCTAGGGAGGCATGAGTTAAGTCACTGTTTAAAGGTCAGTTAAGTATTAGAGGGGAGTGTACAGCAGAAGGTGACAAATACCTCTGTCAAGTGCTCATGCTTTTGCTTCCACAAAATGAAGGTTGCCTCAAGTAAGCACAATACCAGATTTCATTGTTACGATGACCAGTGTTAGAAAGCACAGCACGTCTTTGGATGTTTTCATATTGTAGGTTATATGCATCTCTTTAAATAGGCCATGTCTAGCACTTTTTAGGCTATGTACATCTTAGGTCATTAAATTGGACTCATTTTAGGTCAAACACATTTCCAATTTGTCTTTCTTAAAATATATTTAGCTGCTGTCAAAGCTTTAACTGTCTAGCTGTGCGAGTCCTACTTTCAACTAATAACCCTCATCTCTACGTTACTAAGAGGTCAAACACTTATGAGCTATTGTGCGTTTAAGATCAGAGATAAGGATGCCATCAGCTGAGCTGCCTGATGGAACAGAGTGAAAATTCTGAGCCTGCTATTAGAGACTCTTAACAAGGGGTTCTCCAGGAATTAACATTAAAATACTTTATTATAAAGATATTCCCAATTACTTTTGGTTATAATCGCTCGTTTTGTCTGGGGGATCAATCAGGAGTAACAAAATAGCTTCTGTCCCATTAGTATACACAAAACCTGTCCTAATCACACAGGAGGACTAGTTACTTCAGTTCAGAACACTGAGGTAAAGAGCTGCCTCATCCTCCTCAACTACTTGTGAGGGATTATGATCCTGAATACATCTGATAAGAACTTTAGCTGAATCTCTGTAGGAATGGAGTTCATGAGTAGATGTGACTAATAAGCAGCAGCACTTCTATGCAGTCTCCGTTACCACAGTCTGTCCATCCACTCTACTTAATGTCTCCTTATGACCTTTACTACTACAGAGATTCAGCTGAAGATCATATTAAACTGTAGTCAGGATCATAATTCCCAACAAGCAGAGCTGAGGATGAGGCAACTCTTAACCTCTGTTCTGAAGTAACTATTCCTGCAGTGTTATTAGGACAGGTTTTGTGAGTACTAACAGGATGGCGGCCATTGTTTCTCCTAATGATTTCTCCATAGCCAACAACAAGCCATTATATCTAATAAAAGTTATTTGGGAATATAATTAAGTATTTTCATTTTCTAAATTCCTGGAGAACCATTTTAACCACTTCAACCCTGCTAGCTGAAACCCCCTTCATGACCAGAGCACTTTTTACACTTCTGCACTACACTAATTTCACTGTTTATTGCTCGGTCATGCAACTTACCACCCAAATGAATTTTACCTCCTTTTCTTCTCACTAATAGAGCTTTCATTTGGTGGCATGTCATTGCTGCTGACATTTTTTACTTTTTTTGTTATTAATCGAAATTTAACGATTTTTTTGCAAAGAGATGATTTTTCACTTTCAGCTGTAAAATTTTGCAAAAAAAACGACATCCATATATAAATTTTTCACTAAATTTATAGTTCTACATGTCTTTGATAAAAAAATAAAAAAAAGTTTGGGTAAAAGTTAGCGTTTACAAACTATGTTACAAAAATGTGAATTTCCGCTTTTTGAAACAGCTCTGATTTTCTGAGCACCTGTCATGATTCTACAATGCCCAAACAGTAGAAAACCCCACAAATGACCCCATTTCGGAAAGTAGACACCCTAAGGTATTCACTGATGGGCATGTGAGTTCATAGAACTTTTTATTTTTTGTCACAAGTTAGCGGAAAATGATGATTTATTTTTATTTCTTCTTACAAAATCTCATATTCCACTAACTTGCGACAAAAAAATAAAAAATTCAAGGAACTTGCCATGCCCCTCACAGAATACCTTGGGGTGTCTTCTTTCCAAAATGGGGTCACTTGTGGCGTAGTTATACTGCCCTGGCAATTTAGGGTCCCATATGTGTGAGAAGTACTTTGCAATCAAAATCTGTAAAAAATGACCGGTGAAATCCGAAAGGTGCACTTTGGAATGTGGGTCCCTTTGCCCACCTAGGCTGAAAAAAAAAAAAGTGTCACACATCTGGTATCGCCGTACTCAGGAGAAGTTGGGGAATGTGTTTTGGGGTGTCATTTTACATATACCCATGCTGGGTGAGAGAAATATCTTGGCAAAAGACAACTTTTCCTATTATTTTATACAAAGTTGGCATTTGACCAAGATATTTTTCTCACCCAGCATGGTTATATGTAAAATGACACCCCAAAACACATTCCCCAACTTCTACTGAGTACGGTGATACCAGATGTGTGACACTTTTTTGCAGCCTAGATGCGCAAAGGTGCCCAAATTCCTTTTAGGAGGGCATTTTTAGACATTTGGATCCCAGACTTCTCACGCTTTAGGGCCCCTAAAAAGCCAGGGCAGTATAAATACCCCACATGTGACCCCACTTTGGAAAGAAGACACCCCAAGGTATTCAATTAGGGGCTTGGCGAGTTTATAGAAAAACATTTTTTTGGCATAAGTTAGCGGAAATTGATTTTTTTTTGTTTTTTCCTCACAAAGTCTCACTTTCTGCTAACTTAGGGCAAAAATTTAAATCTTTCATGGACTCAATATGCCCCTTAGCAAATACCTTGGGGTGTCTTCTTTCCAAAATGGGGGTCAGTTGTGGGGTGTTTGTACTGCCCTGGCATTTGAGGGTCTCCGCAATCATTACATGTATGGCCAGCATTAGGAGTTTCTGCTATTCTCCTTATATTGAGCATACAGGTAATGAGATTTTTTTTTCCGTTCAGCCTCTGGGCTGAAGGAAAAAAAAAAATTAACGGCACAGATTTCTTCATTCGCATCGATCAATGTGGATGAAAAAAAAAAAAAAAATCTCTAAAGGAGGGGGAAAGGCGTCTGCCAGGACATAGGAGCTCTGCCCAACATCCATACCCACTTAGCTCGTATGCCCTGGCAAACCAGATTTCTCCATTCACATCAATCGATGTGGATGAATAAATCATTGCTGGGATTTTTATTTTTATATACAAAGTGTTTGCCAAAGCATAGGAACGCCGCCTCCTCCTCAGCTCGTATGCCTTGGCAAACGTATCTGTTACTGCAGAGGAGAAATCTCGTCTTGCAGCGCCGCATACACCGACTTGCGTGTAATCTGACAGCAGCACAATGCTTCTGTCAGAATGCACATCAGTGCTGCAGCTGGTCGATCGGTTGGTCCACCTGGAAGGTAAAAAACAGGCCGCAACGCAATATTTTATTAACTTTGCAACAGAACATATAAACTTTAACTTTTTTAACTGAACATTAACCTTTTTGCTTACTGGTGTTTTTTTTAACCTTTATAGAACAAACCTCTCCTTCCCCATGGGTCAATGTGCAAAGCGCAAATCGCCCAAAGATGTGGTGAAGCGAGTTATGCACTTTGTCCCAGGTGAAAGGAGACGTTTGCAGCAGCAGTGAGTGAATGGGCCCTAATAGCCCTGTGTGCCTGTCCTGGTGAGATGATCCCTATGCTAATAGTGTACCTGTGAGTGGTACTTCCAGAAACACTCTCCAAAGCATAGGGCAGGGTGGTCAGGACAGAGATAGCGGGTGTCACGCCTTATTCCACTCCTGCTACAGACACGACATCTTTTTCGGGGTGACGGTTGGGTTGAGGTACCAGGAACGACATTGGGGAAATGTCGCTCGTGTAGACGGCCAACTACACTGGTGGATGGGGCCACGGAACCTCCTGGATACAGGAGGTTCTCGATGATCTCTTCCTGAAATTTGAGGAAGGATCCAGTTCTCCCAGCCTTACTGTAGAGAACAAAACTATTGTACAGAGCCAATTGAATTAAATATACAGACACCTTCTTATACCAGCGTCTGGTTTTGTGGGACACTAAATACAGAAACATCTGGTCATTGAAGTCCACCCCTCCCATGTGAAGGTTATAGTCGTGGACTGAGAGGGGCTTTTCAATGACACGGGTTGCTCGCTTAATTTGTATTGTTGTGTCTGCGTGAATGGAGGAGAGCATGTAAACGTCACACTTGTCTCTCCATTTCACCGCGAGCAGTTCTTCGTTACACAGTGCGGCCCTCTGCCCCCTTGCAAGACGGGTGCTAACGAGCCGTTGGGGGAAGCCCGCGTGACTAGTTCGCGCGGTACCACAGGCGCCAATCCGTTCTAGAAACAAATGCCTAAAGAGGGCCACACTTGTGTAAAAATTGTCCACATAAAGATGGTACCCCTTGCCAAATAAGGGTGACACCAAGTCCCAAACTGTCTTCCCACTTCCACCAGGTAGTCAGGGCAACCGACCGGCTCCAGGGTCTGATCTTTTCCCTCATAGATCCAAAATTTGTGGGTATAGCCTGTGGCCCTTTCACAGAGCTTATACAATTTGACCCCATACCGGGCGCGCTTGCTTGGGATGTATTGTTTGAAGCCAAGGCGCCCGGTAAAATGTATCAGGGACTCGTCTACGCAGATGTTTTGCTCTGGGGTATACAAATCTGCAAATTTCAGGTTGAAATGGTCTATGAGGGGCCGAATTTTGTGGAGCCGGTCAAAAGCAGGGTGGCCTCTGGGACGGGAGGTGCTGTTATCACTAAAGTGCAGGAAACGCATGATGGCCTCAAAACGTGCCCTGGACATAGCAGCAGAGAACATGGGCATGTGATGAATTGGGTTCGTGGACCAATATGACCGCAATGCATGCTTTTTAGTTAGACCCATGTTGAGGAGGAGGCCCAGAAAAGTTTTAATTTTGGAAACTTGGACTGGTTTCCACCGGAAAGGCTGGGCATAATAGCTTCCCGGGTTAGCGGTTATAAATTGTGTGGCATACCGATTTGTTTCTGCCACAACTAAGTCTAAGAGCTCCGCAGTCAAGAACAGCTCAAAAAATCCCAGGGCCGAACCGATCTGAGCTGTCTCAACCCGAACTCCAGACTGGGCAGTGAAAGGGAAAACTACAGGTGCGGCGGAAGTTGGGGACTGCCAATCAGGGTTTGCCAGCACCTCTGGGATTCTAGGGGCTCTACGGGCACGTCTTTGCGGTGGCTGCGACGGGGTCACTACTGCACGTGCCACCGTACCAGCTTCAACTGCCCTTCTGGTGCTCGCTACTTCACCAGGTTGTACGGCAGTGCTGGTACTAGATCCAGGGAGGGCTAGGCTGCTGGTGTATGCCTCACCACGTAATCCAACAGCACCAGCCCCACTCTGCTGCTCTTGAAGCGGATCCTGCGGTCTAGCGACACGGGGCCGGGTACGCCTGGTGCCATCAGGGACCTCAGCCTCCTTGTCCGAACTTTGGGTCAGAGAGCCACTGCTTTCTACAGGTTCGTATTCTGACCCGCTGGATTCATCAGATGAGGGTTCCCATTCCTCATCCGACTGGGTCAGAAGCCTGTAGGCCTCTTCAGAAGAATACCCCCTGTTTGACATTTTGGGCAACTAAATTTAGGGGTATTCCCTGAGACTACCCAAGGGGGGGGGGGGGGGGGGGGGAAAAAAAAAAAAAAACGCAAGCCCGTCTTACAAAGTGGAGGCCAGCAAAGTACCGGAGGCCGCTGCGGTTGATTAAAAAATATCAAAACTGATTTTTTTATCGCCGCAGTGCGTGTAAAGTGAATGTGCAGCGATCACTGCGGTGGGGCGGGTGTGGGCGAACGCACGTGTGGGCGACCGATCAGGCCTGATCGGGCAAACACTGCGTTTTGGGTGGAGGGAGAACTAAAGTGACACTAATACAATTATAGATCTGACCGTGATCAGTTTTGATCACTTAAAGATACTATAAAAGTACAAATGCTGATTAGCGATATGCTAATCAGCGAATAACGGACTGCGGTGCGGTGGGCTGGGCGCTAACCGATCCCTAAACTACCTAACCAAGGGGCCTAAACTATACCTAAAACCTAACGGTCAATACCAGTGACAGTTTGCACTGATCACTTTTTTCCTTTCACTAGTGATTGACAGGGGCGATCAAAGGGTTAATTGGGGTTCAGGGGGGCGATCTGGGGCTAAGTGTGTAGTGTTGGTGTACTCACTGTGTAGCCTGCTCCTCTGCTGGATCCAACCGACGAAAAGAACCAGCAGAGGAGCAGGCAGCCATATAACAGATCATATTTACTAATATGATCTGCTATCTGGCTCTCCGATAGGATTTTTTAAAAATCAGCTTGCCAGCCGCGATCATTGGCTGGCAAGCTGATGACGATTTACTCCTTGACGAAATGCCGGCCTGAACTGCGCATGCGTCAGTCTGCGCAGCGATGCCGCCTCCGGACCGCACATCTGCGTTAGGCGGTTAATGCTGCAAATAGAAAATGGCTCAAGTTTTACTAAAGATCAATTGAATGGGATTTTACTCAGAGTAAAATGCAATAAAAATCTCCCAAAAAGGTGCAGATAAAAATGAAGCATGACAATACAGGATCTACATTATGTATTACAGTAGCTTGATGTCCCAGAGACTAGTATACCCTGTTGTCACCTTACAGCACTGGGTGCCTTTTCCTATAGTTTTTAACTAATGGTTTTGTGCAAATCAAAGCAGTCACCCAATTTGTTCTAACATGGTTTCAATCATTTGGAAGGCAAGAATAGTGTTACAAAACAGAGCCCCACAATATGCAAGTTAGCAGACAACATACCTTCAGCATTGTCTCCAGAGATATATTTAAAGAGACGGTTGAAGCTGGTCACCATCCCCATGTCAAAAATGTACTTGTCTAGTGGAGTAGTCACCCAATGAGTTTCTTCATACCGACGAAGTTCAAAGTCCTGAAAATGTGGGAGTTCAGATAAAATACAAGAAAGCAAGCAACTAGGTTGGCCATATTGCATAAAGTAATACAGGCAGATAAGTGTTAATTACTGCTACCGGTAAATGTTTTCCCCCCAATAGAACTCACAGGAGGGTGTCCCTGACCCCAGGAGAAAAAATAATAAAATACCCCACACACACGTAGAATTAATGGAATCTGGTTGAAGTCAATTGTCTGAAAAGGAAGAAGTCTTTCCAGGTTCTTGAATAAATCCTAGATGTTATTGATTTTTCACTTAGAAACATTGTCGATATTACCACATATGACAACCCCTTCTGTCTTAAGGCAAGGTGTTCAACCTCCAGGATGCCAGGTGGAGTTTTGCAACTCTGGAAAGGAATACAGGTAGGGTTAAGCGAACCCGAACTGTAAAGTTCGGGTTCATACCGAACTTTCGGTTTTTGGACCCCAAACATTTCTGTAAGAGTTCAGGTTTGGCGCTTTTGTGGCGCTGTTTGAATGGCTGCTGTGCAGCCTATCAACAAGCATCATACTACTTGCCCCAAGAGACCATCACATCCATGCCTACTAATGGCATGGCTGTGATTGGCCAGAGCAGCATGTGACCCAGGCCCTATATAAGCTTGAGTCACGTAGTGCTGCATGTCACTCTGCTGTTACAAGTGTAGGGAGAGAATCTAACTCAGTGCTCAAAAGTTTAGGTCCCCCATTGACTTCAATGGGGTCAAGTTTGCATTCCAAAGCCCTTAGTACACGTCAATGAGAGGGGGCCTCAGAGCTGTGTTCCTACACGATTTCTTAAGTCAGCCTAATGGAAAGGAAGTGTAAGATTAACCGATTGAATGCTTCCCATTGTTTCTCAGTAACCAATAAAAATGCACCACATTTAGTCACCACTCACCAGGAGGGTATATTCTGTGTGAACACTTACAATGAACTAGAGATTTACTTGGACTCCAATAGGTGTGTCAGAGTTTGATGTGATTTCTGAGTGCACGTTAAGACAGTATTCTACTAATTTGGAGCAGTAAAGCAACCTACCTGGTACCCTGACCAGATTCAAAACAGTATGTTTGCTGTAGAGAGGGAACAAAACTTCAGTCTGTTGCTCCTGATAGCAAACCGGTCTAAGGCCTCTTTCAGACAGGCGTTGTGGGAACACTCGATTTTTCCGCGCGAGTGCAAAACATTGTAATGCGTTTTGCACTCGCGTGAGAAATATCACACATGTTTGGTACCCAAACTTCACAGAAGTTCAGGCTTGGGATCGGTGTTTTGTAGATTATGTTATAAGGGAAAATAGCATTCTGAATACAAAAGGCATAGTAAAATAGCGCTGGAGGGGTTAAAGTGTATTTAACTCACCTTAATCCACTTGATCGCGCAGCCGGCATCTCCTGCTGTCTTCATCTTAGCTGTGTGCAGTAACAGGACCTGTGGTGACATCACATGATCTTTTACCATGGTGATGGATCATGTGATGACCGGAGTGACATCACCACAGGTCCTGTTACTGCACACAGCTAAGATTAAGCCAGGAGATGCCGACTGCGCAATCAAGTGGATTAAGGCAAGTTAAATTATTTTTATTTTATTTTTTTAACCCCTCCAGCGCTATTTTACTATGCATTCTGTATTCGGAATGCCATTTTCCCTTATAACCATTTATAAGGTAAAATAATGATCGGGTCTCCATCCCAATCGTCTCCTAGCAACTGTGCGTGGGGAAATTTTATTTATTTATTTTAAACGCAACCCCATTCATCCGCTCGGAATACTCGCACGTGTGATAGGCTGACAATCCCAATTTGGTGGAAATTTGCTCTAATATTCACCTGTCTAGAGACCATTCTCCCCCTTTCAATATTTCTTGGCTCAGGTAGTCGGCTATTACATAGTCTACTCCTTTCACATGAGCTGCTGTTAAGGATATTCGGTTTCTTTGTTCCACAAAAAAATAAAATTAATTATGTATTAGATAAAGATGGGACAGAAGATCTTCTGAGGGGGGAGGCACTCAGGAAATAGTCTAGATATAGATTAAAAATTCCCTGCAGGAGAAGTTTTTTACCTCCAACATTTTTGAAAACATTCTTGGAGCGGAAGAGTCCTAACAGAAGGCCCCAAAACCGAGAAGCTGTTTTTTTTAATGTTTCTGGTGGTCTTTGAAAAAGGGGACATAATATATGGTTACCATGGACCTTCAGGACACACAACATTCTTTAGGAAGAAGGTTTATGGTAGCCAATACCCAGGGGGAGGCTCCAATCTCTTCCCAGGCCAGGGCAAACTTTTAACCTGCATCCTACTTGGAAGCTGGCGTAATTGTGAAAGGAATTTTCAGGATTGAAGAGTAATCCTCTTCCTTTTTCCTTAGATGGCAGTTTGCCTTCTGTTGATTTTGAAAGGAACATATCCAATAAAAAAAAAAAATAATTATATATTTTTTGGGGGGGGGGTCAGAATATGGAGCCTTTAAAAAAAAAAATAGATATATGCCCTCATATGGCTATGTGAACAGAAACAAAGATGTTATGGCTCACTGAAGAAAAAAAAAAAAAAAAAAAAAAAAAAAAAAATCCAGTATCCAAGGGGTTAGCAATTCAGACTGACAAAACAGTGCAGTCTCATTAGGTTAACAGAGCAAGCTGTAGCCTGTAGCTCTGAACCACATCATGTTAACAGCTCTTAACCCAAGAAAACCTATACATCATTGCATTATCAATAAAATGTGTTCCCCAATTTATCACTTCATAAACTCCCTGTGAAGAAAGACAATTGGAAACCGATCAGAAGTTATGTATACTCTGACAAACAGGCTCCACATAATGCCAAAGCAACAAAGTACCACATTATGCAAAATAATGCAGATTTTTATTGCCCCAAATACATTGTTTCTTAAACAAAAGGACATTAAACCATGTGAGATGTTCTTTTCTCACAAAGGGGACTCAATGCTCAGGAATGGTTGTGTAGCTTGGACAATTCCCTGGGGAGTCATGGCTGCCTGCCATATAGGTGCTGCACAACAACACACAAGGGTCAGCTTAATAAAAACCTGATTTACCTATTGGTATATTTTTGGAGCGTGGAGAGAAACTCATGAAAACTTAGGGAGAACATAAATGCCATGGAGTTGCTGCCCTTAGCGTTTAACCCCTGATCCCCAACGCTGCAGATCACCAGTGCTAACCACTGAGCCACCATGCCACCTACATTATGGATTGTTTTAGACAAGGGTGTTCATTGGATTAAACACCATGTGAGCATCATTCCCTGGCCTGAACACTGCTTTTGGGACAGACACCAAGCATTGTAGCAAGTGCTTAACTACCATAGTGGCAGACCATGTGACCACTATGGGGCCCAGGGAAAGAGGGGGCCCAGTTGGGATCATCCCCCTCTTCTACTGGTGGTGAAAACTTGGTCAAGACTCTACCCTCTAAAAGTAACAATTCTTAGCAAATTAGGCAGTTGGGGGAATGGCCCAAGGGTCATTGAAAAGTGTTTAGGCAGAAACCCTTTTCTCCTGTGGGGGGGGGGGGTCTGGTTTGATCCTTGCTTCTCTATGTACACCACTGCAATTTGTTAGTATTCCAACAAACTAAACTGATTTCTATTACTAGGAAGTTAATAAGCCAAAAGTGTTCAGACATCACATAATCAGAATTATTGAGGTTCCACAGACACCAGATCTGCCTAGACTTTCTGCAACAGAGTACAAGCACCACTGCATTAACAGGCAGAGTCTTTGTTCTAGAGAGACATGCAGTAGCAACCATACTGGGGGAGATTTACCAAAATTTGGCTTAGTTGCCCATAGCAACTAGTCAGATTCCAACTTCCATTTTCCAAAGGAGCTCTGAAAAAAAAATAGAAGGTGGAGTCTGATTGGTTGCTATGGGCACCTAGCCCAGTTTTCCATCACACCAGTTCTGATAAGTCACTCACACCGAGCCTACTTTCCCAGTTACAGATATAGACTAGGACAGCACAAGATATTTTGCCAGTTGATGGAAAAGAACTGGTCATTTTACAACATTAGGTGGAAACATTAATAAGTGAATGGACAACAATAAATCATTAGACATGCCATGGCTCCAGCTCTGAACAGAGTAAATCAGAAAACCCACCTCACTGCACCCACAGCCCCTTCCCCATACTTACAAAATATTGTTTCACCAGCTGATACTTTGGACAATCATAATGGCCACAAAATGGAGGCAACTTATTCTGACTGGAGACATCAGACGCTTGCACTGCAAGCCCCAGTACAGAGAGCAGCCCCAGCAGAAGTCTTCTCCTCATCTCCATGTCTGGATGTGTCTGTGGAGGAGCTCAGCTGCTGATATAGGAGGTGGATATGGGTGGAGCAGAGAACTCGTTTAACTTTCCCTATCAGCAAGTTAAAGTAAGGTTAGGACTACATGGCGACATTTGTTACACGACAATAGGGGCATAACAACATTGTGACATGTATTGTAAAGATAGTCTTCAGTGTCGCAGTGCAACTTGGATGGATCTTTGTCGACTGTCACGTTGCAGTCGCAGTATGTCACATATCACAGTGCGACACCATAGAGTATCATTACAATAAATGTCATGCAAAATGAATGTCGCATGACACATTTTGCCGTGTAGCTGTAGCCTAAGGTCTCGGCTACAAAATAGCATTTGTTACATGACATTTTTTATAGTCAGCAGCGTCACACCGCGACATGCTGAGACTGCGTGCAACTCACACACAAACGTGGTTGTGTCGCAGCATGACTATCATTACAAAATATGTTGCAGGACAGTGCTGCGATATATTGTACGTGCCACAATGTCCCAGGCTACAATACGATTTTTTGTAGCGCAACTGATTGATTTTAACCGTTGAATGACAGCTGTAGTCCACAAGATTGCATTCAACTAAACGCATTCATTAGGACTGCAGCTGTCATTCAATAGTTAAAATCAATCAGCCACGCTACAAAAAGTCGCAGTGTAACCCAGGCCTTACTCACGGACTCCAGATGATATATCATTAGTAGGGATGAGCGAACTCGAACTGTATATTTCGGGTTCGTACCGAATTTTGGGGTGTCCGTGACACGGACCCGAACCCGGACATTTTCATAAAAGTCCGGGTTCGGGTTCGGTGTTCGTCGCTTTCTTGGCGCTTTTGTGACGCTTTCTTGGCGCTTTTTGAAAGGCTGCAAAGCAGCCAATCAACCAGCGTCATACTACTTGCCCCAAGAGGCCGTCACAGCCATGCCTACTATTGGCATGGCTGTGATTGGCCAGAGCACCATGTGACCCAGCCTCTATTTAAGCTGGAGTCACATAGCGCCGCCCGTCACTCTGCTCTGATTAGCGTAGGGAGAGGTTGCGGATGCGACAGTAGGGCGAGATTAGGCAGATTAACTCCTCCAAAGGACTTCACTTGATTAATCGATCGATCTGCAGCTGTGCATCATTGAGCTGCTGAAATTCAAATGCTCACTCACTGTTTTTAGGCTGCCCAGACCGTTTGTCAGTCACATTTTTCTGGGGTGATCGGCGGCCATTTTGTGTCTTGTGCGGTGCTGCGACCAAGTGCATCCAAGCTGCGACCAAGTGCATTTAACCCTCAATGGTGTGGTTGTTTTTTGGCTAAAGCCTACATCAGGGTGAAGCTGTCACACCAAGTGCATTTAACCAGCAATAGTCTGTTCATTTTTTGGCCATATACTACATCAGGGGCAAGCTGCGCCTGTCACCAAGTGCATTTAACCCTCAATGGTGTGGTTGTTTTTTTTGCTAAAGCCTACATCAGGGTGAAGCTGTCACACCAAGTGCATTTAACCAGCAATAGTCTGTTTATTTGTTGGCCATATACTACATCAGGGGCAAGCTGTGCCCGTCACCAAGTGCATTTAACCCTCAGTAGTGTGGTTCGTCAAGCTGTGACACCAAGTGCATTTAACCAGCAATAGTCTGTTCATTTTTTGGCCATATACTACATCAGGGGCAAGCTGCGCCCGTCACCAAGTGCATTTAACCCTCAGTAGTGTGGTTGGTCAAGCTATCACACCAAGTGCATTTAACCAGCAATAGTCTGTTCATTTTTTGGCCATATACTAAATCAGGGGCAAGCTGCGCCCGTCACCAAGTGCATTTAACCAGCAATAGTCTGTTCATTTTTTGGCCATATACTACATCAGGGGCAAGCTGCGCCCGTCACCAAGTGCATTTAACCCTCAGTAGTGTGGTTGGTCAAGCTATCACACCAAGTGCATTTAACCAGCAATAGTCTGTTCATTTTTTGGCCATATACTAAATCAGGGGCAAGCTGCGCCCGTCACCAAGTGCATTTAACCAGCAATAGTCTGTTCATTTTTTGGCCATATACTACATCAGGGGCAAGCTGCGCCCGTCACCAAGTGCATTTAACCCTCAGTAGTGTGGTTGGTCAAGCTGTGACACCAAGTGCATTTAACCAGCAATAGTCTGTTCATTTTTTGGCCATATACTACATCAGGGGCAAGCTGCGCCCGTCACCAAGTGCATTTAACCAGCAATAGTGTGGTTATTTTTTGGCCATATCCCAGTCTAATTCTGTCACTAAATCCATACCGGTCACCCAGCGCCTAAATACTAGGCCTCAAATTTATATCCCGCTAAATCTCTCGTTACCGCTGTCCTGTTGTGGCTGGGAAAGTTATTTAGTGTCCGTCAAAGCACATTTTTTGTTCTGGGTTGAAGTACAATTCCCAATTTAGCAATTTCATAATTTAGTGGTTCCTGCTATATCAGAGCTATTTGAAATCTATCCCTAAAAGGGTATATAATATTCAAGGTGCACATAGGGTCATTCAGAATAACTTCACACACACGCTACTGTGCATTTCCAAGTCTAATTCTGTTAGTAAATCCATACCGGTCACCCAGCGCCTAAATACTAGGCCTCAAATTTATATCCCGCTGAATTTGAATACAATACATTGGGCCAAATAATATTTTTGTTGTTGTGATGAACCATAACAATGAGAAAAACATCTAGTAAGGGACGCGGACGTGGACATGGTCGTGGTGGTGTTAGTGGACCCTCTGGTGCTGGGAGAGGACGTGGCCGTTCTGCCACATCCACACGTCCTAGTGTACCAACTACCTCAGGTCCCAGTAGCCGCCAGAATTTACAGCGATATATGGTGGGGCCCAATGCCGTTCTAAGGATGGTAAGGCCTGAGCAGGTACAGGCATTAGTCAATTGGGTGGCCGACAGTGGATCCAGCACGTTCACATTATCTCCCACCCAGTCTTCTGCAGAAAGCGCACAGATGGCGCCTGAAAACCAACCCCATCAGTCTGTCACATCACCCCCATGCATACCAGGGAAACTGTCTCAGCCTCAAGTTATGCAGCAGTCTCTTATGCTGTTTGAAGACTCCGCTGGCAGGGTTTCCCAAGGGCATCCACCTAGCCCTTCCCCAGCGGTGAAAGATATAGAATGCACTGACGCACAACCACTTATGTTTCCTGATTATGAGGACATGGGAATACCACCTCAGCATGTCTCTGATGATGACGAAACACAGGTGCCAACTGCTGCGTCTTTCTGCAGTGTGCAGACTGAACAGGAGGTCAGGGATCAAGACTGGGTGAAAGACGATGCAGGGGATGATGAGGTCCTAGACCCCACATGGAATGAAGGTCGTGCCACTGACTTTCACAGTTCGGAGGAAGAGGCAGTGGTGAGACCGAGCCAACAGCGTAGCAAAAGAGGGAGCAGTGGGCAAAAGCAGAACACCCGCCGCCAAGAGACTCCGCCTGCTACTGCCCGCCGCCATCTGGGACCGAGCACCCCAAAGGCAGCTTCAAGGAGTTCCCTGGCATGGCACTTCTTCAAACAATGTGCTGACGACAAGACCCGAGTGGTTTGCACGCTGTGCCATCAGAGCCTGAAGCGAGGCATTAACGTTCTGAACCTGAGCACAACCTGCATGACCAGGCACCTGCATGCAAAGCATGAACTGCAGTGGAGTAAACACCTTAAAACCAAGGAAGTCACTCAGGCTCCCCCTGCTACCTCTTCTGCTGCTGCCTCGGCCTCTGCTGCGCCTCGGCCTCTTCCTCCGCCTCTGGAGGAACGTTGGCACCTGCCGCCCAGCAAACAGGGGATGTACCACCAACACCACCACCACCACCTCCGTCACCAAGCGTCTCAACCATGTCACACGGCAGCGTTCAGCTCTCCATCTCACAAACATTTGAGAGAAAGCGTAAATTCCCACCTAGCCACCCTCGAATCCCTGGCCCTGAATGCCAGCATTTCTAAACTACTGGCCTATGAAATGCTGTCATTTAGGCTGGTGGACACAGACAGCTTCAAACAGCTCATGTCGCTTGCTGTCCCACAGTATGTTGTTCCCAGCCGCCACTACTTCTCCAAGAGAGCCGTGCCTTCCCTGCACAACCAAGTATCCGATAAAATCAAGTGTGCACTGCGCAACGCCATCTGTGGCAAGGTCCACCTAACCACAGATACGTGGACCAGTAAGCACGGCCAGGGACGCTATATCTCCCTAACTGCACACTGGGTAAATGTAGTGGCAGCTGGGCCCCAGGCGGAGAGCTGTTTGGCGCACGTCCTTCCGCCGCCAAGGATCGCAGGGCAACATTCTTTGCCTCCTGTTGCCACCTCCTCCTTCTCGGCTTCCTCCTCCTCTTCTTCCACCTGCTCATCCAGTCAGCCACACACCTTCACCACCAACTTCAGCACAGCCCGGGGTAAACGTCAGCAGGCCATTCTGAAACTCATATGTTTGGGGGACAGGCCCCACACCGCACAGGAGTTGTGGCGGGGTATAGAACAACAGACCGACGAGTGGTTGCTGCCGGTGAGCCTCAAGCCCGGCCTGGTGGTGTGCGATAATGGGCGAAATCTCGTTGCAGCTCTGGGACTAGCCAATTTGACGCAGATCCCTTGCTTGGCGCATGTGCTGAATTTGGTGGTGCAGAAGTTCATTCACAACTACCCCGACATGTCAGAGCTGCTGCATAAAGTGCGGGCTGTCTGTTCGCGCTTCCGGCGTTCACATCCTGCTGCTGCTCGCCTGTCTGCGCTACAGCGTAACTTCGGCCTTCCCGCTCACCGCCTCATATGCGACGTGCCCACCAGGTGGAACTCCACCTTGCACATGCTGGACAGACTGTGCGAGCAGCAGCAGGCCATAGTGGAGTTTCAGCTGCAGCACGCACGGGTCAGTCGCACTACAGAACAGCACCACTTCACCACCAATGACTGGGCCTCCATGCGAGACCTGTGTGCCCTGTTGCGCTGTTTCGAGTACTCCACCAACATGGCCAGTGGCGATGACGCCGTTATCAGCGTTACAATACCACTTCTATGTCTCCTTGAGAAAACACTTAGGGCGATGATGCAAGAGGAGGTGGCCCAGGAGGAGGAGGAGGAGGAGGAGGAAGAGGGGTCATTTTTAGCACTTTCAGGCCAGTCTCTTCGAAGTGACTCAGAGGGAGGTTTTTGGCAACAGCAGAGGCCAGGTACAAATGTGGCCAGACAGGGCCCACTACTGGAGGACGAGGAGGACGAGGATGAGGAGGAGGTGGAGGAGGATGAGGATGAAGCATGGTCACAGCGGGGTGGCACCCAACGCAGCTCGGGTCCATCACTGGTGCGTGGCTGGGGGGAAAGGCAGGACGATGACGATACGCCTCCCACAGAGGACAGCTTGTCCTTACCCCTGGGCAGCCTGGCACACATGAGCGACTACATGCTGCAGTGCCTGCGCAACGACAGCAGAGTTGCCCACATTTTAACCTGTGCGGACTACTGGGTTGCCACCCTGCTGGATCCACGCTACAAAGACAATGTGCCCACCTTACTTCCTGCACTGGAGCGTGATAGGAAGATGCGCGAGTACAAGCGCACGTTGGTAGACGCGCTACTGAGAGCATTCCCAAATGTCACAGGGGAACAAGTGGAAGCCCAAGGCCAAGGCAGAGGAGGAGCAAGAGGTCGCCAAGGCAGCTGTGTCAATGCCAGCTCCTTTGAGGGCAGGGTTAGCATGGCAGAGATGTGGAAAACTTTTGTCAACACGCCACAGCTAACTGCACCACCACCTGATACGCAACGTGTTAGCAGGAGGCAACATTTCACTAACATGGTGGAACAGTACGTGTGCACACCCCTCCACGTACTGACTGATGGTTCGGCCCCATTCAACTTCTGGGTCTCTAAATTGTCCACGTGGCCAGAGCTAGCCTTTTATGCCTTGGAGGTGCTGGCCTGCCCGGCGGCCAGCGTTTTGTCTGAACGTGTATTCAGCACGGCAGGGGGCGTCATTACAGACAAACGCAGCCGCCTGTCTACAGCCAATGTGGACAAGCTGACGTTCATAAAAATGAACCAGGCATGGATCCCACAGGATCTGTCCGTCCCTTGTCCAGATTAGACATTAACTACCTCCCCTTAACCATATATTATTGGACTCCAGGGCACTTCCTCATTCAATCCTATTTTTATTTTCATTTTACCATTATATTGCGAGGCTACCCAAAGTTGAATGAACCTCTCCTGTGTCTGGGTGCCGGGGCCTAAATATATGCCAATGGACTGTTCCAATGTTGGGTGACGTGAAGCCTCATTCTCTGCTATGACATGCAGAATGATTCTCTGCTGACAGGAAGCCAGATTGTCTGTTACGGGACCTCTCTCCTCTGCCTGTGTGCTGGGCCTAAATATATGCCAATGGACTGTTGCAGTGGTGGCTGACGTGAAGCCTCATTCTCTGCTATGACATGCAGACTAATTCTCTGCTGACATGAAGACAGATTCTCTGTTACGGGACCTCTCTCCTCTGCCTGTGTGCTGGGCCTAAATATATGCCAATGGACTGTTGCAGTGGTGGCTGACGTGAAGCCTCATTCTCTGCTATGACATGCAGACTGATTCTCTGCTGACATGAAGCCAGATTCTCTTTTACGGGACCTCCCTCCTCTGCCTGGGTGCTGGGCCTAAATATATGCCAATGGACTGTTCCAATGTTGGGTGACGTGAAGCCTGATTCTCTGCTATGACATGCAGAATGATTCTCTGCTGACATGAAGCCAGATTGTCTGTTACGGGACCTCTCTCCTCTGCCTGTGTGCTGGGCCTAAATATATGCCAATGGACTGTTGCAGTGGTGGCTGACGTGAAGCCTCATTCTCTGCTATGACATGCAGACTAATTCTCTGCTGACATGAAGCCAGATTGTCTGTTACGGGACCTCTCTCCTCTGCCTGTGTGCTGGGCCTAAATATATGCCAATGGACTGTTGCAGTGGTGGCTGACGTGAAGCCTCATTCTCTGCTATGACATGCAGACTGATTCTCTGCTGACATGAAGCCAGATTCTCTGTTACGGGACCTCTCTCCTCTGCCTATGTGTGTGCTGGGCCTAAATATATGCCAATGGACTGTTGCAGTGGTGGCTGACGTGAAGCCTCATTCTCTGCTATGACATGCAGACTAATTCTCTGCTGACATGAAGACAGATTCTCTGTTACGGGACCTCTCTCCTCTGCCTGTGTGTGTGCTGGGCCTAAATATATGCCAATGGACTGTTGCAGTGGTGGCTGACGTGAAGCCTCATTCTCTGCTATGACATGCAGACTAATTCTCTGCTGACATGAAGAAAGATTCTCTGTTACGGGACCTCTCTCCTCTGCCTGTGTGCTGGGCCTAAATATATGCCAATGGACTGTTGCAGTGGTGGCTGACGTGAAGCCTCATTCTCTGCTATGACATGCAGACTGATTCTCTGCTGACATGAAGCCAGATTCTCTTTTACGGGACCTCCCTCCTCTGCCTGGGTGCTGGGCCTAAATATATGCCAATGGACTGTTGCAGTGGTGGCTGACGTGAAGCCTCATTCTCTGCTATGACATGCAGACTGATTCTCTGCTGACATGAAGCCAGATTCTCTGTTACGGGACCTCCCTCCTCTGCCTGGGTGCTGGGCCTAAATATATGCCAATGGACTGTTGCAGTGGTGGCTGACGTGAAGCCTCATTCTCTGCTATGACATGCAGACTAATTCTCTGCTGACATGAAGACAGATTCTCTGTTACGGGACCTCTCTCCTCTACCTGTGTGTGTGCTGGGCCTAAATATATGCCAATGGACTGTTGCAGTGGTGGCTGACGTGAAGCCTCATTCTCTGCTATGACATGCAGACTGATTCTCTGCTGACATGAAGACAGATTCTCTGTTACGGGACCTCCCTCCTCTGCCTGGGTGCTGGGCCTAAATATATGCCAATGGACTGTTGCAGTGGTGGCTGACGTGAAGCCTCATTCTCTGCTATGACATGCAGACTGATTCTCTGCTGACATGAAGACAGATTCTCTGTTACGGGACCTCCCTCCTCTGCCTGGGTGCTGGGCCTAAATATATGCCAATGGACTGTTGCAGTGGTGGCTGACGTGAAGCCTCATTCTCTGCTATGACATGCAGACTAATTCTATGCTGACATGAAGACAGATTCTCTGTTACAGGACCTCTCTCCTCTGCCTGGGTGCTGGGCCTAAATTTATGAAAATGGACTCTTACAGTGGTGGGTGACGTGAAGCCAGATTCTCTGCTATGGAACCTCTCTCCAATTGATTTTGGTTAATTTTTATTTATTTAATTTTTATTTTAATTCATTTCCCTATCCACATTTGTTTGCAGGGGATTTACCTACATGTTGCTGCCTTTTGCAGCCCTCTAGCTCTTTCCTGGGCTGTTTTACAGCCTTTTTAGTGCCGAAAAGTTCGGGTCCCCATTGACTTCAATGGGGTTCGGGTTCGGGACGAAGTTCGGATCGGGTTCGGATCCCGAACCCGAACATTTCCGGGATGTTCGGCCGAACTTCTCGAACCCGAACATCCAGGTGTTCGCTCAACTCTAATCATTAGTATTGTCTCCAGTATTGCTTCAGTATTTCATGAGGATATATATGCGTATTCCTTCCTCCCTGCATTTTTGATGGACTCCCACAGCCTTTAATGGCCGCGATTGGAAACAAATACGCAAAAAACTCTGAAATGCTGCAGATTTCACATACTGACAGAAATCATACTCCGACATGAATAGCCCTATTTATTAACATTAGCAGCAGCTTCTGGTACACAAAATCCAGGCCATATATATATACGGATTGCAAATACACTTGTGTGAAAGCGGACTAAGGCTCCTTTCACACTTGCGTTCGGTGCGGATCCGTCTGGTATCTGCACAGACGGATCCGCACCTACAATTCAAACGTTGGTATCCATTCAGAACAGATCCGTCTGCATTCTATTTCAGAAAAAAGTCTAAGTCTAATTGTTAGTCAGACGGATCCGTCCTGACTTTACATTGAAAGTCAATGGGGGACGGATCCGTTTGCAACTGCACCATATTGTGTCAACGTCTAACGGATCAGTCCCCATTGACTTACATTGTAAGTCAGGACGGATCTGTTTGGCTCTGCACGGCCAGGCGGACACCAAAACGCTGCAAGCAGCGTTTTGGTGTCCGCCTCCAGAGCGTAATGGAGGCGTAACGGAGCCATACTGATACATTCTGAATGCATTGGGGCTAAACTGATCCGTTCGGGGCCACTTGTGAGAGCCCTCAAACGGATCTCACAAGCGGAACCCCAAACGCAAGTGTGAAAGTACCCTAATTCAGAGCCAGAATACGGACAGATTTCAGTAAGCTCGTGTGAAAGCGGCCTTTTTGGTGTAAAAGAAAACAGGCGTATTGACAAGACTTGTCTTTAATTTGCGCTTCATTTATTATCCCTTAATAAATCAGTGGGGTCATTTATTAAGATCAGTGTTTTAGACGCTGGTTTTAATAACCCTGCGCTGGTGCTTGATGCACCTAAGTTATGTAGAGGCGCCGGCCGTGCGACTTGCTTAAATCTACGTCCGCTCCCTTGCTGGCGTAGATTTAAAGAATAACTAAAGCGCAACTTTCCCTGTGCCTGCTTCGCTAAGCTAAATGCTGACATGCAGGACCTTAAGCTTAGCAAAGCAGGTACAGGCAGGAGACCGCTCTACTCAGCTAATCCTGGCGTAGCACATGGTTACAGGGTACACCTCTGGGGGGGGGCACAGGCAGGAGCAGCAATGTGTGCTCCTGCCCGTACTCCATGCGCTGCGGCCCCATTTATAAGCGGTGTACAGAAAGGTGGATTTTAAGCGCTCAGGAAAAAGGTGAGCTTTAGAGGGGGAAAAGTCTATAAAAAATGCAAAATGCCTTAATAAAGAACATTACGAAAAGTATTATTAGAGCATTTACTGCATTTTACCAAAATGGTCATCAAAAGTTTAGTTACTCATTAAATTAAGTCAAAACTAATACATGAGACCGGCCCCTTTTCCGCCCTTGCCACACACCCTTTTTCCATCACCTCGGAAACGTGGCGTGAGTGGGACAAAGTCACAGATTTAGTCGCAAATCTCCCTTTTGACAAAAGAACGCCAAAAAGTAGCTTACTTCTCATCATAAATGGCCCCCCAGGTATTTCTTTTTTGGTTTCAGTCTGAGATGTAGTGGTTGTTTTCTTCTAAGACATTTTAATATTCAGTAATACTGTTCTAATTAGTTTGCACTAATTAGAACAGAACAGAAAAAGTGAGCTGAAATTAGGCGCACGTCTCCATGAAAGTAGGCAAGATGTGGCGCAACTCACCACTCAAAACAGAGGCAGAAAAGTACGTCTGCCCTCAAGTGGAGTAGAAATTAGACTGTTTTTAAGAGTAAATCAGGTGCAAAATAAGGCGCACCTACAACAATAGGTTGGAAAATAGGCGCAAAACTTTGAAAACTTCTGAATTAGTATTAAAACTCAAAATTGACGCAACTGGAGATGAGCGAATTTAAAAAAAATTCAATTAGGGCGGTTTGCCGAATTTGCCAAAAAGATTCAATTCGATCCAAATTTATTTGTGAAGAATCTCATTAAAAATCAGCTGATGCAGAGAGCCTGTATATTGGTGCATTGAAGAAACATACATGCAAAGGTGGTCTGCTGTGGTAGTGAAACAGTTACTTTGCGTCTGTAAGACAGGCAGTTGACAGGCGTCACTCTTAGAATCTCTTCACACTTCACTTTTTTGGTCAGAAGTCAGAACCTGTTCCAGTACACATTGATACAAGTAGTGCCCCCATGACAGAGTGAAGAGGGTGTCAGCAATAAGTTTGGTGGACGCCCAAGCGCTTAGCGCAGGCGTCTTTGACAGAGACTGTAGGGTAGGCAAGGGTTAATGTTTGTGCAGTGGCCAGGTACGAGTGGATAATATTCTGTATTTGTTGTGACGTCAATTGCAGCATGCGCAGGGTACTATCCCTGGGCCCTTCCAAGGTGTTATAACGCACGTCCCAGATTAGGAATGCCAGAGTGGTGTAATGGCCTATAATGTCTCTGTAGTGTTGTTGTAGTTGTGTCACGGTGTCTCCTACCTGGGTATGGCCAGACTCCTGGCTCACTTGCAATAAATTTGAGTGTAGTGATAGTAGGAGTAATAGAGGAACTTTGCAGAATAAATGATGTCCAGACCTTTAGATGAAGTTCAAACGTTGCTTTACTTGAAATAACTTGCATCCAAACAGTATACAGCTTTGGTCTCTTGGTCCCAGTAGGTTTTGGCAATGATTGGCAGGAATTAGAACTTCTGCTTTGATTGTGGAGCTTGTAGGATAAACGTCTGCTTGATAGCTCTGTAACTGTGGCAGGATTAGCTTCTGCACTTATCTTCTGCTGTGTGGGGACAGACTAGCTGAGGAGGAATAGGCTTCTCCTAGGATTCTGGACTTATCTCACAGATGGATTCTCAGGGGATGCTTTCTTCCTAGAACTCTGGAGATTGACTGTAGATTCTGCTCTCTTCATCCAACTGAGCTGAAGGTGCTCAGACTGGGTATATGGCCATGTCTCTTGCGGAGACGTGCCCCTACTTTCTCACTCAAAACCCTCCTTTCCCCAACAGTGGGTAAACTATATCTGGTTCTAACAGTTTTTTCCCTCCCTTGCTGCAGGAAGAGGGACTTGCCCACCTCTCTTCAGAAAGGGGGCAGAATAGAACAAGATCGTTCCACTTGTCGGGTATATAAAGCAAATGCTTTATATAAATATAAAAAAAAAAAATTATCGGGTCAAAAGAAAAATTATGCAAACTATATTGACCCGTTAGATGGACATAAACATCTCAAAGAGTTCAATCAAGAACCTGATTATTTTGTGCAATCAGTAAAACAGGGTACAAGCGTCTATGCAAAAATATAAATGGTTTATTATACAATAGGTTAAAATACAAACGAAAATGAATCAACATAAATTTCAATAATATACAATGATATGCAGTACCCAGAATTCACCACTATATACCACCAAAACACTACTCAACCAACACAGGAATATTATGCAATACAGCTTTAAATTTTGTGAGAAATATACAATCAATGGATTATGCGGAAAACTCAATCAAGAAGATGACAGATACGAGCCCTTGCTCCGCCCAAAAATGATGACCAATCTTTCAGATAATGGTAGTATTGCAACAAAACTTAGAAATTATTGGCTTGATATCAAACTAGGGAATTCAAAGATTCCCAACAAAGAGTTTCTCCAATATTTTCCCCTTGTTTCAGTTATATGCATCGTAACTGAAATCAGAGAAAATACTGATGTAGCAACTAACGTTACACGTCCGCAAGTGAGCGGGTATCTGGCTAAGTATCAAGCCAATTAATTTAAATCAATACTACATAAAAACAAAATATACATTACCCAAGGGTCAAGTGATGTGCAGAGTCTTGGGGCAGCCAGCTCTCAAGAGTTTTTCCCGATAATCCAAATGATTTTCCAGAGATCTATAATCCAAATGTTTGTTTCTCTTTTTTTTTCTTTTTCTCCCTCCTTTTTTCCCTTTTTTTTTCTCTGGTAACTGGTTTCTTAACCCAAAACTTATTAGATGAACACGCCCTCCGAGTTTGGAACTTTCCAATCATTGTTGGAGGGGTGTGTGCATGGATAAGGAGCATGGCGTCATAATACTACCCAGAATGCAATTTTGCTACTGATGTAGTATTAACCGCTTATATCTAGATGGCACTGTTGTATAAGCAATAAGCATCATACCATTAAGGGTTAACTTATACATGCCTAATATTTTCACTACTTCACACCTCTGACATCTAGAGGCCTTGTCTCAGGGCTGAGGGACAAACTTTGATACATGAATATATACTTTGAGGAACATCTAGACCATTCTCACACTGTGGAATTCATGTTCAGATAGGAAAAACAATGAAGCCTCAGAATCTGCAGGTGCGGCGTATCTTCTAACTTTCTAAATGTATAATATATTGTTACAATAACACTAGTTTTCGAACAGCACAGTAATCTTCTCATGGACTTACTTTGGCCTACATGAAACTTTATACAAAACAGTGAATATAAATCAACATTGCTCCTAAAGGCAATGAATACCCATTATTACTAAAATAAGTAAATATAACTGTTTAAACTTATGAAAAAGCACAACAAAATCCCCCTTCATTACAATGTAATCCAATAGAGAAGTTGGGTTACATTGGAATGTCACAAAGGGCTTTTCATTCAGAGTCTCCAGAGACATTAGTTCTTGTTTAAACTGTTCGTGACTCTCATGAAGATTTATTGAATGAGCCAATAACTTTGAGTGTAAGTCGGCGGTGACGACAGTATCCTCTACAACGGAAAATAAGTCCGATAAATGTTTTTTCTGGTTCTCCATCTCTGCATGAATACTCATTAGGTTCCTTTTTAGTGAACCGATCTCAAGTTCCAATGTCTTAATAGAGATGGAATTAACAGCTGATACACCGATGGCAATGACAGTGCCCACTACCGCAAAGATTATGGCGGCTGTAATTGCAGAAATGAACCGCTTTGGTCGTCGACTTGTTGAAAACTGTTCTCTGGTCATGGTTTTCCTTGTCTGTTCCAGGATCTGTGTAATCTTTCTTGGGAATAGCCGATGTGCATTTGATACCAAATCTTTATCTCCGGAGACGAAATCTCAGAAATGTTGAACTGTCTCTCGACGAAGACACGTGGGTCCAAACTGACGTAGATCTTTTGGGATAGAATCCTCTTATTCGTCAAGATGAATCCCGTGGTATCCTGTAGCATGATCCCAGATGAAGGGCCTGGTACAGCAATCGGCTCGGCCTGGAACTCTTTCCCCAAGATCAGGACGATGTAGATAACGGCAACAACCCTCTGTGCCATTTTACACCTGTAATATATTGTATAACAAATATAAGTACATACATCTTCCACTTTTTATCACTCCTGCAAGAAAAGAGTTAATACTACCATACATCTTTGATTTGGCATCGTTTCTTTTCTTGGACAGAGCAAGTTCTCGATACAAAAGTGAGTCAAGAGATAATTAGTTACAGAGGAAAATACATGAGGATAGGTTAGTACATTTGTATGTTCATACTATACCAATCCTGGGTTTCCGTCTTTAGCTGGAACCTTGTAATCTCTTTACTCTTCATCATCCGGCAATCCTTCCATTTGGCGAAGTTGTGACCTAGGATGACAAACACGTAATTGATTAATGTGCACCCATTTCTCTATAAATTCTTCCCCCTTTGGAATTTTGATCTTGTAGACCACAGGTGACAATTTGTCAGCTCTGACCCTGCCCTGCCTGCATTATGGGGCTGAGCTGGGTCCTGCAGTTGCCCCTAAAAAAGACTCAGGCTGTTTTCCAGTTGACACCTGTAATTTGGCCACTTGATCTGCCAACTGATCCAAACGATTGTTTAGTTTGCGCACAGTTTGGACCTCTGGTGCGCCCTTATTAGAAGTGGGTGACCGACTTCTAGGTGAGGTAGGGGGTTCAGGCCTATTTTCCTTCTGTTGTCTGGGCCTGTTGTTCCAGCGCCTGTATCCCCACTGGGGACCCCTATTGTAATATTTGGGACGGTAGTTAAACCTGCCAGCACTGGAGTTATCCCCCTCTGGCCCATTGGGGCTCTGAGGTCTTGCTTGCTTGGGTCCTAACTGTTGTCGCTGGGTTTGTTGGACAGGTCCTGTAGACTGAGGGTACTTACGTGGCTGCGTTTCAAATTTGAAGCTAGGGTTTACCTTAGCTTCTGCTATGCTTTGTTCTGGGGACTTTTTATATCTCCTCTCACCTGTAGCATGGCATTCACTGATGTTATACAGTGAGGTGGCAGCCGTCACCAACCTGTCCAAGGGAGCTTTGAGATCAAGATCTCTAGCCAAGCTAAGTTTAATTTGCATGGGCATTGCATCATAAAACAGCTGTTTGAACTCCTCAGACTCCCAGTTTGGGGGATCTATACGCCAACCCATAGGCATTTTTAAGGATGGGGAGGAATTCCCGAGGACTCTGATTGGGTCTACATGTGAGTTTATAGATATCACGTTTTGCAGCAGTCACAGTACGGTAAGGTCCAAATTCTAATTTGACCTCATGCAAAACATCCTGCCAATCCTGAATTCCCCTCTCCCTAAATGAAATAAAGTAGTGGCGATATTTACCATCAAATGCCCATGGTAGGAATCTGATCCTGTCCGCATCAGAATACAATTTTAAAGAATCCATGGTGGACTGGTACAGTTCTAAGTGATTGGCAATTTCAGGAGAACCCTTTTTAGAGAATTTGGGCACAGTGACATTTAGAAACTTAATGATACTCGAGGAGTTCTGATCCTTTTCTGAACACTGAGTATTTTTCTTTCTAGAGACCACCTCAGCATATGTTGGTCGTCTGAAACTGTCATCCACCTGATGGGCAATCTTATGCCTGCGTGGTAGGGAATGGATCACATGCTTTCCCACATCACTGTCACAATCACTCATGCTCCGCTCACTTCCATCAGACCCACTTGGCACAGGTGACTTAACCCTAACATTCCTCTCTATAGGAGGAGGACGTGGAGGGGCACTTCTGTGTCCTTTTGCGTCGCTAGCGCCTAGTAAGGCGGTTACAGCTTGACACGCCTGACTGAAATGGGTTAAGACCTCCTGTGTAATCATGCCATCACCCTCAGGGGGCTTAAGGTCTCGGATGGATTGCGCTTTAAGAGCATGTGGTGATGACATATCTACATTTTGGGGTGTGAGAATTAGGGGGTCTGGATATCCCTCATGATCAGACAGATCACCTTGAACATCAGCTACAGTTTGGCTTAGTTCATTTGTTTGCTGCAGACTGCTATAACGGATGTGCAGCTCCTCTGCCTCACTTTTTAATTTGTGATAGGCAGCATGGCTGTGATCGAGCTCACATTTTAAGTCCTCGATCGATGCATTTGCAGATTCTAATCTTTCTTCCATATGGGATATATATGCTTTCATTTTCGTTATATGCATATGTCTACTCTCTGAGAAAATGCTGACCTCTAATAATGCATACAAAATTGATGGCAACATCTTTAAGAGGTGTCGGTTTTTACCGGCAGTATTTTTAAGCACATCAAGATAAGTTAGTTGTCTCCTGACTGTGCCAAGTGGTGTCCATACATCCACACATTCTCTCTTGGCTTCTGCCTGCAACTCACTTATCCATGCAGCCACATCATGATCCAAATCTAAATGTGAATTTACATATTCAACAACGTTATGGATTAACTGCTCCGGGCTAGATGGACAATCTCCTGTTGCAACATCACAACCGGCTTCACTACCGGCTGCACTCATTTTCTTACAATAAAGTTATACACAGATCTATGAATAATCTGGTTAGCCAAGAAACGTATGGAACGGTTTACTATTTGCACAAATAATCAAAGAATTAACTCGATCTCGCTGGGGCCTCCATTTTATGTCGGGTATATAAAGCAAATGCTTTATATAAATATAAAAAAAAAATATATCGGGTCAAAAGAAAAATTATGCAAACTATATTGACCCGTTAGATGGACATAAACATCTCAAAGAGTTCAATCAAGAACCTGATTATTTTGTGCAATCAGTAAAACAGGGTACAAGCATCTATGCAAAAATATAAATGGTTTATTATACAATAGGTTAAAATACAAACGAAAATGAATCAACATAAATTTCAATAATATACAATGATATGCAGTACCCAGAATTCACCACTATATACCACCAAAACACTACTCAACCAACACAAGAATATTATGCAATACAGCTTTAAATTTTGTGAGAAATATACAATCAATGGATTATGCGGAAAACTCAATCAAGAAGATGACAGATACGAGCCCTTGCTCCGCCCAAAAATGATGACCAATCTTTCAGATAATGGTAGTATTGCAACAAAACTTATAAATTATTGGCTTGATATCAAACTAGGGAATTCAAAGATTCCCAACAAAGAGTTTCTCCAATATTTTCCCCTTGTTTCAGTTATATGCATCGTAACTGAAATCAGAGAAAATACTGATGTAGCAACTAACGTTACACGTCCGCAAGTGAGCGGGTATCTGGCTAAGTATCAAGCCAATTAATTTAGATCAATACTACATAAAAACAAAATATACATTACCCAAGGGTCAAGTGATGTGCAGAGTCTTGGGGCAGCCAGCTCTCAAGAGTTTTTCCCGATAATCCAAATGATTTTCCAGAGATCTATAATCCAAATGTTTGTTTCTCTTTTTTTTTCTTTTTCTCCCTCCTTTTTTCCCTTTTTTTTCTCTGGTAACTGGTTTCTTAACCCAAAATTTATCAGATGAACACGCCCTCCGAGTTTGGAACTTTCCAATCATTGTTGGAGGGGTGTGTGCATGGATAAGGAGCATGGCGTCATAATACTACCCAGAATGCAATTTTGCTACTGATGTAGTATTAACCGCTTATATCTAGATGGCACTGTTGTATAAGCATCATACCATTAAGGGTTAACTTATACATGCCTAATATTTTCACTACTTCACACCTCTGACATCTAGAGGCCTTGTCTCAGGGCTGAGGGACAAACTTTGATACATGAATATATACTTTGAGGAACATCTAGACCATTCTCACACTGTGGAATTCATGTTCAGATAGGAAAAACAATGAAGCCTCAGAATCTGCAGGTGCGGTGTTTCTTCTAACTTTCTAAATGTATAATATATTGTTACAATAACACTAGTTTTCGAACAGTACAGTAATCTTCTCATGGACTTACTTTGGCCTACATGAAACTTCATACAAAACAGTGAATATAAATCAACATTGCTCTTAAAGGCAATGAATACCCATTATAACTAAAATAAGTAAATATAACTGTTTAAACTTATGAAAAAGCACAACACACTCTGAACTGCCATAACATTAAGACTATCTCTGCCAATGATGCTGCCACCCGCTGGTACATAAACCATTACATTTAACATAGTTTTATATGCATATTTCTAGAGGAAATAAGCAAAATCACATCTGTTGACAGTATAAAGGCTCTTAGAAGATAGTGGCGGGGTAGAGGCGTGTAGTAACACAACTCTGGGGTGTTACATTTTGTATGTCTTAAGCCAGGGGATTTGTGAATTGGGCTGTCCACAGGGGTGTTTTTTCAAGATCAGCACCCTGCTGTGTCTTACATGGGCTTCCTGCCCCTCCCTGCCTTCCCCTGCAGCCATTCAGTTAGTCTGCTCCTGCCCCTCCCCTAGATGAAATAAAGATAGGCAGGGGAGCACCCAGGAATTTTGTCTAGGGGGGGTCCGAAAGGCAAAAAAATTTGGCATGTGTAGTGTGCTGTGCTAATTCAATTTTTCAAAGCCCCCTTTATATTTAAAACTGCAGGGACGGGGGGTGTAGCGTGTTGCACTGATTCTTTTACTTGGCGATTCTAAAAGCTCTGCAGGAAAAGAACAATGGAAGCGCTCATCTCCTACTGCCCCCCTCCGCCGTAGCCGCCGCCTCCGCTACAATTACATCCAGGGCCGCGCCGCCTGTGGTGATCGGCGGTGCGGCCCTGAAGGATTAAAAAAAAAAAATGTTGCCTGGTTGTTCTAGGGGGGGTCCAGACCCGCTGGACCCCCCCCCTGTAGGTGCGCCAGTGAAGATAGGGCACCCCACCCTTCTTCCTTTTTCTCTGGCATCTAAACCAGGAGCTTTTCAGTGCAGATATGGCAGACAAAAGTACAGTCCTGGTGTCACCGCTGGCCCTGGGAGAGATCTTAGGAGTTCAAATAGATGGAAGATTTAGGAGTCTATCTGACAGATCTCTCTTGTTTTCATAGTTGCTGACAGTTTTCCACCCCTTCGAAGATGCTACTCATTATCAGTCAGGTGGCTCTTTATATGTTCCGCCTCTCACTTGTTTCCCAGCGGCTGATAGCTCTTCTGTGGAGTGCTCTGCTTGTGTGGTGGTTCTCCTGTTCCAGTTACATCTCAAGCTAAGTCCTTTCTTTTTTCTCGGTTCGTCTGTCCTGACTAGGCCTCAGAGAAACACTAGCTCCTTGAGTTTGGAAGGAGCCGGTTGCCTCTTTCCCTGTTCCCTAAGCTGAGGGTTTGGTGCATTGTTTCAGCAGTCTCAGATTTCTGTGCATGTGTATTTCTACCATTGATATTTGCACATGTTGTTAGCAGCTTAGGAAGAGTATCAGGGAATACTAGGAGGTGACCTCTTTATTCCCTAGGTTTGGGGCCTAGTCTGTTGTTTAGTTGTGGTTCCCTTTGGTTGTCCTTCCTTCCCTGTACTTCCCGTGACATTATCAGCCGCCAAATACTGTTACTGTTTCCCCTGCTCTGTGTTGTCATGGATCCTGTCTCTACACTGGTGGATGGCATGCATGGGTTGTCGCTGGAGGTAGCAGTCCTCTGTGAATCTGTTGCAAGGTGTCAGGCGTCTCTCTCCGCCAGTGAGGTCCAGAACTGTTCTGAACCTAGATGGCCCTCCTGGACCGATTTGCCCTAGGAAGTGACAACTTCATTCGGTTCAGGGAGTCTTGCAAACTATATTTTCGCTTACGCCCTCACTCCTCTGGTGACGAGAGTCAAAAGGTGGGGATCGTTATTTCTTTATTGAAAGGTGATTCTAAATCCTGGGCCTTTTCTTTGCCGACCCGATCCCAATCCCTCCGGTCGGTGGATGATTTTTTTCAGAGGCTTGGGACCTTTTTATGACGACCCAGACCAAGTATTTTTCTGGCTGAATATATGTTGCGTGGCTTGCAACAGGGAAATCGATCTGTTGAGTTCTATTGCTCTGAATTCAGGAGGTGGGCAACTGATTCTGAGTGGAATGACCCTGCTCTCCGGAGTCAGTTCTGTCAGGGGCTATCTAAGAGACTAAAAGATGCCCTAGCAATCCATGAAAATCCTGTTTCATTAGACGCTGCCATGTCTCTTGCGGTACGAATTGATAGACGCCTGAGGGAAAGGTGCAAAACTCCGTTCTCTCTGGACGTATTACCTGAAGGGAGGTCGGTCCCCTCTGACACTCGGGGTACTGAGACACCTGAGCTCACGTTTAAGAAATTGGGATGGGTCTCTCCAGACCCTGGTGATAAGAACTTCAGGGTTATAAAGAGACTCTCTTTTTTTTTTTTGTGGTAAAGTGGGTCATTTTGTTAATGTTTTTCCCTATGCAAAATATCAAGGCGAGAATAAAAAAAAAAGGAGTTACCAATAAGTTTTGTTCTCTAACTCTTGGCAGAATAGTTGGGAAATCTGAGAACATGCTCTTGTCTTTTACTGGTAGTACCCATTTTCTCCTGCCTGCCAGGGTGGCGCTAGATTCCAAAAATATTGATGTGGAGGTATTTTTGGACGGCGGGGCAGGGGTTAACCTTGTGGATTACCAGTTTGTTCTGATGCATGGTTTTAAATCTGAGGCACTGGACAAAGAGATCTCATTGTTCTCTATTGATTCTGCCCCCCTTTCTCAAAAATCTTTGACTCACATGGTGCAGGATATCCATTTAAGGGTGGGGGACTCTCACGTTGAGGGTATTTCTTGTTTTATAATGAAGGGTCTGCCGGCTCATCTGGTGCTAGGGTTTCCATGGTTGACCAAACATAACCCTACCATTGATTGGCAAGCGAGACAGATCAAGGGCTGAAGTGATTACTGTATGGACAACTGTCTTGTCAAATCTCTTGCTGGGATATCCACTAAGATGTTACCCCCGTTTCGCTCAGATTTTTCTGATGTGTTCACTGAGCGTGGAGAATATGATTGCCCTGTCAATCTGATTCCCGGAGCTAAGTTGCCAAAGCCTCGGTTGTATAACCTTTCTGAACCCGAAAGAGTTGCTATGCGAAACTATATTACTGAGAGTTTGGCAAAGGGACACATCAGACCATCGAAGTCACCTTTGGCGGCAGGGTTCTTTTTTGTGAAGAAAAAAGATGGGACAATGAGACTGTGTCTAGATTTCCCAGAGTTGAATCGCATCACTACCTGTGATCCTTATCCCCTTCCCCTGATCCCCGATTTGTTTAACCAGATTGTTGGAGCTAAGGTGTTTTCTAAATTAGACCAAAGAGGGGCAGATAATCTGGTAAGAATCAGAGAGGGGGATGAATGGAAGACTTCAATACTCCTGTGGGTCATTTTGAGAACTTGGTCATGCCTTTTGGTTTGACCAATGCCCCGGCAGTATTTCAACATTTCATCAATGACATTTTTCATCATTTGGTGGGAAGGTTTGTTGTCGTATACCTGGATGACATATTGATTGACTCGCCCGACATGGAGAGTCATCGGGATCATTTGAGACAAGTCTTGCCGATTCTCCGGGAGAATAGGTTATATGCCAAGTTAGAAAAATGTGTGTTTGCTCTTCAATACATGAGATGCAGGACAGCTAGGGTTGGCAGGGATAAGCCTGGAATGTATGGGCTCCTGATAGTGACAGGCACAGCATCTTCTTTCTGCAGCACTTCCTGTCTCCCCTCTCCCTCCTGTTACTGCCGACTACAGAGCAGTCTCTGTAGCAGAAGCTAGGCTGTACTAATAGTTAGGAGAGGGAGGGGAGACACGAACTCCCTGTAGCACACTATACTGAGCCCTGGCTGCACTATTAAGCAGCCAGGCTCCTCTATTAATGATCTGTGTTGATGGGCGGGGCTTAGCTCCCTGCTCTGCTCCTAGGACATTCTAAAGCAGCAGTGAAGTGAGTGTAGAGGGGTGTGTGGCCAGTCAGGACTTGGATTAGGGTTGTTTTAGGAGGTGACCTTCACTTTTAACCTAGTTTCCAGGCCTTGTTCTTTTCCCCTTCCCTCCTGTGCTCGGTGTGGAGTTCCCCACCCACACCGCATCCCTGACATTATAAACCGCCGAATAACCATTATTTTTGTTTGTATCAGTTCAACCATGGATGCAATCGCTGCACTGGCTGGACGGCTAAGGGGCTGTCTCTGGAGGCAGCTGACCTCTGCACAATCATCTCACAGATTCAGAGACCACAGGCGACTGATCTTAGTGGTGGTTACCAGGCCTGTCCTGAACCTAAAGTTGCACTCCCGGATTGATACTCAGGGGGAAGTGATAATTTCATTCATTTCAGGGAAGCATGCAAATTGTACTTTAAGCTACATCCACACTCTTCTGGATATGAGAGTCAGAGGGTGGGTGGGTGTCATTATTATATTGCTTAAAGGGGATTCCCAGTCTTGGGCTTTTTCTCTGCCGACCGGATCACAGTCCCTCCGATTAGTGGATGAATTTTTCAGAGCTTTGGGTCTCATTTATGAACCCATGCAGTTAGGGGGAGCTACCCCTGGATCCACAGGTAATAGGAAGGGAGTGTGTTTTTTCTGCTGAAAAAGGGGACATTTTATTAATGTCTGTCCAGACATACAACGGCAAAAGGAGAGAAAAAAGACATTTAATTATTATCTGATTCTTGGAGGAGTGAGAGAAGAGGCAGAAAATGTACATTTGTCTGTTACTTGTAGTACCCGTTTTCTCCTGACTGCCGAGGTGGCGCTATAGTCCAAGACTGTGGGGATTGAGGTGTTTATCGATAGTGGGGCAGTGGTGAACCTGATTGATGCTCAGTTTGTCCGTATGCATGGGTTGTCACCAAGTGTATTAGAAGAAAACATTCCTGTATTTGCTATTGATTCTGCACCGCTTGCTCACAAGTGTTTATCTCAAGTGGTGCATGATATCAGATTAAGAGTGGGTGAATTTAATCAAGAATTTATTTTGTGTTTTGTGTTGGAAGGTCTCCCTGTACCAGTGGTTCTGGGTTTACCGTGGCTTAGCAAGCACAATCCAACTATCAATTGGCAAGCTGGGCAGATTCTGGATTGGGGTGGTTATTACATTGACAATTGTCTTAATACATCTTTTTCTGTTGTAACTACCAGGAATTTACCCTCTTTTATATCGGAGTTTGCCGACGTGTTTTCTGAGAGTCAATGCCAGGATTTACCTCCACATCGGGAATATGATTGTCCTACTCCTATCAATTTAATTCCCGGAGCTAAGTTGCCTAAATCTAGGTTAAATAACATTTCTGGACCTGAAAGACAGGCCATGAGAGAGTTCATTACCGAGAGTTTGGCCAAAGGAAATATAAGACCTTCCAAGTCTCCAATGGCAGCATTGTTCTTTTGTGTTAAAAAAACAAGATTGAGGTCTTCGGCCATGTCTGGATTTCCGTGAACTTAATCGGATTACTGCCCGTGATCCTTACCCTCTTCCTTTGATTCCAGATTTGTTTAACCAGATTATTGACGCCAATGTGTTCTCCAAGTTTGGATCTAAGGGGGGGCATATAATCTAGATAGAATCAAGGAAGGGTAGTGGAAGACGGCTTTTAATACTCCTGAGGGGCACTTTGAGAACCTGGTGTGCATTTCGGGTTGACCAATGCTCCTGCGGTATTCCAATACTTTGTGAATGAAATATTTCATTACCTGGTGGGGAGGTTTGTAGTCGTGTATTTAGATGACATCCTAATTTATTCTCCAGATGTGGAAACACATCAGGATCATGTGAGACTTGTGTTACAGATCCTAAGAGATAATAAATTGTATGCAAAGTTGGAGAAATGTGTTTTTGCTATACAGGAGGTACAGTTCTTGGGCTACCTTTTGTCATCTTCGGGTTTTCGAATGGACCCTGAGAAAGTCTGTGCCGTATTGGACTGGGATTGACCCGAAAATCTGAAGGCTCTTATGCAGTTTTTGTGGTTCACCAACTATTATCAAAAATTTATTGAGAATTATTTGACATGACTAAGAAAGGGACGGATGTCTCGGTGTGGTCTGATTCGGCGTTACGTGCCTGTTCTGCAATTAAGGAATGCTTCGCTTTTGCCCCTATATTGGTTCAGCCGGATGTATCTGTCACAACCAGACAGCTGAGAAGCTCTGACAGAAGCCTTTCAGAACCTCCTCCTTGAGTTTTCTTTGTTGTGGTGTTCAGTTCCTCATCTCGTTAGCCTCTCTCAGCTGTCATGTAGTTGGACTGATTGCTTCCCTTTAAATTCCTCCTCATAATGCATTACTGGGCGGCTTATACTTCTTCCTGGAGTGTGTGTGCATGCTGATCCTATTTCCCAGTCTGCTACTAAGTTAAGTGCTGTACATTTATCTGTTATTTTCTGTTTGCTGGATCCCAGGTGACCCTGACTCCCTCCGTGTCTGGTGTAGGGAGCCGGTGGTCGTGTCCCCTCACTATTGTAGGGTGTTCAGGTGTTATATAGTCGTCACCGTCCGTGACATTATAAGCCGACAAAACCGTCTCAAGCATGGATCCGGTTTCACTTTTGGCTGAACGCTACCAGGTTCTTTCATTGGAGGTAGCTGATCTCCGTAAGACTTTTTCTCAGCTTCAAGTGATCTGTTCAGCTTGCGTTCATGGAGTTTGTTCTGAGCCTAAGATCTCGCTCCCGGATACGTTCTCCGGGGGTAGTGAGAATTTTGTGCGTTTTAGAGAGGCTTGCAAACTCCATTTTCGCCTTCTTCCCCATTCCTTTGGTGATGAGGAACGGAGGGTGGGGATCATTATATCGCTGCTCAGGGGTAACGCTCAGTCTTGGGCCTTTTCGCTGCCGGAGGGGGCACAGCCTCTCCGTTCAGTGGATGAATTCTTTTTAGCCCTGGGTCAGATATATGATGATCCGGATCGTATTGCTCTGGCTCAGTCTAGACTACGTCTATTATGCCAGGGTAAACAATCCGCAGAGATATACTGCTCAGAATTTCGGAGATGGGCAGCTGATACTGGTTGGAATGATGCTGCACTCCGAAGTCAATTTTGCCATGGTCTTTCAGAGGGATTGAAAGATGCATTTGCCTTTCATGAGAGGCCTATCTCCTTGGACTCTGCTATGTCTCAGGCCGTTCGTATTGACAGGCGTCTTAGAGAGAGAGGAGAGATATCTCCTTCCTGTCATACTCAGTCCCAGGACAGTGCAGCGGTCTCATTCTGTGCGCAGGGGTCTCGGTCGCTGTCAGCCCCTTCTGAGCAGGAGCCCATGCAGCTGGGGTTGATTGCTTCTGACAATAGAAGATTCAGCTCGCATGGGAGGGTTTGTTTTTGTTGTGGAGGTATAAATCATTTGGCAAATGTTTGTCCCTCTAGGAGATTCAGGCAGTTTTCTGGGAGTAATAAAGAAACAAACAGGAAAAAATCTTTTAAAAATGCTCCGTCTTTTACTATTGGCAGGGTTGAGGCAGAAATTGAAGATTTTCCGTTTGCTTGTAGTTCCCGTTTTGTCCTGCCTGCTAGGGTGGTGCTAGAGAGCAAGAGCATTTTTTGTGAGATTTTTGTGGATAGTGGAGCAGCTGTCAATCTCATTGATAATCAATTTGCAATAACACATGGTTTCCAGATGCGCACTTTGGGAAAGGATATTCCTGTTTTTGCTATTGATTCCGCTCCACTTTCTCAGAAATCATTAAAGGGCATAGTTCACAATAATCGTTTAATTGTGAGTGATGCTCATATTGAGGATGTGTCATGTTTCGTCCTTAGCGGTTTGCCTACTCCTCTAGTGTTGGGGCTACCCTGGCTCACTAAACATAACCCCATCATTGATTGGCAAGCGAGGCAAATAAATGGTTGGAGTGACTTTTGCAGAGAGAATTTCCTCACAACATCTGTTTCTGAGGTTGCTACTAAGACTGTACCATCTTTTCTCTCTGAATTTTCAGATGTCTTCTCTGAGAGTGGAGTTCAGGATTTGCCCCCGCACAGGGAGTACGATTACCCTATTAATCTCATCCCAGGCGCCAAGCTGCCTAAATCTCGTTTATACAATCTTTCCCAACCTGAGAGGATCGCTATGCGTTCTTATATCTCTGAGAGTCTAAGTCACCTGTTGCTGCTGGTTTTTTCTTTGTTAAGAAAAAAGATGGTTCTTTAAGACCTTTTCTGGATTTCAGGGAGCTGAACAGTATCACTATTCGTGACCCTTATCCGCTTCCTCTGATCCCGGACCTGTTTAACCAGGTTGTTGGGGCTAAAGTCTTTTCCAAATTAGATCTAAGAGGGGCATACAACCTGGTTAGGGTCAGAGAAGGAGACGAATGGAAGATGGCCTTCAATACCCCTGAGGGCCATTTTGAGAATTTGGTTATGCCTTTTGGTTTGATGAATGCCCCAGCCGTTTTTCAGCATTTCGTGAACAGCATTTTTTATCATTTGATGGGAAAATTTGTATTAGTGTATTTGGATGATATTTTGATTTTTTCTCCTGATTTCAAGACTCAAAAGGAACATTTACGTCAGGTCTTGCTCATCCTGCGGGAGAATAAATTATATGCAAAACTGGAAAAATGTGTGTTTGCGGTTCCAGAAATTCAATTTCTGGGGTTTCTTCTCTCCGCTTCTGGTTTTCGCATGGACCCCGAGAAGGTCCGCGCTGTGCTTGAGTGGGAGCTTCCTGAGAATCAGAAGGCGTTGATGCGTTTTTTGGGCTTTGCCAATTATTACAGGAAGTTTATTTTGAATTATTCCTCTATTGTTAAACCACTCACTGATATGACCAGAAAGGGGGTAGATTTTTCTTCTTGGTCAGTAGAGGCGCGTAAGGCTTTTTCTAATATCAAGGAGAGTTTTGCTTCCGCTCCCATCTTGGTGCAACCTGATATTTCTTTACCCTTCATAGTTGAGGTTGATGCTTCTGAGGTGCGTGTGGGGGCGGTCTTGTCTCAGGGTTCCTCTCCTGCCAAATGGCGACCGTGTGCCTTTTTCTCGAAAAAACTCTCCTCCGCAGAGAGAAATTACGATGTGGGAGATAGGGAATTGTTGGCCATCAAGTTGACTTTTGAGGAATGGCGCCATTGGCTAGAGGGAGCCAGACACCCTATTACCGTATTTACTGACCATAAAAATCTGGCCTACTTGGAGTCAGCCAAGCATCTGAACCCGAGACAGGCCAGATGGTCTTTGTTCTTTTCTAGGTTTAATTTTGTTGTCACGTTCCGCCCTGGAGTTAAGAATGTGAAGGCAGATGCCCTGTCACGTTGTTTTCCGGGAGGCGGGAATTTTGAAGACCCGGGTCCCATTTTGGCTGAAGGTGTGGTGGTCTCTGCTCTTTTTTCTGAATTGGAGGCAGAGGTGCAGGCAGCCCAGTCAGAGGCTCCTGATCTTTGTCCTCCTGGGAGGTTGTTTGTGCCTCTCACTTTAAGACACAAGATTTTTAAGGAACACCACGATACGGTCCTTGCTGGGCACCCGGGGGCAAGAGCCACACTGGATCTCATCGCTCGGAGATTCTGGTGGCCTGCGCTTCGTAAGTCGGTTGAGGGTTTTGTGGCAGCCTGCGAGACTTGCGCTCGTGCCAAAGTCCCTCATTCACGGCCATCAGGTCCTCTCCTTCCCTTACCCATTCCTTCTCGTCCTTGGACACATCTGTCCATGGACTTCATAACGGACCTGCCTCTTTCCTCGGGGAAGACTGTGATTCTGGTGGTGGTGGACCGTTTTAGCAAAATGGTGCATTTCATCCCTTTTCCTGGTTTGCCCAATGCTAAGACGCTGGCGCATGCATTTATTGATCACATTGTCAAATTGCACGGTATTCCTTCAGACATAGTCTCTGATAGGGGCACGCAGTTTGTTTCCAGATTCTGGAAGGCTTTCTGTTCTCGCTTGGGGTTCGGTTGTCATTTTCTTCTGCTTTCCACCCGCAGTCGAATGGCCAGACAGAGCGCGTCAATCAGAATATGGAGACATATCTGCGCTGTTTTGTGGTGGAGAATCAAGAGGATTGGTGTTCTTTTTTGTCCCTTGCTGAGTTTGCTTTAAATAACCGTCGTCAGGAGTCCTCTGATAAGTCGCCATTTTTTGGTGCATATGGGTTTCATCCGCAGTTTGGGACTTTCTCGGGAGAGGGGTCTTCTGGTTTACCTGATGAGGACAGATTCTCCTCGTCTTTGTCATCTATTTGGCAGAAGATTCAGGATAATCTAAAGAGCATGAGTGAGAGATATAAGTGTGTGGAGGATAAGAGACGTGTGCTTGGTCCGGACCTGAATGTTGGTGATCTGGTGTGGTTGTCTACCAAGAATATCAAATTGAAGGTTCCCTCCTGGAAGTTGGGTCCTAGGTTTATTGGGCCTTACAAAATCCTGTCTGTCATCAATCCTGTTGCCTACCGTCTTGATCTTCCTCAGACTTGGAAGATCCATAATGTTTTTCATAAGTCCTTATTGAAACCTTATGTTCAACCCATTGTACCCTCGCCTTTGCCTCCTCCTCCGATTATGGTTCATGGGAATCTTGAATTTCAGGTCTCTAGGATTGTGGATTCTCGTCTTGTCCGCGGTTCTCTTCAGTACCTTGTTCATTGGGAGGGTTATGGTCCTGAGGAGAGGATGTGGGTCCCAGTGACGGACATTAAGGCCTCTCGTCTCATCAGGGCTTTCCATAGGTCCCATCCTGAGAAGGTGGGCTCTGAGTGTCCGGAGTCCACTCGTAGAGGGAGGGGTACTGTCACAACCAGACAGCTGAGAAGCTCTGACAGAAGCCTTTCAGAACCTCCTCCTTGAGTTTTCTTTGTTGTGGTGTTCAGTTCCTCATCTCGTTAGCCTCTCTCAGCTGTCATGTAGTTGGACTGATTGCTTCCCTTTAAATTGCTCCCCATAATGCATTAGTGTGCGGTTTATACAGCTTCCTGGAGTGTGTGTGCATGCTGGTCCTATTTCCCAGTCTTCTACAAGTTAAGTGTTGTACATTCATTTGTGATTTTCTGTTTGCTGGATCCCAGGTGACCCTGACTCCCTCCGTGTCTAGTGTAGGGAGCTGGTGGTCGTGTCCCTTCACTATTGTAGGGTGTTCAGGTGCTATATAGTCGAGGTATGAGGATATGCGATCATCCACCATTGGGATTATTGCATAGGCTGAGCAGTAAGGGAGAGAGCCAGGTCTGATGCAGGGGTCTCCCTTTTTGTTCCTTAGTTTTGGATCTAGTGAGTCATATATTCATTTCGCATTGTCTTGTTTCCTGTACACCTTCCGTGACAGCTGGCTGTAGCTGCAAAACAGTGGCCTCTAGTGCCCGGAATGTCAAATGACAGTTTAAGTACAGACATTATGCAGAAATAGCTGTTTCACAATCTAACACCCTAATAATACTTTCCGTAATATATTTTATTAAGGCATTTTACATTTTTAATAGACTTTTCCCGCTATAAAGCTCACCTTTTCCTGTGTGGTTAAAATCTCAGCGGTGTATGGAGTACGGGCTCAACAGTTTATAAATGAGGCTGCAGCGTATGGAGTACGGGCAGGAGCACACATTGCTGCTCCTGCCTGTGCCCCCCCCCCCCCCAGAGGTTTACTAAATGCTGGCATAGCACATGTGTACCCTGTAACCATGTGCTATGCCAGAATTAGCTGAGAGGAGCAGTCTCCTGCCTGTACCTGCTTCGCTAAGCTAAAAGCTGGATTTTAAGGTGCACTTTAGTTACTGTTTAAATCAACGCCAGAAAGGCAGCTGACATAGATTTAAGCAAGTCGCATGGCCGGCGCCTCTACATAACTTAGGTGCATCAAGCACCAGCGCAGGGTTATTAAAATCAGCGTCTAAAACATTGATCTTAATAAATTACCCCACTGATTTATTAAAGGGGTTGTCCGGGTTCAGAGCTGAACCCGAACATACCCTTCTTTTTACCCCGGCAACCCCCCTGAGCCTAGCATCGGAGCATCTCATGCTCCGATGCGCTCCCGTGCCCTGCGCTAAATCGCGCAGGGTACGGGCTCTTTTGATTTCAATAACACACTGCCGGGGGTTAACTTCCGCCCGGCAGTGTGTTCGGTGACGTCACCGGCTCTGAGGGGCGGGCTTTAGCTCTGCCCTAGCCGTTTTACTGGCCCCCTAGCCGTTTTACTGGTTCCTGTCAGCCCCATGGAGAGCCCCGGTACGTCACCGAAACTCCTAAAAATGCCTTTGCCCTGTGCAATTTAGCGCAGGGCAAAGGAGAGCATCGGAGCATGAACTGCTCCGATGCTCCTGTCAGGGGGGCTGCCAGGGTGAAAATGGAGGGATGTCTGGGTTCAGCTCTGAACCCGGACAACCCCTTTAAGGGATAATAAATGAAGCGCAAATTAAAGACAAGTCTTGTCAATACACCTGTTTTCTTTTACGCTAAAAAGTCCGCTTTCACATGAGCTTACTGAAAACTGTCCGTATTCTGGCTCTGAATTAGTCCGCTTTCACTCAAGCGTATTTGCAATCCGTATATATGGCCTGGATTTTGTGTACCAGAAGCTGCTGCTAATGTTAATGAATAGGGCTATTCATGTGGGAGTATGATTTCTGTCAGTATGTAAAATCTGCAGCATTTCCGAGTTATTTGTTTCCAAATACGGCCATTACAGGTTATGGGAGTGCATCAAAAATGCAGGGAGGAAGGAATACGCATATCTATCCTCATGAAATACTGAAACAATACTAGAGACAATACTGATGATATATCATCTGGAATCCGTGCGTAAGCCTGGGCTAAACTGCGACTTTTTGTAGCGCGGCTGATTGATTTTAAATATTAAATGACAGCTGAAGTCCTAATTAGTGCTGAGCAAATTTATGGTTTCAAGTTCGGCATACAAGGTTCAGGTTTGGGTTATCTAAGAATTCTGTTATAGATTCCGCTATCACAGACTCTAAGTTATGGTCTGTGGTAGCGGAACCAGAACCTTATACGCCGAACTTTAAGCCACAAGTTCGCTCAACACTAGTTCTAATGAATGCGTTTAGTTGAATGCAATCTTGTGGACTGCAGCTGTCATTTAACGGTTAAAATCAACCAGTTGCACTACAAGCTACACTGTGGCATGTACAATATATCGCAGCACTGTCCTGCAACATTTTTTGTAATGATAGTCATACTGCGATGCAATCAAGTTTGTGTGTGAGTTGCACGCAGTCTCAGCATGTCGCAGTGCGACACTGCTGACTATATAAAATTTCATGTAACAAATGTTGTTGTGTAGCCAAGCCCTTAAGCTACAGCTACACGGTGACATGTGTAGTAATAATAACACCCTATATTGTGCTCCAGGTAATAATCCCTGTATAGTGTCCCCAGAAATAATAGAACTGCCCCTACAGTGCCACCCCAATAACAATGCCCCCCACACATAGTAATTGCCCACACACTGCCCCTACACAGTAATTTGCCCAACACTGCCCCCATATAGTAATTTGCCTCACACAGTACTTCCCCCCCACATAGTAATCTCTCCCATAATTGCTCCCACACAGTATCCCACCATAATATTTTTCACCCACATGTCCTCCTGTGTGCTCCCCATGTCGTCCCCCAAAGTTGGAACATAAAATAAAACTAAAAAACTAAAAGCTAATTACTCACCTGTGCTTGTAGAGGAGAGGAAGGCGAGCACACTTCACTGTGCTGCTGGGTCCAGGCTCAGGCATGCGCGATGACGTCATCACGCAAGCCTGCGTCAGGATTTCACTACTGCATAGGCCTCAGGCCTACTAAGCCTGAAGCCTATGACGGTGATCGGCGGAGGGGCAGGGAACTATGCACTCACGGGCCCTGCCGCAGTATGTGGGCATCAGCGCTCCAGCAATGAGCGCTTTTATCTGTATTGATGGAAGCGCTCATTGCTTCTGACAGCACCCCCCCCCCCCCAGGCACGCCACTGTATGTTGTCCCTTCACCTATTAATGTTTCCACCTAATGTTGTAAAATGACCAGTTAAATTTTCCATCAACTGGTAAAAAATCTTGTGCTGTCCTAGTCTATATCTGTAACTGGGAAAGTAGGCTCGGTGTGAGTGACTTATCAGAACTGGTGTGATGGAAATCTGGGTTAGTTGCCCATAGCAACCAATCAGACTCCACCTTTTATTTTTCATAGCGTCTTTGGACAATGAAATTTGGAATCTGACTGGCTGCTATGGGAAACTAAGCCAGTTTTGGTAAATCTCCCCCAGTATGGTTGCTACTGCACGTCTCTCTCTAGAACAGAGAATCTGCCTGTTACTGCAGTGGTGCTTGTACTCTGTGGCAGAAAGTCTAGGCAGATCTGGAGTCTGTGGAACCTCAATACTGCTGATTATGTGATGTCTATGACGATGAACACTTTTGGATCATTATCTTCAGAGTAATAGAAATCAGTTTAGTTTGTTGGAATACTTATTTGTCCTGATTCAAAATATCACTTGATATCTGGAAAATCCCTATTAGGCTCCATTCACACATCCACAATGCTGCGACGCAACCACGTTTGTGTGTGAGTTGCACGCAGTCTCAGCATGTCGCGGTGTGACACTGCTGACTATAAAAAATGTCATGTAACATATGTTATTGTGTAGCCGAGCCCTTAGGTTACAGCTACACGGCGACATGTGTCGTGCGAAATTCATATTGCATAAAAATTATTGTAATGATAATCTATGGTGTCGCACTGTGATATGTGACATACTGCGACTGCAACATGACAGTCACCAAAAATCCATCTAAGTTGGTTTTTTGTGCGACTGTCGCGTCACAGTTGCACTGCGACACTGAAGACTATCTTTACAATACATGTCACAATGTTGTTATACCCCTATTGTCGTGTAACAAATGTCGCCATGTAGTCCTAACCTTGCTGATTGGGAAAGTTAAACGAGTTCTCTGCTCCACCCATATCCACCTCCTATATCAGCAGCTGAGCTCCTCCACAGACACATCCAGACATGGAGATGAGGAGAAGACTTCTGCTGGGGCTGCTCTCTGTACTGGGGCTTGCAGTGCAAGCATCTGATGTCTCCACTCAGAATAAGTTGCCTCCATTTTGTGGCCATTATGATTGTCCAAAGTACCAGCTGGTGAAACAATATTATGTAAGTATGGGGAAGGGGCTGTGGGTGTAGTGGGGCAGATTTTATTATGTACTCTTTGTTCAGAGCTGGAGCCATGGCATGTCTAATGATTTATTGTTGTCAGTTGCATGCCTAGGGTGTTTGGCACCTGGGGTGGGTCATTTTGCTGGCACCCCCTGCCCCCCAATACTTGACCACATACCTCTTACATCCATGGACATATCCTGTCATGTAGACCTTCTTTCCTCTTCTCCTCTGTTAGACTGTCATGACAAATTCTTTCAGCCGCATCTTGTCTCTACAGAGTTTGTAACACAAATGTTAGATTTCTCAGTTTTTCCATCAACCTCCCCATCCTGGTGTCCCCACAGTGTCATCCTGCTGCCACCCCAATACTGTGCCTGTTGTGCCCCAGGTACTATACTGCTGAAAAAAATAGCGATTCCAGTAGACCTAATTGGGATCATTTATCAAACTGGTGTAATGTAGAACTGGATTTCCAAAAGAGCTGTCAAACATGAAAGGTGGAATCTGGCTGCTATGGGCAACTACGCCAGTTCTAATTTACACCAGTTTGATAAATTACCCCAAATGTCCCTATAGTGTCTACAGCAGCAATAATGTCCCCTAGAGTGCCCCCAGTAATAACACCCTATATTGTGCTCCAGGTAATACAGTGCCTCTACCATATAGTAACTTCCCCAACACTGCCCCCCCCATGTTGTCCCCCAAAGTTGGCACATAAAATAAAATAAAAAGCTAAATGTGCACTTGCAGAGGAGGAAGGTGTGCACACTTCACTGTGCTGCTGGGTCCTGGCACAGGCACGTGCAATGATGTCGTCATACACGTGCTGGTATTTCACTACTGCTTAGGCATCAGGCCTACTAGGCCTGAAGCCTATGGTGGTGATCGGTGGCGGGGCAGGGAACTATGCACTCCCATGCCCTGCCGCAGTATGTGGGCATCAGCGCTCCAGCAATGAGCGCTTCCATCTGTATTGATGGAAGTGCTCATTGCTTCTGGCACCTGGGGTTCTTTTCCGTGAACTGGTAAAAAAATCTTGTGCTGTTCTAGTCTATGTATCTAACTGGGAAAATAGGCTTGGTGGGAGCAACTTATCAGAAATGGTGCGATGGAAAACTGGGTTAGTTGCCCATAGCAACCAATCAGACTCCACCTTCTATTTTTCAGAGCTCCTTTGGAAAATGGAAGTTGGAATCTGACTGGCTGCTATGGGCATCTAAGCCAGTTTTGGTAACTCTACCCCAGTATGCTTGCTACTAAATGTCGGTGTGGCAGATCTCTCTAGAACAGAGATTCTGCCTGTTACTGCAGTAGTGCTTGTACTCTGTGGCAGAAAGTCTAGGCAGATCTGCTGTCCTGGAGTCTGTGGAACTTCAATTCTGATTATGTGATGTCTGACTATGTACACTTTTAGCTCATTTTATCTTCAGAGTAATAGAAATCAGTTTAGTTTGTTGGAATACTTATTTTTCCTGAATCTAAATATCACTTTATATCTGTAAAATCCCTATTGGGCTCCATTCACACGTCTGCAATTGTATGGACCTATTCACTCTCAATGGGGCAAGAATGAATGCGGACAGCGCACATTATCCGATTGCGGACAAGAATAGGCATTTCTATGGGGTTGCCAGCCGGGTGTATTGCGGATCCGCAATAAACTACGGACGTGTGAATGAACCCTAACTTTAGGTCAGAGTGAGATGAGCCTGTTCAATCCAGGAAACGTTATTTATTTTACTTACACTCCGTTTCAATAATGGTGGTTTTACTGTATCACCACTGGGGGTGAGGTAAGACTGTAGCATGTGGTGTTTTTAACACTGTGCTAGACCCCGCTGCCCCAGCTTCACAGTGAATCCAATTTTTCCTGAAATACAGTCCAGTTCAGTTACTTCTATTCACTCTACCCTAATGTAGAAATATAGGTGGTTGCCAAGCAATTAATGGGAACCTGTCACCAGGTCTTTACATATACCTATACACAGATGAACATGGACCTGCTCCCAAAGGCCAGATTCTAACAACTATAATTGTTCCAGAAAACATCTACTGCATCTCCCCTGACCCAAACTGGCTGCATGCTAACGTTTAGTGATGCAGTCTCTTCATGGGTTTATAATCACCTGATGGGACGTTCAGCTCGTGGTCAGTCTGGGAAATACAGAAACTATTTCTAGGGCTGGACAGTTGTGTGAATGTGTCCTAACTGTAGCAAACCCACAGAAGCAGCAGTCATTTACATGTACAGTGCAAATCGTGAAGGATTTAAGACATTAAATCCCTAATAAGCCAGCAGCGCTAGGTCCCTCTACTTCTCTGCCTGTCTCCAACAACCTCCTTTCCTCATCCCTTAATAGACTTTTGCGTAATTTAATGCTTCATTGAGCAGGCAGTCTATCTTCACTAAGATGAATCTGAACAGTGAATCCAGAGTTGAAGAGCTGGAGAGGATTTGAGAAATGCAAGAATCCTCCTCTGATGTAAATTATGGGTTTTCCCCAGTGCCTCCATAACAGCACTCACAGGAGGGTGTCCCCGCCCCCAGGACTGGAAACGTAGAAGCGTAGGGTTTTAAAAGGCCCCCTCCCCTTACCTAGTGTCTTTTTCCTGTCCTCAGGTGCATGTGGATGCTCCTTATGGAGTATCAGGAATGCTGTGACTGCCCAACTTCTCTATTTTCCCCAGTGTGGGAACGTCATTGCAGGGATGCATGGCCTCCCTCTCACATTCCTTGGTGTAAACCCTCATTTGCTAGGCAACCCTGGGCTTGCGGTTTCCCTGGAAGCAGGGGGAACACTCAGGATCTGACGCTAGTGTCACTTCCTGGGGCTTGGCCATTTGGATCCAGCGGGCGCTGGATGTTTAGGGTGGGAAGTTCAAATTAATTCCTGTCATGCTCTGATGTACTGTGCAGAATGCTTGCTCCTCTAGATGCTGCTGAGCCTGCCCACAAGCCTGGGGATCCTGCTATTTATTGCCCTCAGCCAGGTAAGTCTTCTCTCCTACCTGGTAGAGACTGATATATTTTCTTTGCTAAACATCACTTTTGTGATCTGGTGTAGGTGCTGGCCTCAATTTATTTGGCCCTATTAAATGTTAATTTGGGTCAGAGGCCAGCCGTGGGAGAAACTGGATGCAAAAAGTGCACCATATGAAGAAAATACTTTCACCTTTCTTCCTTGATACTATAAGTATTAAGGAAGAGTGCAGTGTTGGACTCTAGGTTAACTCCATCTGCCATGTGACATCCACTTCTCAAATCTTTAAATTCTGATTACAGTTCTGAATTGGATAAATAGGAAATTGTCAGGTATTGACCCTGACTCCGCGGACGACTGTTCTGGAAAACTGCTTTTTCTCCCTGAAGAAACAGACGGCCTTTTAAAAACTATTAGGGCAACTATTAATATAGAGTATGTTAGGCTTGCTCTAAGATCAAATGTGTCAGGGATTGGGGTAGAGTAAGAAAAGGGTTTTCCCTGTCCATAAAATCAAGACACTTATTACAGAGTGTGGAAAGATCCTAAAAAAAACTTCTATAACAAATTATATTAAAAGGAAATATCCCTTTTCAGAATCTGAGTCCAATTTATGGGATAAAACGCCCGTGATCGGGGGCCCACATTGAATAACAAAATAAAAAAACTTGCTCCCATTTGGGGATATGGGTCTATTACCAGACTCAATGGATTTAAAAAAAGTGAAGGTCTGCTAAAGAGCTTGTGGAAACAAATGGTCATGTTGCGTCTTGGTAATTTCACTATGAACAAGGTTCTTCCCCAAAAAGTAAAACAAAGCAATCTGGAATTGGAGATCTCTACACTAATCTGAAAGCCGGTTCTTCTGGTTCCAGAAGATCAACTTCACCGGGAATCTTATTCTCCAGTATTTCTAGTCTAGAAACCAATGTGAAGGGAGTAGACTATATAATAGCTGACTACCTGAGCCAAGAAATATTAAGAGGGAGAATTATCTTTAGACAGGTGAATATTCACGCAATTTTCTACAAAATTGTGATTGCCTGCCCTAGACCTGTTTGCTACCAGGAGCAACCGACAGGTGGAAGTCTTGTTCCCTCTCCACATAAACAGCCAACAATAGTGGATGCTTTCTCAACCATAGCCAAAAGTCCTGCTTTATGCCCTTCAGCCTGATCCAAAGGACCCTCATGAAGATGGCAGAAGAAAAGGCGTAAGTAGTATTCATAGTCCCTTTATGGCCAAGATCTTGGCTTGAGGAGAAGAAACCATCTGCAGAAGTGTTTTGGGCACTTCCAACAGTTCCAAACCTTTAAGGTCCTGTATTCCATCCCAGAGTGGCTGAACTCCACCTGACATCCTGGAGGTTGATGTCCGAAGACAGACGGGGTTGCCAGACGGAGTAATATTAACAATGTTCTAGGATGTATTTAAGAACCTGGAAAGACTTCCTTTTCAGACAATCAACTTTAATCAGATTCCATTAAAATATTATTATTTTTTTTTTGTACCAAGGACCTAGTAAGGGTCTAGCTGCCAGCAAATCAACTATTGCCAGAAGGACCAGAGAGGACTTATTTTTCTTATATCCAGAAAGCTCTGCAGCCTTCAACTGGGATAAAACCCCACTCTACCCATGCTGTCTCTACATCCAAGATAGACTACTTCTGTTTTCTTAGACCCGACTTGCAGAGCTGCTATGTGGGCAAACCCAATAACATTAACAATTATAAGGGTCCATTCACATGTCCGCATTTTGTGGCACAATTGCGGACCCATTTATTTATATGGGGCCGCACGATGTGCAGCCTGGATCCGGAAATGCAGCCTGGATCCGGAAATTTCTGTTCCCAAAAAAATGGTTTCCTATTCTTGTCCACAATCGTGGACAAGATTAGGCATATTCTATTATAGTGCAGGTGATGTGCGGTCTGCAAAACACATACAGATGTGGGAATGGACCATTAGCTGGACGTTCTCCATAATCAGGACTTGTCTCCTTGTCTGTAGAATTCTGTCAGCTGTTCCACCCTACAGTATTTCCTCTAAATCTTTGACTAACCATTTTCCCCGGCGCCTCCATAATGGCAATTACTCTTACTGGTATTTTTATTATTTTGCATGACTTCCATGTCCTTTCTCATTGACTGACTAAACCAGGTAAGGGGAGGAGGGCTTTTAAAATCCTATGCTTCTATGTGGTTTCCTGTCCTGGGGGCGGGGACACCCTCCTGTGAGCTCTGTTGTGGAGGCTATTTGGGGGACCAGTTACCAGTAGGAGTGTGGAGGAAGGGTTAAGGTGTGTGTGTGGAGATAGAGTAAAAGAATTCCGCAGCACATCCACGTAGTAGGAAAGTAAAAAAACTTTATTCACCAAGCATGCGACGTTTCCATCCTCTCAATGGGATTTTCCTCAAGCAGTGACATAGTGGGCAGTGCACTGTGCATATTTAAGCACAATCTCATAATTGAACAATCCATGGTTAAATTACATTCATTACAAGATATATATATATATATCTATATCTCTATTTTCATAATACAAGCAGTGCTAATAATATATTACTACAATCAGCTCCTATCACAGATTCATGTGCAGTGATATAGTGTAAATAATACCCCTAACCGATTTGACATACAATATACAAAGAAAATACTTTAATAACGATCATAATCAATTCAGGTGTCGATCCTATGAATAACTAGAGTGTGCAGGTGTACCTTCAGTAAAATTATCAAGATTGTAGAGGGGTCAATACCCATGGATGCCGGCGTCTCGGGCATGCCATTGCGCATGTCAAAAGGACCTCCTGGGACTTTCAAGGGTATTAACCCTTGCATTACTGTGTAGCCCTGCAATACTGTATTTGTCGGTGGCCTGCATACACCCCTGCAGTGCCACTGTTAACCCTCATCGTACCTTAGGGATAGTATTAGTCAGGTGGGCTGCTAATACACGTGTGTGTATTGAATAGTTAGTTTGTGGGTGGAATTTGGGAACATGTAGTTTAGGATTGTATATTTAGTGCTGTATTGTTAGTGTATTAGGTTTTAATAAATACCATAATATTTGTACCCTTTGTGTAGCATGTACTCATTAGCGGTAGTGAGTTGGTTAGGTGCATGCAGCTAGCATAGTGATTAGTGTAAAGTGTAGCGTTGTTGTTGTATAAATAGGCGGAGTCATCAATATACGGCTCCTCTTTATGAATATTAATTATCAATATTTACATAAATATTGGTGATTAATATTCCCCCTTTACAAGGAGTAATTAACCCTTTCCTATATCTGCCCTATATTAATTTATGCAAAATGAGAAGTAGTTGCTTGCCTTTTAATTGGCCAACCCATTTTCTTGCTTTCTTGTATCTTATCTGAACTCCCACATTTTCAGGACTTTGAACTTCGTCGGTATGAAGAAACTCATTGGGTGACTACTCCACTAGACAAGTACATTTTTGACATGGGGATGGTGACCAGCTTCAACCGTTTGTTTAAATACATCTCTGGAGACAATGCTGAAGGTACGTTGTCTGCTAACTTGCATATTGTGGGGCTCTGTTTTGTAACACTATTCGTGCCATCCAAATGATTGAAACCATGTTAGAACAAATTGGGTGACTGCTCTGATTTGCACAAAACCATTAGTTAAAAACCATCATAAGAAAAGGCACCCAGTGCTGTAAGGTGACAGCAGGGTATAACTAGTCTCTGGGACACCAAACTACTGTAAAACATTATGTAGATCCTGCAATTTCATGCTTAATCTATGCAACTTTTTGGGAACTTTTTGTTATTGCATCTTACTCATTCTGAGTAAAATCGCTTTCAATTGATCTTTAGTAAAACTTGATCTATTTCTATAAACAGCATTAAAGGGGTTCTCCAGTAATTAAGAAAATTAAAATGCTTAAATATTACTTTTTCATTAGATATAATGGCTTGTTTTATCTAGGGAGCAATCATTAGGAGAAACAATGGCTGCCGTCCTGTTAGTACTCACACAACCTGTCCAAATCCCACAGGAGGACTAGTTACTTCAGAACACTGAGGTGAAGAGCTGCCTCATCCTCCCCTCTGCTCGTCGGGGATTATGATCCTGACTACAGTTTAATATAATCTTCAGCTGAATCTATGTAGTAGTTTAGTTTATAAAGAGACATGAAGTACAGAGCAGGTTGATAGGACAGACTGGTAATAGAGACTGCATACAAGAATCTCCTCACGAGATTCAGCTAAAGTTCTTATAAGATGTATTCAGGATCATAATCCCTCACAAGTAGGAGAGGAGGATGAGGCAGCTCTTTACCTTAGTGTTGTGAAGTAACTTGTCCTCCCGTGTGATTAGGACTGATTTTGTTTCTCCTGATTTGACTTCCCCAGACAAAATGAGCCATTATAATGAGGTATTTGGGAATATATTTATAATTAAGTTATAAAGTGTTTTAATGTTAATTCCTGGAGAACCTCTTTAAGATTCTCTAATAGTGGGCTCTGAATTTTCACTGTTCCATCATGCAGCTCATCCTTATCTCTGATCTTAAACACTATAGCTAAATTATCTTCCTGATAAGAATGTGGCTTTAAGTGTTTGACCTTTTAGTAATTTAGAGATTAGGGTTATTAGATGAAAGTAGGATTCACAAAGCTAGACGGTTAAAGCTTTGGCAGCAGCTAAATATTTTTAATAAAGACCAATTAAAAGTGTTATCCTAAAATTAGTCAAATTTAATGACAAAATGCCCCTGAAGATGTATGGTACATAGCCTTAAGTGCTGGAATGTGTCTATTTAAAGATATGCCTATAACCTACACTAGAAAAACATCCAAAACCATGCTGGTGTCCTTTCTAAGGCTACTTTCACACTCTTTTGGTGCAGATCCGTCTTGTATCTGCACTGACGGATCTGCACCAATAATGCAAATGCTTGTATCCATTTATAACAGATCAATTTGCATTATTCATTAAAGTCTAAGTCAAAACGGATCCGTCCTGACTTACATTGAAAGTCAATGGGGGACGGATCTGTTTTCAATTGTACCATATTGTTTGAGTGAAAAAACGGATCCATCCCCATTGACTTGCATTGTAAGTCAAGACAGATCTGTTTGGCTCTGCATAGTCAGACAGTCAACAAAACACTGTAAGCTGTGTTTTAGTGACAGTCTGATTTAAAAAAAAAAAAAAAAAAAAAAATGCAAAATTGATGCATTCTGAATGGATCCTTATCCATTCAGAATGCATTCGGGCTTAACTGATTCGTTTTGGGCCACTTGTGAGAGCCTTGAAACAGATCTCGCAGGTGGCCCCAGAAACGCCAGTGTGAAAGTAGCCTAACACTGGTCCTCACATAAATGAAGTCTGGCCTCGTGCTTACTTGAGGCAACCTTTTACTTTGTAACAAAAGCATGAGAACTGTATTGCCAAACCTTACTACTGAATGGCAATGGGTAATGTACATAAAATACCTCCTTCATACAAGAGGTACTGAGCTTTAGCTGTCCAGTGAAGGGTTGTCGACTGTTAATGCATGTTCTATTCAGTGTCTGAAATGTCTCACTTCTCAGTTTGCTTCCTTTCCATAGGGCTGAAGATGAGTATGACAGTACCTGTGGTAATGGATTTGCCACTGGAACTACCATCAACTAAGAATGCCACAATGTCCTTCTATGTGCTACATGCTGTGGAGAATCCTCCAAGACCTACAGACCCTGAAGTTTACCTGGATACATATCCTGCAGCTTCTGTATATGTCAAGTAAGTCACTACTGGTTCAGATCATGGTCCATTTTGTTCTATTGCAACAAGTAATAAAAAAAAACTAATGCCTACATATTACAGGAGAAATGTGAATATCATAATTGTGCTTAAAAGGATAGTCTTAAGTCATACCGTTGGGATGTGTCAACATCTCAGACCTTGCAAATGGCTGAACTTGCAAGGTGAAGCGCTGTAGAAGACCCCCCACGTGAGTGTGTGTGTGTGTGTGTATATATATATATATATATATATATATATAATTTTTTTTTATTTTTTTTTTTATTGGTCAAATGGTGGGGCAAGTTTATTACTACTGTCTAAAAGGAACATTTTAACCCCAAAAAATGTTATGGTGGTGTTAGGCTACTTTCACACTAGCGTTCGATCGGATCCGCTCATATTAATGCAGACAGCGGCTCCGTTCAGAACGGATCCGTCTGCATTATAATTTGAAAAATTTTCTAAGTGTGAAAGTAGCCTGAGCGGATCCGTTCAGACTTTACATTGAAAGTCAATGGGGGACGGATCCGCTTGAAGATTGAGCCATATGGTGTCATCTTCAAGCGGATCCGTCCCCATTGACTTCCATTATAAGTCGGAACGGATCCGCACAGCCAGGCGGACACCCGAACGCTGCTTGCAGCGGTTGGGTGTCCGCTCACGGAGCGGAGGCTGAGCGCTGGCAGGCGGATGCATTCTCAGTGGATTCCGCCTCCACTGAGAATGCATTAGGGCCATCATGCTTCTGATGCAATTGCAAGGTCCTGATGGTTGCCATGACAACCGGGGGCTCTGCCAAAGGCAGGTTCTAATCGGGTCAAATGTTAGTGAGGCCTGTTTCACATTTGTGTTGGACACATCTGGCTGGATCCAAGGCTGCCGGAATGCTGTGCAGCCAAATTAACTATATTGATGACTGGCAGAGATCTGGCCATGACCTGGAAAGTATGCTGAGAATAGGCGCTGTTTCGGCCAGGTATCTGTTAGCATCTGGCAATGCAAGATCCAGATATCTCTGGCAGGCTGTTCGCTGCCAGGAATGTCTGACATAAATGTGAAACGAGCCTAAAACTGACCGTACAATCCACTGCAATAGATGATTGGATTGTTAGTCCTCCAAGTTGAATTTAAAGCAGTTTTTACTTTTGTCTTAAGTTTAAACTGGCCCATATTTTTCCCATATCCACTCGGCTAAAATTGTTTAAGAAAATGACAAAATAAACTACACAACTGTTATCACCACATCTGTAACAGCAAACTACTACTGAACTGCTGTTTGTCACTTCACTTACCAAAAGGTATAAAAAGTGATCAGTTATGTCCCCAAAATTGTCAATAAAATCTACAGCCCATCCCACAAAACGCATAACCATTATATTAACAGAAAATAGAAATGTATGGATGTTAGTATATGGCAATGCAGAATACAACATGTATTTTTATGCTAGGGACATGTGACCAAAAAATCCAATGGTAAATTCCATTGTGGTTTTTGGTGTTTCCGCCACATGTACTGTAGGCAGTTTTTGTGGTTGGGGGGGGAGCCAGAAAATGCCCTTGTTTAAAAAAAGCGGCAAAATCCTCCGTATAAACTGGCATGCTACAGTTTTCAAATACTGCAGCTCTTCTGCTAGATTCTTACACAGCATGTGCATGGCAACTCAAATTGGCTTCCATGTTGCTGGTACTGTACAACTCTGCAGACTTGCCGCACATAAATCAGCAGCAAAATGGTAATGTGCGAACCCAGCCTTAATGTGATTTTGATGCAAATGTAAAACATGAGAAACTAGACAAATCTGGTATTGTCATAATTTGGATCAACCTACAGAATAGATATAATGTACTGTATGGGGAACCCCATAAACTGATTGCCCGTTTCACCTCCCAACAATAAAAGGCTGTCCAAAAAAGTACCAAACTACACTTTGTCCTAAAAAAAAAAAATTACACAGCTCAGTCAAAAGTTGTGGCCCGTAATACCATTACAACAAATTCCATGTTACAAAGTTCATATGCTTCCTCCCTTCTGAGCACTGCAGTTTGACCACATATGGTCATGTGAAAAATGTGTTGCTTTTAGACACTTAGTAACACACCTACAGGATGGCTTGGTCCACCCTCCTAGAAAGAAGAGCTGCAGCATGGTTTTTTAAAAAGATGTAAGGCCAAAAAATTACACTTAAATGCTAATAAAAAAAAAAGCTTGTCCTGAGTTTCCACTATTCAAATGCATGGCTAACAATGTAACTGCCCCTGGACGCAGGCTTTAGACGCAGGTGTAGATCTGTCTTATTGAGTTGGAGGTATGTCCAGAGCAAGGATACATCAGTAACTCTGAAAAGCTAAGTTTAAGGGGAGACTCATCAAACTGGTGTAAAGTAGAATTGGCTTGGTTGCCCATGGCAACCATCATATTACTTTTCCAAGTAGGTTAAAAATGAAAGGTGGATTCTGGTTGCTATGGACTATTGCGACAGTTCTACTTCACACCAGTTTGATAAATCTTCCCCCTTCCCCCCCCCCCCCCCCCAGTGCATACTATATATGTCCATTTTCCTTCTGTTGGATATTCATGTGAACTTTCCATTCTTAGGTCTTTTGGAGGATATGCCGTAGATGAAGCATATGCTGAGCAAGCTAAAGCCCTAGCAGAGAGCCTGAGGATCCTTGGTCTGCAGTTTGATGATACATACTTCATACGTGCTGGCTACAATTCTCCTTTTGACTTTTTCAACCGCCACAATGAAGTGTGGTACATGGCAAAGTAAACTCCTCCTCTCGGCAAGGGGATTTCATCATCCTTCTGCTGCTCTTCACTGAATGTGATCCTCATACCACCTTGTAATATCAAAGGAAAAGCTATTAAATGGCGCATGGAGGTTAACCTGCAAAACAAATGTAACTGACTTTACAGCATTAAAGTGTTATCTGTATGTTGTGGCTCTTGACTTATCTTCCTGTTTGGCTTTGTTTATTGATAAAAGCATAGATTTTTGGTGGGGGGGCTGTTGTGAATAACATAACATCAAGATGTAGCATATATATAAAGTAGCAAATCTGCAGTTCTTTCAGAAATCTACACATGTAGTAGCTCTGGGGAAACGCTTCAAATCCCGGAGTAAGGTCTTGCACATATGTGATGTCAATGGCAGTGAGGTGCCTCCCTTCAAAACCCTACAGGTCAGTGCTCCTCTAATACCCTCCATGATTCTGGCGCTTCTGCATGAGTAAGACTAGGAAGCAGATTCTCCTATACTTTGTGTGCAGTAGATGGGGCAGTCTTCATCCACAATCTCTAAGAGAACAGCAAACCAGACTCGCTGTGTGCAGAGGGAAGTCTAAACAAGACTAGCAGATACAACTGAGTGGCCAGAAATTGTTCCTTATGTAAACACTGTACTGTTGCACTTTAACCACTTCAACCCCGCTAGCTGAAACACCCTTAATGACCAGACCACTTTTTACAATTCTGCACTACACTACTTTCACAGTTTATTGCTTGGTCATGCAACTTGCCACCCAAATATATTTTACCTCCTTTTCTTCTCGCTAATAGAGCTTTCATTTGGTGGTATCTCATTGCTGCTGAAATTTTTTTTACTTTTTTTTTATTAATCAAAATGTAACAATTTTTGCAAAAAAAGACATTTCACTTTCAGTTGTAATTTTTTTTTTTTTTTTTTTAAGACATCCATATATACATTTTTCACTAAATTAATTGTTCTACATGTCTTTGAAAAAAAAAGTTTGGGTAAAAGTTATAGCGTTTACAAACTATGGTACAAAAAATGTGAATTTCCGCTTTTTGAAGCAGCTCTGACTCTCTGAGCACCTGTCATGTTTCCTGAGGTTCTACAATGCCCAGACAGTACAAACACCCCACAAATGACCCCATTTCGGAAAGTAGACACCCTAAGGTATTCGCTGATAGGCATAGTGAGTTCATGTCACAAGTTAGCGGAAATTTTTTTTATTTTATTTTTTCCTTGCAATGTCTCATTCCACTAACTTGTGACAAAATAAAAACTTCCATGAACTCGCTATGCCCATCATGAAATACCTTGGTGTCTTCTTTCCAAAATGGGGTCACTTGTAGGGTAGTTATGCTGCCCTGGCATTTTAGGGGCCCAAATGCGTGCAAAGTAGTTTGCAATCAAAATCTGTAAAGAAAAAAAAAAAAAAAAAAATGGCCTGTGTAATCCAAAAGGTGCTCTTTGGAATGTGGGCCCCTTTGCCCACCTAGGCTGCAAAAAGTCACATGTGGTATCGCCGTACTCGGGAGAAGTAGGGCAATGTGTTTTGGGGCGTCTTTTTACGCATACCCATGCTGGGTGAGAAATATCTTGGCAAGACAACTTTTCCCAAAAAAAAGTTGGCATTTGACCAAGATATTTCTCACCCAGCATGGGTATATGTAAAATGACACCCCAAAACACATTCCCCAACTTCTCCTGAGTACGGCGATACCACATGTGTGACACTTTTTTGCAGCCTAGATGCGCAAAGGTGCCCAAATTCCTTTTAGGAGGGCATTTTTAGACATTTGGATCCCAGACTTCTTCTCACGCTTTAGGGCCCCTAAAAAGCCAGGGCAGTATAAATACCCCACATGTGACCCCATTTTGGAAAGAAGACACCCCAAGGTATTCAATGAGGGGCCTGGCAAGTTCATAGAATTCTTATTTTTTTGGCATAAGTTAGCGGAAATTGTGTGTGTATATATGTGTGTGTGTGTGTGTGTGTGTGTGTATATATATATATATATATATATATAGGGCAACAGGAGCCGCACTGCGAAAATAGATGTAAGCGGAGTGCCAGCGGCTGTGAAGGCGGTCCCCCTCCAAAGCATATAATAAAAAGAAATTCCGCAGCACTTCCAAGGCGTAAAATGAAAAAAAGTTTTTTTTATTTACCAGACAGCAACGTTTCGATCCTTCTCTCTGGGATCTTTCTCAAGCAGTGAACATATACTAGCATAGCGTGCTTTTTATACAGCTTAGTGTCATTAATCAATAAACATTTCTCAATTGATATATATCCGTGAAATAATAAAGCCTAATACAAACAAGTGATCCAATAAATTGTGTCAATCATGTGTCCCATATATATGAGATATACAATTAATATCAAGAATAACATACAAATCGACATGATTCATGATTATATCCATCTGATCATGATTAGCAATAGTGATTTGTGCAGGTGTACCTGTTAAAAACATTCACAATCCAAGAAGGTCCTTGGGTGGAGGTGGGACACAAACCGCAAACCGTATAAAAAGCACGCTATGCTAGTATATGTTCACTGCTTGAGAAAGATCCCAGAGAGAAGGATCGAAACGTTGCGGTCTGGTAAATAAAAAAACTTTTTTTCATTTTACGCCTTGGAAGTGCTGCGGAATTTCTTTTTATATTATATATATATATATATATATATATATTTATATTATTTTATTTTTCCTCAGTCTCACTTTCCGCTAACTTGGGACAAAAATTTAAATCTTTCATGGACTCGATATGCCCCTCAGCGAATACCTTGGTGTCTTCTTTCCAAAATGGGGTCATTTGTGGGGTGTTTGTACTGCCCTGGCATTTGAGGGTCTCCGCAATCATTACATGTATGGCCAGCATTAGGAGTTTCTGCTATTCTCCTTATATTGAGCATACAGGTAATGAGATTTTATTTATTTTTTTTCCGTTCAGCCTCTGGGCTGAAAAAAATTAACAGCACAGATTTCTTCATTCGCATCGATCAATGTGGATGAAAAAATCTCAGCCAAAAAAAAGAGGGGGAAAGGTGTCTGCCAGGACATAGGAGCTCCGCCCAACATCCATACCCACTTAGCTCGTATGCCCTGGCAAACCCGATTTCTCCATTCACATCAATCGATGTGGATGAATAAATCATTGCTGGGATTATTTTTTTATTTTTTTTATTATATATACAAAGTGTTTGCCAAAGCATAGGAACACCGCCACCTCCTCAGCTCATATGCCTCGGCAAACGTATCTTTTACTGCAGAGGAGAAATCTCCTCTTGCAGCACCGCATACACTGACTTGTGTGTAATCTGACAGCAGCGCAATGCTTCTGTCAGAATGCACATCAGTGCTGCAGCTAGTCGATCGGTTGGTCCACCTGGAAGGTAAAAACAGGCCCCAATGCAATAATTTTATTAACTTTATAATAACCTTTGAACAGAACATACAAACTTTATTTAACTTTTGGAACTGAACGTTAACTTTTTTGCTTACTGGTTGTTTTTTTTTTTTTTTTTTTACCTTTTATAGGACAAACCTGTCCTTCCCCCTGGGACAATGTGCAAAACGCCCAAAGATGTGGCGAAGTGCATTATGCACTTTGTCCCAGGTGAAAGGAGAGGTTTGCAGCAGCTGTGTGTGAATGGGCCCTAATAGCCCTGTGTACCTGTCCTGTGAGATGTGATCCCTATGCTAAGTGTACCTGTGTGTGGTACTTCTGGAAACACTCCACTAAGCATAGGGCAGGGTGGTCAGGACAGAAATAGCAGGTGTCACGCCTTATTCCACTCCTGCTACAGCCAAGACATCTTTTTCGGGGTGACAGTTGGGTTGAGGTACCAGCAACGACATTGGGGTAATGTCGCTCGTGTAGACAGCTAACTACACTGGTGGATGGGGCCACAGAACCTCCTGGATACAAGAGGTTCTCGATGATCTCGTCCTGAAATTTGAGGAAGGAGCTACAGCCTTACTGTAGAGAACAAACAAACAAAACTATTATACAGAGCCAATTGAATTAAATATACAGACACCTTCTTATACCAGCGTCTGGTGCGTCGGGAAACTAAATACAGAGACAACATCTGGTCATTGAAGTCCACCCCTCCCATGTGAAGGTTAGGGGTGGGCTTCATGACCAGATTGGATTGTCGTGTCTGCGTGAATGGAGGAAAGCATGTAAACGTCACGCTTGTCTCTCCATTTCACCGAGAGCAGTTCTTTGTTACACAAGGCAGCCCTCTCCCCCTTGCAAGATGGGTGGTAATGAGCTGTTGGGGGAGGGAGGGAAAGCCCGCGCGACGCCACAGCAGCCAATCTATTCTAGAAACAAATGCCTGAAGAGGGCCACACTTGTGTAGATATTGTCCACATAAAGATGGTACCCCTTGCCAAATAAGGGTGACACCAAGTCCCAGACTGTCTTCCCACTGCTCCCCAGGTAGTCAGGGCAACCGACCGGCTCCAGGGTCTGATCTTTTCCCTCATAGATCTGAAATTTGTGGGTATAGCCTGTGGCCCTTTCACAGAGCTTATGCAATTTGACCCAATACCAGGAGCGCTTGCTTGGGATGTCTTGTTTGAAGCCAAGGCGCCCGGTAAAATGTATTAGGGACTTGTCTACGCAGGTGTTTTGCTCAGGGGTATCCAAATCTGCAAATTTCTGGTTGAAGTGGTCTATGAGGGGCCGAATTTTGTGGAGCTGGTCAAAAGCTGGGTGGCCTCTGGGACGGGAGGTGGTGTTGTCGCTAAAGTGCAGGAAACGCAGGATGGCCTCAAATCGTGCCCTGGACATGGCAGCAGAGAACATGGGCATGTGATGAATTGGGTTTGTGGACCAATATGACCGCAATTCATGCTTTTTGGTTAGACCCATGTTGAGGAGAAGGCCCAGAAAAGTTTTAATTTCGGAAACTTGGACTGGTTTCCACCGGAAAGGTTGGGCATAATAGCTTCCCGGGTTGGCGGTTATAAATTGTGTGGCATACCGGTTTGTTTCTGCCACGACTATGTCCAAGAGCTCCGCAGTCAAGAACAGCTCAAAAAAATCCCATGGCCGAACCGATCTGAGCTGTCTCAACCCGAACTCCAGACTGGGCAGTGAAAGGGGGAACTAATGGTGCGGCTGAAGTTGGGGACTGCCAATCAGGATTTGCCAGCACCTCAGGGATTCTAGGGGGTCTACGGGCCTGTCTGTGCGACGGGGTAACTACTGCACGTGCCACCGTACCAGCTTCAACTGCCCTCCTGGTGCTCGCCACTTCACCATGTTGTACGGCAGTGCTGGTACTAGGTCCAGGGAGGGCTGCGCTGCTGGTGTATGCCTCACCATGTAATCCGACAGCCCCACTCTGCTGCCCTTGAAGCGGATCCTGCGCAACCTGTGGTCTAGCGACACGGGGCCGGGTACGCCTGGTGGTATCAGGGACCTCAACCTCCTCGTCCAAACTTTGTGTCAGACTGCCACTGCTTTCTACAGGTTCATATTCTGACCCGCTAGATTCATCAGATGAGGGTTCCCATTCCTCATCCGACTGGGTCAGAAGCCTGTAGGCCTCTTCAGAAGAATACCCCTTGTTTGACATTTGGGCTACAAAATTTAGGGGTATTCCCTGAGACTACCCAAGAAAAAAAGCAAGCCTGTCTTACAAATGGGAGGCTAGCAAAGTACCGGAGGCCGCTGCGGTTGATAAAAAATATCAAAACTGATTTTTTTTTTTTATTGCCACAGAGCTTGAAGTGATTGTGCAGTGATCAAAAAAAAAAAATATTTGTCACTGCGGCGGGGCGGGTGTGGGTGAACGCAGGTGTGGGCGACCGATCAGGCCTGATCGGGCAAACACTGCGTTTTGGGTGTAGGGCGAACTAAGGTGACACTAATACTATTATAGATCTGACTGTGATCACTTACAGATACTATAAGAGTACAAATGCTGATTAGCCATACGCTAATCAGTGAATAAGTGACTGCGGTGGGCTGGGCACTAAACAATCGCTAACTACCTAACCAAGGGGCCTAAACTATCCCTAAAACCTAACAGTCAATACCAGTGGAAAAAAAAAGTGACCGTTTACACTAATCACTTTTTTTCTTTCACTAGGTGATTGACAGGGATAATCAAGGGGTGATCAAGGGGTTAATTGGGGTGCAGGGGGGTGATCTGGGGCTAAGTGTGTGGTGTTTGGTGCTACTCACTGTGATGCCTGCTCCTCTGCTGAGACCAACCGACCAAAAGGTCCAGCAGAGGAGCAGGGAAGCCATTTAACACATTATATTTACAAATATAATATGTTAGATGGCTTGTGATTGGATTTTTAAAAAATCATCAGCTTGCCAGCCACGATCATTGGCTGGCAAGCTGATGATGTGACCCCCCCCCTCGAACAAATGCCGGCCCGCGATGCGCATGCGCGGGCCGGCTAAGCGCGTCGTCTCGCGAGATGACGCATCGCTGCGTGACTGTCACGGCTGGGGATGGGGAAAACCCTCAGCCGTGCGGTACCCGTAGATGTTTGGTTGCTGCTTGGCCAGGACCACAGGATCAGGGAGCAGGTCACCTCCTAAAGCCTCCCAAATCTGACCCTAACTCCTAGCGGCATGAGCCGACCTTAAAGGTAGGACGACTCATGCTCTGGAACCTCGGGTCCCTACTAACCCTCCGCAGGTCCCTAAGCTAGGAGCTGGGTAGACTACCTGTTCCTCCTGGACATAGAGGAACAGGAGCCTAGAATGGCCAAGCTGTAAATAAGGGGAAACCAATACAACTTATGGCAGTGGCAGGTACGTGGAAACTACAACCTCACCTACCTGCCACAGACACACAGCCTGGAACCCATGTGCAAGTGCTGCTATCCACAACCAACACAAATGACAACAGCACACACCATACATCACACGGGAAACCAGGAAACCATAAGGTGCAATAAACAAGCAACCACATAAACATCACATCAGACAAGGTAACAATTTATGACCAGAAGGGTGGCCCTCACTGGCAGATGGTAAATAACCAGGAGGATGTCTCCAGCAAGCATGGCTGAAGCACCCTCTCTGACTACTGCCTTCCACTGAGGCTTTATAGGGCCAAGAAGCCACACCCAACAGTCAGACACACCCAGTGCACACACACACTAGGAAGGAAGTTAACCCTTCCAACACCAGGGAAGGGAAAACATCAACTTAAAGGGGAAGTGCACACAATAACCCCCGTGCACACCAGACAAGGGAAGTGCACACAAACACACGTTGCCAAGGGCAACCGCACGCATACCTGTTGTCCGCGGCAACCGCACTTGAGGCAAACAACTAAGTGGCCCAAGCTGCGGTTGACACAACACCAAACCGCGGGCAACTGCATGCGGCTCGCAAGGAGTCACGACCATGACCAAGGGTCGTGACAGTGACTCTGCCTGGAGCTGCCGCCTCCGGACCGCGATCCTGCGCTAGGCGGTCCAGAGGCGGTTAAAGGGGTTGGCTCCTTTCTTGTTACTGTTGATCATTGTGTTTGCAAGATGACTATATAGTGCTTACTAATATAGCATCTTATCTGTACCATTTTCTAGATGTCATAAGGTATAGCCCCTTCTTGGCCTAGTTTTTGTGCTCATACAGCGGTCCTGGCCATAAAATGATTGTCAAGGCACATAACCAGGCAAATCACCCATTCAAATACACTGGACTAGTATTGTTGGCAGTTTAGTGTAATGTGTTTGATTAGAGGAGGCTGATGGCAGGTCACATGACCGATCAGCGGCCATCTTATGGACAGACGTGGTTTATGAAATATGGAGAATGGCACAGAGAATATCAACAAAGGCTATATTAAGTTCCATATTGTCACCTTACAAACACATTGGTCAACAGTGGCCAACCTCTGTTGCTGGTGCCACATCGGTTGATGTGACATAGGCAGTGATGTTGCTAATGTGAATGGTAGCTAGCTTTTCTGATCTGATGCATCAGCATACCATCACTATGGTTGCCACATTTCTAACAGTAAAATTGCTGGTCACATTTACATAAGTAAGAGTGCAGTTTTATAGGTGTGGCTTAATGTGGGTTATTTCAGACCAATGGTTTGATAATTATATGACCCACACCTTTTGTGTGTAATGATATTTAACATACGGTACATGGCAATAACTATATATTGAGACCAGTGCCTACTGTGAGAACCACAATCTTCTGATATGTATAATCTGGTGATGTTGAAGGCACTTGCTGCTATACAATGAAGGGAACACATGATGGCATGGTTCCGTTCATTGTATATTTGTGTATAATGTTTTTAATTTCTTACCTGGCAGAAGAGTTTGATTGGAGAAGTCATTGGCGAATGATGTCTGGGAAAAGTTGCACGTGCCCTCCGGGGATGGTGATTGGTCCTCCTGTCCAACGGATGTTTTGGGTACCTATAAGAGGAGACAACGGTTTGTGTGCATTCACGGCACAGGACAAACTAGGACCTACGTCCATACTTGCCCATGGAAGAACTTCTTAAGCAACCCAACCTTTAAAGCAGAATCAAAAGGAGGAGTCACCTGGCTACAGAAGTGCTTATCCAATTAACTTTTTCAGATGAAGCACCAGGATCTTCTCAGTTCTTTTGCACGAGCTCAGAGAGGATCGATAACGCCAACATCACTGGCGCACACATGCGCAGTGAAGGCCAAAAGAGAAAATCTACCTTCTAAACTAAGTCGCCAGGAACCAAGGACCTTCTCTCCTCCTCCGGACAAAAAGGACACTCGCCTATCCTCCCTTTGGTTCAGGAAATAGGCGATACAGAGCTTCTGTTACCTCCCCTCAAGCTGCTAACAGTTGGACCTGATAACTGTAAAGTAAGGTTGGCACCCAGATGCTGCAGAACTTTTCTAATCCAATACCTCAGTTTAGTGATGCACTACATTTATTTAATGAGCTTTTCAAGTTTTTATCGAACACAAATAAGGAGGATTCTCACTCCTTAACTCAGGTCTGGGTGGATAAGACATCTGTCAATCTTCAATTAGGCAATGACACATTTATGGGAATAAATAAAGAGTCTGTCTGTTTTTAACCCTCAAGCAAATTGTTTTGAGGCTATAAAACAATCCTGCCTTGAAGAGGCTTTGATTTGTCATATTTCACCTCTTGGATATCACCTGTCATTCACAGTAAAATAAAAAAAATGGACCAGGGAATATATTGATTTATATTCCCTACTCCCATCTTCCAGTAATAAAACTGAATTAAAGGACAACAAGGATCCGGACTAAAAAACACAAAGAAAAAATCTATTTTTAATTGGTTGCAGGCTTTCTCGATTTATGCGGCAGTGATGGGTGAACATAAACCCGAGCTCTGCTGTGGATTATTTTATCATATGGATTCAATTTTTGAAGCCTATCGCAGTTTCGGTGGAATGGCTTGGAATTCATATGATGAATCTTTCAGGCAGAAATTATCAGACTATGCAATGGGGATCCAAGGACGTTGGCCTATGGCTAAATCTAATGTTACCACAAAAGTACTAATTTTCATCAACAAGAGGCCTATATCTTGCATTTAATGAGAACCTATGCAGATGGGCCTCAAATTGCAAATATAGGAACGACATTTTCAGTCTTCAAGTGTTTCAAAAGGCTTGGTTCAGCTGGGGCCTCAACTTCAATAGATGCTCAAAGAAAAGGCAAGAACTCCAGTGAAACGAACAAAGTTAGCCCCCTGGTTAAATTGCTATCCAAAAAAAGCGATGGCTAGGTTGTTATTATCCGGGGGGGGGGGGGGGGGGCGGGTTTGTTTTGTTTTTCTATGTCCCTGAATTTACAGTTAAATTATATCCTTCTATAGTTAAGGATTTTTTATTTATTTTTATAAAGAAATTGAATTGGACTGTGTTGCAGGCCCGGTCTCTTCCCCCTCTTCAACATTTTTGTTTTGTCCCCTTTAGGACTAGTCCCTAAAAAAAAAAAATAAACTAACTCTTTTCCGTTTAATTCGCAACTTTTCCTCCCCCCCCCCCTTCTAAGACATTCATTAAATGAAATACAGTAGATAAGTCTTGCTTCTGTTTCTTATTCATAATTTTTTTTATTTTTTTTTAATGGCCATTGTCAAGCTAAGGGAATTGGGCAGGAATGTCCCCCTAGCCAAAACAGATATTAAATCTGCAGTTAGACTTCTTCCTATTCACCTTAAGGCCCCTTGCAGACGAGCGGGTGCATTGTGGCAAACCCGCGCAAGTAGGTACGCAATTGCAGTCAGTTTTGATTGTGTTCTGTTTTTAGCAAGTGGGTGCAATGCGTTTTGCACGCGAGTGCTAAAAAACCGAATGTGGTACCCAGACCCGAACTTCTTTACTGAAGTTCGGGTTTGGTGTTGTGTAGATGTAATTATTTTCCCTTATAACATGGTTATAAGGGAAAGTAATAGCATTCTTTAACCTCTTCAGGACACATGACGTACCGGTACGTCATGTGTATGTCCGATCACCGGCGGGCAGTAATCGGAACCCGGTGCCTGCTCAAATCATTGAGCAGGCACCTTGGCTAAATATGCGGCGGGGGGGTGTCCTGTGACCCCTGTGTCCGCAATCGCCGCAAACCGCAGGTCAATTCAGACCTGCGATTGGTGGTGCCATCGGGTCCCCCCCTACAGCCACATGGGGACCTGATGGCATGGAAGGCAGCGAGATGCCTTCCGGTGACGAGCCTGTGAGATCCAGCCCCCTGGATCTCGCAGGCCGGAAGCTGTATGAGTAATAGTCACTGTATTACTCATACAGCCAATGCATTCCAATACAGAAGTATTGGAATGAATTGTAAAGGTATTAGACCCCCCAAAAAGTTCAAGTCCCAAAGTGGGACAAAAAAAGCCCCCCCAAAAAATAAATAAAGTTTCAAGTAAAAATAAACATCATTTTCCCCAAATAAAGTAAAAAATATATATACATATTTAGGTATCGCCGTGTCTGTATCGACCTAACCCCTCAGATGAACACTGTAAAAATCCTCCATGGCGGCATACCATGAGAGATGACCCGCCTCCAACCAGGAAGTATAAATTAGACCCTCCTTCAGCTCTTCCTCAGTGTCTTCCTGTCTCTCCAGGTAGGAGAAGAATCATCCTCATGGCACATGCTATGAGCCTGTTCTGTTTCAGGCAGGCAGAGCGGTAAGAAGAAAAATATGCCTTATCTGTACATGAGGGAGCGACAGCACCCGTGCCCTAGTTGAGTATTGAGGTGCTGTGAAGATGGCTGAGATTGCTGCTCCTTACCTCCCGCTGTGCGCGTCGGGTGCGGAAGTCCATGTACGACTGGACACTCAGTGAGTCCCTCTGGTCTGTTGAAAAGCTCCTCATCGCGATCTGATAGTTTCGGCTCTCGCGATGACGCCACCGGAAGTCGTATGTGGCTCACGTGCGTTCCAAACGGTACTTCCGCTCTGTGGAACGCATGCTGAGGGGGCGGAGCTACAAGTCGGCGCGCTGGATGATGGCGGAAGTCACTCACTGATCTGAGGTCTGCAGGTGAGAGTATTTAAGAGAGATTTTCACGCAACGCACAAATGATGCGTGAAAATCACCGCTCATGTGCACAGCCCATAGAAATGAATGGGTCCGGATTCAGTGCATGTGCAATGCGTTCAAAACTCGCCCGTGTGAAAGGGGCCTAAGGGATTTTATTCTGTTGGATTTCAATTCGATGATTTCCTTTTCATGGGAGGAGGAGATTTCAACAACTGTCAATTATTACTTGAATTTTTTTTCCAAATAACTACTTCAATATCCCGTTAGCAGAAGAAAAAAAACAGTATTCCCAACAAACAATTTAATATTTGTAGGTATAACTATTGATACTTCCAAAATGTAATTTAGTATTCCTGTGGGAAAAAAATAGACTATCAAAATCTCTATCAATATATTATTGGCTGGAGAGAAAATGCACTTTAAAAGAAGTACAATCATTATTGGGTTCTTTAAACTTCATTTCTCTGGTTATACCCATAGGTAGAGTTTTCTCAAAAAGGTAATATAATTCTGCAAAAGGTATTCCCTCACCTTTCTCGCATATTAGATTAACAAAAGAGTTAAGAGAAGAATTACATATATGGCTATTTCTAATTTCAAAGGCATGACAATCTGGCAGCAGGAATTCATAGATTCTGACGCATTACAATTGTACACAGACGCAGCAGGCTCCATAGGTTATGTTTATTTATTTATTTTGATTTTTTTAATCCTTTTTGGTCTGCTGAAATCTGTCCTCAAAAATTTAAGAATACCGGTTTATTAAAGTCTTTATTGAACAGTTTTTTGTCTTAGTTGCATTGCATATTTGGAGGCCAAATTTTGCTAACAAAAGAATTATCAGACAACATGGGTGTAGTTTTCGCTATTAATTGTCTTGCGTCAAAATCTATCCCGGTTACTATCTTACTTATGTGAGCTAGTTTTGTTCTGTCTGATTAACCCCTTAATGCAAAACACCATGCATATACGGTGGGGGATTCATTGCCAGAATGCATTCCACCATAACTGTACATCGGGCGGGTGCAGGAGCTGCGCCCGGCTGATCACTGCAGGGGTCCAGCAGTCCCTGGTAGCAGGGCCCCTGCTGTATCTGCCAACAGCAATGCTGGCGGATTAACCCTTTCTATGCCGCGGTCAGCGCTGACCACAACATAAAAGTGGTCCCGTGTGACAAGGCAGGTCCCGATGCAGTGTAGAGGTTGCCCAATGCCTTGCACGGCATCGGGACCTGCCTTCTATGGGTGCCGAGGAGATCCCGCCTCAGGCTGGGTCTCCTAGGCAACCTGTAAGTGTATGACTCGGTGTCATACACTAACAGGCAATGCATTACAATACAGATGTATTGTAATGCATTGTAGAGGGGATCAGAACCCCAAAAGTTTAAAGTGTTTTCAATAAAGAAAAACGCCCCTTTCCCCTGATTTCATAAGAGAAAAAAAAAACACACATATTAGGTATCACCGCATCTGTAACGACCGGCTCTATAAATATAACATATGATCCACCCCGTCCAATAGACAACATAGAAGAAAACTATTAAAAAAATGCCATTTTGTCACGTTACATCACAAAAAGTGTAATAGCAAACGATCAAAGTCATATGCACCCCAAAATTGTACCAATCAAACAGTCATCTCATACAGAAAAAATGAGCCCCTACATAAGATGATAGCCCCCCAAAAAACTATGGCTTTCAGAATATGGAGACACTAAAAATCTTTTTTTTTTTTTTTCATAAAATGCTTTATTATGTAAAACTAACAACCAACAAAAGTAGTCATATTTGGTATTTTCACGTCCGTAACAACCTGCTCTATAAAAATAGCATATTATCTAACCTGTCAGATGAACGTTGTAAATAAAAAAATAAAACCGTGCCAAAACAGCTTTTTTTTTTTTTGTTACCTTGCCTCACAAAAAGTAATATAGAGCAACCAAAAAGGCTTTCCTTTCCTTCTGCGCCCTGCCATGTGGCCATACAGCAGTTTACGACCACATATGGGGTGTTTCTGTAAACTATAGAATCAGGGCAATAAATATTTAGTTTTGTTTGGCTGTTAACCTTTGCTTTGTTACCTGAAAAAAAGATTAAAATGGAAAATCTGACATAAGTGAAATTCTGAAATGTCATCTCCATTTTCCATTAATTCTTGTGGAACACCTAAAGGGTTAACAATGTTTGTAAAAATCCGTTTTTAACCACCTCAGACCCCCTAGCTTAAACCCCCTCAATGACCAGACCACTTTTTACAATTCTGCACTACACTACTTTCACGGTTTATTGCTTAGTCATACAACTTACCACCCAAATGAATTTTATCTCCTTTTCTTCTCACTAATAGAGCTTTCATTTGGTGGTATTTCATTGCTGCTGACATTTTTACTTTTTTTGATATTAATCGAACCGAAATGACCGAAATTTTAGCAAAAAATTTACTTTTCACTTTCTGTTGTAACATTTTTCAAATAAAACTACATTTCTATATAAATTTTTCTCTAAATGTATTGTTCTACATGTCTTTGATATTGCATTTTTTTTAAGTGTATATTTATTGGTTTGGGTAAAAGTTATAGTGTTTACAAACTATGGTGCAAAAAAATTAATTTACGCACTTTGACTTTCTGAGCACCCGTCATGTTTCCTGAGGTTCTACAATGCCCAGACTGTAGAAACACCCCACAAATGACCCCATTTCAGAAAGTAGACACCCGAAGGTATTCGCTGATGGGCATAGTGAGTTCATGGAAGTTTTAATTTTTTGTCACAAGTTAGCGGAAATTGAATTTTTTTCTTTTTTTTCTTACAAAGTCTCATATTCCACTAACTTGTGACAAAAAATAAAATTTTACATGAACTCACCATACCCCTCACGGAATACCTTGGGGTGTCTTCTTTCCAAAATGGGGTCACTTGTGGCCTTGCATTTTAGGGGCTCTAAAGCGTGAGAAGTAGTTTGGAATCCAAATGCATAAAAATGCCCTGTGAAATCCTAAAAGTACTCATTGGAATTTGGGCCCCTTTGCGCACCTAGGCTGCAAAAAAGTGTCACACATGTGGTATCGCCGTACCCAGGAGAAGTAGGGCAATGTGTTTTGGGGTGTATTTTTTACATATACCTATACTGTGTGTGAGAAATATCTCTGTAAATGACAACTTTTTAATATTTTTTTATACAAAGTTGTCAATTTACAGAGATATTTCTCTCACTCAGCATGGGTACATGTAAAAATACACCCCAAAACACATTGCCCTACTTCTCCTGAGTACGGCGATACCACATGTGTGACACTTTTTTGCAGCCAAGATGCGCAAAGGGGCCCAAATTCCAATGAGTACCTTTAGGATTTCACAGGGCATTTTTACGCATTTGGATTCCGTGAGGGGTATGGTGAGTTCATGTAAGATTTTATTTATGTCACAAGTTAGTGGAATATGAGACTTTGTAAGAAAAAAATAATAATAATTTCCGCTAACTTGTGCCAAAAAAAAAAAATCTTCTATGAACTCGCCATGCCCCTCAAAAGTGATCTTTATAGTGCCGCAGCGATTTTACTGTGTTTTTGCAGTGATCAGGAAAAAAAAAAAATTCTGTCACTGTGGTGGAGCGGACTGAATGCACCTGTGCGCACAAGATCAGGCCTGATCGGGCGAACACTGCGTTTTATGTAGAGCCTATAGAACATGTCCTATTCTTGTCTGCAATTGCAGACAAGAAAAGGCATTTTCTATATAGTTCTGGCAATGTGCGTATCCGCAAAATACGGAAAGCACATTGCCGGTGTCCGTGTTTTGCGGATCCGCAAAACACATACAGGCGTCTGAATGGAGCCTTACAGGGGGGTGATCAATGACAGGGGAGTGATCAGGGGGTCTATATGGGGTTAATAAGTGACAGGAGGGCTGTAGTATGGTGATTGGTGCTACTTACAGAGCTGCCTGTGTCCTCTGGTGGTCGATCCAAGCAAAACGGACCACCAGAGGACCAGGTAGCAGGTATATTAGACGCTGTTAACAAAACAGCGTCTAACATACCTTTTTGGGGTTAAAAAAAATCGCATCTACAGCCTGCCAGCGAATGATCGCTGCTGGCAGGCTGTAGATCAACTTCTCAGCTGCGCGTTGCTGTGAACACGCGTGTTCACGCGAAATCTCGGCTCTCGCGAGATGACGCGTAGATGCGTGAAGGAGGAATAACCCCGCCGTCCACAGGACGCATCCCTGCGTTAGGCGGTCGGTGGTTAATACCTTGAGGGGTGTAGTTTCTAAAATGGGGTCATTTTTAGGTGGTTGCTATTATGTAAGCCTCACAAAGTGACATCAGACCTGAACTGGTCCTTTTAAAAAGTGGGTTTTGGAAATTTTCAGAAAAATTTCAAGATTTGCTTCTAAACTTCCAAGCCTTCTAACGTCCCCAAAAAATAAAATTGCATTCACAAAATAATCCAAACATGAAATAGACATATGGGAAATGTAAAGTAATAACTATTATAAGAGGTATCACTGTTTTAAAAGCAGAGAAAAAAAAATTTGGAAAGTTGTGAATTTTTCAAAATTTTTGATTTCTTTATTTTTATAAGTAAAAATGAAATATTTTGATTCAAATTTACCACTGTCATAAAGTACAATATGTGATGAGAAAAAAGTCTCAGAATGGTGTGGATAAGTAAAAGTGTTTTAAAGTTATCACCACATAAAGTGACACATGTCAGATTAGCAAAAATCAGTCTGGTCCTTAAGGTGAAAAAGGACCCGGTCCTTAAGGGATTAATAATATTTGGATAAAGGCAAAATTTGTTCCTGGAAAGGCTAATTTAATAGCAGATGCTTTAGCTCGTCAGAATCTCACACTCTTCAAAGAACTAGTTCCAGAAGCGGCAACCTGCAACTCTCTTTGCCCAACTCATCTTCGGGGGGCTAATTTAAGAGTTCTGTGGGACTTGATATAGAAATCTCTTTCCCCAAATACATGGTCTTCTTGCGCATCTGCATGGAAACTATGGACTTCATTTTGCGACTACAAAAAATTTGATACGGTTTCCATTCAATGATTTATTTTTATTTTTTTACCTTTTAATAGAATTTTTCAATAGTTTAATGTCAAATAACTCTTTCCATCCTATAAACACATTTTTTATCGACATCTTCTTTTTCAAAATTATAGGTCTTCAACCAGTTAGAAATAATTTTATTTTAAATCAGGCCTTAAAAGGTCTGAATAGATGTGTCACAGCGGGGAGTGGGGGAAACACCCCCCCCCCCCCCCCACACACACACACACACTGTGCGGGGTAAAAGGGGATCAGCCTGGCCAAAAGAAGAAATAAGGGAGCAGGTCACCTCCTACAGCGTCCCTAATCCTCTCCCTGACTCCTCACCGTATGAGCGGACCCCGATGGTAGGACAACTCATAATCAGGATTCCTAGAGACCCTAAGTCGCCCTGGTAATCCGTCACCAAGGAGCAGGGAAGAGACAACCTGTTCATCCCAGTCATGGAGGAACAGGAGTCTTTATCTGAGGCCAGGCTGCAAGGAGAGGGGAACACATACAGCATAAGGAGATGGCAGGTAAGCGAAACCAATAACACACTTACCTGCCACAGACACACTGACTGGAACCCGTGCACTAGTGCTGCTGTCCACACCAACATTAAAGGACACAGCATACACCACAAACCACACAGGAACCCAGGATACCCAAAGCTGCAATAAACATAAGACAGGGAAATGTCTAGTAAACATTCTGGACACCAAACACCACCAGACATGTAACTGCAAACTAGACATACAAACACCCTGAACATAACCCACTCCATACAAATAGGGACAGAAAAGGAAGGAAACACTGGGATAACATTGAGGATAGAATGGGAAGACATCGCTGGAGACATCGATGTCTCACTAGGAGGCCCTCACTCTGGGAGATGGAACACGAAGACCAGGAGCGTAACTCCAAGACACACCATGGCTAGAGTCCCACTGACTCCAGGCATCTAGCCACAGGTAAGATGAAGCACCTAGTGTCCACGCCCAACAAGGTGGTTAACCCCTCCACCACCAAACAGAGGAGGAAACAACTGAAAGGGGAAGTGCACACACCAGCATAAAAAGCTACAGGTTGCCGCAGGCAACAACATGCAAGGCAACCATGTCACGGCACACACCACAAAGGCCGTGACACTGCCCCCGCATGCTGAAACAGCAACAAGTTGCCACGGGCAACAGCAAGTGTGGCATAAGTGTCACAGCACACACCAAAGGCCGTGACGAGATGTAGTCAAGAAAGAAAAAAACAGACCAATATCAAAGAAAATTTTATTACAATTATATGATGTTCTAGAAACTTAGCTTTTCCAATCTGTTTTTCTTTTGGCCTTCTTCACTGCTCTCCGGATCAGTGACTTCACGTCTGTGAATAAACAGTACATCACCAATTAATATTTCAGATTTGGTTTGTAATAGTATAGTTTTAAAACTTTACATACTACTTTACATACTACTTTTCCAGGCGAGCCATCCCTTCCCTGCAAAACCATGTGGGGGACAAAATCAGGTGTGCACTGCGCAACGCCATCTGTGGCAAGGTGCACCTCACTACGGATACATGGACCATTAAGCACGGTCAGGGACGGGGCAACTGGGCCTGAGGCGGATAGCAGTTTGGCGCATGTCCTTCCACCACCGAGGATTGCAGGGCGCTTCAGTTTACCTCCTGTTGCTTCCTCCTCCTTCTCTGCTTCCTCATCCTCTACCGGCTCCTCATCCGGTCAGCGTAACACCTTCAACACCAACTTCAGCACAGCCAGGGGTAAACGACAGCAGGCAGTTTTAAAACGTATCTGTTTGGGGGACAAACCCCATACCACGCAGGAGCTATGGACGGGCCTTGAACAACAGACCACTTCAAGCCCGGCCTGGTGGTGTGGGATAATGGGCGAAATCTCGTAGCAGTTCTGGGACTAGCCGGTTTGACGCACATCCCTTGCCTGGCGCATGTGCTGAATTTGGTATTGCAGAGATTCCTTAAAAATTACCCCGATATGTCAGAGCTGCTGCATAAAATGCGGGCCGTCTGTGAGCGCTTTCGGCATTCTCACCCTGCTGCTGCTGGCCTGTCAGCGCTACAGCGTAACTTCGGCCTTCCCGCTCATCGCCTCATATGCGACGTGCCCACAAGGTGGAACTCCACCTTGCACACGCTGGCCAGACTGTGCGAGCAGCAGCAGTCGATAGTGGAGTTTCAGCTGCAGCACCCATGGGTGAGTCGCTCTGCAGAACAGCACCACTTCACCACCAATGACTGGGTCTCCATGCGAAACCTGAGTTCCTTGTTGCGCTGTTTTGAGTACTCCACCAACATGACCAGTGCCGATAATGCCATTCTCAGCGTTACAATCCCACTTCTATGCCTTCTTGAAAAAACGCTGCTGGCGATGATGGTAGAGGATGTGGCACAGGAGCAGGAGGAGGAAGAGGGATCATTTTGTCGTTTTTTCTGGCCAGTCATTCACAAGTGGCTCCAAGGGTGGGTTCCTGCACCCAAAAATGCCAGGTACACAATTGTCCAGCCAGGGCACAGTTCTGGAGGATGACAAGGTGAAGGATGAGGAGGTGGAGATGGAGGAGGAGGAGGAACCTTGTTCACAGCAGGGTGGCACCCAGACCAGCTCATGGCCATCACTGGTGCGTGGCTGGGGGGATACAGAGGACAGCTTTTTGTTGCCTCTGGGCAGCCTCGCACACATGAGCGATTACATGCTGCAGTGTCTCCGCAGCGACCGGCGAGTTGCCCACATTCTAACTTGTGCTGATTACTGGGTGGCCACGCTGCTGGATCCCTGTTACAAGGACAACGTACCGTCCTTAATTCCATCACTGGAGCGTGATCGTAAGATGCGCGAGTACAAGCGCACCCTGGTAGATGCGCTGCTAGGGGCATTCCCACCTGACAGCGGGGGCACAGTGGAAGCACAAGGCTAAGGCAGAGGAAGAGGTCGCCAACGCAGCTGGGGCACCGCTAGCACCTCAGAAGGCAGGGTTAGCATGTCTGAAATGTGGAAAAGCTTTGTCACAACGCCACAACAACCAGCACCACCAGCTGATAAGGAACGTCTTAGCAGGAGGCAGCATTTCACCAACATGGTGGAGCAGTATGTGTGCACACGCCTATATGTACTGAATAATGGGTCTGCCCCCTTCAACTTCTGGGTCTCAAAATTGGGCATGTGGCCTGAGCTTGCCCTTTATGCCTTGGAGATGCTGGCCTGCCCTACAGCCAGTGTATTATCTGAACGTGTGTTTAGCACAGCAGGGCGCGTCATCACATACAAGCGCAGCCCCCTGTCCACAGCCAATGTGGACAAGCTCACGTTCATTAAAATGAACCAGGCATGGATACCACAGGACTTTTCCATACCTTGTGCAGAATAGACATGTATACCGGCCTTAACCAGCCATTGTTATACTGCAGCTCAATTGCTCACTCTTGTGTTTAGGATATTTCACACTTTTTTGGAGTGTATACCCTAATTATTTTTTTTTTTAATTAAAACCAAAAACCAGTGTTGGCTACCTCGTCCTCCTCCAATGCCACTTTCACCTACACCCCTACGTCCACCGCCTCCTCAAACTCCTACTCCATATGGAACTCCACCTCATAAATAAAAATAAATAAAAATGTATATGCATTTTATTTTGTCATTTTACTACTTTGTCTGTTACATTTTCAGGTGAGATTCATCAATTTTTGGGTGTGATGTACCACTGCTATACCTAGTAGACAGGTAAATAAAAAACACAAAATTGTCTGTTACATTTTCTGGTGAAATTCACCAATTATTGGGTGTGATGTACCACTGCTATACCTAGGAGACAGGTAAAAAAAAAATATATAAAATTGTCTGTTACATTTTCTGGTGAAATTCACAAATTTTTGGGTGTGATATACCACTGCTATACGTAGTAGACAGGTAAAAAATAAAAATTGTCTGTTACATTTTATGGTGAAATTCACAAATTGTTGGGTGTGATGTACCACTGCTATACCTAGTAGACAGCTTAAAAAAAAAAAAACGCAAAATCGTCATTTACATTTTCTGGTGAAATTCACCAATTTTTGAGTGTGATGTACCACTGATATACCTAGTAGACAGGTAAAAAACAAACAAAACATTTGTCTGTTACATTTTCGGGTGAAATTCACTAATTTTTGGGTGTAATATACTCCTCCTCTACCTACAGACAGCAGTTAATGCAATCCTGCATGCAGAATCTGCTCATCTTAAGACAACTATTAATGGAATTCCCACAGGTCAGTTCTTGCGGTTAAAAAGAATTTGCTCAGAAAAAAATCTGTATCAAAAACATCCATTGATACTTAAAGATAGATTCCTAGAAAGAGACAAATAAACAAGGGAATGCATATAGCACGACAAAGGACTAGGGAGAAATTGCTATACCCTAACACTAAGATAACAAAAGATCAAAGTCAAGAACCAAGGTTCATTACAAACTACAACAGACAGTGGGGACAAATTAATAAAATACTGAACAAACATTGGGAAGTATTACAAACGGACATTAAGCTGAAGCAAATTGTCATAAATAGGCCGCTAATTACTTCAAGAAGATCCAGAAATCTAAAGGACATTTTAGTTCATATCCATTATATACCTGATGCTGTGGAGAAGAGTGAGGAGGGAAGAGGTGGCTCGTATGCGTGGGGATCTTGTAAGGCCTGCAGAAATATGGAAAGAACCAATGTCTTTATGGACTCGGAGAGAAAGAGAACATACCAAATTAGGGAATACATATCTTGTTTCTCCACAGGGGTAGTATATTATGCTACTTGCCCGTGTGACAAAATATATATTGGACTCACAACACGAGAGCTAAGGAAAAGAGTCAGGGAACATGTGAGAGATATAGAAAAGGCCATGGATGAGGAGGATTTGAATAATTTAAAAACCATCCCCAAACACTTTAATATTATCCATGGAGGAAACCCCAGTACCCTAAAATTCAGGGAGATTGATATGATCCATCTAGGCGCAAGAGGTGTCAATAAAGGGAAAAAACTAGCACAACTAGAAAGCAAATGGATATTCAGATTGGACACTTTGGCACCTAAAACCTGGGTTTTAGCTCCTTCCTGTAATTGCTGTGTCTATTAGTATTTTTTATGGGGGGAATAAAAATGTTTATATTTTTTATTTGTATATTAATTAATATATATTTTGAATTTATTTTATAATCCAAATAAACACATAATTATTCTGATTAGTCACTTATATACACTCACCTTAAGAATTATTAGGAACACCTGTTCTATTTCTCATTAATGCGATTATCTAGTCAACCAATCACATGGCAGTTGCTTCGATGCATGTAGGTTTGCGGTCCTGGTCAAGACAATCTCCTGAACTCCAAACTGAATATCAGAATGGGAAAGAAAGGTGATTTAAGCAATTTTGAGCGTGGCATGGTTGTTGGTGCCAGACGGGCCGGTCTGAGTATTTCACAATCTGCTCAGTTACTGGGATTTTCACGCACAACCATTTCTAGGGTTTACAAAGAATGGTGTGAAAGGAGAAAAACATCCAGTATGCAGCAGTCCTGTGGGCAAAAATGCCTTGTTGATGCTAGAGGTCAGAGGAGAATGGGCCGACTGATTCAAGCTGATAGAAGAGCAACGTTGACTGAAATAACCACTCGTTACAACCGAGGTATGCAGCAAAGCATTTGTGAAGTCACAACATGCACAACCTTGAGGCGGATGGGCTACACCAGGTACCACTCATCTCCACTACAAATAGGAAAAAGAGTCTACAATTTGCACAAGCTCACCAAAATTGGACTGTTGAAGACTGGAAAAATGTTGCCTGGTCTGATAAGTCTCGATTTCTGTTGAGACATTCAAATGGTAGAGTCCGAATTTGGCGTAAACAGAATGAGAACATGTATCCATCATGCCTTGTTACCACTGTGCAGGCTGGTGGTGGTGGTGTAATGGTGTGGGGGATGTTTTCTGGGCACACTTTAGGCCCCTTAGTGCCAATTGGCCATCGTTTAAATGCCACGGGCTACCTGAGCATTGTTTCTGACCATGTCCATCCCTTCATGACCACCATGTACCCATCCTCTGATGGCTACTTCCAGCAGGATAATGCACCATGTCACAAAGCTCGAATCATTTCAAATTGGTTTCTTGAACATGACAATGAGTTCACTGTACTAAAATGGCCCCCACAGTCACCAGATCTCAACCCAATAGAGCATCTTTGGGATGTGGTGGAACGGGAGCTTCGTGCCCTGGATGTGCATCCCTCAAATCTCCATCAACTGCAAGATGCTATCCTATCAATATGGGCCAACATTTCTAAAGAATGCTATCAGCACCTTGTTGAATCAATGCCACGTAGAATTAAGGCAGTTCTGAAGGCAAAAGGGGGTCCAACACCGTATTAGTATGGTGTTCCTAATAATTCTTTAGGTGAGTGTATATGTTTTTGTGTATTATTATAGATCATTTGTTAAGGAGAGAAGTATGGAGTATTCCATGATGTCCTAATGACATATTACATCTCATCAACAATGAATGGACTGATGGTCTTGATAAGAAATTATATTGCCCCTGCATTTCCTCCTCCTGAGGAAGCAGAACGGCGAAACGTACGTCGAGAAGATAGCGTCCAACTGTCCTGACTCTAACTGGTTTGACCATTGCTTTTCATCTCTAGTTATCTTTCCAGATATCTGTTTATGATTCGACCTCTATCCATGTTGTTCTGAGAGTGCATTGTGTTGTGAGCACATTGAGATATTTCCAGAGAGTGGTTCTCTCTTCCTTACTCAGTGTATAATATGTTCACTACACCTTACTCTCTGTTCAGCATTACATGAAAGATTCACTACCCTTAGATATACATATCCTGGTCAGGTGGCGCTTCTAATTGGGCATATTCACTATATGCTCATTATTTTGTTATTTTATAGGATCATGTTTGGTTAATTTTTGATTTGTGATTTTTTTTAAATAAAGATTATACATTTTTAATCAATGGGACGTGAATCTACTCTTTTTTGTGTGGTATATATAATAGGAATAGAGTATCCCAGTTACAGTAATTGTAGCAGCATTTGACCTATTGGTGATTAACTAGTTGACAGCTTAATACATTTCAATAATTTTTATTTTACATTTTCGGGTGACAATAAAAAAATAATTCTGTCATAGACTCCTGCTCTACCAAGTAGACAGGTTAATAAATTTAGGTAATTTTTCTGTTTCATTCTTGGGTTGACATTTTACAATTTTGGACGTGAATAAACCCCTGCTCTGTATAGGTGACAGGGAATAACATTTTCAGAAATTCTTCTTTAGTTGATGCACGCCACCTCCTTTCATTCAATGCTTAACCACCTCCCGACTGCCGTACGCGTATATGCGTCCGGGAGGTGGTTGCTTTACTCCTCCTGGACGCATATACGCGTCTTCTCGCGAGACGCGAGATTTCCTGTGAACGCGCGCGCACAGGCGCGCGCGCTCACAGGAACAGAAGGTAAGCGAGTGGATCTCCAGCATGCCAGCATAACAGCGTCTAATATACCTCCTACCTGGTCCTCTGGTGGTCCCTTTTGTTAGGATCGACCACCAGAGGACTCAGGTAGGTCAGTACAGTCCCACCAAACACCACACTACACTACACTACACCCCCCCCCCCCGTCACTTATTAACCCCTTATAAACCCCTGATCACCCCATATAAACTCCCTGATCACCCCCCTGTCATTGATCACCGCCCTGTCATTGATCACCCCCCTGTCAGGCTCCGTTCAGACGTCCGCATGATTTTTACGGATCCGATCCATGTATCCATGGATCCGTAAAAATCATGCGGACGTCTGAATGGAGCCTTACAGGGGGGTGATCAATGACAGGCGGGTGATCACCCATATACACTCCCTGATCACCCCCTGTCATTGATCACCGCCCTGTCAGGCTCCATTCAGACGTCCGCATGATTTTTACGGATCTGATCCATGTATCCATGGATCCGTAAAAATCATGCGGACGTCTGAATGGAGCCTTACAGGGGGGTGATCAATGACAGGCGGGTGATCACCCATATACACTCCCTGATCACCCCCTGTCATTGATCACCGCCCTGTCAGGCTCCATTCAGACGTCCGCATGATTTTTACGGATCCGATCCATGTATCCATGGATCCGTAAAAATCATGCGGACGTCTGAATGGAGCCTTACAGGGGGGTGATCAATGACAGGCGGGTGATCACCCATATACACTCCCTGATCACCCCCTGTCATTGATCACCCCCCTGTCATTGATCACCCCCCTGTCAGGCTCCATTCAGACGTCCGCATGATTTTTACGGATCCGATCCATGTATCCATGGATCCGTAAAAATCATGCGGACGTCTGAATGGAGCCTTACAGGGGGGGTGATCAGTGACAGGGGGGTGATCACCCTGATTACCCTGATCACCCCCTGTCATTGATAACCCCCCTGTAAGGCTCCATTCAGACGTCCGCATGCGTTCTGTGGATCCGATCCATGTATCCATAGATCCGTAAAAAATCATGCGGATGTCTGAATGGAGCCTTACAGGGGGGGTGATCAGTGACAGGGGGGTGATCACCCTGATTACCCTGATCACCCCCTGTCATTGATAACCCCCCTGTAAGGCTCCATTCAGACGTCCGCATGCGTTCTGTGGATCCGATCCATGTATCCATGGATCCGTAAAAAATCATGCGGATGTCTGAATGGAGCCTTACAGGGGGGGTGATCAGTGACAGGGGGGTGATCACCCTGATTACCCTGATCACCCCCTGTCATTGATAACCCCCCTGTAAGGCTCCATTCAGACGTCCGCATGCGTTCTGTGGATCCGATCCATGTATCCATGGATCCGTAAAAAATCATGCGGATGTCTGAATGGAGCCTTACAGGGGGGGTGATCAGTGACAGGGGGGTGATCACCCTGATTACCCTGATCACCCCCTGTCATTGATAACCCCCCTGTAAGGCTCCATTCAGACGTCCGCATGCGTTCTGTGGATCCGATCCATGTATCCATGGATCCGTAAAAAATCATGCGGATGTCTGAATGGAGCCTTACAGGGGGGGTGATCAGTGACAGGGGGGTGATCACCCTGATTACCCTGATCACCCCCTGTCATTGATAACCCCCCTGTAAGGCTCCATTCAGACGTCCGCATGCGTTCTGTGGATCCGATCCATGTATCCATGGATCCGTAAAAATCATGCGGACGTCTGAATGGAGCCTTACAGGGGGGGTGATCAGTGACAGGGGGGTGATCACCCTGATTACCCTGATCACCCCCTGTCATTGATAACCCCCCTGTAAGGCTCCATTCAGACGTCCGCATGCGTTCTGTGGATCCGATCCATGTATCCATGGATCCGTAAAAATCATGCGGACGTCTGAATGGAGCCTTACAGGGGGGGTGATCAATGACAGGGGGGTGATCAGGGAGTCTATATGGGTGATCACCCCCCTGTCATTGATCACCCCCCTGTCATTGATCACTCCCCCCCTGGTAAGGCTCCATTCAGCCATTTTTTTTGGCACAAGTTAGCGGACATTTTTTGTTTGTTTTTGTTTTTTCTTACAAAGTCTCATATTCCACTAACTTGTGTCAAAAAATAAAATCTCACATGGACGCACCATACCCCTCACGGAATCCAAATGCGTAAACATTTTTAGACATTTATATTCCAGACTTCTCACGCTTTAGGGCCCCTAAAAAGCCAGGGCAGTATAAATACCCCACATGTGACCCCATTTCGGAAAGAAGACACCCCAAGGTATTCCGTGAGGGGCATATTGAGTCCATGAAAGATTGAAATTTTTGTCCTAAGTTAGCGGAAAGTGAGACTTTGTGAGAAAAAAAACAAAAAAAATCAATATCCGCTAACTTATGCAAAAAAAAAAAAAATTCTAGGAACTCGCCATGCCCCTCATTGAATACCTCGGGGTGTCTTCTTTCCAAAGGCTTGATAAAGACCAACTGAGGTCGAAACGTCGCTGTATACTGGCTGCTTGAGTGAATAAATCACCACTATTTTCATTATTCACCGGCGAGTGCTGCGGATTATTGAATTGTCTGGATGAGTTGGGACCCCCAGCCAGGATCCCTATCTGCGCGCACCATTTGGCTTGTAAGCCATTTCCTGGTCAGTACCCAAATGAGTGGGATGAGTAGTGCTGCCAACCCCTGAATTTTCTTCTTTCCAAAGTGGGGTCACATGTGGGGTATTTATACTGCCCTGGCTTTTTAGGGGCCCGAAAGTGTGAGAAGAAGTCTGGGATCCAAATGTCTAAAAATGCCCTCCTAAAAGGAATTTGGGCCCCTTTGCGCATCTAGGCTGCAAAAAAGTGTCACACATGTGGTATCGCCGTACTCAGGAGAAGTTGGGGAATGTGTTTTGGGGTGTCATTTTACATATACCTATGCTGGGTGAGAAAAATATCTTGGTCAAATGCCAACTTTGTATAAAAAAATGGGAAAAGTTGTCTTTTGCCAAGATATTTCTCTCACCCAGCATGGGTATATGTAAAATGACCCCCCAAAACACATTTCCCAACTTCTCCTGAGTACGGCGATACCAGATGTGTGACACTTTTTTGCAGCCAAGGTGGGCAAAGGGGCACCTTTCGGATTTCGCAGGCCATTTTTTACACATTTTGATTTCAAGGTACTTCTTACACATTTGGGCCCCTAAATTGCCAGGGCAGTATAACTACGCCACAAGTGACCCCATTTTGGAAAGAAGACACCCCAAGGTATTCCGTGGGGGGCACGGCGAGTTCCTAGAATTTTTTATTTTTTGTCACAATTTAGCGGAAAATGATGATTTTTCTTTTTTTTTCTTTTTTCCTTACAAAGTCTCATATTCCACTAACTTGCGACAAAAAATAAAAAATTCTAGGAACTCGCCATGCCCCTCACGGAATACCTTGGTGTGTCTTCTTTCCAAAATGGGGTCACTTGTGGGGTAGTTATACTGCCCTGGCCATTTAGGGGCCCAAATGTGTGAGAAGAACTTTGCAATCAAAATGTGTAAAAAATGCCCTGCAAAATCCGAAAGGTGCACTTTGGAATATGTGCCCCTTTGCCCACCTTGGCAGCAAAAAAGTGTGACACATCTGGTATCGCCGTACTCAGGAGAAGTTGGGCAATGTGTTTTGGGGTGTCATTTTACATATACCCTTGCTGGGTGAGAAAAATATCTTGGTCAAATGCCAACTTTGTATAAAAAAATTGGAAAAGTTGTCTTTTGCCAAGATATTTCTCTCACCCAGCATGGGTATATGTAAAATGACAGCCCAAAACACATTCCCCAACTTCTCCTGAGTACGGCGATACCAGATGTGTGACACTTTTTTGATGCCAAGGTGGGCAAAGGGGCACATATTCCAAAGTGCACCTTTCGGATTTCACCGGTCATTTTTTACAGATTTTGATTGCAAAGTACTTCTCACACATTTGGGCCCCTAAATTGCCAGGGCAGTATAACTACGCCACAAGTGACCCCATTTTGGAAAGAAGACACCCCAAGGTATTCCGTGAGGGGCATGGCGAGTTCCTAGAATTTTTTATTTTTTGTCGCAAGTTAGTGGAATATGAGACTTTGTAAGGAAAAAAGAGAAAAAAAAAAATCATCATTTTCCGCTAACTTGTGACAAAAAATAAAAAATTCTAGGAACTCGCAGTGCCCCTCACGGAATACCTTAGGGTGTCTTCTTTCCAAAATGGGGTCACTTGTGGCGTAGTTATACTGCCCTGGCAATTTAGGGGCCCAAATGTGTGAGAAGAACTTTGCAATCAAAATGTGTAAAAAATGGCCTGCAAAATCCGAAAGGTGCACTTTGGAATATGTGCCCCTTTGCCCACCTTGGCAGCAAAAAAGTGTGACACATCTGGTATCGCCGTACTCAGGAGAAGTTGGGGAATGTGTTTTGGGGTGTCATTTTACATATACCCATGCTGGGTGAGAAAAATATCTTGGTCAAATGCCAACTTTGTATAAAAAAATGGGAAAAGTTGTCTTTTGCCAAGATATTTCTCTCACCCAGCATGGGTATATGTAAAATGACACCCCAAAACACATTCCCCAACTTCTCCTGAGTACGGCGATACCACATGTGTGACACTTTTTTGCTGCCAAGGTGGGCAAAGGGGCACATATTCCAAAGTGCACCTTTCGGATTTCACCGGTCATTTCTTACACATTTTGATTGCAAAGTTCTTCTCACACATTTGGGCCCCTAAATTGCCAGGGCAGTATAACTACCCCACAAGTGACCCCATTTTGGAAAGAAGACACCCCAAGGTATTCTGTGAGGGGCATGGTGAGTTCCTAGAATTTTTTATTTTTTGTCGCAAGTTAGTGGAATATGAGACTTTGTAAGAAAAAAAAAAAAAAAATCATCATCATTTTCCGCTAACTTGTGACAAAAAATAAAAAGTTCTATGAACTCACTATGCCCATCAGCGAATACCTTACGGTGTCTACTTTCCGAAATGGGGTCATTTGTGGGGTTTTTCTACTGTTTGGGCATTGTAGAACCTCAGGAAACATGACAGGTGCTCAGAAAATCAGAGCCGTTTCAAAAAGCGGAAATTCACATTTTTGTACCATAGTTTGTAAATGCTATAACTTTTACCCAAACCATTTTTTTTTTGCCCAAACATTTTTTTTTAATCAAAGACATGTAGAACTATAAATTTAGCGAAAAATTTATATATGGATGTCGTTTTTTTTGCAAAATTTCACAGCTGAAAGTGAAAAATGTCATTTTTTTGCAAAAAAATCGTTACATTTTGATTAATAACAAAAAAAGTAAAAATGTCAGCAGCAATAAAATACCACCAAATGAAAGCTCCATTAGTGAGAAGAAAAGGAGGTAAAATTCATTTGGGTGGTAAGTTGCATGACCGAGCGATAAACGGTGAAAGGAGTGTAGTGCCGAAGTGTAAAAAGTGGCCTGGTCATGAAGGGGGTTTCACCTAGCGGGGCTGAAGTGGTTAAACTTAAACAAGTTGTCCCACATTTGCGCTTCAATAATTTGTCCCACATTTGCGCTTTAATAATTTGTCCCACATTTGCGCCTCAATAACTTTTCCCATATTTCCGCTCGACCTTGGATGTGGTCTCTCTTTCTCACGCTCCTTCTCCGGCGTGGAACCCTGATTCGCCGATAACAGTGATCAACGTGGTAGGCGCCAAAAAGAACATCGAAAGTTGATAGAGCAGATATCCAATTGGATCGTAAACATCACAGGGACGTGCGACATGGTGGGACAGTATATGAGCACACGCCTACATGAACTGACTGACAGGGGTCAACCCCTGCAACTTCTGGGTCTCCAAATTGGGCACATGGCTTGAGCTTGCCCTTTACCGCTTGGAGGTGCTGGCCTGCTCTGCAGCCAGTGTATTGTCTGGGGTGATTCCCTAATTTAAAAAAATAAAAATAAATTTAAAACCAAAAGGCAGTGTAGGCTACTTCCTCCTCTTCCACTGCCGCTTCCACCTACACCACCACATCCACCGCCTCCTCAACCTCCTACTCCATATGTACCTTGCCGTCCTAGGTCGATTATTATTTTTTATTTTTATGTATTTTATGTTATTTAAAGTCATTTTCCTATCCACATTTGTTTGCACAGCACTTGCCATGCTCTTAACTACACTTTGATGCCATTTGCAGCCCTCTAGCCCTTTCCATGACATTTTTACAGCCATTTTAGTGCTCAAAAGATCGGGTCCCCATTGACTTCAATGGGGTTCGGGGTCAAGTTCGGGTCCCGAACTCAAACTTTTTTCTGAAGCTCGGCCAAATCCATCGAACCCAAACATCTCGGTATCCGCTCAATTTCTTTCTTTTTAGCACAGAGGGGTTATGTCATATGATATTTTTATAGAACAGGTTCTTATGAACGCGGCGATACCTAATATGTCAACTTTTTTTTTTTTTACACTTAACATAAAAAAGCATTTTTGAAACAAAAAAATCATGTTTTAGTCTGAGAGCCATAGTTTTTATATTTTTTGGGCCATTGTCATTTTTTGAGGGATAAGGTGACAGTTTTATTGGTACTATTTTGGCGTACATACGACTTTTTTGATCACTTTTATTACCTTTTTTGGAAGTAAGGTGGGCAAAATTAAAATTTCACCATAGTTTTTATTTTTTATTTTTTATGGCGTTCACCGTGCGGGGAAAGTAACATGACCGTTTTAGAGATCAGGTCGTTATGGACGCGGTGATATCAAACATGTGTAGGAAATGTTATTTTTTTAATCAGTAATAAATGTGTTTTTTTATTTTTACTTTTTTTGACCCAGACCCACTTGGTTCTTGAAGATCCAGTGGGTCTGATGTCTGTATAATACAATACAGTACACTATATAGCGTACTTTACTGTATTTTCACTTTACTTAGTCTGGTCAGACTTCTGCCTTTAGCAGAAGTCTGATCAGCACCATGGACAGCCGGAAGCCTGTGATTCTGTCAAGAACCGGGGGGCTGAAAAGGCACAGCAGCCCCCAATGGGAGACGGAGGGAGCTCCCTCCCTGTTAACCCCCGTCCATACAGCGGACACTCTGCTTGCTAACTGCTCGGCCATCCTGAAAATGAGAGGGAGGGCGGGCGGATGATCGCGCGCGCGCCCGCCGGCACTGCCAGACCGCCCGCACCCCCCCCCCCCCCCCCGCTGCGCCCGCCGGCACATCACAAAGAGGGCTGCAGGGGGGGTTAAACATAAAAAAAGGCATTTTGAAGTTTCTGATCCCCGCAGGTGAACCGCAGGTCGGAAAGAACCTGCGGTTTGCAGTGATCGCCGATACGGGGGGGGGGGGGGTCACAGGACCCCCCTCAGCATTGACCCAGGGTGCCTGCTGATTTATTTCAGCAGGCACCCAGTTCCGATCACAGCCCGCCGCGCAGCGGTGATCGGAACTAAACAGGACGTACCTGTACGCCCTGTGTCTTTAAGTACCAGGACATCAGGGCGTACAGGTACTGTGTCCGTAACAGGTTAAAGCTCTCCCATTTATCCTCAGTATTGTGACAGTAGCTGCTTCCAGCCTATGCCTTGAAATGCTGCCCTCAACCCAGGAAAATTTGCCTTTTTAAAATTCAGTGTCTTTACTCTGCCTGACAGAGTTTGCTTCTTATAGTTTAGGGGGAATATATTTATATTGTGGTCACTATTACCTAGTGTTTCTCGAACAGTAACATTTACAACAAGCTCTGCATCATTAGAAATTACCAGATCCAACAGAGCAGTGCCCCTAGTGGGAGCTTCTACAAACTGGCCCATAAAGTGGTCATGTAGCAAATTGAGGATTCTTCTCCCCTTTGCGGTTGAGGCAGAGCCATGACCCCAGTCAATGTCTGGGAAGTTAAAATCTCCCATTATGACCACTGTACCAGCCTGTGCAGTCCGCTCTATTTGGTTATACAGTTGCGTTTCTATCTCCTCTGTGATGTTAGGGGGTCTTTAGATTACACCAAATATTATTTTTTCAGTGTTTATATCCCTTATATTTACAGCCCCGTCATGCAAAGAATCCAACCATGTCTCAGCCACACCAACTACATCTATGTGTTCTTCTAGTACCATAGCCTCCAGCTCCCCCATTTTGCTAGCTAGACTTCTGGCATTTGTGAAAACACATTTTAAATTACTTTTACCGGTAAAGTGCATATCTGAGATTTTTAGGTTACCTTGGTTGATGTTTGTATGTAACACGTTCTTGTTACCGGCAGTTCTATTTTTCATCTGTTTATAGTTCTGCCAAATCTTTTCCCTACTTTCCTCATTAACCTCAGCACCCACTGAATCCCCACTGTCTATCTACATTTATTAACTAGCCCTTATTAGTATAAGCCCCCACACTGCTCCCAGATCCTAGTTTAAAAGCTCCTCCAGCCGTCTAACCATTTTTTCCACCAGGTAGTTGCACCCTCCCCATTAAGGTGCAGCCCATCCCTACTGTAGAGTCTGTAACCGACAGAGAAGACGGCCCAGTTCTCCAGGAACCCAAACGCTTCCTTCCTGCACCAGCTTCTGATCCACTTATGTGAGATGGGGAAACAGCTCTTATTGTCTGAACACTGTGTAAATTAAGTTAAATATATGGACCGACATTCTGCTGTTTGGCCACAAGATGCCGCTGTTTCCTAAACACAGCTAACAGACTGCATATTTTCCATATTCATGAGAGGTGGGTTTACAAAGCCCGGAGAGGAAGAGGTAGAGCAGCGATCTTGGGGAGAGTTTGGAAGAGGATCCAGGCACTGTGTGTCAGTAAGATCCATCGACATCCAGGTGTGGGAGCAACCTTCGGTGACCAGAGCTGCAGCCCAGTGAAGCTGAGTGTCTCTAAGGCCCTGATACTGTCTATAGGAATGAGGATTGCTTCCAGGAACGCTGAAGAGAGCTGATGAGCTAAGCAACATACACTGTGGTACTGAATGCTTGTTGTAGAAGCATTTGTTTTGTTCACAGCCACCAGTATAGGCAGAGCAGACCCAGGTCGGTAAGACAGATAGCGCACACACCTCATCACAATGTTGGCGCCTAGAATCCTAGAAACTGAGACCAGGCCTGTAGTTAGTTAGATAGGATTTCTGTTGTGTCAGGCCACAAGTGTTGGTGCTGTTCATTGCAAGGACTCCACAATTTAAAGTGACATTTCACACTGGAGAGCTAATAAACTACCCCACAAACTCAAGCCAGGTTGGCGTTTTGCTCAGAAGGAATACTCTGGCACGTGCTACAAGACCAGTTATGGGAGGGGGGATACTGTAGAGAATTGTAAGCTGTTGTGCTGCACCGCAAGCTAGCCAGTACCACACTCTCAAACAGTAAAGAGTAGTGGATGCATGGAATAGCCTTCCTGTAGAAGTGGTAGCTGCAAATACATTGAAGGAGTTTAAGCATGCATGGGATAGGCATAAGGCCATCCTTCATATAAGATATGGCCAAAGGGCTATTCATAGTATTCAGTATATTGGGCACACTAGATGGGCCAAATGGTTCTTATCTGCCGACACATTCTATGTTTCTATGTTCTTGATTTTTAGGGTAATAACAGGTAAGACGGGGCTGTTTAGCTGTGCCTGCCAGTAGGTAAATTACTGGACTACACTATTACATCTGTAATCCCCCAGTAGTAATAAATCTCACCATAATTCCGCTCAATAGTAATAATTCTCCTTATAATGTGTGATAGCAGAAAAATGGCACCTAATGTGAGCCAGTAAAAAAATTATACTCTAGTAAATTGTGCGCTAGTTCAAAAAATGCTCGTTTATAATGTGCGCTAGTAGAAAAAATACCCCTCAGACCTCTTTCACATGGGCGTGTGTGCCCCGTGGTCAGGCCGCAATGCATGAGCACAGTGAATGGGTCCGCTATCCGGCCATTCCGCAAAAAGATAGGACATTGAAGTGAATGGGTCCACATCCGTGATGCGAAATGCCCACGGAACGGCAACCGTGTATTGCGGATACGCAAATGCGGTCCGCAATACGGCAACGGTCCGCACATGCCCGTGTGAAAGAGGTCTTATAATGTGTGCTAATACAAGAAATGTCCCCTTATAATGTGCTCCAGTACAAAAATATGTGTGCCAGTGCAAAGCATGCCCCCTTATTATGTGTGTCAGTACAAAAAATGCCCCATAATGTGTGCCAATACAAAAATTGCCCCCGTTGTGTGCCAGAACAAAAAATGCCCCCATTGAGTGCCAGTACAAAAAATACCTCCTCTTAGTGCCCTCAGTAGAACCAATGTCCCCATAGTGCCTCATAATGTGTGCCAATGCTCCATTCTGTGTGTCCCAGTACACAAAATACTCTCCTAGTGTCCCCAGTAGAGTTAATGTCCCCATAGTGTCCCTACAATGTGTGCCAGTATAAAATACGCCTATATAGTGCCACCAGTAGATGCCCCATAATGCTTCTCTTCCCCTTCATCATAGTGCTTACATAATCTGTGCCAGAATAAAATTCCTCTATTTTGCGCCCCAAGTAGACGCCCCCATAGTGTTCCTTTCCCCCTTCCTCGTAGTGCTTCTCCATAATCTGTGCTAGAACAAAACTCCCCTATAAAGTGCCCCCATTAGATGCCCCCATAATGCTCGTCTGCCCCCTTCCCCACATTGACCAAACAGCATAGTGTCAAATAAAAAAATAAACACATATACTGACCCCATTAGGCTGTCAGCGATGCGGTGCAGGTCTATTCTGGCCTGTGTCCCGTGCTCTAGGCTGCCCAGCTTAGGCAATGCGATAAGGATGACGTCAGTGCGCCGCCTGCTCTGGCCTATGATAGACTTCAGGCCTAATGCTTGTAGCCTATCAGAGGGAATGCAGCAGGGAGACGTTGCTCCCATGTCCCGCTGCATCATTCTGCTGTTACGCTGTACTGAGAATAGCGATACAGCTTAATATAGAGGGCTTCCATTTCCCATGGCCCTGCTGCCACCACATACCACCCCCCCCCCCCCCCACACACACACACACACTTCTCTCCAGGTCCTGTCCTGTGCTATCCACATCCATACTTCAGTTCTGCAGCACCGCAAAAAAGATGTCCATAATTGCGAACAAGAATAGGCATTTCTATCATAGGGCTGAGTGTGTGCATTTTGCAAAATGCTTAACGAACACAGCCGGTCCGTGGACCGCAAAACACATTTGGTCTGCTAAATGAGCACTTAGGCCCCATTCACACAGCTGTATTTTTGGTCAACATCCGATCTGTATTTTTTGCGGATAGGATGTGGACCCATTCATTTCAACGGATCCACAAAAATTCTGTATGTCTGTTCCATAGCTCTGCAAGAAAGATATGTTTTGCAGACAAGGATAGACATTGTTACAATGGATCCGCAAAACGAAAAATGGATGCAACACGGATGTCCTATTTCAGGAAAAATAAATTCGTTACCACAAAGAACGAGGAAATTCGACTTTACGACAAATTGAATTTTTTTCTGAAATTCGGATCGAACTCCCGATACTTTGATTCGCTTAACACTACTTAGAATGTTTATCATTCCCTGTCATTGTGCCCTCTACATACAAGGGAATGTGCTTTATGACTAAATAATCACAAATTGCATTTATTTATCAAAACTTCCTTCACCTCTAATTATAAGTAACACAAGTCTATAGCACAATATACTGATAAGAACTTATTACCAGCATTTAATCCTCATGCAGACTTCCGTGGAACACGGTCCGTGAGATACCGGGCTGGCATTGCAGGAGCTTGCCAATTTTTTCTATGTAATTACTGTATACTGGACATGCCATATGGAAAAACGGAATGGAAAAACGGAACGGAAACACAACAGAAACTAACGGACCGCAAAACACTAAAAAAGCCATACGGTTGTGTGAATTTATTTTTCCTTTCTTCTGATTTTAGAAGGAAAAAAAAGCTCTGCATTTTTTTTAGGTAAAAAAAATAATCTCAGATGGAAATGGCTAAAACGGATGCAAAATGTAGAATGGATGCTTAAAATACAGGCTCTCATTTTTTTTCTGTTCTGATGGATCACAAGAATGGAAAAATAAACGGTGATGTGAACCCGGCCTAATATGGAACTTTTTCGCTGCACTTTTACACCTTTGTGAACCGAGTTGTCTAATTGCAAACAATGGGGCATATTGGGGCACATCTACTATAGTGTCTGCGCCTGGTTTTAGTCTGAAAAATGCTGTGGACAGTCTTATATTTTAGTCGCATTTAGTATTGAAATTGTGCCTGTTTCGGAGGCTTTTCTGTCTCGTTCTCCTACTTAGATTTTTTTTAGACTGATTCGGAATTTTTATACTTTTTGTGACTTTTTCTGATCAATTTATGTGTATGTAGGTGAATATTTTCATATGCATGGATTTTTCCACGCTCATACTAATTAGACCAGTCTAAGTGAACATGAACCTGTTGAACTGATAAAGAACCACTAGAGGTCAGACTAATAAAAATACAGTCTAATTCATCAACTGCTGTGCGATTGTTAATAAATACGCAGCAAAAGAAAGACAAATGAAATACACCAGTCAAATTTTTTGGGCTAAAAAAAGGCAGGCTTGATAAATGTGCCCTAATCCACCTTCACCCTGATGAATACAAAGACGCAACTCCTAATTCATCACCTGCTGTGATACTCTTTATAAATACTATGCAAAATAGCGACAGACTAGTCCACTATGCCTGTCTAATCGCACTCTAAAAAAAAAACAGACAAGCATGATGAATGACCCCCAATGAGTTATAAAACCCTACACACATCCTTGTCCCCAGGTGAGGGTGATGGGAGATAACTCCAGGCTTTATTTTAACTTGCTGATTGGTTACACGAGTTCTCTGCTCCACCCATATCCACCTCCTATATCAGCAGCTGAGCTCCTCCACAGACACATCCAGACATGGAGATGAGAAGAAGACTTCTGCTGGGGCTGCTCTCTGTACTGGGGATTGCAGTGCAAGCGTCTGATGTCTCCATTCAGAACCAGTTGCCTCCATTTTGTCACAATTATGACTGTCCAACGTACCAGATGGTGAGACAATATGATGTAAATATGGGGAAGGGGTGTTCTGGTGCAGACTTCATAAAAAGGGTACTTTTACACTAGTGTTGTTCTCTTCCAGTATAGAAATCTGTGGAAGGGTCTCAATACTGGGGAAAAAAACATCAGTTTTTGTTCTAATGTGTTATGAATAGAAAGCAATCCATTCAGTATACCTCAGGATGTTTTCTGTTCTGTCCCTTGTAAGGTATTTGACCTGACAAAATACTGCAGCATGCTGTGTTATTTTATTTATTTTTTCTGGCTGAAACACTACCACACTTGCTGGCTCTGGCATTAATTTCCATTAAAGTGTATTAATGCAGGATCTGATACCAAGTGTTCTGGAAATTGCTGGATCTGGTTTTCTGGTCTGTGCATACAGTTCTTTCTAGCTCCTGAAAAAAAAATGAAATACTGGATCTGTTATTCTGGAAAGACAGATCTGGTATTTCAATGCAAAAGTCTAATGGATCAGGAAAACCAATATCTATTTGCATAATGATCCAGCAGGCAGTTCCGGCAATGGAACTTTCTGCTAGATTCTTCTAATGCTAGTGTGACAGTAGCCTTACTATTTGTTCAGCACTGCAGCCATCATGTTTTATGACTTCCAGTTTTTGATTCACTTTTTAGTTCCTATTTCCACCTAATGTTATAAAGTGACCAGTTCTCTTCTGTCAATTGGTAAAAATAAATCCTGTTATCCTAGTCTATGTATCTGTGGGAAAGCATGGTGGTCACTACTGCATGACTGGGATGGGAAAATGTACTTGTTAATACAGTGGAGCTTCACCTACTCCAGTATGGTTATGTATTAGGGATGAGAACTTGTGTTTCAAGTTTGGCGTAGAAGGTTTGGGTTATCTAAGAATATCATTATGGATTCCACTACCACTGACCATAACTTATGGTCCATGGTAGCGGTCCGCTACTAGCAGAATCCATAATGGTATTTAGATAACGTGAAACACAGCAGGTATGCAATCCAGGCGTTAGAGTAAGCTGACTGACGCCCTCTGTTAGGTCTATGGTAGTAATGTTGATGTGTTCAATTTGTTGACACTTATTGCTCCTGCCTCAAATGTTTCTTTTTCTATATGAGAACTTGGACATGTTGCAAATTACACTTGTTTTTCTGTACTGAATTTTGTGTCGGAAATCTTCTATTTCATGCAGCACCAGCAAGGTTAAAGGGAACCTGTCACCAGGATTTTGTGCATAGAGCTGGGGACATGGGCTGCTAGATGGCCACTAGCACATCCGCAATACCCAGTCCCCAGAGCTCTCTGCGCTTTTATTGTGTTCAAAAAACGTTTTGATTGATCTGCAAATGACCGGATATGAGTCCTGTATCCGGAGATGAGTCAAGCGGAAAGGAGCCCAGCACCGCCTCACGTCCTCCAAATCTCCTCCTTGCTGGCTGATGTCACAGAGCTGGAGCGCCGAAATCTCGCGATGCGCGAGCTAGCGCATGCGTAGTTCGTTCCCTGTGCTGATGCCAGTACAGGGAATGAACATGATGCTGACACTGCGCATGCACTAGCTCGCGCATCGCGAGATCTCGGCGCTCCAGCTCTGTGACGTCAGCCAGCAAGGAGGAGATTCGGAGGACGCGGGGCGGTGCTGGGCTCCTTTCCGCTTGACTCGTCTCCGGCTACAGGACTCATATCCGGTCATTTGCAGATCAATCAAAACGTTTTTTGAACACAATAAAAGCGCAGAGAGCTATGGGGACTGGGTATTGCAGATGTGCTAGTGGCCATCTAGCAGCCCATGTCCCCAGCTCTAAAGGGAACCTGTCACCAGGATTTTGCGCATAAAGGGGTTGTCTAGGTTCAGGGCTGAACCCAGATACCAGCTGTTCTTGCTATATATGGGTATTGGAGCATTTCCTCCGATGCTATGCCTTACAGCGCAAGGTCTGTTTACTGTTATGACCTAGCGGGCTTCTCCTCACTATGCAAAGTAGCATAGTGCCTGCCTATTAAAAGGCCTAGGGCATCTAGCCCAGAGAATTTCCGAACAGTGCATATTTGTTTTGTTGTGTGGTTCTTTAAATCTGCAGCATGTGAACTGTCTGCATGGATTTGCAATGCGAAGGGTGATTCTGCAAAAATAAAACAGTGACACATGCAGAGGGTGGTGTTGTGGTGCAGAAACGCAAAAAAATCAGAAACTCCACATAAAATACGCTGCCCAAAACTCCAACTACCTGTTTCTTATAGTATAAGGAATGTTGCATATGGGACAATGCAATTGCACATTACTTCACATAGGGAATTTTTTAGTAAATTTGGTGTGTGATATATATTTTTTTTTCGCATAAAATATTGACTCAAATTTACAATATGTGAAGAGTCTCAGAATGGCTTGGATAAGTGAAAGTGTTTTAAAGTATCACCAAATAGTGACACATGTCAGATTTGCTAAAAATGGCCTGGTCCTTAAGGTGAGAAAAATGGCAGATTCCTTAAGGGGTTAAAACGCATACAGGACATGGATAAACAGGATTCCTAGTCCCTAACTCTCTACCAAACCTCAGAAGCTGCTGCAGTAACTAAGGGCATTACACAGCAGTATTGAGCAGTTTAGAGGTGAATTAAAGGGGTTGTCTGCTCTTTACTATTGATGACCTATCCTAAGGACAGATCATCAATATGCAATTGGTGGGGATCTGACTCCTGGCACCCCCTCCGCTCAGCTGTTTGAAGAGAAAGCAGCCAGTCACTTATATGGGACAGCTCTGTCTGCTCAAGTGACTACTACAGAGCTGTCTCATAGGAGTGAATGGGGACGCCATACTTGTAATTACACCTGCTCACCAGTGCAATTGCTGTGGTGGGCAGAGAAGGCAGCGCTCATACACCTTCTCTTCAAATTCAAACAGCTGATCGGTGGGGTTGCCTGGAGTTGGAACCCCACCAACCAATATAAAAAAAAAAATCATATAACCCCATCTGTCAGCAGATTTGTACCTATGAAACTGGCTGACCCGTTGCATGTGCTCTTGACAGCTGAAGGTATCTTCGTTGGTCCCATGCAGGCATGCAATTCAGCCTCCCATTCTCCAGATCCGGCTATTAAAGGGGTTCTGCACTTTCATTTAACTGATGATCTATCCTCTGGATAGATCATCAGCTTCTGATCGGCGGGGGTCCGACACCCGGGACCCCCGCCGATCAGCTGTTTGAGAAGGCAGCGGCGCTCCAGCAGCGCCGCGGCCTTCTCACTGTTTACCGCCGGGCCGCCCGCCCACTGACGTCACGACTTGTATCAACTAGAGTGGGCGTGGCTAAGCTCCATTCAAGTGAACAGAGCTTAGCCGCGCCCACTCTAGTTGATACAAGTCGTGACGTCAGTGGGCGGGCGGCCCGGCGGTAAACAGTGAGAAGGCCGCGGCGCTGCTGGAACGCCGCTGCCTTCTCAAACAGCTGATCGGCGGGGGTCCCGGGTGTCGGACCCCCGCCGATCAGAAGCTGATGATCTATCCAGAGGATAGATCATCAGTTAAATAAAAGTGAAGAACCCCTTTAAAATTACAACTGGATCGGAGAACTGCATTCTCTGGCGGCAGCTGGAGATGTTTACTTCAATCACTTTGCACACCGTTGATGGTTTAGTATATGTAAACGTGTCGTGACTCCACATGTCCGCCATTAAGTAGGGAACCTGTTTAAGTTTTTAACCCCATCCATGGTCCTATATTTTTTTTTATTTCCAAATGCCCCCACAGTGGCACATAACAGGAGGATACCCCGCCTCCCCAGGGACAGGAAACAACATGCAGATCTTTACATGGTCCCCTCCCCTTACCTGCCCCAGTTGTTTCCTGTCCCTCTGGGAGTACGTGGAGATCCTCCTGTGGGAGAATGCTTGCTTGTTTGGTCTTCAGGAGCAGCGCCCGGTCAGCAAGAAGAACTCCGAGCAGGGCGCAGTATGGCCCTTCCTGATTCCTAGCCGTAAGTCCTCCAGTGGGGGCGGCCCCAGGTGGCGTTTCCGTGCGAAATCTCGCGAGAGGACGCTCAGGTCATGTGAGCTTTGACTCACGAGCAGGCGGAGCTCTGGTGACGCAATTTCCCCTAGACAACGAGTGGGGATTATACTTGGCGTCCTCTGTGCAGCAGCCGATCAAAGTATGTTGGCGCCGGGAGAGGACGTGATTCGCAGGCCTGCAGATCCAGCTAAAACTGGCAGCCTGGTAATACCTCCTCCTTGGGAGGTTAAAGGGATTCTGTCACCAAGTTTTGGGCTATAGAGATGCAGACATGCACGGCTAGATCGCCGCTAGCATGTCAGCAATATACCTGTCCTATAGGGCTGTGTGCTTTAATTTTCTTTAAAAAAAGGATTTTAGAGAAGTAAATTAGTCTTGTAGGTGTCCAAGGGGCTATACAAACCTTCCTGGTGCCCAGCCACGCCCGCCTGTGAAGGAGCCCAGCACCGCCTATGTCCTCTGAATCTCCTCCTTTCATTAACTGATAGATTGCTGTAATCTCGCAATGCATGCGCAGTGCCGGTATAGTGTTCCTTCCCTGTCATGGCATCACCCTCATGGAAAGAACTGTGCATGCGTGAGCTCGCGCATCGCGAGATTACGGCAATTTATCATTGATGAAAGGAGGAGATTTGGAGGACATAGGCGGTGCTGGGCTCCTTCACAGGCGGGCGTGGCTGGGCACCAGGAAGGTTCGTATAGCCCCTTGGACACCTACAAGACTCATTATACATATCTCAAAAATCCTTTTTTAAAGAAAATAAAAGCACACAGCCCTATAGGACAGGTATATTGCGGACATGCTAGCGGTGATCTAGCCGTGCATGTCTGCATCTCTATAGCCCAAAACTTGGTGACAGAATCCCTTTAAAGATGATTGCTCTTTTTTTTCTTATCTGTGCACCCCTTTTGGTCAGAAACCATCTTTTATTGCATCAGGGTGAGGGTCTAACTTATTATATTCTGGGGCGGCCCCTTTTCTGAAAAAGCACTCTTTTATGTATCTCCTAGGTCAGGGAGGCTCAGAAATCAGCGGAATCTTTGCAGCGGGTCAAAAAAAAATTCCATTTGTAAAAAGGGTTTGCCATCTGGATAGTAAAAAAAAAAAATGTTCAAGGTGTTTGGAAAAGATTGTTTCGGAGTCTCCTTCCCTGTTGGATAACATAAGACACATTATAAAGGAGGAAGTAAGCAATGCGGTGGATCAAAAATTAGCTTCCACGTCTCTAAGGCTGGGTTCAGACCTGAGCGTTTTACAGCGCGTTCCTACGCGCTGTAAAACGCACAACAGGCAAGAACCAATGATTCCCTATGGGAATGGTTCTAACCTGGGCGTTTTACAGCGCGTACGATCGCACTGTAAAACGCCCGACGCTCAAACAAGTGCTTGAGCTTTTTTTGGGGCGTTTGTCGCGCGTTCCCGCACATAGAAATTCGGGAACGCGCGACAATGTGTGAACGCCAGTCTCTGTATGCGCGATTGTAAACGCCCGTACAATCGCACATACAGAACGCTCGTTTCAGAACGCTCAGGTCTGAACCCAGCGTAAGACCCTCTACTTCCATGACCGAGATGTCCGCATCCTTAGAGACTGACGGTCAGGAAGATGAATTGGATGAAGGGGAACTTCCCTCTGGGTCTAAGTCGGATTCCTCAGAGGATGAGTCTGGGAGGCCGCTTTGTTCCATAAAGGACACTGACGCATTATTAAAAACTATTAGAGCGACCCTAAACTTAGAAGAATCCAAACAACCCAAGACAGTGCAGGGTCTTATGTTCAAGGGTACAGGAGGAAAAAAAAGGACGAGTTTTCCCCTTCACCCCAATATTACGGGATTAATTAATAAGGAATGGGTCGACCTAGAAAAAAGACCTGGGGTTTCTAGAGTCCTAAAGAAAATACCCTTTTGCAGAGGAAGATACAGCTTTTTGGGATAAGTGTCCAAAAGTAGATGCCCCAGTTGCAAAAAAATTACAAAAGTCAGCGTTATCCTTTGATGATTTAGGTCTGCTGAAAGACCCTATGGACAAAAAGGGTGAGGCGCTACTGAAAAAAACCTGGGAAGCCTCCATGTCCATCCTAAGGCCTAGTGTAGCTTCCACTTATACAGCTAGATCAATGTTAGTTTGGATAAGCTAATTAAAGGAACCCCTAGTGGCAGGGACCCCCAGAAAAGATATTGTGGCCTCCTTATCGATGCTTAAGCAGGCAGAGAAGTTTTTTAGCGGATGCGTTGGTAGACACTGTAAGGGTACTTTCACACTTGCGTTTTTCTTTTCCGGCATAGAGTTCCGTCACAGGGGCTCTATACCGGAAAAGAACTGATCAGTTTTATCCCCATGCATTCTGAATGGAGAGTAATCCGTTCAGTTTGCATCAGGATGTCTTCAGTTCAGTCTTTGACTGATCAGGCAAAAGAGAAAACCGTAGCATGCTACAGTTTTCTCTCCGGCGGAAAAAAAACTGAAGACTTGCCTGAACGCCGGATCCGGCATTTTTTCCCATAGGAATGTATTAGCGCCGGATCCGGCATTCAGAATACCGGAATGCGGGATCTGTCATTCCCGCATGCGCAGATCGGTAAAAATGAGAAATTTACAAGACGGATCCGTCGGTCCGCATGACAAGCGGAGAGACGGATCCGTCCTTGCAATGCATTTGTGAGACGGATCCGCATCAGTCTCACAAATGCTTTCAGTCAGCGGCAAATCGGCGGATCCGGCGGCCAGTTCCGACGACGAAACTGCCCGCCAGATCACACTGCTGCAAGTGTGAAAGTAGCCTTAAACTGGCAGCCAGATCAGCTGCCCTCTCAAATTCCACCAGAAGAGCAGTGTGGCTTAGGTCATGGGCGGGTGACGCTGCATCTAAAAATAAGTTGTGCGGCATCCCCTGTGAAGGAGATGGATTGTTCTGGATGACATCTTAGAAAAGGCCATGGCTAAAAAAAGGGGTTTTCCCTCAGACACGAGACATTTTTGTCAAAGACGAAACTTTCCTTCATCATTAAGAGGCAGGCAGGATCAGAAAAATAGATTTCTCGTCCCAATGGCGTTTGGTAAGAGGAAAGGGTTTTTATTCAACCCCTCAGATTCTTCCCAGAAATCATCAAAACGATGACGCCAGAGGCAGGGTAGGAGGAAGGTTTAAGGATTTCGTGCAGGCCAGGAGAAATATTTCCAGCTCTCCGTGGTTGCTGGACGTAATTTCGTCAGGCCTAAGGCTAGAATGTTCCTCTCTACCCCAGGATGTTTTCAAGATTACTGAAAAAAAACAGATCGGTCCAGTCCTTAATCCTAGACCAGGTGAAGGTCTTATTGCAGAAAAAAGCCATTGTTCCAGTCCCCCGGGGGAAGAAGAAACAGGATATTATTCTCCTATATTCCTCGTAAAAAAGCTGAATGGAGCCATTATAAATCTAAAAAGGGCCATTATAAATCTAAAAAGGCTGAACCATCATCTGCTTTACAAGCGTTTCAAGATGGAGAGTATAAAATCCACGATCAGTCTGTTTAAAAAGAAACCTCTTTATAGCAACTCTAGATCTCACCGATTCATAGTACCACATTTCAATTTGCAGAGATCACCAAAAATACCTTAGATTTGCAGTTCGGTCAGAGACAGTAGTACATCACTTAAAGTTCCAAGTCCTCTCATTTGGCCTTGCGTCAGCACCAAGAGTCTTTTCCAAGGTAATGGCAGATGTGGTAGTGGACCTACATCTGAAGGGAATATTAGTTGTCCCTTTTAGATGACTTTCTTATTGCCGCAGAATCAGAGGATCTACTTCTGGAACACATAGACTCTGCTTTACCAATTCGAACAGATCTAGGATGGTTGATAAATACAGAAAAGTCGCTCTCCATCCAGAAAATAAGTCTTTTTAGGGATGTTGTTGGACTCGGAACTCATGAAGACTTTTCTTCCACAAGAAAAAACCCAGAAGATCAGTCAGGAGTTAACACTGTTCCACAGCAGATACAAGGTAACAATCTGATAATGAAGATCTTGGGTCTGATGTCCTCGACTATCCCAGCAGTAAAGTGGGCCCAAGCTCACTCTCTGACCCTCCAGTCATTCATGCTCAGAACATGGAACAAGAGTGTAGACTCGATGGAGATGAAAGTGAGTTCCTCAATACGTAAAAGACTCCTTAAGCTGGTGGCTGATCAGGAAAAATTTACGCTGGGGCATTCCTTGGCAGCAAACAGATGTTGTTGCAATAACTGCAGAAGCAGCTGGGGAGCCTTTTTAGATCAGTTCATAGTACAAGGTACCTGGCAGAAACATCTAAGCTTAGCTTCTTCCAACCTAAGGGAGTTAACCGCAGTTTTGGAAGCATTAAAAGCCCTTCACTCAGGGGAAAGGAGATAATATTTTTATCGGACAATACCACAACCGTAGCTTACTTGAACAAACAAGGGAGCACAAAGTTCAGCCCTAGCAAAAGTCTCAAAATAAATATTCCAGTGGGCTGAATGAAATGTACTGTCGGTCTCAACAGTTCACATAAGGGGAAAGAACGAGGTCGCAGATTTTCTCAGCAGAGATGTCTTGAAAGAGGGCGAGTGTAGTGTCCCACTAGGTAGGAGTGGGCACTACATAAGGGTCAATTGGGTCACGTGTTACTCCTGCTCACAAGGGACAGTGATGTTATATTTATATATGCATTTAATGTGTTTTTTACATGTGGTGGTGCCCCTGTTATATGCTCAGCAGGCCTATTTGGGTGTAGTTAGGCATCCCAGACACTAGAGGGAGATGGGGAGCCCCTAGTATAAATGTTCAGGCCCAGACAGGGAGGGGTTGGTCTGTAGTCAGGAGTCTGAGGAGACAGAAATGAGAAGGCACCAGCCAGAGACAAGCTGAGGGCCTCCTCCTGACATGCAGCTAGACAGCCCAGGCTTCTAGTTGCCACGAGGAGGCTAGTGAAGGAGTACAGCCTACCTGGAGACCATTCATCCAGCAACCCCAGTGGTAGGGATGGTCCTCCTGGGAGAAACCTGCAGTTACCCACACAGCAGAGCCAGTGCAACCAGCTCAGATAAGTAAGCTGATGGGCAGAGGTACTATAAGATAGAAGCAAGGGTCAATACGGGAGGGAGATTGATTACAAAGGATTAAATCCAGCATTTAGGCATCCGGGCCTTGGGATGCAGCCAGCCAGAATGGCTGTGGACATAATGCTTCACAGACTAGGTTGCACTAACTGTTTACCCTCCCAGTATCTTGCAAGATTAATACTTGCCATCTTACTGCAATAAGCCTGCTTGTGAATTATATGATTTAAGGGACTGCATAATCAACTGTCTGTACAAAGTTGGACTGTTTTCCAAGTAAAAGCAACATTTGGTTCACCATACCATCTGTGTACCTCAATTACTACTGCTATAAATCGGTGTGCCACCGTTACAGGCACTGGCGTCACTATTCTTAAAGGGACCTTGCCCCAGGCACTCAAAATACCTGCAACATCCAGGGCACCTCATCCACCATCAGGCCTGGTCCCTACATACAGTGTGCCCCAGAGGAACTTGTGTCAACCTCTTCTCCTTCACTGCCGCATGCCTGCCCAGGGTTCCCCTCCAAAAAGTGAGTAACCGTGACCTCACTATCGCAATACCCTGCAGGTCTGGCGTGCTGCAAGTAGTGCCTGAACCAGAAAATATTTCTTCAGATGTGTGTGTGTGTGTGTGTGTGTGTGTGTCGAAAAATTTGGTTCTCTATCCTACACGGATCACCCATTCATAATCTACGCTCTCTCCCAGCCATGGCTGGATGAGAACTTGTATGCCTTTCCTCCATTTGCGTTAATCCCCAAGGTTCTACAAAGAGTGTTACTGGGAAGCCACAGGTTGCTTCTGATTGCACCTAATTGGTCCAGGAGATCATGGTTCCCATTACTACTGAAGATGTCAGCAGGAGACTTTTCTACTACCGGATGTTCCTGATCTCCTTCACCAGGATCCAGTTTGGCATTCCAGGGCAACTGTACTTCAGCTAGCAACGTGGAACCTGAACGGTAATTAAGAGAAAAAGGCCTCTCCAATGCGGTAACTTCCACAATTCTCTATAGCCACAAGTGTAACATCAAAAATCTATAACAGAATCTGGCTTTTTTTTTTTTTTTTTTTTTTAAATGTACAGATGGTGATATCAGGGGCCCCTTTATGATCGCTAAGGTTCTGGAGTTTCTCCAGTTGGGTCTTAGACTTAGAGCAGATATCTGGACTTTAATTGTGCTAAGTGCCTTTCTGGACATTAAACTGGCAGAAGCGGACCTCATCAAAAAATTTGTGAAAGGGGCCCAGAGAAAACAACCCATGGTAAGGCCCACTGTTCCACCTTGGGACTTAAACCTGGTACTATCTGCCTTAACAGACAGTCCCTTTGAGCCCTTAACGGAGATATCTTTAAAATTGCTTACTTTCAAAACCGTTTTTCTGATAGCTATTACCACGGCTAGAAGGGTGGGGGAAATACAAGCCTTTTCATGCAGACCTCCTTATCTAACCATCAGAGATGGAATAGTATTAAAACTTTTTTTTTTTTTTTTTTTTTTGCCCAAGGTGGTCTCTAAGTTCCACTGTCTACAGGAAGTGTCTCTTCCATCCTTTAGGTCTCCATCTAACAGACGTTTTCATAACCTAGATGTGAGAAGAGCAGTGCTAACCTACCTTTAAAGCCACGGAGGACTTCAGAAAGACTGACAGACTGTTCAATTTTCAGGCCCGAACAGGGGGAACGCGTCAAGCAAAACATCTATTTGCCGATGGATCAGATCTGCAAATCTGAAATCTTGTGGTGTTATGACTCAAAGAAAGCCTCCCTCCTCCTGCAACAGGAGGCAAACTGAAGCGCCCTGCAATCCTCAGTGGTGGAAGGACATGCGCCAAACTGCTATCCGCCTCAGGCCCAGCCACCAGAGCATTTACCCAGTGTGCAGTTATGGAGATAACGTCCCTGACCTTGCTTACTGGTCCACGTATCTGTAGTGAGGTGCACCTTGCCACAGATGGTGTTGCGCAGTGCACACCTGATTTTGTCCCCTACTTAGTTGTGCTGGGAAGGGATAGCTCTCCTAGAAAAGTAGTGGCAGCTGGGCACTATTTACTGTGGTACAGCCACCACCATAAGGCCTTTAAAACTATACGTCTCCACCAGACGGAGTGACAGACTTTCAAAGGCCAACAATTTAGAAATGCTGGCTTCAGGGCTAGGGATTGCGGGTGGTTAGGGGGGTGCTTCCTCTTCCCCCTCCAGCGTTTGGGAGATGGAGAGCTGAACGCTTCCGTGGGACATTGTGGAGATGCTTGGTTACCCAGGTGTTGGTGTTGCTGGCAGATCCTGTTTGCGGGGTGGCAGGTGGCACCGTCATTCCAGAGGTGGATGAAGAGGCCACGACTGCAGCAGAAGAGGAAGCAGGAGGAGCCAGAGACCTTTTCTTGTTTTTTGAGGTGTCTACTCCACTGCAGCTCATGCTTGGCACTTAAATGCCTGGTCATGCAGGTTGTGCTCAGGTTGAGAACATTTATGCCTCGCTTCAGGCTCTGATTGCACAGCGTGCAAACCACTCGTGTCTTGTCGTCAACACATTGTCTGAAGAACTGCCATGCCAGGGAACTCCTTGGAGCTGGCTTTGGTGTTCTCGGTCCCTTGCTGCGGTGGGCAGTAGCAGGCGTACTGTCTAGAGGACAGCCGCTCTGCTTTTGCACCCTGCTCCCTCTTCTGCTGTGCTGGTGGCTTAGTGCAACTACCGCCTCTTCCTCCAAACTACATAGGTCACTTGCATAACCTTGATTCCATGTGGGGTCGAGGACCTCATCCTCCACATCTTCACCCCTGCCTTCCTTGTCGGTCTGCACACTTTCGAAAGCCCTAGCAGTTGGCACCTGTGTTTTGTCATCATCCGAGACATGCTGCGATGGTCCTCCCATGTACTTAAGTGGTTGGGCATCGGTGCGCTCAATCTCTTCCACTTCTGGGGCAGGGCTAGGTGGATGGCCCTGGGAAACCCTGCTAATTCATCAAAAAGCAGAAGACTGTTGCATGACTTGGGGCTCAGACTGCTTGGCTGATTTGCAAGGGGGTGAGGTGAAAGACTGATGGACATTGGCTGCAGGTGCCAACTGTGGGCTGCAGGAGACTGGGTGGGAGACGATGTGAAGGAACTGGAGGCACTGTCAGCAACCCAATCTTCGATCGCCTGTACTTGTTCAGGCCTCACCATTCGTAGAGCCACATTAGGCCCGACCAAATACTGCTGCAGGTTCTGTCACCTACTTGCACCTGAGGAAGGATTTTTCACTTGTGCATGTAGCTGGCACGATCGACCACGTCCTCTTCCTGCAACAGGAGCGCCACCAGCAGCACCACTACCTCTGGCCACATCCCTTATTTGACACTCTCCTAATTTCTCGAATTTAGGATCTTGCCCTAAATGGGTGTTTGATAATAGAATGACAGTATGTACAGGGTTTCCCTCACACACTGAACCAGACTAGGCCTCAATTAAATATTTGTGCACTAAAAGGCGGTATTTCAAATATCTGAATATAACCCAAATATATAAAGGGTGTATCTCACAATGACCTCTGCAGCAAAGGCTGCCAACAAAATTTTTTATTTTTTTTTGCCCAAACTGGTGTATGTTTAATAACTGAATTTGACAGCAGTATATAACCCTGGAATTTCACACGTGCTGATGCTGAAAGGCCAGAAAATAGTGGATCCTGGCAAAAAAGTGTAAACCCAGAAAATTAAGGCTGTATTTCTAGCTTAAATTGCGCACTGACTAAGTCTGCAAATGCACCAATGCATACATTTTATTGCATTGTTCACACCTGATAGCATAAACTACTGCTCTCGTATTGCAATTACTGTAGGACTTGATGTTATAAGTCTGTGTGTGATCTGTGTTGGAAAACGTCTTTGTATTTTGCACATAATTACATGTGCGGCATCGCTGACTACCGCAGCGTGTGAACCCTTTGTATGTCAACCATGTGTCAGTTTGCTGATTGGTTTCTTATATAAACATGGAAGGGGACAGGGAATTGCCTATTGTTGGGGGTCTCTTTGATACTATCCTGCAGCCTTCTTTCAGTACTATATTCAATATATTATCATATAACACCAGAAGGTATTTTGATTATATCTTGGATTATATTATATTGTCGGCTGTAGGTTAGTACCAAAGTTGGTTGTATTGTCTTATTCTTGTCCTTCATTATGTCCTCCTTTATACTTTTTGTATCTTTTTGTTATTATTGAACAAAAGGGATTCTCTATTTTTATTTTTTGTTCAAGGAGGACATAATGAAGGACAAGAATAAGACAATACAACCAACTTTGGTACTAACCTACAGCCGATAATATAATCAAAAAATACCTTCCGGTGTTATATGAGGATAATATAGTACTGAAAGAAGGCTGCAGGATAGTATCAGAGACCCCCAACAATAGGCAATTCCCTGTCCCCTTCCATGTTTATACAAGAAACCAATCAGCAAACTGACACATGGTTGACATACAAAGGGTTCACACGCTGCGGTAGTCAGCGATGCCGCACATGTAATTATGTGCAAAATACAAAGACGTTTTCCAACACAGATCACACACAGACTTATAACATCAAGTCCTACATCAATTGTAATACGAGAGCAGTAGTTTATGCTATCAGGTGTGAACAATGCAATAAAATGTATATAGGGTGTACTATAAGAAAATTCAAAACAGAATTCTGGAACATTTAAACTATATAGATAATCCCTCCTACACCAATATATCAAATGTGGCAAGACACTTTATTGAAAAACATAACCGCAGCCCTAAGTATTAAAACATATGCCATTGAACATGTAAAAACCTCTACTAGAGGTGGGGACATAAAACATCAGGTAAATTTAAGAGAGGCCTTTTGGATATTTAAACTAGAAACTAGATACCCAAAGGGTCTAAATATGAGAATGGAAATTATGCACTTTTATTAGGGGTATTTTTCCTATTGTTGGTATATACATACAGATGCCTGCAAATAAGAGCCTTAGTATGTATGGCCTATTACCAAGTCTATTACAATATCGAGCAGCTATATGCATAAAGCCAAATTTCCATGTGAATAAGTACTTATTATATGCAGTGAATTTGAAAGCAGAGCTTTTTTTTTTTTTTTTTGTCCTTATTGTTTAAGGCTACTTTCACACTAGCGTTCAGAGCGGATCCGTCTGCATTATATTGTATAAAAATTTCTAAGTGTGAAAGTAGCCTGAGCGGATCTGTCCAGACTTTTACATTGAAAGTCAATGGTGGACGGATCCGTTTGAAGATTGAGCCATAGTGTGTCATCTTCAAACGGATCCGTCCCCATTGACTTACATTGTAAGTCTGGACAGATCCGCACGGCCAGGCGGACACCCGAATGCTGCAAGCAGCGTTCAGGTGTCCGCCTGCTGAGCGGAGCGGAGGCTGAACGCCGCCAGACTGATGCATTCTGAGCGGATCCGCGTCCACTCAGAATGCATTACGGCTGGATGGAAGCGTTCGGGTCCGCTTGTGAGCCCCTTCAAACGGAGCTCGCAAGCGGACAGCCGAACGCTAGTGTGAAAGTAGCCTTATCTGCCTGTTATGTAACTTTTAATGCTAGAAAAACATTTTGGATGTATAGAATTATGTTTTTAAAGCAACATTAATTAAATCTCTGGAAGCCAGATATTCGATTGGAAAGAATCTGATGTCTCAGGTGATGGGTATTAGAGATAAATGTTGCGCAAAGGGGGAAGATTCACATCCACATTTCTTACTCCCCTCCCCCACGCCTCACATGGTGAGAAGTGGGAGTGATCTTAGCGCTGATTACATACACCTCTGCCCTTACTTATACCTGAAGACATCAGACGCACACTACTGTTACGAATAAGAATCTTTCGAAACGCATCAACAGCCTACACCAGAGAGAATGTGAGTCCTGTATTGTCTACGCACTATTGCTCAATAAAGATGGGGAAATTGACACTTCAAAAAGTGAGTGCTGGAGCCTGAAATTTCTAATTTTGTCGCTATACCTGAACAAGGAGGTTGAAAAAACCAAGGCACCGAGCACGCGGATACATCTCACCGCAGAAATAGTGAGCCGGTATCCCCACTTTACACGTCTGCTTAGTAGCTCTGTAATTGTGGCAGGAACTAATCTTCTGCACTTTTCTAGAACTACTGCTGTATGGGGACAAACTAGCTGAGGAGGAATGGCTTCTCCTAGGTCTCTGGCCTTAACTCACAGATGGTTTCTCAGGGGATGCTTGCTTCCTGGAACTCTGGAGACTGTCTGGCTTTCTGCTTCTTCATCCAGCTGAGGCTGCAGCTCAGCCTGGGTATATGATCAGGTCTCAGCAAAGACAAGATCCTTGCTGTCTTCCCTATACAGGGGATCTCCTACACACTCTACCCCCTAGCAGGGGGTGGGCTACACTCAATCTAACTTCCTTATTCACCAATGCTGCAGGATGTGGGAACACTGCTCACCTCCACAGAGGGGGAGCTAAGCTGGAATAATCCATTCCAGCCTAGATGTACTAAACTGAGACTAGTACCTGGCCAATGCATTGCTACCACCTGCTGGTGACCAGGTAAATTACAAGGAACAATTGTATTTAACGTGGTTTTACATGCACATTTGTGAACACATAATATAAACTACATCAGATGACAATATACAGGCTCTTAGATAGTAGAGGTGTGTAGTAACACAACTCTGGGGTGTTACATTTACACTGCCTGGCCCTGTCAAATGGGTGCAAATCTGCTGACAGATGCCCTTTAAAGGGATTCTGTCACCTCCCCTAACCCAAAAAACGATTTTAAAGCAGCCATGAAGCACAGCTTACCTTGATTAGGCTGTGCTCTTTGATCTTGTAATCCGTCCAGCAGTTTCCTCAAAAAACGACTTTTATTGATATGTAAATGAGTCCTGAAGGTGCCCAGAGGGGCGTTTTGTTCTTCTTAGAGAGCCCAGTACCGCCCCTCTTACAGTGCCCAGCCCGCCTTCCTTGCACTGTCTAACCGCCCCCAGCCTGCCACAGCCTCTCCTCCCTCTCCTCCCCCTCCCTCACGCCGAACGAAGTTTCGCACAGGCGCAGTACCCACTGAGGGCTGCGCCTGTGCGATCAGCAGGAGACTGAGGGCAGGAGCTTCATCCTCGTCACTGGGCATGCGCCGAGCCCAGTGACGTCCGATGCTCGGTCTTCCCTGCTGACTGAGGGAAGAGCGAGCATCGGACGTCACTGGGCTCGGCGCATGCCCAGTGACGAGGATGAAGCTCCTGCCCTCAGTCTCCTGCTGATCGCACAGGCGCAGCCCTCAGTGGGTACTGCGCCTGTGCGAAACTTCGTTCGGCGTGAGGGAGGGGGAGGAGAGGCTGTGGCAGGCTGGGGGCGGTTAGACAGTGCAAGGAAGGCGGGCTGGGCACTAAGAGGGGCGGTACTGGGCTCTCTAAGAAGAACAAAACGCCCCTCTGGGCACCTTCAGGACTCATTTACATATCAATAAAAGTCGTTTTTTTTTTTTGAAGAAACTGCTGGACGGATTACAAGATCATAGAGCACAGCCTAATCAAGGTAAGCTGTGCTTCATGGCTGCTTTAAAATCGTTTTTTGGGTTAGGGGAGGTGACAGAATCCCTTTAAGACAGAATATCCCTTACACACCAGCAGTAGTCTCTAAGTCCCTCTGTCTCCAGCAGTCCCTTTTCCATTCTCCTCCTTCCCCATCCCCTCTCCATAGACGGCTGTTATCTCATACTTCGGTGAACAAAGTCTGTGTTCACTGCTCGGATCTATATTCAGTGAATAGGAGGGGGAGCAGGCGAGGAGCTCAATAGGAAACTTCTCCCCCCCCCCCACATCAAAGTTGATAACGCAAATTTAACTGGTCAGCCTAGTTGCTGACAGCTGATTCATTATTGTCTTCTAACTGAGCTCCTACATTTTCAGGACTTTGAACTTCGTCAGTATGAAGAAACTCGTTGGGTAACAACTTCACTAAAACAGGACATTTTTGGCATAGGGATGGTGACTAGTTTCAACCGTCTGTTTGGGTATATCAATGGGAACAATGCTGAAGGTAGGTTGTCCTCTTTTATATAAGGCTCTGCTCACATCCATATTGTAAGGCTTTGTGTTCTGCAGTGCTATGCTTGCCATTAAAATGACTGAAATCCTGCCAGATATAATAAGTAAATGCTAACAATTCTGACTTAACATTGCACCAGAACAATAAGGGTGCCTTCACACGTGCCAGATTTTGTAGCGGAAAATTCTGCGACTTAAAATGGTTTTAATTCATTTGAATGAGTCAACAAGCACATGGGTTTCTGCAAGCTTCACTGAGGTAAATGGAGCTGATTTTCAGTCATGGAATGTTTTGCCATGTCTGAAGGTACCCTAATGGTCAAAAACCATTAAAAGAATGAAGGTAACAATGGAGCGTTCTAGACTTCATAATGTCAAACTGTCATCTAGTACATGCAACGACCGGACACCCTAGGGGTGATGTGCATGAGCGTACTAGTGATAAGGTGCTGAGGATGGTAGTACTCACAGTTGAGATGTCCCTTGGGGACGGCGTGCAGTGGATGGGAAGACGGCACAAATCTTCTGGGGCACTCTCGGTTACAGGAAACTCCAGCCAGATGGAAGTTGAGGTGCTTGTGGCGGCTGTGTCCCTGGTTCGTGACACCAGCACCGTGCAATGAGGAGATGAAGTGGAATGATGAGAGGCAGTAGTTGAACCAAACAAGAACTTTACTTGGCAGTTGTAATCTTGCAGTGAATAGAATTTGGTAGCAGCACTTTGTATTGCATAAAATTGGCAAAGATGATAAAGCTGAAATAGCAGGCTCCATGAAGCACTGTATGTAGGTTCCAGCTCAACTTGCTTATGCAGGAGTGGTGACGATACTCTGCTTTGTTCCTGGTCTTGCTCAGGCTTATTATCCTTGCAACAATATAAATATTAAACATAGCTTTGTACGTGTCAGGTTGTGTCCAGGTGCTGGAAGCTTCTCCTGGTCACTTGGTGCTGTGCAGTCCTTAAGCTGGGAATGCTCTAACCTCCACAAGTTCAAGTAGATTAACTCCTGGGGCAAAGCCCGGGAGGACAGTTGGTCTCCTAACTCCTGTCCTAACTTCTCTCTCCCCACACTCTCTAACTCTAACTTCCTGTTGCTGGCCTATTTTAAATGATGTAATAGAGACCTCTAGTGTTGGCAAAGTGTAATGCGTTTGAGCAGCCTGAAATAAGAATTTAGCAGCATATGATAAAGGCAAATACAGTAGTGAGTGCAAAATGACAAATGGAAATGGTGTTTTGGAGGAGCTCATACACACAAGTGGGACACTACATACATTAGAGAAACTCAGTTGCCAACTGTCCTGAATTTTCAGGGACTCCCTGGTCTTCAGAGACAGTCCTGGCAAATTCAGGTTGTCATGAGCAGAAAATGGGTGGGGGCTAATAGCCCCACCCATAAATGGGCATTTCTGGATGCAGTCGGGCATTCCCAGGTGAGAGATTTCCAGTGTCCCAATTTTTACTAACCTAAATGTTGGTAAGTTTGAATTCTGTATAATGAAGATAAAATATTCTGGTGTAGGAGTCTGCCCATACAAAGCTAGACATCTGGCCTATAATGTTGAAACTTCCAAACCCATGCCAGTGTGTTCTTTTAAGATAAAAAGGAAAGTATGGTACAGTGTTGGCCAATGGAAAACTAGTTTTAGTGCTCTCATTAAGAACAACAACAAAATTGGAGTATTGCAGGTTTAATTCCTTGTAAACAAAAAAATAGAAGTAATGATGCTACCTTTGGAGACATCACCAGTAGAGATTGTTTGCCGGCCGTCATTTCACGGAGAACTTTGTTCATGATTTGCCGAACATATGGCGATATTCACACGTGCCATATTTTTTTGCATAGCGCCGAACTTTAACCCATGACATCAGGTGGGACAGGACAGCCAATTGAAGAGTTTCAGCAAATGGACATACCCCCCACCCCCACCTGCCCACCATTTTATATTTAGTCTTTTTCCAGTGTAGGAAGAGGTTGCTGTGTGGAGCAGGGACATACTGTTAGGGACACCAAACGCTTGCTAATAGGGCCCAAAAAGTCCTTTATAGGACTGGTATAGGTGTGATACTTAAAATATACTTTTTAACAGTATAAAGTGTGTGTGTGTGTGTGTGGTTCTGTGGCAGGTGCAGCACTATGAAGTGCCTTTTGTGCTGTGGCATTAGAAGAATTTTGATATCTGACTTCTAATCTAACCAGACTGTCTATTAGGCCTTATGCACAAGACCATTGTGGTCCACATCCGAGCCGCATTTGTGGCTCGGGTGTGGACCCGTTCTCCAATAGGACTGCAAAAGATGCAGACAGCACTCCGTGTGCTGTCAGCATCCATTGCTCTGTTTCGTGGCCCCACCCAAAAAACATAGCATGTCCTATTCTTGTCTGTTTTGCGGACAAGAATAGGCATTTCTACAATAGGCCGCCTGTTCCTTTCCGCAAATTGGGGAAGGCACACAGCTGTATGTTTGTTTTTTTTTTGTTTTTTTTTCCTATGGAAACGGTAGGTTTAAAGAGCACACCAAATTCTTGAAACAACTTCTTTATTAACTTCAACTTTTCTTCATATAGCACTGCCGCCTCCGCAGCAGATAGTACATAACACGTGTTAAGAAGATATCACAAAATAGCGGTATGCATAAGATGGTGGTTCAACTTTTCAATCTTGTCATTCAACATAAGATGGTGGATATATTTCTCTTGAGTATCTGTACTCATTTTAAGTTATTTAAGCACTTTATGATCTCTGAGGTATATCTGAGGCCTAACTAATAGTTTACTTGCTGAATGTGGTTGCAACTTGCAGTTAGCAATAACTATTTGCAGATTGAGTATGATCTGATATGGTTGTATGCAATTTGGATTGTGAACTTTGTAGTTTGCAATTGGTGGAACTAGGTAATCACACAACTGGTGCAGTATACAGTTCTAAACACTATTAACAGTAGGGAAATTATATAACTGTTTTAAATACCTATCTTGGCCTATCTGCTTCCATAAAACACAGCTCTTAGTGGAGTGTCTGTTCAGCTCCTCTCGGAATGATCCCAGTAGCTCCTGCTAGTGGAATTTCCCACACAAGCTGTGTGTGAGGCTGGCTGTAATTGGTCTAGACTCCTGCGCAGCACCAACAGACTATACTTTGTTTCTGCTGTGTCATTGAGCTTGCCTCCAATTCATATAATGAATCTTAAAGGCATATTATCGTTTCTGCTTCTGTGAGCAAAATATAGAAGTTATGACATCCAAACATGAAGTTGCTGTAAATAACTCGGCTTTCTTTAACACACAAACATGGGAACTGTATTAAGGTTATTGGCAGGTCTAGCTATACACATATTAGCAATCTAGGTCAGGTCTTAGCTGGCCAGCTACACTCCCACCAAATCGCCTATAATTCTATGTTCTTAGTGATAGGACTTGAACATGAAATTGAGAAATTTTCCATGATTTCAACTTCCAAGTGAATTTTATCACTCAAGTAGAACAACTAATTTCTGTATAGAACATTCCAACTTTAGTGGAATAGTGAAGTTTTCCTTTGTCAAGTTTTGAGTCTCCTATTTGTCACAATACACTTACTAGTTTGTCTTCAGCCTTTTGAACTTCTAGAACTTTGGCTAATTTCCATTGACTTCTAGGTCAATTTTCTTTCACTTAGGCTACTTTCACACTAGCGTTCGATCGGATCCGTTCTGAACGGATACGCTCATATTAATGTAGACGGTGGCTCCGTTCAGAACGGATCTGTCTGCATTATAACTTAGAAAATTGTTCTAAGTGTGAAAGTAGTCTGAGCGGATCCGTTCAGACTTTACATTGAAAGTCAATGGGGGACGGATCCGCTTGAAGATTGAGCCATATGGTGTCATCTTCAAGCGGATCCGTCCCCATTGACTTCCATTATAAGTCGGAACGGATCTGCACGGCCAGGCGGACACCCGAACGCTGCTTGCAGCGTTCAGGTGTCTGCTCACGGAGCGGAGGCTGAGTGCTGGCAGATGGATGCATTCTCAGTGGATCCGCCTCCACTGAGAATGCATTAGGGCCAGACGGCTGCGTTCAGGGCCGCTTGTGAGCCCCTTCAAACGGAGCTCACAAGCGGACACCTGAACGCAGGTGTGAAAGAAGCCTAACACTGTCACCAACTTGGACCTTTCTTCTGGGTGTTTGCCATTTACTACTTGGCATCAGATTGGCTAAGTACTCTTTCCTCCATCTATCTATTCCAAAACTTATCTGATAGATATTGAACTCTTCACCATATCCTTTTTAGCATGTAAATCCTCTTTGGTGAACTTGCCAGGTGGTGGCTGTATGTATTCAGAGTTAAGGTGAAGTAGATGGTTGGGAGTTAAAGGGTCCAAATTTGTAGAATAGCTGTTATCAACTAAGTGGATGACTTAACAGACATTACTTCATAGAATAGGGTCCTAAGTGAAGCATCATCTATTCTTTTTCTACACTGAACATAACACATTCCTTACAGTTCTGATTTGTCTTTCCCGAACTCCTCCTGTATGGCTTGCATGTGGAGCATTCATATGAAAATTTCTCTAACAACAAATACTCCGTTTTCTTTATTGATCTTTTAGAGCTTTCTTCAATTCATCCTTTGCTCTGACAAAATTAAATCCTTCGTCAGATCTAAGCACTGACAGTACCTCTAATGGCTATGAAAACTCTCAAGGCGTTGATGAATGCGTCAGTTGACATATTTTCAAACATTTCCAGGTGAATTGCTCTGGAGCTTAGAAATGTAAATATTCGTTTATCTCTTGTACTCTGGGCCAAAACAATCCATTCCGCTATGGTGATGGGTTTACATGATCTTTGTTCTGTAGGTCTAAGTGCCTTTCTGCAGACTACACATTTACTTATATACTTTGCTTCCTTTCACAACTAGAGATGGCCTTGCAGTTCACCCGGTGGTCGTTTCGCAGCAAACTTTGCTCGTTCGCCTAAAGGATGAACATAAAGTGATGTCAGCCCTCGCCATAATCTTTTACATTGTGAAGAACTTTGACAAATGACACATCCATCAAGTGGTACAGGACAGCTAACTGACGTTTCAGCACATGGACATACCCCTACCTTATAAATAAACCCGATCTGGCTGCAATTTTATATTCCGTGTTTTGCCAGTGTAGGGAGAGGTTGCTGTGTGGACAGGGACAGACTGTTGGGGACACCAAACACTAGCTAATAGGGCCACAAGTCCTTTTTTAAGGACTGGTATAGGTGTGACTTACTAAGGGGTGTAACATACTTTCTAAGATAGTCCGTGTATTACACACTGTCCTTTTGTCTTTTATTCCTGAAAACGAAAATGTTTTTTTTGTTTACCAAAACCTATGTATAATAAGGAAAGCTCTGACCTTATGGGATGAAAGGTCATATCCCACTTAACATATTCCAAATATAAATAAAAATGCTGAAACCAGCCAATTTGATTGGAAAATATTTTTTAATAATTTAACAACTCAATTACAAAATTCTGTTGAACTCAATACACTAGCTCAACCATAAGCTGAAGCTCATTACAAATTAATAATTTAACATTAACAACTCTATTTAAACATTCATTTGAATTCATATACAACAAAACACAAGCTCAGCCATAAGCTCAAACTCAAAAAATTGCAGCTTGTCAAACTCATACCCCACCAAAACTAAGCTCAACAATGGTTCGTAAATCCAAATTAAATATATCCAAGCCAATGTCGGATAAATGTACCCCATCCGAAAAATAAAGGCCGGGCACACCACCTTCTAAATCAATATGGAGAAAAGTAAAACCCCATAATATATGGAGGAATTTTGACATTAATCTGTTAATCCTGCAACGAATTCTGTCCAGGTGCTTAATATCAGGCGATTGTTCCAATCTCAGAAAATACAACTCTGGCATTTGGAAAAACTATGCACTGTCATTAAACTAGACTTCATCTGGAAAACTAGATCCATAGTACCCAGCTTCCCAATATCATTACCCCCCCCCCCCCCCCCCCAAAAAAATGTATAACAATTTAATCTGGGTCCGGATAATCCGCAGCCATGATCAGTATCTGATTCCATAAATCAAGCCACCTCAGACCTCTTACACCATTCCAATAAATCTGTACTGTTTCTGACGGCATAGATAAAGTCCCTATGGTCATACACTGGCTCTCATCTTTGCCCAGTGGATAAAGCAGTGACCAATGAGCCATACAACCTTACCTGAAATAAATTATGCATCAATCAATTTAAATCCTGACTGACATGAGAAGTATAACAGTTAGATGACCAATCCATTGAATTGCGGACTCCTCAAGACCAAGACTAAAAGCCTCAGTCGCAGCCCTGATACAAATGGAATGGGAAGAAAAGTTGCGATCGCTCAAACCCGGAAAACTGAAATTCCATGTGAAAACGCAGAACGAAACTGAGTCAATGGGGAACCCAAAAATTAACTGAACCATGGGGGCATACAGACAAATATTTTAAAGATAGGCGAACGGAGCATACTGGACTGGTAGGGATGCCCTAATACAAATCCAGAAACCTCTACCACCTTGATCTATCTTGGAATGACTAATGAATATCTTAACAGTTCAAAAAACTAAACCGAGGAACTAAGTAAGCCCATCAACTGAAACCTAGATCTTGGAAGGAGCTCACTAATGTGTAATGCCCCGAAGAACATAGGCTGTTGAAAACAAACCTGCTTCATAATCCGAAAAACAAACTGAACTATCAGGGGTAACAGGACAATGCCTGTCAAACACAATTGCCCTTCTTATACCCCTTCAACAGCTGCTTAATAATGAGAATTTCACAAAGACCTATTGCCTAACAACCTCACAAAAAACTAAACCCCCGCAAGAATCCGACATACCGTCGTATAGGCCAAACGCTTACGAAACAAAGATGAGCAAAAGGCAACAGCTAACTGCTTCAACAGTATCAAGGGAGACAATGATAAGTCAGACATAAAAACTAGACCATTTGGACCAAGTGCCTACATAACTTGACCATGTAGATGGGCAAACTATTGCTGCAAAAGTCCCATAATCATAACCATATCACAGTCCACAGGTGAAGTGGGCACCATTCTCTCCCCCGCTCTGCATAAGGAACCAACTGACAAAATCTGCAAAACTGAAAATGGGATGACTCATCAGCAACCTTATTCGGTCTACCAGGAATATGCACTGCCCTAAGTAAGATATTCCAACTCAAGCATAGCAAAACTAAATGCCTTAACAAATTAATCACCATACTACACTTTACCATAAAAATTGTTTATCATCTAAGACAACACCCTTACCCGTGTTCAGAATCTACTTCCTATTCTTGAACTGAGAACCCCATAGTGTAACAGCAACAATAACCGGGAATAGCTCCAACAACACTAATTTCTTCACTAATCCTCTATCAAACCACAACTGGGGCCAACGCTCAGCACACCATTTACCCTGAAAAAAAGCACCAAAACCTACTGAACCTGAAGCATCTGTAAACGGCTGTAGATCAACAGCATAAATTAAAATCAGACAACCATTAAAACCCTGAAAAAATCCCAACCAGACTAATAAATAATCCTGAACCTCCCTTGAGATCCTGACCTGAAGGGCAGGATTCTTCAGCCCAGTAATAAGCAAAGATAAATGACGAGAAATACTTGCTAATGGCATAACCTTGGGAAAAATATACCAATAAATCCAAGAGATTGAAATTCCTTTACCGTGGCCCTCGACCTACAAAATAACACTGAGAACGCAGAACTAGCAATTCCTAAATACTCTAAACATTTACACAGAAAAAACTTTCAACTAAAGCCAAAGGAATCCCAATCAAGGAGCTGTGCACAAGCTGGAGAGGAACCAGGACCAATAAACAAAACCTCATCTAGATAGTGTCAATGAACCCATAGGCATCCAAACAGCCACAACCCATTCCAGAAAACATGAAATCTTCAAAATAAAAGCAAGACCATGAGCAGCCCATAGGTAGACACCGGTCAAAAAAGAAACCAAAAAGACAAAAACCAACCGGATGAACCGGCAACAAACGAAAAGCAGATTTTATGTCTGCCTTAGCCAACAAAGAGCCAGACCCAAAATCCTTAATCAAGCTAATAGCATAATCAAAATAAGCATAAGACATTCAAGGACAAACTAAGGGGAAACAAGTGGTGAATGAGCCTAAAAGAGTTAGACTCCTTAGGAACAACCCCTAAGGTCCCTTTCACACGAGCGTGATTTCCGCACGGGTGCAATGAGTGATGTGAATGCATTGCACCCGCACTGAATCCTGACCCATTCATTTCAATGGGGCTGTGTACATGAGTGTTTTTCACGCATCAGTTCTACGTTGCGTGAAAATCGTAGCATGTTCTATATTCTGCGTTTTTTTTCACGCAGCCCTGGCTCCATAGAAGTGAATGGGGCTGCACGAAAAAACGCATTGGATTCGCAAGCAAGTGCGGGTGCGATGCGTTTTTTTTTTCACTGATGGTTGCTAAGAGATGTTTGTAAACCTTCAGTTTTTTTTTTTTTATCACGCGCGTGAAAAACGCATTGCACCCGCGCGGAAAAAACTGAACTAAACGCAATCGTAGACAAAACTGACTGAATTTGCTTGCAAAATGGTACGAGTTTCACTGAACGCATCCGGACCTAATCAGTCACGCTCGTGTGAACCCAGCCTAAGGCGGATATACAAAATTTCAAACAGGGGAGGGGGGGTAAACAAAAAGGCCAGCTAGTCTACCTAAAGACAACTCATTAACAACTTTATCTACAGCTACATTAGGAAACTGATGAACAGACAAAAGATTACTAACCACCACACAACCTGAAAAACCCGGTATTACAAACCCATCCTGGAAACCCTTAGTTAACAATTCAGCCATCTGATTTGGGTAGTGCCTTAGCTAAGGGGGCATGATCGACAACCTTACTGGACTCCAAGCTTTTTCCCAACAATTCTTTTGGAGACTGGGGGTCAGAGATGCTAGCTTTCTTAAAACATTGGGTGCCCCCCGCCCCCCAAAAAAGAGCATTTGGCCTTGTATTTACACATGGTAGGCCATCGACACTGAGTATCATTAAATGCAAAACAGGTACCCTTTCGCAACAGGCTTACACTTTGATTAGCAATCAGTCTATGCGCTGGGAGAAATGCTGCAGCAACATCAAATTCAACCAAAGGCCCCAGTGACTGCAGGCGCCTAGGAGGGGAGGGAGAAAAAACCTGGCGACTTTTCTTCTGGCACTCAGAGCGCCGCTAACTTAAAGATGCCACAGTCCTCACTTCCACATTATCTGTTTCAGGCAGCGCAGGGCAAGGCGCAGACGGCTCCCTCAGACAAGACTCCAGCAATTCACCCTCCGCAACGCCTGCTCTTTTCTCCTCAGCTCAGCGATCAGCACATCCATCGGACAGGGGGACTGTCTTCAGCAGCAATGATTCTTCTTTCACCGATGAGGTATGGACCCCAGCTTCACCTGCGCCCACATTTATCTGCACTAGCTCAACCCGACTAGCCAATCACAGCCTTGGCAGCATAAACAAAGGTAACCATTGGATAAAAATGGGATTACCTTAATACCATGTGGATCCTTCCCTAATGTCCAGGATCCCACCATTCTGAAGAGCAGGGAACAAATGTCTGCCTTAAAGGAGACGTGTGTTTTCTTGCTGTGATGCTCTGGCTTGGAAAACTTACTGTAGGCTTTGGGCCTAGTGGAGGAAAACTAGCTGGCTGCAGTACATGGCCTCTTCGTGGATAGTGGTGCGGGCACTCTAGTTCTGGACTTTGGCCTCCCACCATGCGTCTTTCTCTCTAGGGATCGCAGGAGGGTTGGCGCTCTGACTATCTTGCTTTTGCCTTCTGCCACTAAGAGTTGGCTGCAGTTTGACTAATGCACATGTTCTATGGTAGCTCTGCTGAGGTGTCTTTGCTTGCTCACTCGGAACAGTTGCTGCGCGGCGGTATATGCTGGTGCTCTTTAATGTGCAAGTTGTGGAGCGCTATCAGTTCGAGCTCTGAGGGTAATAGTTCCACTGTGGCAGGCGCAGCACTATGAAGTGCCTTTTGCGCTGTGGCATTAGAAGAATTTTGATATCTGACTTTTAGTCTAACCAGACTGTCTATTGCTGTGTAATTCCTCTAGCGCTGTTCTATGGAAACAGTAGGTTTTAAAGAGCACGCCCAATGCTTAAAATAACTTTATTAACTTCAACTTTTCTTCATGTATAACTCTGCCGCCTCCGCAGCAGTCCATGTACATAACACGTGTTGAAAAGATATCACAAAATGGTGGTATGCATAAGATGGTGGTTCAACTGTTCAATCTTATCATTTTAACATAAAATGGATATATTTCTCTTGCGTTTCTGTACTCTCTTTAAATTATTTAAGCACTTTATGATCTTTCTGAGGTCTACCTAATTCACTTGCTGAATGTGGTTGCAATATGCAGTTAGCAGTAACTATTTGCAGATTAGTTGAGTATGGATGTATGCAATCTGGATTGAACTTTTTAGTTTGCAATTGGTGGAACTGTAAGTAAAAACACATAACTAGTTCAGTATACAGTTCTAATCACTATTAATAGTAGGGACATTATATAACTGTTTTAAATGCCTATTTTGGCCTCTCTGCTTCCATAAACCACAGCTCTTAGTGGAGTGTGTCTGTTCAGCTCTTCTGGTGAGTAACGATTCCAGCAGCTCCTGCTAGGGGAATTTCCCACACAAGCTGTGTGTGAGGCTGGCTGTAATTGGTCTAGACTCCTGCCCAGCAACAACAGTAACTCTATGCTTTTGTTTATGCTGTGTTATTGAGTTTACCTCACATTCATTTAATGAATCTTAAAGGCAATTAAGGGGTTTGATATACTGGCTTCCCGCAAATACTCATTAAAGGTTTCTAGATAAATGTTTCCACAAAATACTGATCGACATACCAGCTTCCAACAAATATTGATTGAGGCCTGCAATATACCTGCTTTCACAAAAACTGTTCTTCTATAGGGAATTTTTCACAGGGTCAATTTGAAAATGACAGGCAGAGGAAAAGGCAGGCCATTCTGCAGGAGTGGTAGGGGTCTGGCAGGTGCACCAGGCCAGAGCCGAAGTGGGAGAAGGTGCATGCGATTTCCCATCCATTCCAAGACCTTACCAATGCGCAGCCATTCTTGGCATCGGATCAGGAAGAGGAGGTAGCAATGGAAGCCACCCAGCGGTCTGACAACAGTACCCAGATAAGCCCAAGAACTGAGGTCTCCCCTATCGCTGCCTACTCTGAGATCTCTAATGTCAGTGAAGGTGACGCTGACGTGTCGCTGGGTGCCCACAAGAGAGGAAGAGGGGAGTTCAGAGGGAGAGACAGAGCAGCAGATAGGGGGTAGAAGGAGAAGCAGGCAGAATTTGCAGTGCACAGGAGGCAACAAGCAGATTGCAAATGTATCTGGAGAAAGCCATGCACGGTCACATCTGGCGCTCCCAGGACGCCGGCACATGGCTCCGCAGTGTGGGCTTTAATGTGTCAGTTGCTGACAATGGTGTTGCCATCTGCAGGCTGTGCTGTCAACACAAGTCGCGGTAAGCCCAACACTCACCTAGGGACGACCGCCTTTAAGAAGGCACCTGGCTTCCCATCACCGAGCCCACTGGGAGTAACACGTCAGAACCCATAAAGCCACACTCCCGATGCTCCCTGTCCTGCTTTTTTATCTTCCCATTTGTCTTCCACTCCACCTTCCACCGTGCCGTCGTGTTCATCTGGCAAAAGGTAGGCTTTCATGGCCCAAATGTTCAAATATAAAAAGTTGACGCCGGATAACCCTCTTGCTGACCGCTGGCTTGTCGGAACTGTTAGCCCACCAACTACTGCCATATGAACTGGTGGACTCAGAGGCCTTTAGAAAATTTGTGTCCATTGGCACAACGCAATGTAAGGTCCCCGGAAGGAAATATTTCTCCCAGAAGGACATCCCAGAGCTATATGGACACGTTCAGCAGCAAGTGACTGTATCTCTGGCATAGTGTCGGTGCCAAGATACATCTGACCAGACACATGGGCAGGGAAGGTACATAACTTTTACTGTCCACTGGGTGAACCTTCTGACAGCTGTCAAGCATGCAACCCGTGACTACCGTGTGGATTTAGTGTTGCCTCCACGGATTGCATGCAGGCCTCTTCTCCTCAGTCTACTCCTCTGCTGACTCCTCCTTTTCCACTGCTCCCTAGAACCTATTTGATGTGCCAGGTGAGACGTTGCCATGCTGTACTGCAGCTGTTGTGCCTGGAAGCTAAGATCCACACTGGTCCTGCACTGCTTTCGGCTCTGTGGTCACAAGCCGATCAGTGGCAAACCCCGCTCAATTTGACGGTTGGTAAAGTGGTGTGCGACAATGGTGCCAATCTGCTGAGCATGCTGAAACGGGGCAAAATGACACACGTCCTGAACTTGGTCATGCAGCAATTCATTGCCAAATACCCCGGGGTCCAGGATGTCTTGCAGCAGGCCAGGAAAATCTCTGGCCATTTTAGAAGATCTTACACGGGCATGGCTCGCCTTGCTGACGTTCAGCGGCAAGACTGTGAATCGGGGAGGGACCCCAGGATACAGTGAAGTCAGATGAGGAAAGCTACAACACACAGCTTTGTGCAAAACAAACTTTACTAAACCAGTAATATAGACATAACAATGTGAAGGTGCACCAAAGATCTTATACCCCGGGGCCCACAGTCACTGTTCCTGTCAGGTTGGACAGACCTATCGCAATAGTGTGCACAGCAGAGCATGCAAGTCGATGCTGTGCCACAAAAGAAAAAAACCTAGCCGATGGCGTGCGCACACGGCAGAGCCTGCAAGCCGATGCTGTGCCGCAGAACAATTCTGTTAAGTATGCAAGTCCTAACTGCTTGCAGGCTGAGTAAACAGATTCACTGACCTGCATCCATTCTGTAAAAAAAAAAAATCACAGAAAAAAATAAGATAAGAACATCCTGTACGATATGATACAAATTTGCGGATGTCCCTGGCCATATTGTTGAAGAAAACCACAGAAATAAGATAATAATGCACTTATTAAAGCAGATGCAAGCACTATATATGGACTAAGTCCTCACTCTGATATGATAATGTCTGAGACACTTAGTCAATATATTTTGATCAAAACACATCTAAGCCCGCCTACCGAACGTCAAGGTGGTCTCAGGTCAGGCGGGTCCTACGCTAAACCTACCTAAGCCGTTGGGCTTCTATGTTCAGGAGCGCAGACGCCGCACATATGGTGTGCTGCTCCTAGTAACCTCCATGTGCATCAAGCAACCAATGGGAGGAGGAGCAAGCACAGCCATATGTACCACCTAATTAAGGCGCTCATTGGATAGGGGAGGGGGGCAAAAGTGCAGAGGAATGCTACTCCCAAGATACTAGGTGCGCATTCACACTTGAAGGTGCCACTCCCTCAAGCAAACACTACATAAACAAAAAAATCACAGAAAAAACTAAGATAAGAACATCCTGCACGATATGATACAAATTTGCGGATGTCCCTGGCCATGCCCCCCTCCCCTATCCAATGAGCGCCTTAATTAGGTGGTACATATGGCTGTGCTTGCTCCTCCTCCCATTGGTTGCTTGATGCACATGGAGGTTACTAGGAGCAGCACACCATATGTGCGGCGTCTGCGCTCCTGAACATAGAAGCCCAACGGCTTAGGTAGGTTTAGCGTAGGACCCGCCTGACCTGAGACCACCTTGACGTTCGGTAGGCGGGCTTAGATGTGTTTTGATCAAAATATATTGACTAAGTGTCTCAGACATTATCATATCAGAGTGAGGACTTAGTCCATATATAGTGCTTGCATCTGCTTTAATAAGTGCATTATTATCTTATTTCTGTGGTTTTCTGTGTCAGAGGATGACTTTTAACCGAGATGATCACCAGGCCCCCAGTCCTTATGCGGCTTTGCTTGAAAGTTAAACTCCTGTTCAAATGCTGTAAACAATCCTCCTGGAACAATCCCTATTCCAAAAAGCGGGATCTAGGTGAGGGACAATGACCAGTCCCCCTCCACTGCATCCCTGGACACTCTCACACCAGGATGGAACTGGATTCTATCTCACAAATCCAGTGTTTTCACCATCTCCGCTCACTTCCTGGTTCTTTCAGCAACCAGCAGCATGTCATCCTACTTTTGCATATTTAAGTCCAACAGTAACTCGGCTGTAACAGAGAACCAGTGGCCTCCTGTGGCCAAAATGCAAAATGACAATCCTAAAGTTCAATTATGCATAGCATTATACAGGGAAAACTGTTCCATAATCTCACATCAGACGTCTGATTTGTGACCGCCCGACGTGCTGGAACTCCACCTTTTATATATGCTTGATGGACTGCTCCAGCAGCAACGTGCAGTTAATGACTACCTGTATGAACTCTGCAGCAGGATAGGTTCTGGGAGCTTGGTTTCTTTTCCCCCACGCCAGTGGCTGCTCATGCACAACACATGCAGCCATTTGAGATCATCAAACTGGTCAGTCGCAGCCAGGACACAATCAGTGACATTGTACCATAAGCCTTCTTTCTGGAGCATGCATTGCATTGTGTCATTGATCAAGCCATTGAGAGGCTGGAAGATGAAGTAGCAATGCTGAATGAATTTCCAGAGGGGGGGCTACACCATCTGAGAGAAGTCAAAGGAGGATGGTGCCGGGGGGAGCAAGGAGAGCAGACTTTAAACTTTTCAGGGATCTCTGGTGTTGTCTGTGGATGGGGGGAGGAAGCCGAGGACTACATTCTCCTAGATGATGAGCAGGAGCCAGGGCGCTCCACCACTTCCAGTTTAGTGCAAATGGGGGGGCCTTCATGCTCCAGTGTTTGAAGAGGGACCCCTGTATAAAAAGCATAAAGGCCAAGAACCAGTACTGGGGGACAACTTACTTGGACCCCTGGTTCCAACACAAAATGGCGGACATGTTACCATCAGAGGGCTGTCAGAATGAAGCATTTCAGGCCTTGCTGTGAGATGCTGCATTCTGCTGTTGCAGGTGCTGGCAGAGGAATTTCCACCCACAGAGAAACCGCTGTAGGTAGCAATCCTACCACGCATGCAAGAAGAGGGTGGTTTGAAAAAATGTGCTGGTCACTTCAGATATGAGATTATTCTTGCGGCCGACCCATCGACAACTGATCTCCTCCAGATCCTCAGGGAACGCCTAGACCGACAGGTGTCCTACTACATCGGGTTAACGTCTGATGTGGATGCTCTGAGAAGCGAGGAACCCCTGGACTACTGGGTGCGCAGACTTGACCTGTGGCCAGAGCTGGCACAATTTGCCATGGAACTCTTGGCTTGCCCCTCATCCAGTGTCCTGTCCAAAAGGGCATTCAGTGCAGCAAGGGGGATCGTGACTGAGCACACGCACCTAGCTCCCGACAGTGTGGACTACCTCACATTTCTAAATGAATGAGGCATGGATCTTGGAGGAATTCAACACCTGTGACCTCATGTAATTTGACTTTCCTCATGCCAGCCCACACATCTGCCACCACTCAGAACAAATAATGGTCCCTGTCTTATGTAAATACAGCGACATAAGGCCTTTTCTGTCCAGTTATTACCTAATGGTTGGTCTCTGAGGAATGCAACACCTGTGACATCCACATGTAACTGAATTTTGTCATGCCAGCCCACACATCCGCCACGACCCAGAATAAAGAGTGGTCCTTGCCTTATGTATATACAGCGGCATAAGGCCTTTTATGTCAGGTGAATGCCTAACTTGGGGCCTGTACTGGCTGACTCAGTCTAAGACAGCAGCACTATGCTGTCTGTGTAGGCTGCAGGGATAAAGTCACCCTCCCTCCCACCTCTGCAGCTTACAGAAGTTGCTTTTGAACTTCATTTTTTTTTTTCCATCCCTGTTGGCTAAGGAGTGGGAGGGAGCAGGGTTTTAACGCCTTAGGGACACAGCATTATTTCACCTTAAGGACCAGGCCATTTGCTAATCTGACCAGTGGCACTTCAAGTGCTGATAACTTTAAAACGCTTGGACTTATCCAGGCCATTCTGAGATTTTTTGTCACATATTGTACTTCATGACACTGGTAAAATGAAGTAAAAAAAAAAAGTCCTTTTTATTTATTAAATACCAAATTTACCCAAAATTTGTAAATTGCAAATGTCCAAGTTTCAATTTCTCTAATGCTATAATGCATCGTAATACCTACACAAATAGTTATTACTTTACATTCCCCATATGTCTACTTCATGTTTGGATCAATTTGGGAGATATATTCTTTTTTTGGGGGGATGTTACAAGGCTTAGTTTAGAAGCAAGTCTTGAAATTTTTCTGAAATTTTCAAAAACCCACTTTTTAGGGACCTGAAGTCACTTTGTGAGACTTGCATAATAGAAACCCACCCAAAAATGACCCCATTCTAGAAACTACACCCCTCTAGGTATTCAAAACTGATTTTACAAACGTCGTTAACCCTTTAGGTGTTCCACAAGAGTTAATGGCAAATGGTGATTAAAATTTGAGCATTTCAATTTTTGGGCAAATTTTCCATTTTAATCAATTTTTCCAGTAACAAAGCAAGGGTTAACAGCCAAACAAAATGCTAGATTTATTGCCCTGATTTCTGTAGTTGGCAGAAACACCCCATAAGTGGCCGTAAACTACTGTACGGGCACACAGTAGGGCGTAGAGGGAAAGGTGCGCCATATGGTTTTTGGAAGGCAGATTTTGCTGGACTTTGTGTCAAAAAATAAATAAATAAATGTCCCATTTGAAGCACCCCTAGAGTAGAAACTCCATAAAAGTGACCCCATCTAAGAAACTACACCCCTCAAGGTATTAAACTAATTTTACAAACTTTGTTAACCCTTTAGGTGCTCCAAGATTTAATGGCAAATAGAGATAAAATTTTGAAATTGTAACTTTTTTGGCAGATTTTCCATTTTAATTTTTTTTTCAGTTAGAAAGTAAGAGTTAACAGCCAAACAAAACAATATTTATGGCTCTGATTCTGTAGTTTACAGAAACACCCCATATGTGGTCGTAAACCGCTGTACGGGCTCACGGCAGGGTGCAGAAGGAAAGGAATGCCATACGGTTTTGGAAGGCAGATTTTGCTGGACCAGGTTTTTTTTTTTTTTTTTTTTTTTTTTTTTTTTTTTCATAAAATGTCCCATTTGAAGCCCCCCTGATGCACCCTGCCGTGAGCCTGTACAGAAACTCCAAAAAAGTGACCCCATTTTAGAAACTATGGGATAGGTTGGCAGTATTGTTGGTACTAGTTTAGGGTACATATGATTTTTGGTTGCTCTATATTACACTTTTTGTGAGGCGAGTATATTTATAGAGCGGGTTGTCACGGACGCGGTGATACCTAATATGTATACTCTTACATAAAAAAAAAAATAAAGTTTTACACAATTTCATTTTATCTATGTTCTGAGAGCCTTTGTTTTTCAGTTTTTTGGCGATTATCTTAGGTAGGGTCTCATTTTTTGCGGGATGAGGACTGATTTAGTAAATTTTATTTTATTTTTTTATCTCTTTTATTACCCTTTTTTGGGGAAGTAAGGTGGGCAAAATTTCAAGGTCATTGTAACGAGCCCCTGCTCGCTCTATTCTGCTCTCACGGCACTCCCTGATGTGACCACAATATCTGCTGGTTCCGCCGGTCAGGCTGTATGTGAGTTCAAACTGACAAAATTATTTATTGAATGCATCACATATATTTATATTGACAGTTGGAACACCGCTTTCAATTGGAAAATTGGAAAACCTCCTATGGCTATGCAAATGAGGTAAGCAGAGATTAGTTCAAGAGCTTGGCTGGGAGGCAGATGGGTGTGGCCATTGTCGCAGGGATTCAAACTATGACATTCATCATTTATTTTTATGGAAAAAGAATAGAAGTGGGGCATTCTCTAAAAGTATAGGGATCTTTTATTACACATCACAAAAATAGAAAAACAATCACAGTATAATATCAGCGATAAAATAGGAGAGCAGATAAAATGTTGGTCCTAACAATAGTATAAAAAATAATGAACTAAAAAGATAAAAATATATTAAATTCAACAGTATCAATATAAATATATATATATATATATTTATTTTTTTGAGGATAGGATGTTATATTCAGATATTTAATAGTAATGTTCACTAATCTTATTCTGATGTATAGTTCCATACACGGTAATCCACTCCGGCAACCAGTCCTTTATAACAGGTCTCTAGTATATAAAGGTCAGAGTCCCAAGCGTATGCAGCTGCTTATACGCACAGCGGCGTCCCGCTGTATTGATAGGAGGCGATCGCTTTAGGTGGGATATGCAAGGTCTTACCCGAGGATCCTTTGCGCTGGATGGTAGCCCCTTGACTCGGCGTGTTGCTCCTGACTCCGGTCTCAAGGGTTGGTATCCAGATTCGAATTTGGCGCCAGTAGAGATGTTTGCTACACGTGGTTGGATTGTCTTACGTGTAGTAACGTTTGTATACTCCGGCAATTCGCTGACCATAAGATAATCTTCAGGCTTCCTCAGACTTGCAGTCCCTCTCCTCTTGGTGGGGGGGATACCAGATGCGTTCGGGGATTTACATGAAAGACCTCTTCCTCAGTGGAGAAATATCACATTTATTTTTATGGCATTCGGATAAAGTAACATGACCGTTTTAAAGATCAGGTCATTGCGGACTCGGCGATGCCTAATCTGTGTAGGGAATTTAAATTTAAATTTTTTTTTTTTTTTTTTTTAATCAGTGATGTGTTTTTTTTTTTTTTTTTTTTGTTTTTTTTTTTTCCCCAGACCCACTTGGTTCTTGAAGATCCAGTGGGTCTGTCTGTATAATACAGTACACTATGTAGTGTACTGTATTTTATTTGCACTTTGAACAGATCTATGCCTTTAGCACCATGGACAGAAGGATGCCTGAGAAGGCGTCCAGTTGCCATGGGAACCTTCCCAGTCTGCCACAACTGAGCAGACAGGGAAGGGTAAGGAGGGGAGCTCCCTCCCTCTGTGACCCCATCCTGTCTGGGGGCTGCAAAGGTACAGCAGCCCCCCCGTATGGACCGCTGTATGGAAAGGGTTAAATGGCTGACATTGCAGCACAGATGTCAGCCATTGATACCAGAGTGTCAGCAATCTGCTGACACTCTGGTATAACCACTGCACACCAATGAATATTCTAGAGGAGGCAGGCGGGGGATCGCGATCCCGCCTGCAACACCTCCCCTGCACCACCTGCCGGCATAATAATCATTCAGGGGTGCAGGGGGGGGGGTGAAATCAATATTTTCTGCATTTTAAAGTTTCTGATCCCTGCGGTCACGGACCGCAAGGGGGATCAGAAACTGCAGAAAGCGCAGCAAACCACAGGTCTGAATTGACCTGCCATTGCCGACATGGGGGGGGGGGGGGGGGTGCATCTAGCCAAGATGCCTGCTCAATGATTTGAGCAGGCACCAGGTTCCGATCACCGCCCGCCGGGCGGCAGTGATCGGAACCATACATGACGTACAGGTACGTCATGTGTCCTGTAGAGGTTCAGTTCATATTTTGAGGGTGGACACACTGTGGCAGGGGGCGTGTCTGGGCTCATTTGCATACCAGATAAACTGGATTTTCAGAGGATAAAAACATCTATTGCTGGAACAAAGGCACATCTTGAAATAAGGTACTAAGTGCTATTAGGCCATGGCTTCACTTCAATAACTATTATCCTGGTGACAGATTTCCTTTTAAAACTTATCTACAGCAGTGAAAATAAATGGCTGGGTTGTTATGGAAACCTGGAGTAAAACTATGTGGAGACTGAAGGACCTGCAAGCTTCTATTGGCTGATTAAAGGTCATGTGACCAAGCTTCTATTGGCTAATGCATTTTTTGGGAATATCTCAGGACCTGTACGTCCTAGAGACCTGGTCTAAAATCTTCCAGGACACCTGATGTACCTGTGTGCATATATATACTAGTGTATTATACTGTGCCCTGTATTTCCCAGTTAAAAAATGATCCTTGGGAAACAGTCCTCATCCCTGACCACCAGGACCAGGTAGCGTCAGTACATGGCGGCTTCCCTCTCCGCCACTCTGCTCCGCTGTGTACTGGTGCTTATTCTGACACTAGGGCTGGGTTCACATCCCCTTTGACATCCATCTAATGCATAACAAAAAAAAGTATGCGTTAACAGATGCCTCAGACTGATGCTGTTCAGTGGCGTCCCTTCACCATACAGTACCACGGTAGAAAAAAAATTGCATTAACGTGTGTGTGTGTGTATATATGTACATACATTTTTTTTATGATGGACTCTGCAGGATACAAAAAACATGGAGTGCTGCACATTTGTATACATCAAACCAATAGGAAATAAAACAAATTCTAGGCTCCAGAAGGGCATAAGACACCTAAAAATGGCCCCTGATTTAAAATACATGTTGTGGGACTACTTGTGTACTAGAAGTGTTTGCTGGCTGCAAATATGACCTGAAGGTTTTTCAGGTTCGCCTTTTACTAAAGTGAATAGGGCCCGCCACGAACACACGTTTTGTGAACCCTTGATCGCGTTCCCGAATCGTCCCGGGCGATGTTCATCCATCACTAGTTAAGACCAGCAAGTGTGGCTTGAGTTCTAAACGTCTGCCATCTTCTGAGACTAAACTTTTGTGTAAAGACTGTACCGCATTGGTTGTTAAGTCTGAATTGTGTTTTAGGACATTAAATCTGAACTTCCTCCTTAACTATAATTTGCCCTGGCCTCCCAGGAATCCTCTCCCTCCCCATAGACTGGCCTTTTTCTAAGGATCATATTAATGTGAGAAATGACTGATTCGTTAAATCCTGATATCTTGGATAACACTCAGGAGTCTGACTAAGATAACGAATATAAGATTTCTGTTTAACCCTGACACAGAGGAATTAATTAAAGCTATAAGGGCCATGATCTGGGCTTCTTTGAATCTCCATTCTGATCTATTCAGGAAGATGTTTTTTTTTTTTTTTTTTTTTTTTTTTTTTTTGTTTGCCGGGTCTGGGGAGAAGCATAGATCTGGGTATCAGATACCGGATAGCATACAGAAACTAGAACTAAATGGGGGAAAAACTTTTTAAACTTTTTTTTTTTTTTTTTTTTTTTTCATAGCCCATGGCTTTAAGATGGTATCCCTTTTGATAATGTAGAGTGAAAAGACTGGGAGTCTATCCCTAGGGTTGTAGACTCCTGTAGCCAAAGTTGAAAAATGCACAGTTCTTCCTTTTGAGGATGCTGCACAATTAAAGGACCCTATGCACAGGAAGGCCTCCTTAAAACATGGGAAGCCATGGAAATTTTTTTATTTATTTTTTTTAACCTGGAGTAGCTGCAACATGTGTGGCTCGTACCTTAAGTCTGGTTGGAGCAACTGGAGCTCCACTTGATTAATAAAACCCCAAGGGAGCAGATCTTGGACAGCTTTCCCCTGCTAAAAATGGTCACTAGTTTTCTAGCAGCCTTACGGACGGTGGAGGAGTGTATCTGCTCGTATGGCTGTACTATCTAATTCAGAGTCCTATGGTTGAAAGCCTGGTCTGGGAATATATCTAAGAACTAATTTCTCTTCCATTCTATGGCCAATATGTCTTTTGTCCCGACCATGATAAGATCTTGGAGAATGCTACCGATCGTAAAAAGGCTTTTCTGAAGATGGATCTAGAGGCAATTTTTTCAGAATGGACAATAGCATTAAGATATCAAGTTGGATAGGAGAAAATCTGGGCGGTAGAGCTATGCAAAAGGGAAGGAACTTGCTTTTTAATCCCAATAAGGGAGAACCTTCCTCTTCCAAACAATGACTGCATGGGGGTTTGGTGGAAGACTCTGCTCCTTCATAGATACCTGGGAGCAAGTAATTGCAGATCCTTATATCCCAAGTATTATAAGAGAAGGTTATGCAATAGAGTTGGCATCCATTACCCCACAGAAATTCACCTTAACGCAGCTTCCCTTACAGTTGTTAAAAATAATAGCAGTCAGGCATCACTAAGGCTACTTTCACACTTGCGCTTGATCGGATCCGTTCTGAACGGATCCGATCATATTAATGCAGACTGAGGCTCCATTCAGTACGGATCCGTCTGCATTAATAACTTAGAAAAATTTCTAAGTGCGCAAGTAGCCTGAGCGGATCCGTTCAGACTTTCCATGTAAAGTCAATGGGGGACGGATCCGCTTGAAGATTGAGCCATATGGTGTCATCTTCAAGCGGATCCGTTCCCATTGACTTACATTGTAAGTCTGAACGGATCCGCACGGCCAGGCGGACAGCTGAACGCTGCAAGCAGCATTCAGCTGCCCGCCTGGCCGTGCGGAGGCTGAACGCCGCCAGACTGATGCAGTCTGAGCGGATCCGCTCCATTCAGACTGCATCAGGGCTGGACGGAGGCGTTCGGGTCCGCTCGTGAGCTCCTTCAAACGGAGCTCACGAGCGGACCGACGAACGCAAGTGTGAAAGTAGCCTAACCTGATCAATCACTGTTTTTGGTAGAAATGATATTTCTACATGGCAAACTTACTAGCGGGTGTAATAGAAATCCAACAGTCATGACATGCATGCTGCAAGGGGCATGTTCAAAATAATAGCAGTGTGGAGTTCAATTAGTGAGGTCATTCATTCTTTGAAAAACAGGTGGAAATTATCACCCTTATTTAAGGATGGAAGGCACCAAATGTTGTACATGCTGGTTACAGTGCATTTCTCTCAAATTCTGCGGAATTGGGTTGTTCCAGACATTGTTCAGAAGAACAGTGTACCTTAATTAAAAAGTTGATTGGAGAGGGGAAAAGATATAAAGAATTGCAGAAAATGATAGGCTGCTCAGCTAAAATGACCGCAAATGCATTAAAATGGCAAAGCCTGAAAGACGTGTAAAAGTGAGAAACTACCATTCGAATGGATAGAAGAATAGCCAAACTCAGCCAACAATTAGATCTAGGAAGATCACAGAAGGTCTAAAGTTACCTGTGAGTACTGTTACAATTAGAGGACTCGTATGTAAAGCCAAGCTAGCTGCAAGAAGCCTCTGCAAAGTCCCACTGTTAAAGACATGTGCTGAAGAGGTTACAATTTGCCAAGAGCACATTGACTTTTCTAAAGAGAAATGGCACAACATTTTGTGGACTGATTGAAAGTAAGATTCTTTTTTGGTCTAGTGGCCAGAGATGGTTTGTCAGACGACCCACTGCCCCCCCCCCCCCTTCCCAAACACTGAATTCAAGGCACAGTACACTGAAGACGGTGAAGCATGGTGGCTCAAGCATCATGATATGGGGATTTTTCTCATACTACGGTGTTGGGCCTATTTATCGCATACCAGGGATCATGGATCCGTTTGAATACATCAGAATACTTGCCGAGGTCATGCTGCCTTATGCTGAAGAGGAAATGCTCCTGAAATGGGTGTTCCAACAAGACAACGACACCAAACATGCTAGTAAACGTGCAACATCTTGGTTCCAGACCAACAAGATTGATGTTAAGGAGTGGCCAGCCCAATCCCTGGATCAGTGGCAGATGCACCTCCCGAGTCCAGGCTCTGTACTTTCCCGGGCAATAGGAGATTATGGGGACCCTGTGTCCCCACCCATATGGATCGCACTCGTACCTCACATCCAGTGACGTCTCCTTTGATGTAGATGATCTTTCTTCATCTTCTCCATTCAGACTAGACCACCATTTCTTTCAGCTATCATCTCTGCAGAGTTAGACATCATAGTTTCCTACATTTCCTCCCACCTTCTCAACATCCCACCATGCACCCCCAATACTGAGATGCTGTGCCCCCAAAACTATACTATAGAAACAGAAACCCCCTGAAAATACTAATTACAGAGTGCCATTTCAATAATTATTGGAACACAATGCTAAGGTACAAAAATGTGTATTTCCGCATTTTGAAGCGGCTCTGACTTTCTGAGCACCTGTCATGTTTCTTGAGGTACTAGAATGCCAGGATAGTATAAATACCCCCCAATGACCCCATTTTAGAAAGAAGACACCCCAAAGTATTCGCGGAGGGGCATGGTGAGCTTTTGTATGATTTTAAATTTTTTTGCAAGTTAGCGGAAAATGACACTTTCTGAGGGGAAAAAAATAAGTTTCCATTTCTGCTAACTTCTGGCAAAAAAAAAAAAAATCTCCCACGGACTCACTATGCCCCTCAGTGAATACTTTCCGAAATGGGGTCATTTGTGGGGTGTGTTTTACTGTTCTGGCATTTTGGGCGGGGCTAAATTGTGCGCAACCCTGTAAAGCCTAAAGGTACTCGTTGGACTTTCGGCCCCTTTACGCACCTAGGCTGCAAAAGTGTCACACATGGTATTGCTGTACTCAGATGTAGTAGGGCAATGTGTTTTGGGGTGTATTTTTACATATTTCTCTCACCCAGCATGGGTATATCTCTGTAAATTGACAACTTTGTATAACATAGATAAAAAATAAAAATAAAAAAATTGTCATTTACAGCGATTTCTCTCACAGTATAGGTATATGTAAAAATACACCCCAAAACGCATTGCCCTACTTCTGAGTACGGCGATACCACATGTGTGACACTTTGCAGCCTAGGTGCACAAAGGGGCCCAAATTCCAATGAGTACCTTTAGGATTTCACAGGGCATTTTACACATTTGGATTCCAAACTACTTCTCACGCTTAAGGGCCCCTAAAATGCCAGGGCAGTATAAATACCCCACAAGTGACCCCATTTGGCAAGACACCCCAAGGTATTCTGTGAGGGGTATGGTGAGTTCATGTAAGATAAAAAAATAAATAAATCACAAGTTAGTGGAATATGACGTGTGCGTGTGTTTTAGGGGGTATTCCTCTGAGACTATCCGAGAAAAAGAGCACGCCTGCCTAGTAAAAAGGAGTGCTTGTGACGTAAAGCTGCGATCGCTAATAAAGATCCAAAAAGCTAAAAAGTGATCTTTATAGCGCCGCAGCAATTTTACTGTTTTTTGCAGTGATCAGAAAAAAAAAAAATTCGGTCACTACGGTGGGGCGTACTGAAAGCAAGTGTGGGCACAAGATCAGGCCTGATCGGCGAACACCGCGTTTTTTTAGAGCCTAAGGTGACCCTAATGTACTGATATAGATCTGATTGCAATCAGTCTTGAACACTTACAGGTACTATATAGTACTAGTGCTGATTAGCGACAGCGATGACGCTAATCAGTGACTGCAGTGGGCTGGACACTAACTACCTAACAAGTAGCTAGCTAACTGGCGGTGATAAGGGACCCTTACAGAGGGGTGATCAGGGGTTAATAAGTGACGGGGGGTGTAATTGTGTGTGTGTGTGTGTGTGTGGGGGGGGTGCTTGGTGCTACTTACAGAGCTGCCTGTGTCCTCTGGTGGTCGATCCAAGCAAAAGGGACCACCAGAGGAGCAGGTAGCGGGTATATCAGACGCTATTTACAGAATAGCGTCTGATATACCTATTTTGTTTTAAAAATCTACAGCCTGCCAGCCAATGATCAGCACTGGCAGGCTGTAGTTAAACTTGTATACTGCGCGATCCTGTGAGCGCGTGTTCACAGGAAATCTCAGGTCTCACGAGATGACTCCAATAGGCGTCAGACCTGAGAGTGCTGTTGTCTGGATGCCTATCGGCATTACTGTGACGGCAAGTGGTTAATATAGAGAATAGCGCTAAACTAGATACTCGGGGGTGGGGGGGAGCAATTCCCATTTTTCCTCCTTCCCCCCCTTGGATCCCCAATGCCCTGGACCTTAATCCAATAGAAAACTTGTAGGGTGACATCAAAAATGCGGTTTGAGGCAAAACCAAGTAATAAAGAACTGTGGAATGTAGTCCAATCATCCTGGGCTGGAATACCTGTTCACAGGGGCCAGAAGTTGGTTGACTCCATGCAACACAGATGTACAGCAGTTCTCAGGAACAGTGGTTATACAACTAAATATTTAAGTGATTCAAAGGAAAGTAAAATCTTTAAACATTTTTCAGTTTATATAGTGAATGTTTGTATTCATTACAAACTCAAACATTGCTATTTAAGGCTACTTTCTCACTTGCGCTTGATCGGATCCGTTCTGAACGGATCCGATCATATTAATGCAGACGGAGGCTCCATTCAGTACGGATCCGTCTGCATTAATAACTTAGAAAAATTTCTAAGTGCGCAAGATGCCTGAGCGGATCCGTTCAGACTTTCAATGTAAAGTCAATGGGGACGGATCCGCTTGAAGATTGAGCCATGTGGTGTCATCTTCAAGCGGATCCGTTCCCATTGACTTACATTGTAAGTCTGAACGGATCCGCACGGCCAGGCGGACAGCTGAACGCCGCCAGACTGATGCAGTCTGAGCGGATCCGCTCCATTCAGACTGCATCAGGGCTGGACGGAGGCGTTCGGGTCCGCTCGTGAGCTCCTTCAAATGGAGCTCACGAGCGGACCGACGAACGCAAGTGTGAAAGTAGCCTAAGTCTATTTATTTATTTTTTATTTATTTTTTTACGCAACTGTATAGCAAATGCCCTTTCTACTGCTCCTAGGCATAATTAGTTCTCCTATGCCGACAATGTGTTCCCAGCAGGCAAATGGGAAGTGGTCACTATTCCCCCATTTCTAGCATGGAAACAGCAGATTCAGAACTATAATAAATCTGAAGTCCCTAAACAAATATTTCACCTATCACAGATTCAAGATGGAAACGGTAAGGTCTGCAGTAAAGCTGATCAAGACAGGAGCTATGATGTCCACAATGGATCTCAAGAATGCTTATTTTCACATCCCAATGCAGAAAATACCTAAGATTTGCAGTACAGTTGGAAGGAAGGATTTATCATTATCAATTTAACTGCCTTCCTTTTGGAATCTCTTCTGCCCGCATCTTCTCCAAGATCATGGCGAAGGTAGTGGCCTACTGAAGTCAGAAAGGGATACTGGTAGTTCTGTATTGGGACAATCTTTTGTTCATAGCAGAAAATACTGATCTTTTCCATCTTCAGGCCCTGGGCTGGATAGTCAATTGGGAAAAATCCAACCTCCTGGGCATTCTTCTAGAAATTCTCCAGAAATCCTTTTCGTCTCCCCTAAAGAATCAGGATCTAAAACTCTGAGCAAGTGGGTTTCTTTAGGAATTGCTGGATTCTGAGGGCAAGAAGATTCTACAATGCCTCTCATCCTGCATTCCCGTGGTTGCCTGGGGTCAATACTAGAGATGAGCGGCAGGGGTCATATTTGAATTCGCGATATTATCGCAAATATTTAGTAGAATATTTGCAAATTTTTTTTTTTTATTTAAATTTTTTTTACTCAAAAAATCGGCAAGGTAATCGTGTAATATGTGAATTTTTGGAATGCGAATTTTTCAACTTGCAACTATTAGACAGAAAATTATAGCACTATAGTAGCTAAATTGCTCTATTTGTTTTTTTTCGAATATTCGCTATATTGCTATATATTCTTGTTTTAGATTACGAATAATAGAAAAATGAAGTTATAGCAATATAGCAAATATTCAAAAGAAAAACTAATATAGCGCAATTAATTTAGCTAATATAGTGCTATACTCTTTGTCTAATAGTTGTAAGTTGAGAAATTCGCATTGCAAACATTCTGAAACACTACTCCTAAAGTAAAATATACTGCAGCCTTCTCATTGGCCCGCAAGCACTGAAATTGAGTGTTTTGGCCAGTTTGACATTGATTTTGATCATTTCAGTCATCTTGTTTACAATTAAATCAGAGGCACTTGAAGTCAGACAAATATAACATAATATTTATAATGAAATAACCACAAATGTATTTTCTGTGCTCACATCATTATCAGTTTTATTCAACCCCCAAGTGACATTCAATCTTAGTACTTGGTACAACATCCTTTCCAGGACGTCCCTCCATGACAGTACCCACTGGAGGATTTCCTATTGGATCTCTGTAGGGACAGGAAGCATGAGAGGTTAAAAGGCCCCTCCCACCAGTGTTCTTCCTGTCCCTACGGAGATGGGAGCAGTGAGGAGGAATCCCTGCTTAGGTGTAGGGAGAAACACTAGGCTGAGGCTGGTCGAGGGGCTTATGCCTCCTCTTCAGCCTCAGACATGACCTAAAGCTAGCACCCCTCTGGGAAGGGGTCCCCTAGCACTCCTGGTACCTTTCTTTCCTCAGGATCCAAGCGGCAGTATCAGGACGCTGTTGTCGCTTCTCTGGTAGAGCTCTGGGCACAGCGGCGGCTCTGGCGCTCTTCTGATGCGGACTGTGTCACTTCCTATGCAACCGGAAGTGACGCAGAGAAGCCTAGGGTCTGAGGCCTCGCATGAGGGGTTGATTCTTCTGTGAATGAGTCCCCCAGAAGAGGCGGCGACGAGGGCAGGGCCAGGATGGTAAGTCCTTTTTAAGAGATGATGTTAAGCTACATCCATCATGGAGGCCCAGGCTTTGAGTAAGCTAGATGCTCCTGCTGACCCCCCTCGTCCAGGGTATTTTAGTAGTGTCCGCTTGTTAGGTGTATCTCCTGCTTGCCCAGTTATATATCTCCTTCTCCCCCTGTTTAAGGTGGAAAAGGGGACTGGACATAGACCGCATGGGGACTCCAAGAAGAAAGCTAAAAAGTGCGCAACTTGCACTAAGAAGCTATCCGAGTCATATAAGAAGGCCCTATGTACAGATTGCTTAGCGAAGAGTCTGAAGGAGGAACAACCTTTCTTTTTGGAGGAGCTAAGAACCATAGTGAGGGAAGAAGTACAGGTGGCAGGGATGAGTCAGCCCCCTTCCCTTCCAGTCCCCTCTTCCCCACCGGCCAAACATTCCAGGGTACAGTTGGCTTCGGATTCCGAGGAAGAACCCGGGTACCCTTCGGACGAATTGGAGGAAGACTATCCCCCTTCCATGGCGGAGGAACCAAGAAGATATCTGTTTTCCACAGAGCATCTGGACTCGCTCCTAACAGCAGTGAGACAAACCATGGCGGTAGAGGAAGAACAAAAACGTACAGTGCAGGACGAGATGTTCGGCGGATTAAGAGCCAGGAAGAGGAAACTCTTTCCTGTGAATTCTTACTTGCAAGATCTAATTAAAGATGAATGGGATGAGGGTGACAAGAAGCTCTATGTGCCCAGGGAATTTAAGAGCAGGCTGATCTTCAACCCAGAAGAAACAAAACTTTGGGACGAGATACCGAAAGTCGACATTCAGGTGGCCAAGGTTCTGAAGAAGACGTCCATACCGTTTGAAGATTCCTCACAGTTAAAAGAGCCCATGGATCGGAAAATGGATGGACTTCTGAAGAAAGCCTGGGAATCTTCTGCAGTCACCATAAATCCCAATATTGCAGCAACCTCAGTAGCCTGCGCCATGTGTCTATGGCTAGAGCAACTAGAAAATCATAAGATGAAAACATCCAGGGAGGAAATCTTAGAATCCTTACCTTTTATTAAAGTTGGCAGCGTCTTTTATGGCGGATGCCTCTGCAGAATCAATTCAGTTCGCAGCAAAAAATGACGCACCCACAAATACGGCGAGACGAGCCCTCTGGCTCAAATCTTGGACAGGGGACATTGCCTCTAAGAATAAACTATGTGCAATCCCCTTTACTGGAGCATATCTTTTTTGGTCAGGTCCTCGATTCCATTCTGGAAAGTGCAGCTGACAAAAAAAAGGGATTCCCGGAGGAAAAAGTAAAAAAAAGCTGCAGCCCTTTCATAAAACCTCCAAACAGTTTACAACCTCAGAGGGGGAAAAGGTAAAACAGGTAGATGGAGCTACCCCAAAGGAGGAAGAGGTAGGGGTTTCCTCTTCAACCCAAACTGTGGCTCAGGCAAACAATGACATCAGGCCAGTCGGGGGCAGACTCCACTTATTCTGGGAATCCTGGACTTGGGTCACCCAGAATCAGTGGATCCTCAACACCATCCGGGAGGGAGTGAAATTAGACTTTCGCAGTCCTCCCCCGCGAAGATTTCTCACTACAAAATTCCAATCGGAGGTTCAACAAAATCAATTATGTCTGGGCTTGCAGAAGCTAATAAAACTGAATGCTATAGTCAAGGTCCCAGAGGATCAGAAATGCTTGGGTCATTATTCAAGGCTCTTTCTAATAAAGAAACCAGATGGAACCTTCAGGACGATTATCAACCTGAAAACCCTGAACAAGTCATTAGCTTACCACAGATTCAAGATGGAATCCATAAAGTCATCAATCCTATTCATTTCAGTAGGAGATCTCCTATGTACTATGGACTTGAAGGATGCCTTCATCCGCTATACCAAAAATATATCTCGGGTTTGCAATCATCCAGAAGGGGACAGTCCTTCATTACCAGTTCCAGTGTCTTCCATTTGGAATATCCTCGGCACCTCGCATCTTCACAAGTTATCACACAGGCAGTGGCATACCTAAGGCAGCAACATATGAATTGTCCCGTACCTGGACGATTTTCTTCTCATTGCAGAGACTAGACAGGAGTCTAGAAAGCAGTATTCAACAGACCATAGCCCTTTTCAAGGATCTGGGCTGGATAATAAACTACGCCAAATCGGACCTAGTACCAAGTACCAGGAAGCAGTTTCTAGAAGTTCTCTTAGACTCGGAGAAACAGTTTTCCTTCCTTCCAGAGTCAAAACAAGGAAAGATAAAAGATGGGTCCATACACTGAGAGGCTATGCAGGTTCTGGGCCTAATGACATCATGTATCTCGGTGATTCCGTGGGCTCAGTTCCATTCCAGGATCTTACAGATCGCAATCATCATTCCTTAAACTCAAAGATAGTGCTTGCAAAGCAAAATCTAAGTTCTCTATCCTGGTGGCCCAACCCAGAAAATTTAAGAAATGGGGTTGCCTGGAATCCGTCTCCATCCATAGTCATTACCACGGATGCAAGCCAGTGGGGTTGGGGAGCCCATCTGAAAGATCATTTCTTCCAGGGCAGATGGTCCAGCCTGGACAGCCACAGAGCCTCGAACTACAGGGAGCTGAAGGTGGTATGGGAGACTCTAAAGAAGGCGGAACACATTCTCTCCAACCACCACATCAGAATCCTGTCAGACAATGTAACAACTGTTTGTTACCTGAAATGTCAAGGGGGGAACCAGGAACCCTCAGATTCAGGCCTTGTCAAACCAAATATTTCACTGGGCAGAAAAGGAAGTCCTCTCAGTATCTGCAGTTCACCTAAGAGGAGCAGAGAACTCCACTGCAGACTTCCTAAGCAGACACCATCTTGATGCAGGCGAATGGTCCCTAAACCGGGAAGTTTTTCTACAGATCTGCCACCAGTGGGGGTTCCCACAAGTAGACCTATTTGCTTCGAGGAAGAACACCCAGGTGAATTATTTCTTCTCTCTGAATCTGAGAGACAATACGCTAGGGGTAGACGCCTTATCCCAGGACTGGGACATGGCCCTAGTGGACGCCTTTCCTCCATTTCCCTTGATCCCAATTGTCCTGAAGAAACTAAAAACTTGCTCAATGACCCTTATTCTTATAGCTCCTGCCTGGCCGAAGAGAGCCTGGTTCCCGCTGTTGAAGGAATTGCTCCTAAAGGATCCGATAACTCTTCCAGGAAGGACCTTCTCGTAGAGGGGCCCCTGGAACATCCAAACCTCGAGAAACTAAGGTTAACAGCCTGGATCCTGAAAGGCAGATCCTAAAAAGGAAGGGCCTGTCGGATAAGGTAATTTCAACCTTGCAACAAAGCCGCAAACCCATAACCTCGGCCATATATTTAAAAATATGGAAGCCATGATGTAAATTTCTATCAGATTCACATCCAGGGGTCTCAGTCCCATCTATAGGCTGCATTCTGGACTTTTTACAGGCGGGGTTTGATTTGGGCCTAAAACCCAGTACTCTTAAGGTCCAGGTTTCTGCCTTGAGTAGTTTTCTAGACACCCCTCTAGCAGACCACAGGTGGATTAGGAGATTTGTTAAATCCATTTCCAGGATGAGACCAATTATTGGGCAGACAGTACCTCCTTGGGACTTAAATATAGTCTTAGAAGGTCTTTGTAGTTCTCCCTTCGAACCAATTGAGCAGTTATCAGATAAGTTGCTTTCCTTTAAGACAGTCTTTCTCCTAGCTATAACCACAGCACGTAGAATAGGAGAAATTCAAGCCATCTCCATCAGGGAACCATTCTTAAAGATTTTGGATGATTGAGTCATTTTAAAATTAGAACCATCCTTTTTACCAAAAGTGGTATCTCCATTTCATAAAAATCAGGAAATAATTCTTCCCTCCTTTTTGTGCCTCCCCAAGAATGTGTGCAGGAAGAAAAATTTCCCTGTTTAGACGTAAGAAAAACAATACTGGCCTACTTACAGAGAACAGCGTCTTGGAGAAGATCGCAGAACCTTTGTTTTGGAGGAAAGAACAGAGGCAACGCCTCGACACAGACTTTAGCCCGTTGGATCAGAGACACTATTTGCGAGGCTTGCATACAGAAAGGACTTACTTGCCCTTTATCCATAAGAGCCCACGCCACCAGAGCGGTGGCGACTTCGTGGGCAGAAAAAGCGGAGGCTTCAATGGAACAAATTTGCAGGGCCGCTACATGGTCCAGTTTTTCTACCTTTGTTAAACATTATAGACTGGATTCTCTTGCCAACCAGGACCTGGCGTTTGGTCGTAAGGTCCTTCAGGCAGTGGTCCTTCCCCCCCCCCCCCCCCCCCCCTAATTATTAAGCTGGTAGTTCTCCAGTGGGTACTGTCATGGAGGGACGTCCTGAAAACTAAGATTGTCTTACCGGTAAACTGTTTTCCAGGAGTCCAACATGACAGTGCCCGTTAACCCCCCCCCCCCTTTTCCTTTCCGGTTATAGCCAGGATCCATAGATAAATTTTCCAATGTGAGATTAACATGGAAGTTCAAATAAATACTTTGGATCCTATCTGGTGTAGTAATTGGACAGAGACCTACGTGTATCTTCGCCCATTCTTCATGGGCAAAAGCCTCCAGTTCAGTCACATTCTTAGGCTTGCGCGCTGCAACTGCTTTCTTTAAGTCCCACCAGAGGTTCTCAATCGGATTTAAGTCTGGTGACTGCGATGGCCACTTCAAAATGTTCCAGCCTTTAATCTGCAATCATGCTCTAGTGAACTTGGAGGTATGCTTGGGATCATTGTCCTGTTGAAAGGTCCAACGTCTCCCAAGCCTCAGGTTTGTGACGGACTGCATCACATTTTCATCCAATATCTCCTGGTACTGAAGAGAATTTATGGTACCTTGCACACACTGAAGCTTCCCTGTACCTGTAGAAGCAAAACGGCCGCAAAGCATGATTGACCCCCCGCCATGCTTCACAGTAGGCAAGGTGTTCTTTTCTTCATAGGCCTTGTTCTTCCTCTTCCAAACATAGCGTTGATCCATGGGCCCAAACAGTTCTAATTTTGTTTCATCAGTCCACAGAACACTATCCCAAAACCTTTGTGGTTTGTCCACATGACTTTTGGCATACTGCAGTCGACTCTTCTTATTCTTTGGAGACAGCAAGGGGGTGCACCTTGGAGTTCTGGCATGGAGGCCTTCATTACGCAGTGTGCATCTTATTGTCTGAGCTGAAGCTTCAGTACCCACATCTGACAAATCTTTTTTCAGTTCCTCAGCAGTCACACGGGGACTTTTCTCCACTTTGCGCTTCAGGTAGAGCACAACAGTCGAAGTCAACATCTTTCTGCCACGACCAGGTAGCGTTTCAACAGTGCCCTTTGCCTTGAATTTACGAATGATGCTTCCTATGGTGTCTCTTGGTATGTTTAACATCTTTGCAATCTTCTTATAGCCATTGCCCTTCCTGTGAAGAGAAATCGCCTTCTCTTGTCTTCCTGGACCATTCTCTTGACTTCACCATGTTTGTAAACACACCAGTAAATGTCTAGAAGGAGCTGAGTATCAGTCCTTTCTGCTGAATTGGTGCTTATTATGCTTGATTGCTGCTCCTTGCCATCCACAGGTGTTTTCAATACCTGATCGAAAACACTTGCATAAACCTCTGTTCTTAAGAGTAGTAGTCTTTAAGGGGTTGAATAATTGTGTCAATGAGGAAATCGCAAACATTTAATACTGTATTACAAAAATAATAAAAATAATTTGTCATTTTAGTTGCATTTGGTTCTTTAAAAAGTCCTTGTAAGATTTCATTCTGAACACAATCACAAATGTACACTAAATTCCCTAAAACCCTTTACAGCATTGGGGGTTGAATAATTTTGAACACCACTGTATATCACTATACTCGCGAATTTTCAAAGTACCTATATTCACGATAAAAATTTGAATATTCGTGATCAACACTAGTCAATACCACATGACACCTTTTGCAGGACCTCAACCTCAAGAAAATGGAACAGGCCTCAGTCCACCCTGGACCAGAAGATGTCTCTAAACAGAGAGGCAGGGATCGCTTTACAATGGTGGCTCAGACCATCTGTATACCGGGGTATTCTGGAGTCAGGAAAGTGGTTTTTCCATTAATGATGGACGTCGGTTCCTGGGGATAGGGTGACCTTGCAGCCATGGATTCCTTCCAAGAGACTTGGTCTGAACCTCAGAGGAGTGTCGTCCAATTGTAGGGCACTTCGAGCAATATGGGAAGGTCTCAAATCCACACCAACTCGGGCAAGGAATCGTCATGTGCTAGTCCACTTGGACAATTCCACAGCGGTGGCTTTCATCCAGCATCAGGGAGGAATGAGGCACTGACATCTTTAAGACCCCAAGCTGGATTTTTTTTTTTTATAAAATTTTTTTTTCCTGGCCGGAGAATTCCCTCAAAAGTCCCTTTTCAGCAGTGCACCTCAAACTAAGGCTCCCTCAAATTAAGGGTAGAATTCCTGAGTCGACAGACTAGATCCAAGTAAATGGTCTTTGTCAAATGGCCTTTTAGGTGATCCAGGAACATTGGGACAATCCAAGTCTAAATCTGTTCGCCTCAAAGAAACCAAGTTTCCTCAACCAAGCAATACCTGGGTTGGACATCGGATCTAGTTTGTGTGTGGTTTTTTTTTGTTTTTTTGACAGAATCCTCCTGTCGCTTCTGTCTGAGTTACAAGAACAGCCAAGTTTGCATGCTCTGAGTTGTTCTTGTAACTCAGACAGAAACAACAGGAGGATTCTGGGAGTTATAGTTTCAAAACAGCTGGTGTGTCAGAGGTTGCTGATCCCTGCATTATAGGCTTGATGTTTTCGCCAATGAGGACATGGCTTTTGGACGCAAGGTCCTTGGTGCTGTGGTCACTCCCTAAGTTTTATTTCACTTTTAGTTCTCAGGATGTGCTGTCATGGAGATGACTGGGGAAATAAGCATTACACTCACCGGTAATCGGGTTTCCTGGAAGTCTCCATGACACATTTCCCACCCTATTCCATTCCTTTATTTATTTTTCTATGTTATACCATTTATCTGTTAAAATGCACTAGGGATGGGGTTAAACTTTTTTTTTTTTTTTTTTTTTTTTTTTTTTTTTTTGTGTGCTCCTTTTTAGAAAATGAAGTGCTCCCTCAAACTTGCCTCCCAATACCTTTTTTGCCGTGTAACTTTAAACTGTGCTATTTGTAACAACCAGATGACCAGTGTAATTACTACTGTATCCTCAAATTGATTAAATTTTATGCACCAACTGATATATTTTCCTTGTAACATTAATAAAAAGAAAAATTTTAAGGAGTATGGTTGCCATGGACAACTAAGGCTGGGTTCACAATTCAAATCAGAAGAACAGGAAACAACAAACTGGTCTTATATTTTTAAGCATCGGTTATGCACATTTTGCATCTGTCAGCCATTTCTGTCACAGCTCTTCGGAAAATAAAAGGTTGAATCTGGTTGCTATGAGAAACTAAGCCAGTTCTACTGTACACCATTGATAAAGGACTCCATACATTTCCTTTATGAGATTTGGTTATCCAGTGAGGAGTTTTGGAGACTGTAGACAATGTGGCGGCAAGATGTTCTATTATCCCGTATCTGTAAAAGTTCTCATTTTCCAGTCTTGCTTTTTTTTTTTTTATTAGGGCTGAAGATGAGTATGACAGTACCTGTGATGGTATACATGCCATTAAAACCACCCACTGAGAATGCCACAATGTCTTTGTTTGTGCCACATGAAGTGAAGTATCCTGCAAAACCTAGAGACCCTGAGGTTTACCTGGAGCCACTTCCTGCAGCTTCTGTATATGTCAAGTAAGTGATTACCAGTTGAGATCATGGTCCACTTTTTTTTATAAGTGATATGTGGAAAAAATCTAAAACTATGGCTTAGACATTACATGACAACCTGATTATGCCTAAAAAGTAAAGTTTATATGGGCATATCCAATTACTGAGTGACTGGGCTGATTTCTCAGACCTCACTAAAGGCTGAACTTGACAGGTAACGTGCTGCATAAGGGCCTCTGCAGGAGTTTTCAGGCTTTTTTTCGTACGAAAATGTCTAACTTTCAGCTATTTCTTTGCTGCATTTTTGTCCCGTTTTTCTGCGAACAGCGGTGCGGATTTACTAATACTGTCTAAAGGTAAGTGTAAACTCCCAAAAAAGTGCCAATATTCTGCTTTTAAATTAGTCATTCCCCACAAAGCCATTAAAGAGGCAGTCGGACTGTTCAACCCTATTAAGACCCCATTTACACGTCCACAATTTCTTCCCCCCCCCCCCCCCCTCCTTCCTTCCTTTTTTGAAGCCTAGACATCAGCATGATGAGGCCAGAGCTGTATCCTATAGTTGTGTCCAACATGATGAGCCCTAACAGTCAGTTTGCCTGGATTAATGGGGTTGATTATGCTGACAGAGCCTCTTTAGGCCACAATACCTTAATGGCCAACACAAAAAGGTTGGTGTGCAAAAATGTCATAAATGCAAAGCAAGTTGTTCCAAAGCTGATGCATTTTCATGATCTCTGTGGTGATGGATCATGTCATGGACCATGTGGTGAGCACAGTGACTTCATCAAAGGTCCTATTCCTACTACACAGCAAAGATGAAGACAGAAGAGAAGCCGGGCTGCGCGAACAAGTGAATTAAGGGGAGTTAAATATAAATATAAATATAATATATATATATATATATATATATATATATATATATATATATATATATATATATATTATTTTTTTTCTTTATTTTCAGCCCTATTGCACTATGCATTCTGTACTAAGAATGCTATTTTCCCTTATAACCATGTTATAAGGGAAAAGAATACAATTATACACAACACCTAACCCAAACTTCTGTGAAGAAGTTCGGGTTTGGGTACCAAACATGCCGATTTTATTTTTTTTTATTTTTGTTTTTTCTCACGCACGTGCAAAGCGCATTAAAATGTTTTGCACTCGTGCTGAAAAATTTAACATTTTCCCGCAACGCACCTGCTTCTTATCCGGGCCAAAACCATGACTCCTGTGTGAAAGAGGCCTAAAGGCACCCCAACACTCTTGTCTAGAAAAGCTACTCCAGTTTTCCTACTCTGCAACTTTTTAAAGTGTAGTGAAACCCTTAAACACTTTTTTTTTTTTTCTCTATTCACATGGCCATATGCAGGCTTTTTTTTGTGGGACAAGTTGTACTTTCCGACACTGCCATTTAATATCGCATATGATGTAGTGGAAAGCAAGAAATTGCAAAAAACAATTCCACAACACATTTGCGGCATTCGATGTGCAATAAAACTGACTAATTACTTTTATTCTACAGGTCAGTACGAAGCCACCCCCCCCCCCCCCCAAAAAAAAGGGGGGTTACTATAACATGCAGTCGTCTGATTGCTATTATCAAAGACTCTAATGCACTTGCATTGGAATCTATGATTTACTACTTTCCTATGGAGCCCTATTATAGGCAAGGGCTCCATAGGAAATACTGTGCAGCAGACTCCTGTCATTCATAAAGACAGGGGCTGGTGCATACATGCCCTGGCTCCTCCAATCGCCACATGGGGGAGCCAGAGCATAACCGAAAGTGTGCACTTTCGGTTTCAGCGCGATTAGAGGGGGTTAAATGTCCATGATTGGCATTACTACCGGTTGCGGACATGAGCTGCGGGTGTCTGCTAAAAGAAGCAGGAGGCTATGGCATCTGCAGCTGGCAGGAGCGGGCACCATCTTTAAACACCCTCCCCGTGCCATGTACGGCACTGGGCGTGAAGGGGTTAATATGGCTAACCACATGCCCATCCTCCCCATATTTCAAAGCTGGAGTGAGTGAAGTTAAAATGCAAATAGTTGCAACAGCTGAATTTTTATTTTTTTTTAAGCCAGAATTCTGGAATGACTGCATATCAAATAAGGGCCTATATATTTATATCTTCTGGATATTCATGTAAGCTTTCCATTCTTTTTAGGACTTTTGGAGGATATGCCCTAAACACTATGTATGCTGAGCAAGCTAAAGCCCTAGCAGAGAAGCTGAGGATCCTTGGTCTGCAGTTTGATGATACATACTTCATATATGCTCGCTACGATGCTCCCTTTCAAATTTTCAACCGCCATAATGAAGTGTGGTACATGGCAAAGTAAAGTCCTCTCACCCGTGGGGATTTCATCGTTCCTCTGCTCCTCAGCCCTAAATGTGATCCCTATACCATCTTATAATATCTTTTACAAGACATGGTGTTAAATGGTTCTCAAAATTTCTAACAAATGCCTCTGGTAAATCTTGAGCATTGTCTTGTGTATGTAGTAGGCTATCATGAATAGTGCTGTTTTTGTTGCATTCAAATATATTTGTATAACGTGGCTCTTCTTGGTTTATATTGAATCTGTTGCAAACTGATGCAATGCAGATTAATTTCTGAAAAATGAACAAATCCACTATTTTCTAATTTTTAGTTTTTAAAATATTTTATTAGGAAATCTTAGAAATGTCAGCATCGTATACAAGCTAAGTACTTCAAGAAGTGCACAAGCACTGAGCTACATAGTACCTGACATATACAAAAACATGTAGTAATTTATAAAAATAACAGAAAAGTGCAAAAGAGATGACATCAATCACATTCATTGTCTATTTTCTAATTTTTAGATAAAACCCATAAAAATGGTACCCAGTGACATTTTAGTATGAATATTGGTGGGGAAAACATGAGGAAGAGCAACGCATGACACAAAAAGCGGAAGGGCTTGCCCTGATTGGCTCAGACTGACAGCCAATCAGGGGCATAGTTGAGGAAGGTCCTTTTGCTTAGAGCAACATTCTGAAGATTTATCAAAACTGGTGTAAAGGAAAACCAGATTTCACTTTTTTTTTTTTTTTTTTTTTTTTTTTTTTTTCTCTTTTCTTCAGAGCTCCGTTTAAAAAAGGTTAAGCTTTTGACCTGAAAGGATGTTTAGTAGTTTGTGTAATTGCTTTTTGTAAGACACTGCCACAAATGTAGTGTGATAGGGACCATATAAGAAAAGTATAGGAAGAGAATAAGACCCAGTATAATTGGGTAGATTTTTAGCAAATTTTGGTCAGGAAAAGCTGAGTGAAGGGCTGTCACTTGTGTGCAGGTCAGGGCCCCGAAGCTCATCTGGCCTGTGTCCCGTCTGCAGCAGCTGGCTTCTCCTCTGTGTGGTCCTGGTATCTTCACTCTGCTTCAGACAATCACTGGTTTGAGGGGAGGATTTTTTGCCCTAGAAGACACACCGGTCCATAAGACGCACCTGTGTTTTTTAGAGGAGAATAATAAAAAAAAAAATTCAATTACACCTCAGATCAGCCCCCCCCCCCCCCTCATGTCAAATCACCTGTCACATCAGCCCTCACATTTCTCCCCCCTCCATCCATCTTGCCACACTCCCCCCCCCCCCCCCCCCCCCAAAATATCCATCTTGTCACATTTCTCCCTGCGGGCCACACAAACTACTCAGACATTTGTCCACACAGTTACTCACCACCAACAGCTCTGCCTCCAGTCTTCAGACCTCTGCTCCCCAGCCTAGACCAGTTGCTGCTGCCTGCCACAGTGCCACTCGGCTGTCACATCCCCCCCCCCCGACCCCCGTAAATGTCTGTGTTGCCAATGCTGCTCTGTGAGGGCCGGGGCCGCAGGGCACACCTGCAGGCTGGGGTGGGGTAAGTCCGCAAGTTTCGTAATAAAAAACTAATATATAAAAATACATTTTTCCACCCTGGCGCTGCCCTTCTCTGCACCCTCAAGCAGCGGCTTGGTCTGCCCTATTATAGGGCCGGCAATGGTGCAGGTAGCTAGTTCTGCAATACAAAACACTTTTTTATACTGGAAGGGAGTTTCTTAAACATGGCTTTAAAAAAAAAAAAAAGTGAAAACTTCAGTTCATAACTGTACTAAACACGTTGCATACTGCTTCAAGATAATGTCAGTTGCAATACTATAATAACACTTTTTTTATTGTACTTTAATTGCATTTATTGAATGCATTACTGCATCAGACTGTAGTTCAGACATTTCACTACAAAAATTGCATTCTTGTATTTGTTCTATTGAATGCACAATTCAGCCATCTTACCCCAACATTGTATTGTACTTTATCTGTTACTGCATCAGACCACATAGATCATTCATTAAGTGAAACACATTTGATTGCATTTTACTCGATTGTAGTTAAATATTTTTTAATTGGCTTTTATTAAAAATATTGAGCCACTCTATCAAAAAGGCTAAACTGTCCCATGCAAAGATGGCGACTGGAGCATGTAACGTCCGATGCTGGGGGCGGAGCAGGACGCAATCTTCGGGCGTCGCAGGAGATATAACAAACTGCACAACCTGCTCAATGGCATCCGGACAGTGCAATCCTTTCTGCAAAGGAAAAGCAGTGCATTGTGTGCTGGCAGACGGGAGTAGGTACAGATGAGCTCCCCCATCATGCTGGCTCTGGAGCAGAGCCTACAACAAATCCAGGAGTTGAGTAGCCTGGTGTATCACCCCTATACCCTGGTTGGCTGATCCTTCTCTCCCTTATACTCCCAGGGAGAGTCAACCCCCCCCCCCTTCCCTCCTCTTAAAACCCTTCTCAAATCATCTGTGATAGTCGCAATCCGGTTTCTGATTCGGATGGTTTGGAGGGCTCTGACTTTGAAATGTATGGAAAAACATATGCATCTTCTGATGAAGATAATGAATATAAATGTTTCTTATTTGCTCATGATGACATTGAGCTTATAAAAGCCACAATACAGATGGAGGTGCCTAAGGCTGCTATCACACTTGCGTTCGGGGTTCCGCTTGTGAGTTCCGTTTGAAGGCTCTCGCAAGCGGCCCCGAACTGATCCGTAAAGCTCCAATGCATTCTGAGTGGATGCGGATCTGGTCAGAATGCCTCAGTCTGGCACCGTTTGTCCTTCGCTCAGCAGGCGGACACCCGAAAGCTGCTTGCAGCGTTCGGGTGTCCGCCTGGCCGTGCAGAGCCAAACAGATCTGTCCAGACTTACAATGTAAGTCAATGGGGATGGATCTGTTTGACATTGACACAATATGGTGCAATTTCAAACGGATCCGTCCCCCATTGACTTTCAATGTAAAGTCTGGACGGATCCGTCTGACTAACTTTTAGACTTAGATTTTTTTTTTTATGAACGGATCCCATAGTTTGCATTATAGGAGCTGATCCGTCTGTGCAGACACCAGACGGATCCGCTCAGAACACAAGTGTGAAAGTAGCCTTAAGGCAGTACAGGAAGAGATATTTGGGGCAGTGGGAGGGAAAAAGGAAGTCTGTATTCCCAGTTCCAGATAATATTCAAAGGTTAATCAAGTCAGAATGGGAGAAACCAGATAAGGGATATTTCATTCCTAGGGGTATCGAGAGGTGCTATCCTTTTTAATGATGAGGATTGCGCCGATTGGGAACCCATTCCGAGTGGACGCACTGGTGGCTAAGGTAGCAAAACATACCGCCCTGCCATTTGAAGATTCAGCGCAAAGCAGAGAGCCTACTAAGGAAAACCTGGGAGGCTATGGCAGCCGTTCTTATCCAGGGGTGGCTTCTACTTGTGTAGCTAGAAAGCCTAATTTGTGGCTAGAACAATTGGAGATTCATCAATAAAACGCAGAGAGATTAGATTCTGGAGAGCATTCCGTTGCTAAAAATGGCAACTAGTGTCCTAGCGGATGCTGTGGCTGAATCTGTAAAACTTTCAGCGCAGCTTTATCCAACACAGCCAGATGGGTGCTATGGCTCAAAGCATGGGCAGGGGATATGACTTAAAAAAACAAGCTCATTTCCCTCCCCTTTCACGGCCAATACGTTTTTGGACCAGATCTAGACAAAATCTTAGAAAACGCCACTGATAGAAATTTAAAAAGACAGCATTTTCGTGGGCCGTAAGTACCAATTGGAACAAGGGAAAGATAAGGGGAAAAACGGGGAGGTGGAGTTATGCAAAAGAAGCTAAGTGAAGAAATTTCCTTTTCAACCCTAATAGAGAAACCTCCTCCTCTAATCCGAAACAATGATGCCACATAGGTAGGGGGAAGACTCCTCTCCTTTTTAAGCACTTGGGAGCAGATGACCTCAAATTCATGGATCCTAAATATCATGAGGGTTACTGGGTAGAGTTAGAATCTTCCCCTCCAGAAAAGTTTTGCCACTCTTCCTCCCTCTCAACAAGGTACCTTAGAGATGGGCATAGAAGATTTACTAAAATTAGGAGCGTTAGAACCTGTTCTGGAAAATCATCAGTAGGGAAAAGCCGTTTAAGCCAAATTCTTATCAGTAAGATATAAACTCATTATAGCTCAGTTCTTATCAGAGCAGAGATATGGAGCCCATCAGTTCCCCAAATGAGGGAAAAGACAGAAAAATCCACAGGCTGCTACTACAGCGTCTCACCTACTGTATGTATAGAAAAAAAAATCTTTATTTTTAATAAAGACCAATTAAAATAATTTTTAGCTCAAAATTAGTATAAGGCATTAATAAAAAATTGCCCCTTAAGGTGTACATAGCCTTTAAGGCCTTAAAGAGGACCTTTCACCAGAATTAAACTTCTAAGCTAACTATACAGGCATGTAGAGCGGCGCCCAGGGATCCCCCTGCATTTACTGTTATACCTGGGCACCGCTCCGTTCTCCTGTTATTGCCTCCGGTATCTTTACAGTTAGGCTCCACCCAGGGGAACCTGCCGGCTCCTCCTTCTCCCATGCTGCAGTGCTGGCCAATAAACACGCTCAGCTCATAGCCTGAGAGAGAAAAAAGCCTCTCAGGCTATGAGCTGAGCGCTGTGATTGGCCAGCGCTGCAGCATGGGAGAAGGAGGCGCCGGCAGGTTCCCCTGGGTGGAGCCTAACTGTAAAGATACCGGAGGTAATTACGGGAGAACGGAGCGGCGCCCAGGTATAACAGTAAGTGCAGGGGGATCCCTGGGCGCCGCTCTACATGCCTGTATAGTTAGCTTAGAAGTTTAATTCTGGTGAAAGGTCCTCTTTAATGACACATCGGTGATTCACTGATATGTGTGGGCTGTGTTCTTTGTAGACAGCACATGTACCCATTAATTTTTAATGTATGAACATATCCGTGTTTTAGCACAGTCTGTGTTTTCTGTCTATGGATCCATTATGCATTGTAGTCTATGGGTCTGTATAAAATAGATATATATTTTTTGTCACTGGCCATTTATAGGAGATACTCTGAAAATACACTTTCAACTATGCAGTGTCCATGGACTACACAGGATCAATCACGGGCCCTCTTATTACAGATTTTGTAATGGACAAGGATGTGTGACTAAAGTATAACAAAGTAAAATTGTCTTTATGTATAGTGTCTCTTATATCTGCTCCTTTATGGATAGTGCCTCTTATGTGCCCTCTTTATGTATAGCACCTCTTTGCTGTGCCTCTTGAATACAGTATACATACACTGCATTATAATACTCGGTAGATGCTAGAATGCGGTGGGTAACAGAAGGTATGATGTCATCAGTTACATGTTGCTGATGGTCACTTGGTAAGAGGTATAATAGATGCAGTGGGCAGGCTCCGACTGGCCCATAGGGGTACAAGTGAATCCCCCGGTGGGCCCCTGAGCAAGGTGAGCCCCTAGTCTCCCACCCCCTGCACAAGTGGCACATAACACAGTAGACTTATTGCACTGCATACATATATTCAGTTTACAGCACCTCAACCAGCCTATGTTCATATAAAAAAAAGTTGATAGATTATTAAAAAAACTCCCTAGTTTATTTATATAGCCACGATCAGATAGCTGAGATGACTTCTAAAATCGATAGAATGAGGGCAGCACTTCGGTCTTGTGATGAAAAAGGTGGATTTTATTACACCCACCAGCAATGCAGCATTTCAGCTCTCTCAATGGAGCCTTTGTCAAGCTAGTGAATACAGTGCTCTCAACATATTTAAACAAGTAGGTCTCATCAGTGTTACATAATGTATCATCAATAAATAAATATACAGTGAAAAACATGATTAAAAACATCATTTCCATGTGATACATATGAACAAAGTACAGCATTATTTACCTAGTGATCGTGATTACAATAAATAATTCTCTATATCCATAATTCTGTGTTACATTCATAATTGCCAATAATTCATATATAAAGTGCATCTGTGCTAATCATATATCAGTAAAAAAAGAGGACATACCCACGTCATGAATCCTCACATGTGTAGCGTAGCTTCAGCGTCCCATGTTGGATACTGCGCAGGCATACATCCTAGGAACGCGAGATTTCATCACGTCCCGCGCACGCACCCCATATGATCTTATCCGCCCACACTAAATATGTTGGCTTGTGTGGTAATCAACCACTGCACATGACCAGCAGAACGGGATCTGACATCAAGTGACCATAGTAACCATTATCGTGTGCGGCAAAGGAAAACAAGAATAATACGAGACCGGAGGATGTCTATAGCGGGATCAGCACTAAGCGTCAACTTAAAGGCATATAAATCACGTCATGATAGGGGATCAGAAGTCATCTCATGACTTGCCCCTAGGTATAGAGGAAAGCTAGCCAGTATATTTTTTTTCCCCAGGGCCTACCTTCTCAAAGTTGCTGCAGGGACTCCCATATTCTATCATCTGGTAGCATCTTGCTGCTGTGTGAGCAGGAAATATTTGAATGCATCTGTACGGTGAACCCCCAAAATAAATTTTACTGGTGTAGGGTGGCCAGACGTCCGGTTTTAGGCCGGACATTCCGGTTTTCTGGCTCCCTGTCCTCCGCCTGGTGCAGGGCCTGGACGGACACAGGGATGTCCACCCTTTCAGTAGCTCGCGCTCAGACAGCAGCACTGCGCTATCTGAGCATGAGCTGCCGTAACTGACTGAGGCTTCTCTCACCCCCAGTCAGTCAGTAGAGTAGCAGACATGGCTGCCTGTGGCTGACTGAGGGGGAGAGAAGCACCCTGGCTGCCCCCAGCTCGCCTTCCCCTCACCTCCCTTCTTCCCGTTTTTTTTTTTTGTGGCAGGCAATGGGGCGTGGCTTTTTTGCGGTGGGTGTGGCTTGGGCATGGTCGGTGAGGCCTGGCTCTCTTGGGTGAAACCAGTGGCCACCCTACTGGTGGGCCCTAGGCACTCCAGTCCGACACTGGCAGTGGGTATATATAGTGTATACAGCAGTGTGCTGATATGCGCAGTACTAGGATAAATTACACCTTGTATCTCAAATATCAGTACACTGCTGTATATACTATATACCTGTACATAGTGCATCTATCATACCTCTTACCTCACATATCAGTAAGGTCTAGTGGAATGCCGAGTGGTGTGGTGCGGCCTATGTGTCACAGTGCTCCTACCTGGATACAGTGGGACCCCAGGCTTTGGCCCCGTAGCATTAAAAAGGGGAATAATTGAGGGATGAAGATAAAAAAATAACTAGAGTCCAGACTTTGTTATGAAGTTCAACGGCAGCTTTACTTGAATAGACTTTCATCCAAACGATTTACAGGCTTTGTCTTGGTTCCAGCAGGCTTTGGCATAAACTGGCAGGCAAACTTGATAGCTCTACTTTCTTTCTCTGTGCTGCACTAAACTCTGCTTGGGTCTGGTTTCTGTACTTTAGGTCCAACCATTTGTTTCCATTGTAAGCAGAGCTTAGGTTGCTCTGGCTGACATAGGCAGATCAGACTGTGAGCGTGCCACACCTTGCTTCTTTCCTGTCCAGACTAGACTAGAACTCGAACTACAACGAACTGGAAACTGCTATCCCTCCCTACTGGTAGGATGCAGGACTGTCTCAGTTCTGCCCGGGGGGGAGGGGGGGGAATGAAATGGTAAGTTTCATTCTCTCTAAGCATAGCTCTGCCATATACACTGGCACCTGCTGTTTACATGAACAAAACAGTTGCATCGTAATCATAGCATTGCACAATGTAGAGGGCCTGGGCAGATATACAAAGATGACATTTATGTTAGACCATTAAAGATAGTAGCAGGGTGTAGGAGTGGTAACACCACTCCGGGGTGTTCCAAGTACACTGTTGCATAATGCCTGTAGAAAATAACTAAAGCACACTGTGAACACAATATCAAACTGTACCGATAAAATATACACTCTTTTATTAAGAATTAAAATAGACATAATAAAACACATATATAAATTAACATCGACAAACACACATCACAGGAGTATGTCATATTGGGGTCAGGTGTAACAAACAAATTAAGTAAATAGGGGGAACGGCAAAGATAAAACCATATGCCAATTGACACTACACACTAAATACAAAATATGAACCCTGCAATCAGTAAAATACAGACCCAAAATGGCACCTCCAAAGACACCTCGACACGTGTTTTGAGTCAGCTTCCTCACAATTCCCCTGAAGAAATTGGGTGCCTTTTTTTGTTATTGGCATAGCTGATGTATTGGATGTTTCATAGTTTTTTGGGGGGCTTATACCTATACCTGTCTGCTGTTCTCTAGGTACCCAATGTGGTTCTTATTTGTTCCAGTTGTATTGCTTGTTTCCGGGGGTCCGTCCACCACCAAGTGCTAAGTCCCATTGAAGTGAATGGGAATGCCCCCATTGTCTTAGATGAAGAAACCCCTTCAACATTATTTTGTAGTCCTTCTGTTCTTGATTTTGTTCTATTTTATGTTTTTTGTATTTGTAGTCTTGGAAAAAAGCATTTATATGACCGAAATGTCACATAATGCTTTGCCTGCACTTAGAGCAAAATAAACTTTCAATGAATTCTAGTGCCCTACTACAAGCACCCCTTCCCCCACAGAGTGCCAAAAAAATCTATGTCTTTTGACACATCAAGCACAGTCTATCAAGCAAAAACACAGAGCATTTCTGCACTGTTCATTTACTAATCTTAAAATGTCAGTGTAATAAATCTCAATTGATCAACTTTCCATAGCTCCTTACATCTGTGTGTGTGTGTACTCTGAATGGGACTGGACAAAATCTCCTTTGCTATTACCATATAATAAAGGGCAAGCTTACATATGCATACAACACGGCAACCATTATCCGTTATTACACTATACATTATTGAAAACCTGAACTTAATCATGATATATACTCTAGTTACAACCAAATGTACAGTAAAAGGGTTCTACAGGGCTACAAGGGGTGATACCATAGATCCAAATTAGAAGAGTGTTTGTCTTATATAGTACTATACTACGGTTTGTTATGTTCCATAACCAGCAAGTGAGAGGTCAAGCAATTAAGAATTCCCTGTGAATGGTAACTAGTCCCATCCACTACAGAACTGGACGGAGCTGTGTCATTCCGGTGCAGGAGCTGCTGCAGCAGAACAGCTAATCAGCAGGGGTGCTAGGTGTCAATCATTAAGAAAACTGCATCAAACGTGCGTATCCACGGTCTGCAATAAGAAACAGGACCTAAAAATGATGTCCTCAGTGCATTCATGTTTCTGGGCAAAGGGATGTCCTCCAGTCTTCTTACATTCAGGGATGAGATGTTTCACCCCAGGAAGGCAACAAAACTGAATTTTTTCATTTTTTTTTTCTCTCACTTGCAGCCATGTTGTAAAAAAGGACAGGAGTGACATGGCTGCAGTATACATACTAGGTGAGTTCTAGGCTCCCTGCGGCAGCACCACCCAGGTATACTGTTTACCCTCATGTGTGAAGGCAAACAACTACCAACTGTCTGCATGTAGTGGTACTCCAAATAAAACACTTGTCAAATCAATCACAGTGGAGTGGGTAGGGGTAGTGGGAACCTGAGCCAACAAGGTGTGTATTGGGCACAATGGGGCTGTTACAAATGGTGGCTTGACAGCACATAGGTTACTTACCATCTGGTATCGGTTTGGTTTGACCTTCTAACTTTTCTTTTTCACAGGGTACAAAAGAGTGTTAGAAGGGGATAAAATCTCCTTGATAACCCCTTTTTCAAAAAGTCTCGGACTGTTTGAGATATGGCATCTGACTGTGCCATATTTAAGAGATACTGCATTTTCCTGGGTATTGGGGCGCCAGGTTTCATCACCACTTCCAAAGGAGGAACTGGGAGGTTGCCAACATTGGTGGGTCCAATAGCCCACAGATGGCTTGACATTCTTGCAAGCAGGGCTTCCTTCTCATCTTCTAGGAGTACTGACAAAAAGATGGACCAGGGAGTTTTATCAAGCAAGCAAATATGTACGCAGGAGGCAACAGGGGACGTTACCACTGACCAGCAATCGGGCAAGCACTTCTTGGGTAAGGACAAATCTAACATGGATGGGTTCTGTTAAAAGGGGAGTGTACTACTTTTACATCCACTTCTACCCAAGGACTGGTGTTCATGGAGATTAAGTCAGGGGAGGCCACATTTGCTGGACAATTGTCTTGGCTGCTCCAGTATCCAGTGAGGGATATCATTGGGACCGGACTTGAATCTGCTAAATGTTTAAAAGCACAGCCGGTACTGGATTGCCTGTTTCCTAATCTTGGTCTAACTTCCCCCCTTCCTCACCTGTGTCATCCTAATGACAAAAACATGGGTGTCTGTGGGGATGAACAGTGATCCAGGCAACACAGAATACGATCCTCTCGTGTGGTGAGGGCGAAGAGTGTTTGCTAGACCACATGTCTGTGGTCAGATGTATCTTGGCACTGACACTGTGTGCCAGAGGCACATTTACTTGCCGCTGAACGTGGCCATATAGCTCTGGGATGCCCTTCTAAAAGAAATATTTCCTTCCAGGGACCTTCCATTGCATTGTGTCAATGGCTACAAATTTTCTAAAGGCCTCCAAGTCCATCAGTTTATATGGCAGTAGTTGGCAGGCTAGCAGTTCCAACAAGCCAGCGGTCAGCCGTTGGGCAAGAGGGTAATCCGGCGTCATCAACTTTTTACGCTCGAACATTTGAGCCACAGAAGCCTGCCTTTTGCCAGATTAATGCGACAATGGCACGGTGGAAGGTGGAGTGTAGGCCAAATGGGAGGAAGAAGAAGAGGCAGGACGTGGAGTGCCGGGAGTGTGGCTTTGTGGCTTCTGAGGGTGTTGCTCCCACTGGGCTCGGTGATGGGAGGCCAGGTGCCTTCTTTAGGCGGTTGTCCCTAGGTGAGTGTTGGGCTTACCGCGACTTATGCGTTGACAGCACAGGCTGCAGATGGCAACACTATTGTCAGCAGCCGACACATTAAAAAAAAAAAAAAAAAAAAAAAGCCCAAACTGCGAAGCCATGTGTCGGCATCCTGGGAGCGCCAGATGTGAGCATGCATGGTGGATGGCTCACTACAGATATATTTACAGTCTGCTTTTTGCCTCCTGTGCACTGCAAATTCTGCCTGCTTCTCCTCCTTTTCCTCCCTATCTGCTGCTCCGTCTCTCCCTCTGAACTCCCCTCCTCTTCCTCTCTTGTGGGCACCCAACGTGACATCCATCGACATGTCATCATCGTCACCTTCACCGCCACTGACAATAGAGAGACAATCTCAGAGTAGGCAGCAACAGCAGGGACCACCCTCCTTGGGCTGATCTGGGTACTGTTGTCAGACCGCTGGGTGGCGGACGTTGCTACCTACTCTTTCTGATCCGATGCCAAGAATGGCTGCACATCTGTAAGGTCTGGGAATGGATGGGAAAATAATTCCTCTGACTTGAGTGGAGGGGCTGTGGTGATGGTGGTGGTGGTGTCTTTGGGGTTTATTTTGGGGCAACAGGTAAATCACACCAGTTGCAATTAGTTGTTCCAATAGCATTTGTCCCTCTGTATAGCTGCGGTATCACAGCAGAACCGCACACAAATGCTGCACAATACAAATGCACTATATAAAAAGTATATTATAGGTATATCACACCCCTGCCTCAATCAGTTTTTTTTTTTTTTTTTGGGGGGGGGGGGGCAACTGGTATATTACACCAGTTGCAATTAGTCGTTCCAATAGAGTTTGTCCCTCTAACTATCTGCAGAATTGCAGCAGAACCGCACACAACTGCTGCACAATACAAATGCACTAGAATATACTTTCTATGTTAGAAAGTATATAATAAATATATCACACCCCTCAGTCACACCTATCAATATCACACCTATACCAGTCCTTAAAAGTACTTTTGTGGCCCTATTAGCTAGCGTTTGGTGTTTCTAACAGTCTGTCCCTGCTCCACACAGCAACCTCTCCCTACACTGCCAAAATACTGAATGTAAAATGGCGGCTAGATCGAGTTTATTTATAGAGTAGGGGGTGTGTGCATGTGCTGAAATGTCTTATTTTTTATTTTATTTTTTTATCTGTTATATAAGAGACATATACAAAATCAGACCATCAAAAGATCCGTATTACAAAAAGCAACGATATAATAACATTTTACCCCAGATACCCGCTGGAGAGAGAGAAAAAAAAAAACACATTCAGCCCTAATTCAACAAATTTTTCCATATTTTATAAATTTTTTCAACTCTATCACTATATCTCTCGGATACCCATTCCAATTTAATCAGATTGACAACTGCTTCTTGCCACTGTCCCACTGTAGGGGAATCTTCATTTATCCATTTCTGAAGTATGAGAAGTCTAGCTTGAAATAGTACTTTGACTAAAATCAATCGTATCTCTTTATTTAATTTAAGAAGTTCTGTGGCCCCTAGAATACAAACTACTGGGTCTTCAAAGACTTGAACACCCAGAAATACTAATATAATCTCTGCAATCTCTTTACAATACCTAAAAAGTTTAGGACATCTCCAAAAGCAATGTATAAAATCCGCCTTCTCTCCCTTACATTTTGGGCACTTATCCGAAGTTCTTACCCCCATTTTCTTTAACGCCCAAGGAGATCGATGTAACCTGTGAACTATAAAAAAATGAGAGGTTAATGTTAGGCCCTTTCCGACACCAAGGGCATCATTCCATTTTTCTTCCTTAAAAAACAGGAGCTCTTTTTCCCATTTTCCTCTATCAAGTATTGTAATCCGTTTTTTTTAAATCAAAATTCCATATCTTTTTGCTGTTGTTCCTCTTTTTTCTCCTCCATTAGTACATGTATCTATTCCGATTGTTCCTTTCTATATTTGTCTGAATTTACCAGTATTCGCATAGCATTTTTAAGCTGAAAATATTTATAAATATCCTTTTGGGGGATCCCAAACTCCCTTACCAAGGTGCCAAAATCCTTCAGTTCATCTTCCTCAAATACTTGACCTAGCTATTTTACCCCCCTTTTTATCCCAGTCTATGTAAGACCTAATCATTTGCACTTCCTTTAAATTAATATTTTTCCAAATAGGTGTATACTGCAAATAACCTTTAATATCTAATATTTTTTTAACTTCCACCCATATATATTCTATTGAATTCAATATTCTATTTTCTGTAATATTATTCCCCAGTGTTCCTGACTCCAAAACCTCTAAGTGATTCATTTCCCCACTCCAGCCCAATTTTTCGTTAATTCCTCCCTCCCCACAAAACCATCTTGTGCTATTAAATAATAAAAAAAAACAATTAGCAACTACTAATCCACCCTCTCTTACTGGGAGCTGAAGCACTTCTCTCCTTAACCTAGGAATGGAACCTTTCCAAATAAAATCCCCCATTAAACTGTCTAATAACCTTAAAAAAAATTTAAAAAAATCGTAAACCTCGTTGGGGCATTTTGTAAAACATACAATATTTTTGGGAGAAAATTTTTTTTTTGTTAAATTCACCCGACCCTGAATTGACAACGGTAATCTTTTCCAGATATGTATTTTAGTTCTAAGTTCTTATATTAAGGGGAGTACATTTAACTTTTCATATTCTTCTATATTTCTCGAAATTTGTATACCTAAATATTTAAAACTCTCATGTTGCTCAAGCACATGCACCCTTGAGCAATTCTGTGATTGCCCCTTCCCTAATATCATATGGGATTTCCCCCAATTAATGTTTAAACCGGAAAAAATAAAAATGTTCTATTATATTACTCTATTAAACTCATCCCCAGTGTTGTGCATAAATAATAAAATATAATCGGCATACATTAATTTTTCATTTCCTTCCCCATATTGAAAACCTTTACACTCCCTATCGTTTCTTATCATACATGCCAAGGGTTCTATTGCAATAGCAAATAATAATGGGGAGAGAGGGCATCCCTGCCTAGTGCCCCTATAGAGGGCAAAAGGCAGGGACAAGCTCCCATCCATCATCACCCTAGACCTCGGATTAGAATATATAACTTGAATTAATCTTAGAAATCCTTCCCCTATACCAACCCTTTTTAAAACTGCCCATAAATACTCCCACTCGATACAATCAAATGCCTTTTGGGCATCTAATAAGAGTATGGCTTTCTCACCGATTTGTGTTTTATTAGCTTCAATATTAAGGGACAGCCTTCTTATATTTGAATATATTGTTGTTCCGGGTATAAAACCTGTCTGATCTTCATGAATTTTACCTTTAATCACCTTAGAAAGCCTACCTGCGAGATATTTGTCTATATAAATCGGGGTCTAGTTGCTCTTTACCCTTTTTTGGAATCAATGTAATAATTGCTTCTTTCATTGAGTCTGGTAGATCACCTATTTTTTGGGCCTCACACAATGTCTCTCTTAATTCTGGTATTAACACCTGCACGAAGGTCTTATATATTTCGAAAGGGAGTCCATCACACCCTAGTGTTTTTATTGGTTTCACCATACCCCAAACCTCTTCTATTTCAAAAATAGATATTTATTTTTCCAGGTATTCCTTTTGGGCTTTAGATATCTCAGGCAGGACAATCTGATCTAAGTATTGGTCCAGGTCTTTTTTTGTATATTGTACCCTAAGACTTATAAAGTTCCTCAAAATAGTCCACAAAAACTTTAATTCCTTCAGGTGAACTAACTATTTAATCCTTATTATCTCTAATTGCCCCTATCCATGATTTCCCTTTCTGATTTTTTACTATACCTGCTAAAATTTTCCCAACCTTTTCTCCCTTTGAGGCGAGCTGAAACCCTTGGAAGAACAATTCTTTCCTAGTTCTCTCCATATAATATATTTTTAACTTTTCATGTTCCTCCTCCCATTTCTTCCTATTATTTCCAGTAGGGTTCGTTATACATACTAATCTTGCTTCTTCTAAGTTCTTTTCCAATAATTTCCATTTTTCTTTAGTAATTTTTTTCCAATAATTCACCTTTTTAAAAACAGAGATCCTCATAAAATATGCTTTGGCAGTATCCCAAACTATCAATCTATTAGCAGAGTTATTATTCTCCTGAAAGAATTTTTTTAACTCCACCAATATACTTTCTTTGTCCGGGATTAACGATAACCAATGAGGATTAAACTTAAACATTGGCAAATTTTGCTTTCTGTTCAAGTCCAATTCCATTGCCACGGCACTATGATCGGATAAGGCCATGGGCAAAAACGTTATCTTAATCCAGCTGAAACTCTACAGTGCAAAGAAGAAGCCATTTCTAAGCAAGATCCACAAGCTCAGGCGTTTTTACTGGGCCAGGGATCATTTAAAATGGAGTGTGGCAAAATGGAAGACTGTTCTGTGGTCAGACGAGTCACGATTCGAAGTTCTTTTTGGAAATCTGGGACGCCATGTCATCCGGACCAAAGAGGACAAGGACAACCCAAGTTGTTATCAACGCTCAGTTCAGAAGCTTGCATCTCTGATGGTATGGGTTTGCATGAGTGCGTGTGGCATGGGCAGCTTGCATGTCTGGAAAGGCACCATCAATGCAGAAAAAAATATTCAGGTTCTAGAACAACATATGCTCCCATCCAGACGTCATCTCTTTCAGGGAAGACCCTGCATTTTTCAACAAGATAATGCTAGACCACATTCTGCATCAATCACAACATCATGGCTGCGTAGGAGAAGGATCCGGGTACTGAAATGGCCAGTCTGCAGTCCAGATCTTTCACCTATAGAAAACATTTGGCGCATCATAAAGAGGAAGGTGCAACAAAGAAGGCGCAAGACGATTGAACAGTTAGAGGCCTGTATTAGACAAGAGTGGGAGAGCATTCCTATTTATAAACTTGAGAAACTGGTCTCCTCGGTCCCCAGACGTCTGAGTGTTGTAAGAAGAAGGGGAGATGCCACACAGTGGTGAAAATGGTCTTGTCCCAACTTTTTGGGGATTTGTTGACACCATGAAATTCTGATTCAACATATTTTTCCCTTAACCACTTCAGCCCCGTTAGCTGAAACCCCCTTCATGACCAGAGCACTTTTTACACTTCGGCACTACACTCCTTTCACCGTTTATCGCGCGGTCATGCAACTTACCACCCAAATGAATTTTACCTCCTTTTCTTCTCACTAATGGAGCTTTCATTTGGTGGTATTTTATTGCTGCTGACATTTTTACTTTTTTTGTTATTAATCAAAATGTAACGATTTTTTTGCAAAAAAATGACATTTTTCACTTTCAGCTGTAAAATTTTGCAAAAAAAACGACATCCATATATAAATTTTTCACCAAATTTATTGTTCTACATGTCTTTGATTAAAAAAAAATGTTTGGGCAAAAAAAAAAAAATGGTTTGGGTAAAAGTTATAGCGTTTACAAACTATGGTACAAAAATGTGAATTTCCGCTTTTTGAAACAGCTCTGATTTTCTGAGCACCTGTTATGATTCCTGAGGTTCTACAATGCCCAAACAGTAGAAAAACCCCACAAATGACCCCATTTCGGAAAGTAGACACCCTAAGGTATTCGCTGATGGGCATAGTGAGTTCATAGAACTTTTTATTTTTTGTCACAAGTTAGCGGAAAATGATGATGATTTTTTATTTTATTTTTTTCTTACAAAGTCTCATATTCCACTAACTTGCGACAAAAAATAAAAAATTCTAGGAACTCACCATGCCCCTCACAGAATACCTTGGGGTGTCTTCTTTCCAAAATGGGGTCACTTGTGGCGTAGTTATACTGCCCTGGCAATTTAGGGGCCCAAATGTGTGAGAAGAACTTTGCAATCAAAATGTGTAAAAAATGACCGGTGAAATCCGAAAGGTGCACTTTGGAATATGTGCCCCTTTGCCCACCTTGGCATCAAAAAAGTGTCACACATCTGGTATCGCCGTACTCAGGAGAAGTTGGGGAATGTGTTTTGGGGTGTCATTTTACATATACCCATGCTGGGTGAGAGAAATATATTTTTTTATACAAAGTTGGCATTTGACCAAGATATTTTTCTCACCCAGCATGGGTATATGTGAAATGACACCCCAAAACACATTCCCCAACTTCTCCTGAGTACGGCGATACCAGATGTGTCACACTTTTTTACAGCCTAGATGCGCAAAGGTGCCCAAATTCCTTTTAGGAGGGCATTTTTAGACATTTGGATCCCAGACTTCTTCTCACGCTTTAGGGACCCTAAAAAGCCAGGGCAGTATAAATACCCCACATGTGACCCCACTTTGGAAAGAAGACACCCCAAGGTATCCAATGAGGGGCCTGGCAAGTTCATAGAAAAAAAAAAATTCACATAAGTTAGCGGAAATTGATTTTTTATTTGTTTTTTCTCACAAAGTCTCACTTTCCGCTAACTTAGGACAAAAATTTAAATCTTTCATGGACTCAATATGGGGTCAGTTGTGGGGTGTTTGTACTGCCCTGGCATTTGAGGGTCTCCGCAATCATTACATGTATGGCCAGCATTAGGAGTTTCTGCTATTCTCCTTATATTGAGCATACAGGTAATGAGATTTTTTTTTTCCGTTCAGCCTCTGGGCTGAAAGAAAAAAATGAACGGCACAGATTTCTTCATTCGCATCGATCAATGTGGATGAAAAAATCTCTGCCAAAAAAAAAAAATGGAGGGGAAAGGCGTCTGCCAGGACATAGGAGCTCCGCCCTACATCCATACCCACTTAGCTCGTATGCCCTGGCAAACCAGATTTCTCCATTCGCATCAATCGATGTGGATGAATAAATCATTGCCGGGATTTTTTTTTTATTTTTTTTTTTATATATATATATATACAAAGTGTTTGCCAAAGCATAGGAACGCCGCCTCCTCCTCAGCTCGTATGCATCGGCAAACGTATCTGTTACTGCAGAGGAGAAAATCCCGTTTAGCAGCGCCGCATACACTGACTTGCGTGTAATCTGACAGCAGCGCAATGCTTCTGTCAGAATGCACATCGGTGCTGCAGCTAGTAGATCGGTTGGTCCACCTGGAAGGTAAAAAAAGAAAAAAAAAGAAAAAAGAAAAAACCAGGCCACAACGCAATAATTTTATTAACTTTGGAACAGAACATGTAAACTTTAACTTTTTGAACTAAACATTAACGTGTTTGCTTACTGGTGTTTTTTTTTTTTTTTTTTACCTTTATAGAACAAACCTCTCCTTCCCCATGGGTCAATGTGCAAAGCGCAAATCGCCCAAAGATGTGGCGAAGTGCGTTATGCACTTTGTCCCATGTGAAAGGAGACGTTTGCAGCAGCTGTGAGTGAATGGGCCCTAATAGCCCTGTGTGCCTGTCCTGGTGAGATGATCCCTATGCTAGGTGTACCTGTGTGTGGTACTTCCGGAAACACTCCCCTAAGCATAGGGCAGGGTGGTCAGGACAGTCAGGACAGAAATAGCGGGTGTCACGCCTTATTCCACTCCTGCTACAGACACGACATCTTTTTCGGGGTGACGGGTGGGTTGAGGTACCAGCAACGACATTGGGGAAATGTCGCTCGTGTAGACGGCTAACTACACTGGTGGATGGGGCCACGGAACCTCCTGGATACAGGAGGTTCTCGATGATCTCTTCCTGAAGTTTGAGGAAGGATCCAGTTCTCCCAGCCTTACTGTAGAGAACAAAACTATTGTACAGAGCCAATTGAATTAAATATACAGACACCTTCTTATACCAGCGTCTGCTTCTGCGGGAAACTAAATACGGAGACAACATCTGGTCATTGAAGTCCACCCCTCCCATGTGAAGGTTATAGTCGTGGACTGAGAGGGGCTTTTCAATGACACGGGTTGCTCGCTCAATTTGTATTGTCGTGTCTGCGTGAATGGAGGAGAGCATGTAAACGTCACGCTTGTCTCTCCATTTCACCGTGAGCAGTTCTTCGTTACACAGTGCGGCCCTCTGCCCCCTTGCAAGACGGGTGCTAACGAGCCGTTGGGGGAAGCCCGCGCGGTACCACAGGCGCCAATCCGTTCTAGAAACAAATGCCTAAAGAGGGCCACACTTGTGTAAAAATTGTCCACATAAAGATGGTACCCCTTGCCGAATAAGGGTGACACCAAGTCCCAGACTATCTTCCCACTGCTCCCCAGGTAGTCAGGGCAACCGACCGGCTCCAGGGTCTGATCTTTTCCCTCATAGACACGAAATTTGTGTGTATAGCCTGTGGCCCTTTCACAGAGCTTATACAATTTGACCCCATACCGGGCGCGCTTGCTTGGGATGTATTGTTTGAAGCCAAGGCGCCCGGTAAAATGTATAAGGGACTCGTCTACGCAGATGTTTTGCTCTGGGGTATACATATCTGCAAATTTCAGGTTGAAATGGTCTATGAGGGGCCGAATTTTGTGGAGCCGGTCAAAAGCAGGGTGGCCTCTGGGACGGGAGGTGCTGTTATCACTAAAGTGCAGGAAACGCAGGATGGTCTCAAATCGTGTCCTGGACATAGCAGCAGAGAACATGGGCATGTGATAAATCGGGTTCGTGGACCAATATGACCGCAATTCATGCTTTTTAGTTAGACCCATGTTGAGGAGGAGGCCCAAAAAAGTTTTAATTTCGGAAACTTGGATTGGTTTCCACCGGAAAGGCTGGGCATAAAAGCTTCCCGGGTTAGCGGTTATAAATTGTGTGGCATACCGGTTTGTCTCTGCCACAACTAAGTCTAAGAGCTCCGCAGTCAAGAACAGCTCAAAAAATCCCAGGGCAGAACTGATCTGAGCTGTCTCAACCCGAACTCCAGACTGGGCGGTGAAAGGGGGAACTACAGGTGCGGCTGAAGTTGGGGACTGCCAATCAGGGTTTGCCAGCACCTCTGGGATTCTAGGGGCTCTACGGGCACGTCTTTGCGGTGGCTGCGACGGGGTCACTACTGCACGTGCCACCGTACCAGCTTCAACTGCCCTTCTGGTGCTCGCTACTTCACCATGTTCTACAGCAGTGCCAGTACTAGGTCCAGGAAGGGCTGGGCTGCTGGTGTATGCCTCACCACGTAATCCGACAGCACCAGCCCCACTCTGCTGCTCTTGAAGCGGATCCTGCGCAACCTGCGGTCTAGCAACACGGGGCCGGGTACGCCTGCTGCTATCAGGGACCTCAACCTCCTCGTCCGAACTTTGGGTCAGAGAGCCACTGCTTTCTACAGGTTCGTATTCTGACCCGCTGGATTCATCAGATGAGGGTTCCCACTCCTCATCCGACTGGGTCAGAAGCCTGTAGGCCTCTTCAGAGGAATACCCCCTGTTTGACATGTGGGCAACTAAATTTAGGGGTATTCCCTGAGACTACCCAAGAAAAAAAAGCAAACCTGTCTTACAAAGGGGAGGCTAGCAAAGTACCGGAGGCCGCTGCGGTTGATAAAAAAATATCAAAACTGATTTTTTTTATCGCCGCAGTGCGTGTAAAGTGAATGTGCAGCGATCAAAAAAAAAATTTTTTTGTCACTGCGGTGGGGCGGGCGTGGGCGAACGCACGTGTGGGCGACCGATCAGGCCTGATCGGGCAAACACTGCGTTTTGGGTGGAGGGAGAACTAAAGTGACACTAATACAATTATAGATCTGACCGTGATCAGTTTTGATCACTTCCAGATACTATAAAAGTACAAATACTGATTAGCGATACGCTAATCAGCGAATAACGGACTGCGGTGGGCTTGGCGCTAACCGATCCCTAAACTACCTAACCAAGGGGCCTAAACTATACTGAAACCTAACGGTCAATACCAGTGAAAAAAAAAAGTGACAGTTTGCACTGATCACTTTTTTCCTTTCACTAGTGATTGACAGGGGCAAGAAGGGGGTGATCAAAGGGTTAATAGGGGTGATCTGGGGGCTAAGTGTGGTGTAGTGGGTACTCACAGTGATGTGTGCTCCTCTGCTCCTCTGCTGGAACCAACCGACCAAAAGAAGGAGCAGAGGAGCACAGCAGCCATATAACCCCATTATATTTACTAATATGATGGGTTAAATGGCTGCTGATTGTTTTTTTTTTTAAATCAGCAACCTGCCAGCCAATGATCGTGGCCGGCAGGTTGCTGACGAAATACTCTGCTGCGAAATGCCGGCCCGCGATGCGCATGCGCGGGCCGGCTGTGACGTAGTTTCGCGTCTCGCGAGATGACGCGCCGATGCGTCCAGGAGGAACAAATCAACCACCTCCCGGACGCATCGGCGCGTTAGGCGGTCGGGAGGTGGTTAAAATGGTACATTTTCTCAGTTTAAACTTTTGTTCCGTGATTTATGTTCTATTCTGAATAAAATATTAGAAGTTGGCACCTCCACATCATTGCATTCAGTTTTCATTCACGATTTGTATAGTGTCCCAACTTTTTGGGAATCCGGTTTGTATTTGCGATTACCATTTTAACCCCTTCTACATTACATTGTAAGAAGAGGTACCTACCACAGTCGTCCTCCTCATATGCAATACATTCAAATTTTATCTTATGTACCAAAATTGAAACCCCTCTAGAATAAGTAGTGTATACCGAATGGTACCCTTCCACTATCTATCTCTTCTCCAAACACCTTAAGGAATCTTTAACTAAGTGTGTCTCTTGGAGGCAAACGATGGCTGGCAGAAACCTCTTCATCCACTCAAAGTTAGCATATCTCTTTATCCTTTCTCCCAGACCTCTTACATTTAATAAAATAATCTTAAATCATCTAGCAGAGGGGGAAGAGAAAGAGGAAAAAAAAAAAAGACAAAACCCCCACCCCTCTCTTCTCCAAAATACCTCACCACCACCCCCCCCCCTTCTGAATAGCTCCCCCTCTGCTAATCAGCAGTCGAGGCAGCTCCTTTACTTAGCATAATGGCTCCTTATCCCCCCTTATACCCCTCCCCCTCAAAAACCCATCCTGTCTGCCCATTCATTAGCTTCTATTGGTGTCTGGAAAAATTTGACCCTTCCTTTATATTCCACCCTTAGCTTTGCAGGAAAGAGTAAGCTTTACTTCAAGCCTGCTTCCCTTAATCTCTTTTTTGCGGTTATAAACTCCTTCCTACGTGCATTAGTATCTGCTGAATAATCTGGAAAAAGTCTTCTTTTTACCCCATGTATCTGATATTTTTCAGAGGTTCTAGCATCAGACAGTATTGTATCTCAATCCTTTGAAAGTAAACATTTCACCAACATATGTCTAGGGTAATCCCCTGGGACCCTCTTTTGTGGAAACCCTGTGTGCTCTTTCAATAGCGAACAGGGGAGAGAGGATACCCTCCTTACAATTCTCCTTTATCTAATGCTCCATAAATTCTATACAATTATCCCCTTCTTCCCATTCTCTAATCACTACACATCTTATATTTCTTCTTCTCGATCTATCTTCTTGATTTATCAATTTTTGTTCCATCTTATTATTTATCTCTTTTAGAGATGCAACCTCCTTTTCTAATTTCTCAACAGAGTGCTCCAGGGACGGGATCCTTTTTTCCATCTCGTGTAATCGCTGTCTTATTTTCTCCAGCTCACCACGTATTACACTAACATCAGTTTGCACTACCCCAATCTGTGTCACTATACTCCCCTTAACATTTTCCATCCTAGAGACTGTGTGAAATATATCTCATCATTTTTACATCCATCTCTGCAGCTACTACAGGGGTTCCTTGTTCCCCCGTGGTACCCGCAATCCCATTCTCCTGTGTCAAGATATGTGTCTCTATATTTATAGTTTTTTCTTTCTGTAAAGAAGTAGAGACTGGGGAATTGGGCATCAAATATTTATATAAGCTATGCTGTTTTTGCCCAGTCTCTAACCCTGTTGCTGATCTCCTTCCGCTAGCGCCGGTAAGGCCGCTCTGTTCCTGTTTTCTTTGGGGCATTTTTGTACTTTTCTTTTTCTTTTCCCCTCCTTTCTTATTTCCCTCCTCTCCTTCCCCTCTCACAATTGTTGCTGCTATTACCCAGCAATTATCACAAAACTACAGTATTCTTCACCAACATTGAACCAAATAAAACCACTGTTTGCAATATATTTATGTATTTTCGACGAATAGTCCAATAAAACAAAACCATAAACTGCACCTTAGTCCCCCCCAAAAAAAGAAGAAACAGTACCAGACACAAAAGTATTCGATAGTCTTCAAAAGATGTGTAGAAGCAGTTTCAGGATCTCAGCTAGCTCTGACAAGGCAGATGCAGACATTTAGAAGCTTTTAGTGTAGCCTGTAACAAAAGAAAAGTTACAACCTATGTAAAAAGCAGTAAAAGAAAAATAAACCCAAGGGCCACTCATCATAGGCCAAGTGATGGATGTACTTTTCACACTTAGACACCTACACACCATTAACTGCACGCAACTTAATAACACCCTACAATTAGCCCTTTCCCCAATCTCTTCCCTCTCCTGTGCAGAGTTGGCTGCCAATCATTACAACCAGACCCTTAAAACTACCCTAGATGAAGGTGCTCCAATCAATCCAACCCTCCTGACACAGAACACGGCAACCCTGGCACACATCTGAAACACGTTTTCTCTAGCACTGCTCCCGATGTGCAGAACGCTTATGGAGAAAATCACAAATATCAGATTTCCTCCATTATAAAATTTATGCTCAAAACATACAATTCGGCTCTCAACATTGCAAAGCAAAAGTACTTCACCTCATCTCCTCACTCTCAAATTATTCAAAACGACTGACACTTTTCATTCCCTTCTAAGCCCTAAAATTCTAGAACCTGTAACTGACCTCTGCACTGATAGAGCCACTTACTTCAGAGACAAGATTAGCAGTATCCAGCAGGAAATAATCTCCCAGTCCCCAAATAATTTTAATCCTCCTTCCTCCCATTCCTCCACATGCTCTCTCTCCTCTTTTAACCCTATAACGGAGGAAGAAGTCTCCAGGCTTCTCTCTTTTTCTCGACCCCAGACCTGTAGCAATGATCCTATTCCATCTCACCTCCTCCAGTCCCTCTCCCCGGCTGTCACTTACCCAACTACAATTTTTAACCCCTCTCTCTTCTGGTATTTTTTCAAACCCTGTTATAACCCCACTACTAAAGAACCCATGTCTTGACCCGACCTGTGCTGCCAACTACTGGCCTGTTTCTAACCTCCCCTTAATCTCTAAACTCCTTGAATGTCTTGTCTACTCTCTCTTAATAGGCTCTCTGCAAACTCTTCTTGACCCCTTACAATCTGCCTTTCGCCCTCTTCACTACAGAACCTGCCCTTAAATTGTCTAACGTTCTAACAGCAAAAAGAAATGGCGATTATTCTCGGATTCTGCTGGATCTCTCAGCAGCATTTGATACCGTAGACCATAAACTTCTCCTCAACATGCTCCACTCAATTGACCTTAAGGACACTGCTTGCACTTGGTTCTCTTCCTATATCTCTGGCCACTCCTTTACCCTGGGTTCACACCTGAGCGTTTTACAGCGCGTTCAAACGCGCTGTAAAACGCTCAAGACATGAAATCCAATGCTTCCCTATGGGAAGGGTTCACACATGAGCGTTTTACAGCGCGTTCAAACGCGCTGTAAAACGCCCGACGCTCAAACAAGTGCTTGAGCTTTTTTTTGGGCGTTTGTCGCGCGTTTTGGCCCATAGACTTCAATGGGAACGCGCAACGCTTGATTTTAGCGCGTTTTTGACACATAAAACGCGCGTTCGAACGCGCGTCTTGGATTTTGCAACATGCTGGAAAAGGCACAACACCAGGTGCAAAGCACAGTTTTGGAGAGAAGCCAGCATGGAGGAGTCCGGCTGTGACACAGAGACCCTCATCAGGCTGGTGCAAGCCAAACGCTGCCTGTATGACACACAGGATGGCAACTACAAAAATCGGAGGAGCAGGCAGCAGGCCTGGGAGGATATTGCCAAAAGCATCTGGCCAGATTGGAGCAGTTTAACCAAGACAGTGAAACAGGGAAAAGGTATGTCCATGTGTGTTGTAAAGTGAAAGTAAACTCCTTGTGTGCAGTGGTGTCCCAACTATATGTAATAGCCCTGGCCAGCTCTACCTGCAGCCCTCCAGCTGTTGTCAAACGCCACCTCCACAAATGCTGCCCTGTATTTTACTTGCTGGAGCCTGTGCAGGCATGCATGGACTTGGATTGTTTAGCAACAGCTAGAGGGACGCAGCATCACCATCCCTGTTCTTGTATATGGGCACTCAATGGCCTTAGTTTACAAAGAATAATGTGCACATTACATGTTGTAATAGTGTCCCCTCGCCCCTTTATTTTTTAGTACTGTCCTGGTTCACCCTCCCCCACATTCTGGTACAATGCAATGGGCCAGTATGATCAATTTGCAGTGGTTCCACTATCTTGTGCCAGACTGCGCTCTTTCAATCCGCAAATGTAGTAGCATTTTGAAATGTAGGCCTAAGTTTGGCTTGAGGGATTTGAATCCTAAGTTGTTATTGATATTGTGTATTTTTTAGAATGAGACTGTTTGTGGGCTATGGGTGGCAAGGCATATGTTAGGTGTTTGGGTTTGTAACGTGCCAGTATTGGGCACCTTGATGGGATCCGTTATTTCACCCTCCTTGGCTTATATTCTACTGGCCGAGTATTGGCCACTTAAATGGGACACATAATTTCGCCCATATTTCTAAACCCTTGTTAATGGGCGACTATTGATGGCCACTATAGGGGCATCCTCAAGGGGCACTATATAGGAAAAAAAAAAACAAATGCACAAAAGATCGTTTCCAAATTTTTCTTTTAGCCCTAGTCATAATCAAACAAATTAGAAAATCAAATAATATGTAAACACACTTTTCTGTCAAAAAATATAAATGAACAGAAACTTAGATGGCTTCCAACTGCCATGGTAACGCCCCATGTGGGCTCACAAAATATGTGTTGAAGTGGTCCCGGACAGCTGCACCGTGCCGGGTCCCACGCACACCACTCTGATTCCGACTCTCCAACGAATGGCTGAGGGAATCTTCGAAATTATACCCATCCCGTAGACGTACAAAATTGTGCAGAGCACACGCTGCCTTCACGGCCGAGATAGCGGTCTCCAATTTGAAATAAATGGGCGAATGGAGAAAGCGCCATTTGTTCGCTAAAATTCCAAAGCGCACTCCACCACCCTGCGTGCCCTTGTCAGCCGGTAATTAAATACACGCCTGGCAATGGAGAGTCCCCGGCTGGAGTACGGCCTCATCAGATGGTCCCCCAGCGCAAAGGCCTCGTCCCCCACAAAAACGAAGGGCATAGCGGGAAAAGTGGTCCCAGGCAGTGTGGTGTTCCCCGGGAGGTCCAGCTCATTATTAGTGAGCATTTGCCCAAAGGCCGAATGCCCGAAAACTGCGGAGTCTGAGCTGCTGCCGTAGGACCCCACATCAATGTATCGGAAGCAATAGTTTGCATCAGCCACCGCAAAAAGCACAAAAGAAAAATATTTTTTATAATTAAAAAATTGACTCCCGCTCCTTATGGGCTTCTGAACGCGGATATGCTTCCCGTCTATTGCGCCGACACAGTTTGGGAAATTGCAGGATTGGAAAAACAGATCCGCAATTTGCAGCCAGTCCTCCTTCTGTGGTTGGGCCATCACAGCAGGATGAAGGACGTCCCAAATTGCCACGCAGGTTTCACGGATGATCATGCTGGCTGTGGACTTCCCAATGAGAAACGCAAAGTGGAGACTGGCCAATGACTGTCCGGTAGCTAAATACCTGAAACAAATGTACGAAAATAAAGAGATATTAACGGATGTTTTTTTTTTCCTTTTTCATAGTCAACACTATCAAAGGCAAATGGAAAAGCCTGAAAGATGCCTTTATCCGCCATCGCCGCAAACAAAAGGAGCAGAGGAGCGGATCCTCCCCAGGCGGACGCTCCAGTTATGTGCATGCAGCACAAATGTCGTTTTTGATATCGTGCACCGAAATGCGGAGGTGAGTCAAGGGCATACACATTGAGGAGAGGATGTGGTATGACATTACATACATTCAATTTCATATGGGGAACATACTTACCTATATTTTCCACTTCACAGCACCGATAGTAGCTGGGAACACAGCCAGGCGCAAGGTGATGAGGAAGAGGACGAGGGCACAATGGACAGTGAGCCGGGCCCATCTATGGGGCCAATGAGTCCTCCAGCCCCCCCCCCCACTCCGACTTTCGTCAGCCCCATGCAGACTGGCCAAGCCGTACCAGAGGCAACTCGGCAGCCCCGACATAAAAGGAGGAGAACGGAGAGACAGGAGGACCGCCTAATCGGCTGCCTGGATGCCCTGGCACATCCTGTGCCAAAACTAAGCAGCGACGCATATTTTCTCCTCAGTCTAGAGGAGAAAATGCTGCATGTGCCGAGACATATGATCACCAAAGTAAGGGAGGAGGTGACTAAAACCATAGACAAGTATTGCCTCCCTTACGAGCTAGCAACGTCTAGCACTGCCCCACAGCATCCCCCACAGCATCCCCCACAGCATCCACCACAGCAGCCACCACAGCATCCACCACAGCAGCCACCACAGCATCCACCACAGCAGCCACCACAGCAGCCACCACAGCAGCCACCACAATATGGCCACCAATATGGGGCACAATATTGCCCACAATATGCCCCACAATATGGCCCACTACATCCCCAACAACACCCTCACACATACCCAGCACACACATACACACAAAGTAACATACAACACCCTCTTGAGACATGGCAGACACAACACACATCATACCCATATCCCTCTTCAAGCACGGGCCCAAGCACCTCCACCATCACCACCACTGAAATGCCACCCGCCAATCAGTCTCGCGGAGCCAGAGAGACACGGCGGGATCCCGAGGCAGAGTTTTCTGGGCCGCAATATGAAACCCTGTGATAAACGGAGAAGAGGGAAATTCTCCGGCTCAAGGTTTTGGGAGCCAAAAAGGGCACTTATCTTGAAAATTGTTGGTATTATTTATATGTTATTTTGACTACATTGCTCCTTTGTTTGGAAAACAGTTGAAACACATTTGATTTTGAAATGTATGATGTGAATACATTCACCAAAGTTTAAAAAAAATTGAAACAACTGTTTGGACTATTTTTGGAAAGTGAGGGGTAAAACATGGCCAAATGTGGATACATGATGCATGTATGGGATATCTATGCCACACGTTGACAACATACACATCACATACCCCCCGCACAAACACTCATACGTCACAAACAGCAAGAGAAACAGGGCGAAACTCAGATCATGGCACAACACACTGCAAATGGTTTAAATGGCCACAATAATAGGCTACTTACCGCAAAGTAATGACCAGTCTTTCCACTGGTGGGATGCAGTCCCGCATGAAGGTGTCCTGACGCTGCAAATGAGGGGACAACAGCACCAGGAGCTCGTCAAAGCTGGGAAACAATAAAATGTTCATGGTTAACAATACAAAAATCACAAAACACTTAGCTTAACCATTGAAAAAGCATTGCAACCACGTATACGTACTAACCTGTGGATGGACATCCTGGTGTAGTCAAAAAACTGGTCCTCATGGGCACGGAGGTTGGCATACAGTGCCCAGAACTGGCCCCTCTCCTGTCTATTTGCAATAACAGGATGGACCCAGAAACGTCGCCTGCTGTCCCGCCTTCTCCTCAAGCGTTCCAGCTGGATAGCTGCAACAAGTGCCGCAACACGTCGCCGTCTATAACATTCCATGACTCCAAACCACACACTCTACCAACACACATGAAATTTCACACCTCCAATGCGCTAGGATTGGCCAAACTTCATATACACAGGGATATTTGCTGATTGGACAACACTGCAGTCAATCACAGAAACGCGCGTCAAACGCGCGTTTACTATTGCAAAAAACGCGCATAAAAACGCGCATAAAAACGCGCGTTAAAACGCGCGTCTCAGAAACGCACAGGTGTGAACCCAGGGTTAGTGTATCATTCGCTGGCTGTTTTCATGTTGGCGTTCCTCAGGGCTCAGTACTAGATCCTCTACTCTTCTCCCTCTATACATCCCCCATCAGACAGACTGAGATTTAGCTTTCCATACCATCTATGCTGATGACACCCAACTATGCACTTCATCCGCTGACATCACCCCTGCTTTACTCCAATGCACCACTAATTTCTGGCAGCTGTCTAACATGTCTATCACGATCCCTTTTCAATAGGTCATGTCACTGAGGTGAATTATACTAGTGAGCTCATCAAGTTACCACAGAAATTCCCACCCACCTATTCTAGATGACGGAATTATGCTAACTTACTCCCCTAGATTCTAACACCCCAATATTTTCTATCACAATAGCTGCCACCACCTATACTATAAGGCGATAGGGGCCTATACTCCGATATTCTCTCAACCCAGTCACAGTCACTCCAAACGATGTGGATCCCCAAAATGGCTGACAATTACCTGTTCATAAACACCCATTTTTAGCCCCCCTCAGGGGTGGGCTGTGAGGGAACCTCCCTCATTTCGGTCCGGCCTTCTGGGACATCTATTATTCCGGTTTCTGCCCCACCTTCCCAGAAGACTGGCTTAGGTGGCAATATGAATAACGCAGATTCCTCGCTGTATGACAGACAGGTATGATCCCATAATCTAAGTCGCTTTGTCCTGGTCATACAGACACCAAATATGATTGAGTTATGATTTCCAGACGGCCAGATCCTGAATACTGAGAAATGCCTCCTGTCCAGTATGGCGCGCTTAGACTCTGCCCGAAGCCCATGTCAGGCTGAACACAATTATTAGGGTCAGGGACGTTTCTTAGACCGGGTGGCCGCCCAGGGCGCTGTCAGAAGGGGGGCGCCGGCAGGGCACAGCAGGAGATGAGCGCTGCGCTTCCATTGTGGAAGCACTCACTCATCTCCATAGTCATCTGTATCGCCGTCCTCAGGACGGCGATACAGATGTCTGTGCTGCGGCAGGGAAGGGAGCGGTGTGTCTCCTCCCTGTTCCTCTGATAGTCTGCTGGCAGCCCATCAGAGGCCGCCTGAGCCAGCGAAGGACACAGGCCGGAAGAGGCCTGCATCGCTGGAGGTGGTAAGTATCTCACACACAAATTACAATACTGGCACATAAGGGGGCACTATAGGGGCATCTACTGAGGCTAAAAAGGGGTATTTTATATGGGGGGGCTCTGTTTAGGGGCATGAGGAGCACTATGAGGTGCACTGAGAAAGGGGTATTTTATATTGGCACATTATGGGAATATTAGCTCAACTGGGGGCATTACAAGGGGATATGTTTTGCACATTATAAGGAGAATTATTTCTACTGGGGGAGGGGGGGCATTATGGTGGGCTTTATTACTTCCCCATGGTATGACCCCCTAGAAGCAGCACCAGCCTCTCCCTGCTCTGCTGTCCCTCTGCCCTTTCTCCAAATCCTTATGAAATCTCTCATTAGAATAAAGCACATTAGCTTTACCGAGCCCGTGGCCAAAGTGTTGAAGTGGTGTCAGATCCTCAAGGGCCAAGCAATTGTAAGTTTTCATGTAGAGTATGTTTAGGTTATACACATATAGCCTACACTGTGCCACACAATATACAGTATACCTCTACACTGTATATTGTACAGCCTGGCACAGAGGTTATATTGTCCGGCATTGTGTAACCTCCATACATTTTATGTACAGTATACAGTAATCCACCTTGCCATCTATGCTTTGAATCTGGTTATATGTTAATTTTGTTTTTGTACATTTACTTGCGTGTGCTAGTTGAGACCTGCTGTGATTGGGTTTTAGTTAATTAAATGCTAACATGATAGTTTTTTTAGTGCTGCACTGATTAGGGTTCTGAGGCTGTGGGTGCCATGGAGGTCGGAGTTATGACTTCTGATATTTCATTCATCTAGAGAATGGGTTAGACCACCCACTGGTCTAGCAGCCAACAATTTCCAGGGTGGCTGTGCATTTTAAGTATCCCCTCCCAGGCCTTCATTAGGACACCCAAATGGTTTTCAATTAGCAGGCCTAGGCCAAATGGGGGCTTCCTCTGATAATGTGGAGTGTCTCACCTAATCTTCAGGACGGGCTGGCAGCGAGAGGCACCATGTGCATTTGCTTAATAGATCAATTAGCCACTGCCATTTAATCAGCTATTGATAATTTAAGTCTAGGAGAATATGATATCTGTATATCTGTCTATTTACATCGGATTTCGTTACAATGTCTTTTCTATATCTAAAACTGAACCTCTCGAAAACTGCACCTCCATATATCTCCTCTCCATCTACCACCCTAGTCGTGCTCTCCATTCAGTTAGCAACCTAAGATTTAATAACCTCCATAATTCGTACCCCTCACTCCAGTCTTCAAGACTTTCCGAGCTGCACCTACTCAACTTCACCTTCAAAACGTGCCTTAATAAAATAAAAATCTTTTCAGGCAGTCTTATAAAGCTACAGTACCTAAAATGACTTTTCCCTGACTAAACTTCTCCCTCACCAACTTCTCTGGCATAAACTTTATCCTCTAACAGTCCCAAACCCGTAGCAGACTGTCAGTTCAATAATGGCTCAAATCCTACTCATCACAATCAACTACCTTATGAGTCACCCTCAATTCCTCATAGATTGAAAGCTCTTGCGAGCAGGGCCCCCCGACTCCTAGTGTTTCAGTTGCATATTAGCCAGTTACCTGTTTTGTACATAAACCCTATGAATTTGTAAAGTTCTGCGGAATATGGCGACACTATAGAAATAATTATTATTTGACATAGCCTAGGAAGAGACTGTGGTGCACTTTGAGCAACCAGCCTCTGATCAGAAGGGATCCCGCGAGTCAGACCCCTGCTGATCTAATATTGATGACCTATTCCGAGGATAGGTCATCGTTTCCAGGATAATCCCTTTAATGATATAAAGTGAATCCAGTCAGGCATATAAACCAAGAAAAGCCAGTTTACACAAATGTTTTAATGCTGCAAAAATCAGTTACAATACAGAATATCCATGATAACATGCTATATATACAAGGCAATGATTAAAATATTTGACAGCCATTTGTTACTTTTTGCAAATTACCCTGAGCACATGACAACGTGTCTGTTATCAAACATCACAAGAAGAAGTTATAGAAATCACATTCAGGGCTGATCAGCATAGGGATGAAGATATTCCAACTGTTTAGACGACTACCATGTACCACACTTCATTGTGGCGGTTGAGAAACTCAGTAGGAGCATTGTAGGAAGCGTGTACAAAGTATGTATCATCAAACTGCAGACCAAGGAGCCTCAGGTTCTCTGCTAGGGCTTCAGCTTGGTAAGCATATGCAGTGCTTAGGGCATATCCTCCAAAAGTCCTGAAAATAAGAGGTTACATGAACATCCAGCAGAAGAGGAAGACATATACAGCTGCAAACCTGGTTCTTCAAAAAGTTATTGCCACATCTTTGCTCAGGACACCATTCCCCATGAAATGGAGATCTAATCTGGGCCCTGTACACTTGCAGAAGATTCAAACGATTGCTAACCAGTGTTACTAGTAGCACTTGTGTTAGCCATGATCTTGTTGTGTAAATGCACTGCTGATTGCCAGTAGAACGAGCAAAAATTACCTAATCAATTAAAAAAATATATTTTTTTTTGTTGTGCTGCACAAAAGATGTTCCCCGGTAGCAGATTGCACTGTGTGAACATGATTTGCTGCCGGGAAACCCTGATCTCCAGTCTTCTCCACTAGTGATCAGCAGATTGTTGGTAAGGAAGCATTCCTGCCCGACAATCTGCTAGATTGTCCTGTTTAAAAGGACCATTACAATGGCTCTGGACTCGACATCACATTGTTGGGTGCTTTCACAAATAGCTTTTTGGTGGCGTTTTTTTTCCTGCAGTAAATATGCTAGCTCCAGATGTTAGCTAAGAGTCTATGGGGAATGTTTTTATTGTTCCTGGCCTTTGATCATTAGGTGTCATTTTTTAAGTTATTTTTCAAAACTGTAGCTCTTGGCATATTTAAGTCAGCTTCTCTATAGGGGGAATGTGCCATGAAAAGCGTGTTAGTGGGCAAACAAGTTTTTGCACAGTTTGTTTTACACTGTAGTTTTGACACTTTAATAACCTTGATATCTTGTCCAACAAGGGAGTGTGGCTTAGTTACAAGTGCATGTGTGGGAAAGGGCAAGGTCTAAATGTACCTCCATATTGACATTTTTTTCGGAACAAAACTAAGCGAATTTATGTGTGCCAGACACTTTGTGGGTAGGGCCCTTATACAGCAGATCACCTGGCAAGTTCAGCTGTTTGCAATATCTGAAATCAAACCCACCATTCAGCTGTTAATTATGCCAGTAAAATCTTAAGCATAATCAGCATTGCATCATGCAACATGTGCGCCATAGTTTGATTTTTATTTCTATATATTACTTGATACAACAGAACAAATGGCCGATGACCTGAACTGGCAGTGACTTACTTGACATATACAGAAGCTGCAGGATATGTATCCAGGTAAACTTCAGGGTCTGTAGGTTTCGGGGCATTCTCCACTTCATGTGGCACAAAGATGGACATTGTGGCATTATCAGCAGGTGGTTGTTTAAGTGGCACATATATTATCACGGGTACTGTCATGTTTATCTTCAGCCCTTAAAGAAGGAAACCAACTGAAAAGTGAGATATTTTACCGAACATATTGGCACCATATTGTGTATACAGTCTCCAAAATCCTTCTCTGCAGACAGCAAAATCTGAATGGTGTTTAAATCCAGTGTGCCGGAAGGGTCAGGTGGATTTTAAGCAGGTATGGGATGTAGCAGCATGCTAATATCACATTCAATGCACTCGGGTAACATAAAAATAACTTACACCAATGACTGTTTATAGAGGGAGGGGGGGGGGGGAACCACGGTGAATTTGGGATCGAGGCCATCATTGTCACATGGCCCTGTGACATCACAGGGTCCTTATGACACTACCAAACCTAATACCTGTATTGTAAGGGGCCGGTCAAACACCTTGTGCTGCAAGTCGACTACTGGATGGCAATAGGTACATATTATACAGTTCTCCTGCTCTTTTGCTTACACAAATTAGAGACCCCAAGTGAAGCTTAAATGCAAGGTCAAAATTAATTTACAGCTGTAGCAGAGTCAAGTCACATTTTTGTCATTTAGTTAATGCATTATGTCTTAGTTCTGCTGCATCTGTATATGATGACCAGCATTTGATTGAACACAGGCATGGGTTTGAACGTCTCATTACTGTAGTCTGTATGTCTAGCTTTGTATGGGCAAGTTCCTACACCAGGATACCTTACATGTAACATGAACACACAGAATTTATCCTCTTTATTGTAGATTAAAGTTCCATAGACTAGGGTGCTCCATTGTTTCCCTAAAACATTGGATGCCTCTTTATTTTCAGTTTTTTTGGCCATTGTTTTGGTGCAAGGTCACGTCAGAACTTATTTACTTTGAACCTGTGACAGAACAAGTTAATCACATTGATGGCAAGAATAGCGATGCAAGACAGAACCCCACAATATAGATGTGAGCAGAGCCTTATACAAGAGGGCAACCTACCTTCAGCATTGTTCCCAGAGATATAATTAAACAGCCGGTTGAAGCTAGTCACCATGCCAAGAATGTCCTGTTTTACTGAAGTGGTCACCCAATGAGTTTCTTCATACTGACGAAGTTCAAATTCCTGAAAAGTTCAGTTAGAATACAATAAACTCAAGTTTGACCAGTTAAAAGTAGAACTTAAAAACCACCCCTCATAAATGAATATTACATGTGTAGCGTCTGAAGAGCCAAAAAGGGGAAGATGGGAGATAGTGTCTCAAGTTATCACAGTGTATCAGCAGCTATCCTCTCACCATGGGTCTCTAGGGCCAGTGCAAGGAGGGGGCCCCCCTTTCCTCAAGGAACACCCGAATTCTTGGGCTTCTGCCTTGATGGTAGTTGATGTGCACTTGATGTTAGGCATTTGAATGGGTGCAAGACAGGGAGTTCAGAGAGAAATGGCCAGAGCATAGTGTTGGAGTCAGGAAACTAGGCCAGAGATTAGATGCCTTTTTACTGTAGTGAAAAATTTGTACATCCAGCTATAGCAGAACAGTTCCAGCTGTTCAGTGCACTTTTTCTTATAGAGAATTCTGTATGGATTTTGGAAATTATAGGAGTTGTGGCCTTTTCCTCTAGCTCAAGTCTCTCAATAGACTGTATGGCAAGCAAAAGCACTCTGGCAGCAATGTCCACTGCAGGATATAAGATTTTGAACGTACATCTGGCCAGGACATATCGAAGGCTGCCTTAACATAGTACATAAGTCCAAAAAAAGACATTTGTCCATCCAGTTCGGCCTGTCATCCTGCAAGTTGATCCAGAGGAGGCCAAAAAAATAAAATAAAAAAAAAACTGAGGTAGAAGCCAATTTTCCTCACTTTAGGGGGAATAAAAAAATTCCTTCACGACTCCAATCAGAATAACTCCCTGGATCAACGACCCCTCTCTAGTAGCTATAGCCTGTAATATTATTACACTCCAGAAATACATCCAGGCCCCTCTTGAATTCCTTTATTGTACTCACCATCACCACCTCCTCAGGCAGAGAGCTCCATAGTCTCACTGCTCTTACCGTAAAGAATCCTCTATGTTTGTGTACAAACCTTCTTTCCTCCAGACGCAGAGGATGTCCCCTCATCACAGTCACATGGATAAATAGCTGATGGGAGAGATCTCTGTACTGACCCCTGATATACATATTAATTAGATCTCCTCTCAGTCGTCTTTTTTCTAAAGTGAATAACCCTAATTTTGATAATCTTTCAGGGTACTGTAGTTGCCCCATTCCAGTTATTACTTTAGTTGCCCTCCTCTGGACCCTCTCCAGCTCTGCTATGTCTGCTTTGTTCACTGGAGCCCAGAACTGTACACAGTACTCCATGTGTGGTCTGACTAGCGATTTGTAAAGTGGTAGGACTATGTTCTCATCACGGGCATCTATGCCCCTTTTGATGCAACCCATTATCTTATTGGCCTTGGCAGCAGCTGCCTGACACTGGTTTTTGCAGGTTATTAAAATTCATAGATCCTTTTCCATGTCAGTGTTACCATTTAGTATGTACGGGTGACTTGCATTATTTCTTCCCATGTGCATAACTTTACATTTGTCAGTGTTAAACCTCATCTGCCACTTATCTGCCCAAGACTCCAATCGATCCAGATCGCTCTGTAGTAGTATACTGTCCTCAGTGTAAATTACTACACAGTTTAGCATCATCTGCGAAAATTGATATTTTACTGTGCAAGCCTTCTACAAAATCATTAATAAATATATTGGAGAATAGGGCCCAATACTGACCCCTGAGGTACCCCACTAGTGACAGTGACCCAATCTGAGTATGTACCATTAATAACCACCCTCTGTTTTCTATCATTGAGCCAGTTACTTACCCACTTAGACGTTTTCTCCCAGTCCGAGCATTCTCATTTTATATACTAACCTTTTATGCGGTACAGTGTCAAATGCTTTGGAGAAGTCCAGATATACGACATCCATTGATTCGCCGCTGTCAAGTCTAGAACTTACCTCCTCATATAAACTGATTAAATTAGTTTGACATGACCGATCCCTCACAAAGCCATGCTGATATGGCGTTATTTGCTTGAGGTCTGCAGTAAGGTCTGGTTAGGCCACTTTCACACTAGCCTTTTTATTTTCCCGTATTGAGATCTGTCATAGGATCTCAATACCGGAGAAAAACGCTTCAGTTTTTTGTCCCCATTCATTGTCAATGAAGACAAAATGTATTCTGTTTGGTTGCATTCCCATACCGGAGAGCAAACTGCAGCAAGCTGCGGTTTTCTTTCCATCATGGGATGCAGCGCAAAACGGATCCGACATGACCCACAATCCAAGTCAATAGGGACAGATTAGATTTCTGACAATAGAAAAAAGGACCTGTCTCCCATTCACTTTCAATGGAGTTCATGACTGATCTGTCCTTGCCATGTTAAAGATCGTACAACCGGATCAGTTCATAACGGATGCAGATGGTTGCAATATCAGTAACGGCAGCGGTTTTTTTTGCTGATCCCTGACGGATTAGGCAACACCACAAGTGTGAAAGTAGCCTTAGCTGTAGTAGCGGATTAAGTTCTCGACTCCCATGCAGATTCCCCTTTTCTCTCGTAGATATTGCATGTCTCTACAACTTGAGGCCCAAGGAGGAGAGCATAGACATTGCTCCTTTCCCCTCTGAAGACTCTCTAAACACACCTCTGAAATGATAGGGGTAGGACCAGGCAACATCTAACCTCCTGCGAGGGATGATCCAGGGTTAGTTAACCTTACATACTATACTGGGTTTAATACACATCACAAGCCATTTGTAGACAGGGGCGGATTAAGTGCATGATAGCACCGGGGCTTTCTACTCAATTCGGAGATACAGATTTCATAGAGGTTACCTGCAGTCCTATGTAACACCCCACATAACAGTGAACTATTGTGTTATATAGGACTGCATGGAACATCGACTACATTATCTGTACACAGAAAGTTATCACTCTTAGCTGGGCTGTTACATAGAACTGCAGGTGCCAAATTAAAATTTTAGTTACCAAATTTAAAATACATAAGATGGATTTAAAAAAAAAAAAAAAAAAACTTGAAGAAGATGACGCAGGTCACAGTAGTGAGCCAGCTCTGCATATAGGGGAATACAGCACCACATACCTCTTACATCCAGGGACATCTCCTGTCATGTAGATCTTTCCTCTTCTCCTGTTTAACTGCCATGACAAATTCTTTCAGCCACATCTCGTCTCTACAGAGTTTGTTACACAGACATGTTAGTTCTCATAATTGGGTTCATATAGCAAACTGGTGTAAAGTAGAACTGGCTTAGTTGCCCATAGCAACCAATCAGATTCCACCTTTCATTTTCCAAAGGAGCTGTGAAAAACAAAAGGTGAAATCTGTTGCAATGGGTAACTAACCCAGTTCTACACCAGTTTGATAAATTACCCTATAATAATATCCCTATAGTGTCTACAGCAATTATAATGTTCCCTACAGTGCCCCCAGTAATAACACCCTACCTATATTGTGCTCCAGGTAATAATGCCTGTATACTGTCTCCTAATAGAAATGCCCTCACACTGCCCCCAAATATAGTAATCCCCCCCCCCCCACACACACTGTTCCATGTAGCAATTTCCGCCACACAGTAATTCCTTCCACACTGCCTCCCATGTAGTAATTCCCCCCCACAAGTAATAACCCCACACACTGCCCACATTAGATAATTTGCCCTGACACTGCTATCCATATAGTAATTTGCCCTTCACACTGCCATCTATTAAGTAATTCCCCCCCCCCCCCCACTGTCCCTTCAGTAATGTCCCCTAAAGTTGGCACACCAAAAAAATAAAAAAAACTTACCTTTGTCCCAGTCGGCGCTCACTCGTAGATGGTGCAGGTGCACTGTCAGTGTGCTGCGTCCGGGCACAGGTGCGATGACATCACGCCCACTTGTGCCAGTATTTTATTACCGCATAGGCTTCAGGCCTACTAGGCCTGAAGCCTATGGTAGCGAACTATACGCTCCCGTGCCCCGCCATAATTCGTGGGCGTTTGGGTCGGCTGCTCATTCCAGTGGACCATCACTGACTTGCGTCCCTGTCAATGGTGCGGCCACTGTAGCAAAGTGGGGGACAAATCTCATAGTATCCCACCATTCCCAGAACGCCCAATTACATACCCCTCTGTGTAAAGTCTGACCGGATTACGGTTATAAGAGCACGATCGGGTAAGGACGATACCAGGGAAATTCTGTAGATCAGCACTTGGGTTTCTACTCCCCATGTGAAGGCCGCCACTGTTGGTTTGAGGGGGATCTAATGGCTGCTGACTCTGAGAGCAATGTTCTTAGTGAAAGCTGCCCGTGGGTCCTCATCAGCAACGGTGGGGTATAGAACACTGATGCCGGTCCCCCCCCCCTCCCCCCCCCAACATGCTGCTAAACATTGGTTGGTAGGACTAGTGGCCATGTGAATGCTATATCACCTTTCTTGGTCAACCTTGTTTTAAAAGGCCTTCCTCACGGACTGATCCCCCCACCCCCTTTCAGAACCACGTCTAACAGAGGCTCACTTTGGGTCAGTAGGGGACTTGCACTGGATTAAATGGATGTTGTCCCATTAGAGAGCAATATCTTTTTAAGGACAGGCCGATTTATTTGGAAAGGTCTTGGGAGCATTCCTATTGGTCAAGACATGAGGTGGATTATACCTGCCCATGTCTGTAATTTCATTGGGCCGCCATGTGCCATGGAGGGTGGGGTTAGCCAAGTAAAAGGTCTGAGACATGTTAAGTGATGGTGGTTTCTCATCTTCCTGTATGTTTGTTACATGAAGGAAGTGGTCGTGTGACGGGCCTGCCCCTTTCTATTATTACACCTTTGCTGGCTATAAAATAAAGTGAAGAGACTGGAAGAGGAATGCTGAACAGAAGCTCAGAATGAAAAACACCTTGAATGACTCTGGTTGAGTGTTCTTTCCTTACACAGAGCTTTATACACCTGCTTTTAAGCACGGGGGGGGGGGGGGGATCTTTGTGGTTGGCTTTTAGCGCAGCTTGGATATGTGTGTCTGACGCAAGCCAATTTCTACAACAAAGTTCAGTGTTTATTCACACATTAAGTGAAAAATAATTAGGTTTCCAGAAAATACTGTCACCTCGATTCTGGTGTTCGTTCACACCAGGCAGTAACAGAAGTCCTTGTATAAAGCAGAATCCACCCGTTTTCACACAAACAAGGCAGCAGGCCTTAATCCCGGCTCCAACTCCCAGGCCCCAACACAGAGACTGGCAGCACTCCACTGTCAGAGAGGAGTAATCCACCCCACCCGACAGTGCTGCCTGTGTTTTATATCCCAAACCAAGACACTGACCTGGAACATGGGGAGTAGCCACCCACCTATCACTTTGACTACTCCCAATAAGAGCCATCCCGGGTTAGCTTTGCAGCCATACTAAAACAGCTGAAGTGTCAGACTGCAATCTGCAAAACTGACACTTTGAGAAAAAAAAAAAAAAACATCTCTTACCGCTGCGAGGCTAGGAACCTCGGTGACACGTACCGACCATCAACGACAGCCCCTTGTTCCTTCCTACAATACTTAATTTTGTATTCTTACTCTCATACCTAAAGCTAATCATTTACTGTGTGCTTAAAACTCAATTCTCTGTACACCACTGACTGCTCGGCGGTGTACAGAGTAGTGATGGACAAACATCTGCCGGGACGGTGCATGAACGCGATCAAATGTTTGCAAACCGCAAATTCGCGGTGGGTCCCATTCATTTTAATGGCAGGCAAACCTGAAAAACCTTCAGCTCATATTTGCAGCCAAGAAATAATTACTAGAAGTGCACAAATATTCCTACAACATGGACAGTGACATACCAGATGTATTATTTGAATTTGTAATATAAAGTCATTTTTTTCAATGTGAAATATCAGCAATATAATTTTCGTGTACACGCAAATGCACTATACAGTACCCAAATGCACTATAAAGAAAAGTATATTATTGGTACATAACACCCTGCTTCTAAAAGTTTTTTTTTTGGGGGGGGGGGGGGGGGGGGGCGACTGGTATATCACACCAGTAGAAATTATTTGTTCCAACAACGCTTGTCCCCTCTATACATCTGCGGTATTGCAGCAGAACCCACCGCACAATACAAATGCACTATAATATACTTTCTATGTTAGAAAGTATATTATCACATTGTACATGGAAGGCAATCCATTAGAATATACATAAAGATAAAACATAACCTTTAATAATGTTACTATTAAGGGCTGATTCAGACGGCCGTATGCTAGCCACAGAAATGCAGATTTTTTTGCAGATTAGATTCTGACCCATTCACTTCTATGGGGCCCTTTTCTATTCCACGGTTCCGCAAAACAAGTGAAATATGTCCTATACTTGTCTGTGAAAATCAGGACATGGCCCCATTGAAGTCTATGGGTCCGCAAAAATACTGAATGCTATCTTTTTTTTTTTAACGGACATGCTGAACTGTCCACAAAAAAAAACGGATCTGCATTTTTTTTTTTGCAGACAGCATACAGCTGTCTGAATGAGCCCTAAAAGATATCCCTCAAAATGATAATAAATGAAATTATTAAAGTTAAGCAAAAAGCATAGATGTGGTAGGCAACAACAAGTGCTTGGCAGCACCAAATCAGAAAGCATATACAGGGCCGTCTTTAACAAGGGGCAAAAGGGACAGTTGCCTTCTTGAGCCCTGCTAGCCACTGCCCCAGGTGTCAGGCTGTCAGCTACACAGGGGGCGCTGCCATGCCTTCTGGCACTCCAGGCAGCATACTGTGAAGGCTGTGATTCTCTAGGACCTTCGATGACAACATAGCAATATTAATGGTCACATGGCTATGAGGTCATCAAGGTCTTTTCTACCAGAAGTGTTGCTGTAGAAGTTTGCCTTAACTGTGGAGCTTTTTTTGTGAAGATCACATCAGAAAAAGGTGACAGGGGTTGTTATGCTAATATACTGTAAACTACTGTATAGTGGGTTGCTGTATATTGTGGAGTGCTATACTGTATTCTGTGGGGGCTGTATAGTGTGGAGTGCTATACTGCTGTACTGTATAGTGTGGGGGGCTGTATAGTTTGGGGTGCTGTATACGGTGAGATGCTATATTGTATACTGTGGTCTGCTATACTATATACTGTGGGGTGCTATACTGCATACTGTGTGGTGCTGTATACTGTGTGGTGCTGTATACTGTGGGCTGCTATACTGCAGGGTACTGTAGGTTGCTGTATACTATAGGGTGCTATACTGCATACTGTGGGGTGGACTGTAACGCTAGGGTGAGCCGAGCCCTGGTCTCCTTCCTGCAGAGCGGTGCCCACTTCCAGCCTGAGCCCAGAGCACTGATCCTGAGCCGCTGGAGTCTTCAGAACTGGAAGTATTTACATCACTGTACTCTAGTGTATGTATGTATGTGCCTGCTAAGGTGTGGGAAGGCGGCCAAAGTAAATTTTTGCCCAGGGTCCAATCAATATTAAAGACAGCCCTGTCCATATGTCCTACCACAATCCGGTGAGTTCCAGTGCACATCGATTAATCCCGGAGGGAAAGCAAACACCATCTATCTGTGGGCTAGATGATGTGGTATTGAAAGACAGGGTGGGCAAAGAACTGTCCCTGATATTGCCCTACAGGCAGGTGCTATTCTGGCCCTGATAGCCTAACTACAGACCACCCGCCCTGATAAGAGCGACCCCATCCGGAACATTACCCCATATAAAAATGGCCCTAGTAAACCCCTAGCTCCCTGACTTCCAGGTGAATACTATATAGATCTGTGTTTTTGATTATATTATAAGTATATTGCACCCCTCTGTATCACACCCATTGATAGCACACCTATACCAGTCCTTAAAAGGACTTTTGTGGCCCTTTTAGCTAGCATTTGGTGTCCCAAACAGCCTGTCCCTGCTCCACACAGCAACCTCTCCCTACACTGGTAAAACACAATGTAAAATGGCAGCCAGATCAGGTTTATTTATAAGGTAGAAGGTATGTCCATGTGCTGAAACGTCTCAATTAGCTGTCCTGTACCACCTTATCGATGTGTCATGGGTCAAAATTCTTCACACTAAAAGAATATGGCAAGTGCAAATATTGCCATATGTTCAGCAAATCGCAAACATGCAAAGTTCACCGCAAAACACAAGAACATCTATAGTACAGGAGCCCAGGAGGTTTACCAACTCCTGGGCTCCTGCTTCGCTAAGAGAACTGCAGGAAGAAGCAGGAGCCCGCTCCACTCAGCTAAACCTGGCATAGCATATGGGTACCCATGTGCTATGCCAGGAGTTAGTAATTCCTTGGGGGGCACAGGCAGGAGCAGCAATATGCACTACTTACCCCTTATGCAGCCCTATTCATAAATTTCACAGTCCATACACCACTGAGCAGTCAGCAGTGTACAGAGAACTTAGTTTTAAGCACACAGGGTATGGTGCACTTCAATAAAGATACAAAATTAAATAAATAAAGTATATTAGGAAAAGTTAAGACATTAAGGACATCTTATTAAAAGATGACAAAGGTTTTGTTACTCTTTAATAATATTAGTCAATGCACATGATGGCTGCAGTGCTGAGCAAGGAGTAGATTATAAAATCCACCCCACTACACCCAAAGCCCCTTCCCCATACTTACAGCATAGTCTTTCACCAGCTGGTACTTTGGACAATCATAATGGCCACAAAATGGAGGCAACTTCTGACTGGAGACATCAGACGCTTGCACTGCAAGCCCCAGTACAGAGAGCAGCCCCAGCAGAAGTCTTCTTCTCACCTCCATGTCTGGATGGGTCTGTGGAGGAGCTCAGCTGCTGATATAGGAGGTGGATATGGGTGGAGCAGAGAACTCGTTTAACTTTCCCCATCAGCAAGTTAAAGTATGGCCTGGAGTTATGTCCAATCACCCTCACCTGGAGAAAACACTGGGGCATAGTTATGCCGCCCCCCGGCGCCTGGTGAGAAAACGACACCGGCACCTGACTGCTCATCCCTGTCCAACTGTCGAATACAGCGTAAAACCAGCAAGTTAAAAAGAGGACTTACAACAATTCTTTCCACCAAAATGGTTGCAATTCCCTTGATAAATGACCCCCACTGAGGTTGTGTTCAGGGTTTTATAATTTATTGCGGGTCATTGACTTAAAGCCCTAAGCCAGTTTTTGGCATAAAAAAAGAGCGTAGGGCACATTTATCAAGCATAGTAGTGGATTTGCCTTTCAGTATTTTGCAGGCTATTTATTAAAAGTGGCCCAGCAGCTGACTAATGAGGCGAGGCGTCTTTGCATTAAACAGGTCTCAGTCAGTTGGTTCAATTTCAATTAAGCCTCTTTCACACGACCGTATGGCTTTTTCAGTGTTTTGCGGTCCGTTTTTCATGGATCCGTTGTTCCATTTTTTTGTTTCCGTTGTGTTTCCGTTTCTGTTCCGTTTAGCATATACAGTAATTACATAGAAATTATTGGGCTGGGCATAACATTTTCAATAGATGGTTCTGCAAAAACGGAACGGATACGGAAGACATAAGGATACATTTCCGTATGTGTTCAGTTTTTTTTTGCGGACCCATTGAGTTGAATGGAGCCACGGAACATGATTTGCGGGCAATAATAGGACATGTTCTATCTTTCAACGGAACGGAAATACGGAAACAGAATGCATATGGAGTTTCCTTTTTTTTCGGAACCATTGAAATTAATGGTTCCGTATTCGGAACGCAAAAAATGGCCCGTAAATGGATAAAAAAAACGGTCGTGTGAAAGAGGCCTTCGACTGGTCTAATTAGTATATGAATGAAAAAAGGCGCAAATGTGCTGTCATATATCTCCCTAAAAAGTGTGTAATTTACTGGGGCACATTTACTGGCATTTTGCGCCTGTCTTAGTTTCCCCCTCTGCACTGCTGTAAGATCCATCTAATTTGGGGCTCATGCACACGACCGTATGTATTTTGCGGTCCACAAAAAATGGGTCCGCAAAAAAATACAGATGACGTCCGTATTTTGCGTAATGGAACAGCCCCTAATAGAACAGTGCTATCCTTGTCTGTAATGCAGACAATAATAGGACATGCAGAACAGAAATACGGACATACGGAAATGGAATGCACACAGAGTAACTTCAGTTTTTTTTGCAGACCTATTGAAATGAATGATTACGCATGTGGTCCGCAAAAAAATTAACGGATACGGAAAGAAAATACGTTTGTGTCTGCGAGAGCCTTTATGATGAGGCGCAGACTATGGCAGTCAGTGCGCCTGGAGTAAAAACTACACCAGGGGCTTGCGTAGTTTTTAGCTAACATTTGCTCCTGTTTCCAGGTGCAAATGTAAATAAATTTGCATTGCCCCCAACACGCCCTCGCCCCGTCCAACTGGCAAACATGGCCCAAAACCATGTGATAAAATATGTGCAATGGCTGGACATCTAAACAGTGTCAGAAGTCCATTAGTAAATGTGTCCCACTAACTTTTACTCCTGGACAAATATAAATGGGACTGGTGTAGTTTTTACCCCAGGCACAAAGACTGCCACAGATGCTCATGTCTCGTCATAAATTAGATGAATCTAAGGACAGCGCAAGAGGGAAAATAAGATCAACGTAAAAAGCCGGTCTTATTAAATGTGCCCCAGACTGTCTAAAACAGCAAGGCACATTTACTAAAGTGTCTGCAAATTGCACATTCTTACAACATGGATGCCGCCCGTGTGTGTTCCCCAATTTGGGGACTGGAATGGGCTGCCCGTTATAGAAATGCCTATTCTTGCCTGCCAAACGGACAAGAATAAGATATGTTAAATTTTTTTGCGTGTCCAAGGAACAGAGCTACAGATACAGACAGCACACGGAGTGTTGGGGGGCAGGACTCCAGCCCATCTTTTGCGGCCCCATTGAAGTGAAACACCGAAACTATGGTCGTGAGTAGAGATGTCACGAACATAAAATTTTCCATTCGCGAACAGCGAACGCGAATTTTCGCTAATGTTCGCGAACGGGCGAAACGGGCGAAACGCCATTGACTTCAATGGGCAGGCGAATTTTAAAACTCACAGGGACTCTTTCTGGCCACAATAGTGATGGAAAAGTTGTTTCAAGGGGACTAACACCTGGACTGTGGCATGCCGGAGGGGGATCCATGGCAAAATATATGATATGAGTGGTATTTACTGTAGTTCTCTCTTCTCATCAGTTTAATCCCTGTTACGTCCCCAATCTGGGGTCCATTTATTAAATAGATTTTTCGAACGGGGAGATGGTTAAAAAATTGCTGGCTCCCTCCCCTTTGTTTGAATCCATGCCACGGTCACTGCGTCTGCGCCGTGCAATTTACTGTCACACCCGATATGAGTGCTATTTTCTGTAGTACTATTCTCATCAGTTTAATCCCTGTTACGTCCCATATCAGGGTGGGATTGCCTTTTGTGAAAAAAAATTTAGGTCGGGTATTTTCGACTGCCTTCACAGTGACAGACCAAACTCTGATACACCAAACTGAATTGATTTTAGGAACCAGGGGATGGAAAAAGCAGCTTGGTCGGTCCTCTTACTCCCAAATTGGGGCACTGCGCGTGCACGGAGCAATGTGCTGTGACACCCTATATGAGTGGTGTCTTAACTAGTCCTATTCCTATCAGTTTAATCCCTGTTACGTCCCCTATCCGGGGACGTGTGTCGAATTGATTAACCATTGTCGAATTAACGAACTATTACGACATCCTGGAATAATTTAGTTCTGAGCTTTGTACTTGATTTGTATTGGAATTGTTGGGGATTTTTTAAATTGTCTGCATTATTTCTAATAACCTATTAAGAGACTTTATTATGTTTTTTTATTTTATGTATTAAAAACCCACCCATACAACTTTAAAAAAGATAAATAAAAAAATGTAAGTTTTTTTTATAAAAAAACATCCAGCCGTCCCGATCGCTTTTGGTCTGATCATAATGAAGCAACGGCCTTATCATCTGGGGTGTGGCAACATTGCCAACACACTCATAGAGGTGATGATCGCTTCATTGTGATACGCAAGCCCCTTCACCACAACAAGGTAACGATCGCGAAAGGTTGTTTTTGCAGTCACAGTGCAGCACCAGAGGCCAGAAAAATTAGGCATGTACACATGCCTGAAAAACAATGCTATTGTTGCAGCCGCTGTTGTAGCAGCGGCCGGAAAAATTGATGTTTTCAAGGCAGAAAGATGACTAAAACATTGCGGCTTGAACCCTAGTTGGTGGCGGAGAATTCACGAAAGTCATCCGGTATGCAGACATTAAATACAGCAGCGTGGGGACCATTTTGAGGCCAAGGCATGTCATCAGGCCTTTTGTTAGTTAAACGTATCCCCTACTGTCAGTCCCTTCGGGATCCATGCCTCATTCATCTTAATAAAGGTGAGGTAATTAACACTTTTTTGACCGAGGCGACTTCTTTTGTCAGTGACAATGCCTCCTGCTGCACTGAAGGTCCTTTCTGACAGGACAATTGAAGCGGGGCAGGCCAGAAGTTCTATCGCAAACTGGGATAGCTCAGGCCACAGGTCAAGCCTGCACACCCAGTAGTCAAGGGGTTCATCGCTCCTCAGAGTGTCGATATCTGCAGTTAAGGCGAGGTAGTCTGCCACCTGTCGGTCGAGTCGTTCTCTATGGCTGGATCCCGAAGGGCTGTGGCGATGTGTAGGACTGAAAAAGCTCTGCATGTCCTCCATCAACAACACATCTGTAAAGCGTCCTGTCCTTGCCGCCGTGGTCGTGGTAGGAGGAGGATTACTTTGACCTCTTCCCCAGTTAGATTCCCGTTGTGCTGTGACATCCCCCTTATAAGCTGTGTAAAGCAAATTTTTTTAGTTTGGTTTTGAACTGCTGCATCCTTTCTGACTTCCGGTAATTTGGTAACATTTCCGCCACTCTCTGCTTATACCGGGGGTCTAGTAGCGTGGCCACCCAGTACAGGTCGTTCTCCTTCATCCTTTTTATACGAGGGTCCCTCAACAGACATGACAGCATGAAAGACCCCATTTGCACAAGGTTGGATGCTGAGCTACTCATTTCCCGTTCCTCCTCCTTACTGATGTCATTGACGGTCTGTTCTTCCCCCCCAGCCACGTACAACACCACGGGTCCCAGATAGGTGACAACAACGAGCACCCTGGGATGCCTGCTGTGGTTGGTCTTCCTCCTCCTCAAAGCCACATTCCTCCTCTGACTCCTCTTCCTCATTCTCCTCTTGCAGCGTTGCCGCAGGTCCGGCAAGCGATGATGACAAGGCTGTTTCTGGTGGTGATGGTGACCACAACTCTTCCTCTTCCCGCTCATCTACAGCCTGATCCAGCACTCTTCGCAGGGCACGCTCCAGGAAGAAAACAAATGGGATGAGGTCGCTGATGGTGCCTTCGGTGCGACTGACTAGGGTTGTCACCTCCTCAAAAGGACGCATGAGCCTACAGGCATTGCGCATGAGCGTCCAGTAACGTGGCAAAAAAATTCCCAGCTCTGCAGAAGCTGTCCTAGCACCCCGGTCATACAAATACTCGTTGACGGCTTTTTGTTGTTGGAGCAGGCGGTCGAACATTAGGAGTGTTGAATTCCAACGTGTCGGGCTGTCGCAAATCAAGCACCTCACTGGCATGTTGTTTCGCCGCTGAATGTCTGCAAAGTGCGCCATGGCCGTGTAGGAACGCCTGAAATAGCCACACACCTTCCTGGCCTGCTTGAGGACGTCCTGTAAGCCTGGGTACTTAGACACAAAGCGCTGTACGATGAGATTAAACACATGTGCCATGCACGGCACATGTGAAAACTTGCCCAAATTCAATGCCGCCAACAAATTGCTTCCATTGTCACACACCACTTTGCCGATCTCCAGTTGGTGCGGGGTCAGCCACTGATCCACCTGTGCGTTCAGGGCGGACAAGAGTGCTGGTCCGGTGTGGCTCTCTGCTTTCAGGCAAGTCAACCCCAAGACAGCGTGACACTGTCATATCCGGGATGTGGAATAGCCCCTGGGGAGCTGGGGGGGTTCAGTTGATGTGCAGCCAGATGCCGCAGCAGAAGAGGACTCAGCCGGAGGTTATGGAAGAGGATGGAGTAGAAGGAGTAGAGGAGGTGGCAGTAGGCCTGCCTGCAAGTCGTGGCAGTGTCACCAACTCCACTGCAGAGCCACGCATTCCATGCTTGGCAGCCATCAGCAGGTTGACCCAATGCGCAGTGTAGGTGATAGACCAGGTATCAGTGGTTAGATGGACCCTTGCCCCAACACTGTATGCCAGAGATGCCATGACTTCCTTTTCAATCACCGAGTAGAGGTTTGGGATTGCCTTATTAGAAAAAAGTTTTTGTCCGGGTAGCTTCCACTGTGGTGTCCCAATAGCGACAAATTTTTTGAAGGCCTCAGATTCCACCAGCTGGTATGGTAAAAGCTGGCGGGCTAAGAGTTCCGTCAAGCCAGCTGTCAAACGCCGGGCAAGGGGGTGACTCTGTGACATTGGCTTCTTACGCTCAAACATTTCCTTAACAGACACCTGACTGTGGGCAGATGAGATGGAACTGCTCAAGGTGAGAGGCGGAGTGGCGGGTGGTTGAGAGGGGGCAAGGAGGACAGCAGTGGTTGACGTGGCTGAAGATGCTGGACCAGGAGGAGGATGGTGGCTTTGAGCTTGTGTGCTGCTTCTACTCGTCATCATGTGTTGATCCCATAGGCGTTTGTGATGTGCGATCATGTGCCTTCGCAAAGCAGTTGTACCTAGGTGGGTGTTGGATTTCCCACGACTCAGTTTCTTTTGGCACAGGTTGCAAATGGCATCGCTGTTGTCAGAGGCAGACACACAAAAAAAATGCCACACTGCTGAACTTTGCAATGACGGCATTCTGGTGGCGCAACAGCATGCGTTGATTGGCGTGCTGTCTGGCTGACCCCGGGTGCCGATACATGCTGTCTGACTGTGCCACTAGCTCCTTGCGACGGCCTCCCCCTGCTTCCAACTCGTCTCCTCCTTCTCTCTGTCTCCCCTTCTGAACTTTCCCCCTCTTCTTCTTCTTCTCTTCGAGCAGGCAACCACGTGGCATCCACGGACACATCGTCATCATCAACCGCTTCACTTGTATCTGACACCTCAGCAAAGGAAGCAGCAGCGGGTACAACATCATCATCATCATCACACTGTACGTCCATGTGTGTGAAGCTGCCTGACTGAGACATATCCCTGTTATCTACATCCCCTGGCAATAATGGTTGCGCGTCACTAATTTCATCCAACTGATGTGTAAATAACTCCTCTGAGGGATCAAGTGAAGCGGCTGTGGTGGCTGTGGTGGTAGTGGTGGTGGTGGCGGTGGGCGGGAGAGTGGTGACCAAAGCTGAGCTGGAGGAGGATGGTGCGTCAAGGTTCTTAGCGGAAGCTGTTGAAGATTGGGTGTCTAGTGTAAGCGAGTAAACTATGCTTTCTGAATTTTTGGGGTTCAGGGTACGTGGCCTCTGAACACTAGACATTATTCCAGGGCCAGTGGAAATGACAGCACCACGACCACAACGGCCACTGTGGGGTGGCCTGCCTCTACCTGTCTTTTTTTTTTATGTGAAGTGGTACTGTGCCAAACTATATAAGTGGTGGGCACTGGGCAGTGGGCACAGTACAGTATGTGTGGGCCTGACACACACAGGCTTGCAAATGTGATTATATCACAGAAAAATGTTAAATATAATTTTTTTTATCTGCAAGGTATTTGAGTGAATGACACCCTGTAACGGTATGAGTGCAGGCCTAGCCACTAGCCAGTGGACACAATACAGTATGTGTGGGGGCCTGACACACACGGGCTTGTAAATGTGATTAGATCACAGTTAAATTTTAAATAGAATATTTTTTTCTGAAAGGTATTTGGGCGAATGACACCCTGTAACGGTATGAGTGCAGGCCGAACCAGCCACTAGCCAGTGGACACAATACAGTATGTGTGGGGGCCTGACACACACAGGCTTGCAAATGTGATTAGATCACAGTTACATTTTAAATCGATTTTTTTTTCTGAAAGGTATTTGGGCGAATGACACCCTGTAATGGTATGAGTGCAGGCCGAACCAGCCACTAGCCACTTTTGCGTATTTTTTTCTGACCTATGTATGTAGTTGCACCTTTTTTTGCTCCTGAATTTGTTACAAAAACAGTCTAATTACTACTCCACCCCACGGCTGGCATACTTTTATTCTTTTTTTTTTGAGTGCTGAAGTGTGACTTTTTGCAATAAAAGTCAAACTTTTGTGTGACTTTTTTCATGCGCTAATAAATTAGACCAGTCTAAGGGCTTATTCACACAGCCGTTGTGGTTCCGTTCCGTGCATTGGGAACCGCAATTTGCAGCCCCCAATGCACGGTCAACGTCCGTGCGGCGGCCAGGACGGATCAAGGCCGTGATTCGTCTGCACCGCAAAAAAAAAAGAGCAAGTTCTATTTTTTTGCGGTGCGGAGGCTGAGACAGAAACACCGCGGAAGCACCACGAATGCTTCCGATCCGTGCTTCCGTTCTGATTCAACGTGATTGCGGACCCATTCAAGTAAATGGCCACGGAACCACAATGGCCGTGTGAACAAGCCCTAAGTGAAAGTGAACAGCAACCACCAGAGGTCAGACTAATAAAAATATGAAAAAAATGAAAAATAAAGGATAATGATAAAAAGTAAAAATAAAAATAATAGATATATGTCCTTTTTAATAGATGATAAAAATGTAGAAAAATGTTAAAATGTAAAAAATAGTAGTGATGAGTGGGTGATCGCCACTGGGTAGAGGATGCACTTATTATAGTGATTCCTCTATTCGTAGAATATTCTTTCATAAAACAATGGCCGCTGGACACAGGATAGATAGTGTGTCTTCTATATTTATGTCACTATTTATAGAGTAGTCTTTCATAAATCAATAGCGATATACATCAGTCTTCAGTTCAAGACTTCAAAATATGTGGCAATATATGTATGATCGCTGTATTCCTTGTACAAAGCTGTGGGAGAAAGGGATGCTCTGTGCCTGAGTGTGGCGTCCCGCACTGTCTCTAGCTACAGAGGTCACTTACCCTTCACCCGGCTCTGTTGTATCAGGTCCTCCAATGACGGTCGGCTGTTCCTGGGAGAGTGTCTTGAGTACAGCGCAGTTCAGAGGAGTCGACAGCGTGCCTTGTGTTGCCTAGGACGCCGGGGGGCGTGGTTCGCGCGTCTGGAGTATGACTTGGGCGGTCACGTGATTGCGATCTTCTCGATGCTTTTTCAGAGCGATCCTTTTGCTCTGGTCAGGATGATGCGCTGTAATTAGTGTTCTAACAATCCTCGGCTTCTAAAACGCGTTTCGTGAGTCTCTCCCTTCATCAGTAAGACTCCAATGTTTTACTGGGCATGTGCCGAGCCCAGTGACAGTTTCATCCTCTGCTGGAAGAGCGCGGCGAGATTTGTCAGTGACACTGAAGGCAAGGGTGGGCAGGGTTATCTGCTGTTAGTGATATAGGGGGGTGGGGGGGGACAACGGCGCTGCTGGGGGCGTAGAGTATGAGCCGAGGAGAGGCGTGCTTGGGCTCTGCTGGAGGGCGGGTCTGGGCACTCAATGGTGGTGTTCCTGGGCACTTTTGAACAAAAATAACGCCCCTCTGTGCACCTTACTGGCTCATTTGCATAAGGAATAAAGTGGATTTTTTCAAGATAGAAACCAAGCAGCAAGGAAAGAAAAGCACATCTGGAAAGGAGGTAGTAAGTGTTACAAGACAATAGTTTTATTTTAAGGGTCCATTCACACGTCCGTTGTTTCTTTTCTGATCTGTTCCGTTTTTTGCGGAACAGATCTGGACCAGTTGCGTACCCATTCATTTTCAATGGGTCCTGAAAAAAATCGGACAGCACAATGTGTGCTGTCCGTTTCCGTTGTTCCGATCCGCATGTCTGAAAAAATATAAAACTTGTTGTATTATTATCCGCAAAATCGGATCCTGGTACAATACAAAGTCAATGGATCCGCAAAAAACGGATGACATTTTCAGCAACAACGGATCCACAAAAAACGGACCGCAATTCGGGATATAGAAAAATACTGACGTGTGAATGGACTCTAACGGTGATGATTCTGGTGACAGATTTTTTTTAAGTTGTACTGTGCTGGTGAGATAGGGGTGTGTTGGCACCACCGTGTGGCATATTTTGAGTATTATTTTACAGCTTCATTGGTTGTCTTTGCAATCGTATTGATTTTATTTTCTTGGTTTGTATTGTGTATAATAAAGTACATATATTTTTGCATAGGCAATTTTCCCTTTGTTTCACTGCTTGCACAAATCAAATTAAGATACTCGATAAAAGAACTTAGAGGCGATTATGTCCGCCTGAAGGATCATATAAGTTTCATATTATTTTTTTATATACCAGTATATATTTTTTGGGATCCTCTCTTTTATATAAAGATTATTTTTATATAGAAGATATTCGACAACAGGAAGTGCATTTGTGCTTAAAATTGCACTTCGCTCCAAACTTACACCCTCCTTCAAACCTCCTCGAAAAGAAAAACATAGTCATCCTGGCCAACGCTGTGGTAAATGAGGAATGGCCAGATCCCCCTGCCTCTCCCCGAAAGGACTGACCCGTTCTAACCGGTGCCGTAACTTTTAGCCATAACGCGATATCCTTGTGGTCCCAATAAATTTTGGGACACATCGCCTTCCGCTACGCGAAATTGTTCATCATAGAGGAGCCAAGCTTGCCCGCCATAAACCTGATATACCTCGTTAATCGTGTCAAGGTAGCAAAAAAGCGCAGAGCAACAGTCGGAACTTTTCCACCTATGACACTGGCTAAAATAGTAAATTAGTAAAATTGCGCGGGATTAAACGATACCGGTGATTTTCTTCTTCCTCTTTTTTGCCATCATCCTTTCTGGCCCTATCCAAATTAAAGCGTTCGAGGGGAGTAGCGAAAAAAATATCAACATACTCTCCTTTTCCAATCCGATCCCTCACGTCTTGTTTCAAATGTGCTCCTAAGGGGCCCTCAAAGCACACAAACTTCTCCCTTTGAAGCGTCATCCATCCTAACTGACTCTTCCTCAACCGAACCCCCTGCCTGCGTCTGCACTGATACAGAATTCGCTCCAGATGACCCGCCGCTCCCCCCCGTGGCACCCCCAAACTGTGTATGGGCTGTCCTTGTATTCACGCTATTTAACAGGTTAAACCCGGACCCTGGCTACTCCTTCTTCTCCCGCCTCACCTTTAAAACCCACTAAATCCCTGCCTACCAACATTCACTGACGCCCCCCATTTGTCATGCTGGCCTCCCCCCAGGCTTTGCCCTCTAGTCCGGCCACACTTTACTTGGGACAAAACAGCAACCATCAACTGTAACATCATCATCAAAATGGAGACTACCAGAGATAACATCTACATCTTCACCAGAAAGGGCATACACTGGAATGACTGTACTTGAATAAACAGTAATGCTTAACACAGCGCCATCTACTGTCAGCTTAACATAGTTCCTCCTTGCATTAAGCTGTAGCTGTTGCTGTATTACAACAAATGTTACTAAATTTGCCAAGGCTGGAGTCCCGGCCCCAACATGGCCCCTGACATGCCCCCTCCCTCTCCACTGCCAAATACAGCATAAAACCGGCTGTGTGACTAAATATTGTTGCACGACAGGTTAAAAAGGGAACTTATGACTTTTTTCTACTAAAAGTCCCTTAATAAAACATAGTGTTGGCTCTGATGTACTGGCCCGGTCCCCGCCATGCCCCTGACACTTCCTTGCCACTCCGAGCAGCAAGCCTAACCTGATGAAGGGGACCTTGCTATCCCCGAAACGTGTTATCTTATGCCTAATTTCAATAAAGATTTATCTATTGTCTGAGTGACGCCGATTATCTTGCACCGAAGCAGCAAATTTCTTGTAACTCCTAAGTGGAGAGCTCAGCACAAAAACTCCCATTCGACAAAATATTGTTGTACGCACGGCTGTTAAAAGAGTTGCAAAATGCAGTCTTGTGACTTTGTTTACTCCAAAACCCGGCATAAGGCCCATAATAAATGACACCCAGACTTTGGGCATCTGGGTGTCATGGACCCATCCAACGTATGCACCATTAGCACTTCCTGATGCAAATGCGAATGTACACGGAGAACCAGGGGTTAGGCTTCATGCGCACGACCACATTTTTTCTGCATCAATCTGCATTTTTTGCACTCATTTCAACGGGGCCTTACAAAATGCGCACGGTACAGTGTGCTGTACACAACCACATGACCGTTCTGCGGCCCTGCAAAAAAAAATAGCATGTCTTATTCTTGTTCAGTTGCGGACAAGGACAGAATATTTCTACAGGAGTTAAAAAAAAAAAAAAAAAAATGGAGGAATGCACTTGTATCTGTGTTTGGCGAATCTCCGATTTGCAGACTGCAAAACACATATGGTTTTATGCGTGAGGCCTTAAATGAGTTATCCAACCCCTGAAATGTCCCCCCATTAAATGTTCCCTTTAAATTTACTTATGAAAAATTGCCAATGATATACTTTTAACAAGCAGACCAATGATTTATATACCAGGAGAAACTTAGGATCTTCTGTTTACCAAACAGGCTATAACAAAACACAGATTAATATAAATGTTATCCCTTGACTCTGTTTCCCTATGACCAATAAACAAAATATATGATATTAATACGACAAAATATCCAGCTCGGCAATCAGACTACGGAATATAACTTACCAAGGGTTTAGTCCTCTTTTCAAATAATGTCAGATTTTCCATTAGCAATATGCATATTTGCTAAGAGAATAATCAGCATTATGGAGGCGCCTAACGCTATTCCCACAGTATGGGGACTTTTGGCTATATACCAAGAGAAATATCTTATTAATATCACGAGCAGTAAACACAGTATACGTTACCGGGTCAAAGGTAGACAGAGTTTCAGATGGGACCAGTTCTCAAGAACTTTCCTAGTAGTCAAAAAAATAATCCAAGTTTCTTTTGGTATATCTTTCTTGTGATCCATTTCCTTTGAGTTTTTCTTTTGGTTTGTGAGTTTGTGAGCTGATACTCTGCACACGAGTAATTATACCCCACCTTATCTAAGAATCATCCCCTTCTGGATAAGGGATATCCAATCAGGTAAGGTGGGTGTATTCGTATGCTAATAGCACAATGATGTCATATTAACCCTTGATATGGTATAAAACAAATGGTAAAATAATATATTATTGTACATCTGCCTCCAGATCGCACATCAGACTTTTAAGTGAAAACTTAGATAACGTGGCTTTATTTTATTAGGTACCTTTTAAAGAGGACCTTTCACTAGTATACGAACTAAAAACTAACTATACCTGTGGGCAGAGCGGCACCCAGGGGTCCCCCTGCACTTACTAGTATGCCTGGGCGCCGCTACGTTCGCCCGGTATAGGCTCCGGTGTCTCAGCTCCGTCTGTTGTACTGGACTGATTTTTTGTAGGAGGCGTGTCCCTTGCTGCAGCACGGGCCAATCGCAGCGCACAGCTCATAGCCAGGCTATGTGAGTGGGAATGGGTATAGGGTTGTCGTATATGCAGTCCCAGGTTGTGCGATGTGCCCTGTGCAATGTTTGGGGGATTACTAGGCAGTTAGGAATGGGTCATCGAGGCTGCTTTTAATTCACAACAACGGATCCTTTTTGTCCCTTTTTTAGTTTATTGCAGTTTTCTGTGGGTGTTTAAAACGTCTGGGTTTAGAGGGGGCGGGTTCCATTATTTTCACATATATTTTTAGCGGTACTCTGTTTTCTTTTCCTCTGTAACAGGACGGCAACCGGCCTTTGTGTGGATCCTAGGCTACTCGTTTGTTTTTTGGGGAGCCTTGAGAGCAGTGGTACGACAGGATGAGCACCAGTTAGGTATTGCAAGGGAGGCTGCAGTGATCCTCTGGCTAAGAAAGAGAGGTATGGTTTGGAATAGTGTGTTGCCAGAGATACACAGGCTTGTGCAATTGGACAGACCTTCTATGGTGTTAGTTTTACACGTAGGTAAGTAATCCATGCAAACTAATTGTCAGGTAAGTAAACCATGCATGGGTTTAACCAGCTGGATTGTCTCAACAGTTCTAATTACTTTAATTAAGAATCTGTGTATGGATCTAAATGGTCTCTGTGCATGCTCAGATGATAGCATCACCTAATGAGATCTAAAGGTGGAGTTAAAAGTTTCTGGCTGCACTTAAATGACAAGGTTGCAGACTTTAATCTTTTAGGCGAGCAACCTGGCTTAGTATGTCTGACTTGATGCCTCATGGCTTCGGTGCGTGCCGCCTCATGGCGATGTGCCGCCTCATGGCATCTGTGCCCGTAGTGCCGCCTCATGGCTTCTGTGCCCGGCGTGCCGCTTCTGTGCCCGGAGTCCCGCCTCATGGCTTCTGTGCCCGGCGTGCCGCCTCATGGCTTCTGTGCCCGACGTGCCGCTTCTATGTCCGGTGTGCGGCTTCTGTGCCCAGCGTGCCGCCTCATGGCTTCTGTGCCCGGCGTGCAGCCTCATGGCTTCTCTGCGCGGCCCGTCGCTGCTTGCCTCACTGCGCTGCCCGTCGCCACTTGCCTCAGTGCGCGGCCCGTCGCCACTTTCCACAGCGCGCGGCCAGTCGCCGCTTGCCTCAGTGCGCGGCCCGTCAACGCTTGCCTCAGTGCGCGGCCCGCGGCCTCTTGCTGCCTCCATGCAAGACCTACTGCCTCTGGGCAAGGCCTGCAGTAACTTGCTCCGGCGTGCAGGGCCTGCTGTCGCTCGCTTTCGTGCTAGGCCTGCTGTCACTTGCTGACACTTGATGTCTCCGTACCGGACCGGCTGACACTTGCCTCCTACTGGTAGGAGGCAGGAAGTTCAGTTAAAGCTAAAGAGGTCCTATAGTGAAGACCTCAGGAAGGACCCAGTGTGACTGGAGTCTATTCACGATCTACAGTTTTGCGCAATGCTGTATGGGAGCCAAATTCCTCCTTGGACAATGTGGACAATATTAACGGAAATTCTTTTGCACCTGGTAGCTTCTCTGTCACATGGTCTGTTGTGGGTGCGGCTCACAGCTTTATTCTACCTCACAATGCATTGGTGATATCACTATAGAGGCATGTGAGAGCCTGGCTGTGAGGTAATTTCTAGCATTGTTCAGACCCTGTTCACACACCACAGGCGGTTTAGTGGTAGGACCCCATGCGTGCTGAGGCTCCGTGACATGGTGCATGAGGGGCTCCGTTATGTTCCTGACTGGAAGATATTGGCAAAGTTCTCAGCTTTTAACATCAGCTTGAGGAATTGGCTAGTATTGTCAGTTGCGTATCATTTTGGTGCATTTTCTGCAGTGATTTCTATGTAAATATTGCATAGAAGATTTTCAGATGATTTTATTAAATCGGTTGCATCCATCCTGGTGTAGTAATCTATAAAAACACTGGTGGGTGGAGGTGGGAGGGACCTTTTAACCTCTGTTTCCTGTCCCAAGAAGGTCAAAGGGGAACTCTCCCATTGAAGTCTGTGGGTTTTTCACTGACATGCTCTAGAATTTGCCTGTCAGAAACCACTCTGATATAGTTTACTTTGCCCTCAAGTTTGCCCTCAGTCAAGATGGTGGATTATGTGTTTCCTGGTTGCCATCTCACTTCCTGTTCCTGTTCCTTTTTAAACTGGCCAGACCTTCCTGTCTTTGCTGGAGTATTGTGTTTGGCTTTTTGTCTGCAATCCTCTTGCTGGAACTCACTCCTCCGTGTGTTCTGTGCCCTAGCGGTTCTCCCTGCTACCTCCTGTTGCTGACCCGGACTGTTCTTGGACCTTCGTACCTGCTTGCTGCCTGCCCTGACCTTCTGCTTGTCTACCTTCCTGCCAGCTTGCCGCCCGACCTGACTTCTGCTATCCTGACCTCGGTTCTCATCTACAGACCCTGCCTCACCTGTGCGGAGCACAACAACGTGGGTTCTGCTACATCCGTATTATATATACTCTGCTCCCAAGTCCTGGCCATTGGATTCCAGTTCTGTTGCACCAGTATCGTGACAGAATACTCCAGCCACCATGGATTCCGCCGGGACTGCATCTGTAGAGACCCGTATTAAGCAGTTGCAGACTGCGGTATCTAGTATGCACGCGGAGTTGCAAACCTTAAAGAAGAAATACGATGCCTTTGAGTGCCAGACCATCCCCAGCATGCAGTTTTATGGACAAACGATCCACGAACTCCGTGATACAGTGCAAGCACTGGCTGATCGCATAACACAGGTGGAGAATGCCGCTCCTGCACCGTCTCCTACATCAACTCCTAAAATACCTCCATTCTGATTTGGCGGAGACCGCAACAAATTCCGGGGGTTTATCAATCAGTGTCGCCTCTACTTTGACGCAAACTCCTCCCAGTTTTCTACTGATCGATCTAAAGTGCTATGCATCATTATGCTACTAACACACTATCGCCTGGGCGAGTCCGTTGATCAAAACTGGGGATGCCCGACTAAACAATCTGGAGGATTTCCTTGGGGCCATGAGCCAGATATTCGGTGACCCTAACCGAGGTACTACAGCAGAGGCAGCCTTACTAGCCCTTGCGCCAGGGCAGACGTCCCGTCACGGAATATGCTATGGACTTTAAAAGATGGTCCGTTGACACTAACTGGAATGATGCAGCAAAATTATCTTTTTTCAAGAAAGGACTGTGTAGTTCCCTAAAGGACGAGCTGGCCCGTGCAGAGGCCCCCTTAGAGCTTGATGCCTTTATCAACCACTGCATCCGAGTTGATACACGACTAACTGAACGACGGCAAGAAAGATGGGCCACACTGAACTATACTACGAAGCAGGCACTTTCTTCATCTGCCCAGACTTCAAAAGAAGTTCCAAAAAGAATCTACAAGGAACCAGAAAGCGAACCAATGCAAATAGAATCTTAAAATGTGAAAATATTGATCGCAAGGAACATAGACTCCGAGAGAACTTATGTCTGTATTGTGGAAGAGCCGACCACTTTCTGATTAATTGTTCCAGACGTCCTTGAAAACTGGTGGCAGCCATTACAGACCCCGATCTCTCAGATGAAGACTCTGTGACATCTGAAGCGGAATCATTGGAAGAAGCAACCATCCACTCCATCTCTTCAGTGGCCCCTCGTATTAAGAAGGATAACAGAAACTCTCATTGTTTCCTCCCCATCAAATTTTCAATTAATTCCCAGTGGATATCCACCTCTGCGATGGTGGATTCCGGGGCTGGTGGCAATTTTATGGACTATTCCTTTGCAAGGAGACATGGGGTAAAGATTCATAATATACTCTCACCTATGATTATGGAAACGGTAGATGGTACCCCTTTAAATTCGGGCCCTGTAGATCAAGAAACAGAACCCCTCGACATCTGTATAACACCACAACATCACGAAGTTCTATCATTTCTTTTGATCTCCTCTCCTTATTTTCCTGTTATCCTAGGCTTACCCTGGTTACAGGCACAGAACCCTAACATCAACTGGGAGACCAAAGAGATAACGTTTCCAGAGAAGGATGCTATGCCAACAAAACAGTCAGAACAAGGGGGGGAAGCCACATCCCAGAACGATAAGGTGATGGAACTACCCCTCATATATCAGGATTTTATGGACGTTGGTGATAAACAAAAGGCAGACAAACTTCCCCCACATCGACCCTATGACTGTCCCATAGAATTGCTCCCTGGTGCTTCCATCCCCTGCGGGAATATCTACCCCTTGGCAGGTCCGGAACTGAAGGCCCTCAAGGAATATATAGAAGAGAATCTGGCTAAAGGGTTTATCCGTCCCTCCTCCTCACCAGCAGGGGCTCCCATATTCTTTGTCAAAAATAAGGATGGGTCTCTAAGACCATGCATTGACTACCGCGAACTTAATAAAATCACAATTAAGAATCACTACCCCCTACCACTAATCCCAGAGTTATTGGAGAGAGTACGTCATGCCAAAATTTTCTCAAAGTTGGACCTACGAGGCGCCTATAACTTGGTCCGTATCAGATCGGGAGATGAATGGAAGACAGCATTTAGATCACGGTACGGACACTTCGAATACCTTGTCATGCCTTTTGGTCTTTGCAACGCTCCAGCCACCTTTCAACACCTGGCCAACAACATTTTCAGGCATCTCCTGGACCAATTTGTAGTCATCTATCTGGATGACATTCTGATCTTCTCAAACTCAACAGAAGAACATCAGCAACATGTAAGACTCGTTTTGAAACGTCTTCGGAAAAATAAATTATATATCAAACTTGAAAAGTGTGAGTTTCATCGAACTAAAATCCAGTTTCTCGGCTACATAATTTCACCCCAAGGCTTACACATGGACTCCAACAAAATTAGAGCAATAGTGGACTGGCCTGTCCCCAGTAACTTAAAAGAGGTCCAACGCTTCATAGGTTTTGCCAATTTTTACAGATGCTTTATCAAAAAAAATTCAACAATAGTCACCCCAATTACACAACTAACCAGGAAAACGAAAAAGGAATTTGTTCGGTCACCTGAAGCACAAGAATCCTTTTGTTTATTAAAGACCAGGTTCACCACAGCCCCTGTATTGGTTCACCCCAATTCATTGTGGAAGTAGATGCTTCAGATTATGCTATAGGAGCCATTTTATCACAGAGAACAGGAGACAAAGGATTGTTACACCCTTGCGCTTTCTTCTCCCAACGTCTATCTCCGGCTGAGAAGAATTACGACGTGGGAAACAAAGAACTACTGGCTATTATAGCAGCCTTTAAAGAATGGAGACATCACCTTCAAGGAGCCTCCCAGCCAATAATAGTTCTCACCGACCATCGCAACTTGGAGTTCGTTAGATCAGCAAAATGTCTATCTCCTCGCCAGGCCCGCTGGACTCTTTTTTTTTTTTTTTTTTTAAACCAATTCAACTTTGTGATTTCATACAGGCCGGGTTCTCGGAATGGCAAGGCAGATGCCTTATCCAGAATCTTTTCCAACGATGCTGTATCTATGACTCCACCTAAGACCATCATTCCAGAGTCTAGATTCGTGGGGGTGATCCTTAATAAGGACCTACTTGAAGAAATCAAAGAAGCCTATGTCACTGACTCCCTCCTGGCGGAACCTCCCGATGATCTGCAATTAATATACAAAAACAAGATATGGACTCATGGACAACAATTATATATACCCGAGGTTATAAGACTTAAGGTTCTAAGACTAGTCCATGACTCTAAGGTCGCAGGTCACAGGGGTGTGCAGAAGACTCAGGAATTCTTATCTTGTTTCTTTTGGTGGCCTAATTCGTGACAGGATGTGAAAAAATATGTCCTGTCATGTGATATCTGTGCTAGATGCAAGACTCCACGCTCCCTCCCAGTAGGTTTACTACAGCCTTTGCCGGTCCCCTCCCGTCCTTGGGGCTCCATTTCCATGGACTTTATTGTGGATCTACCTACATCCAAGGGACAGAATACAATCTTAGTAGTGGTAGACCGTCTCACTAAGGCTTCACATTTCATTGCATGTAATGGCCTACCATCTGCTAAAGAAACTGCAGACCTTATAATACAAAATGTGTTTCATCTACATGGGGTGCCAGATGAAGTTGTCTCGGATCGTGGAGTACAGTTTACTTTTAGTAAAAAACTTTGGCGCAGTTTTTGCACATCTTTGGAAATCAATATCAATCTATCAACCGCCTTTCACCCTCAGTCTAATGGACAGCCCGAACGCACAAACCAAACTTTGGAACAATACCTTCAAAGTTATATCTGTCACTTACAGGATGACTGGGTTGACCTTCTTCCAGTGGCTGAATTTTCTTACAATAATACCCAAAATGCATCAACCAGACAGACCCCCTTCTTTGCAAATCTCGGGTACCATTCGAACATTCTCCCCAAATTTCCTGTTACTTCGCCTATACCAGCAGTGGCGGAAAGAATTTCCATGCTTCAACAAAATTTGCTACTACTAAGAGAGACCTTTAGAGAGTGCTCAGGAGAATTGTAAGAGGGCCGCTGATAAATTCTGTAGACTAGCACCAATGTTTAGAGTGGGCGACAAAGTATGGCTTTCTATGAGGAATTTAAAACTTAAGGTCCCCTCACCAAAGCTGGGACAGAAGTTTATTGGACCCTATAAAATCATGGGCATAATCAGCCCAGTGGCCGTTCGACTTAAACTCCCACGATCCATGAGGATACATCGTGTCTTCCACGTGTCATTACTCAAGGCTGCAGTGCCCAATCCGTTTCCTGAACATACCCTTCCTCCTCCCGAAGCATTGGAGATAGATGGACAGGAGCAGTTTGTGGAAGAAGAGATTCTGGACTCTAGGATTTTCAGGAATCAGCTACATTACCTTATCAAATGGCAGGGGTACGGATCTGAAGAAAATTCCTGGGAACCAATAAACAAAATCAATGCTCCTCGAATGATTAGACAATTCCATCAAACACATCCTGGAAGACCAAGTCAGGTCCCGTCCAGAGGCCTCTGTTGAGGTGGGAGTAATGTAAGAAACCACCCTGATATAGTTTACTTTGCCCTCAAGTTTGCCCTCAGTCAAGATGGTGGATTATGTGTTTCCTGGTTGCCATCTCACTTCCTGTTCCTTTTTAAACTGGCCAGACCTTCCTGTCTTTGCTGGAATATTGTGTTTGGCTTTTTGTCTGCAATCCTCTTGCTGGAACTCACTCCTCCGTGTGTTCTGTGCCCTAGCGGTTCTCCCTGCTACCTCCTGTTGCTGACCCGGACTGTTCTTGGACCTTCGTACCTGCTTGCTGCCTGCCCTGACCTTCTGCTCGTCTACCTTCCTGCCAGCTTGCCGCCTGCCCTGACTTCTGCTATCCTGACCTCGGTTCTCGTCTACAGACTCTGCCTCACCTGTGCGGACCACAACAACGTGGGTTCTGCTACATCTGTATTATATATACTCTGCTCCCAAGTCCTGGCCATTGGATTCCAGTTCTGTTGCACCAGTATCGTGACATCGCCTTTCAATCTAGGGGGTCCAAATAAAGCAGATTTAACCAAGATATGAATAAGTTCCCATTTTGTACAAAATCAAATATTCTGGGTGAAAAGACAAGAACTCAGGTTTTTTAATAATGAAAAAAAGTTCAGAAACACTCTTCACATTACTGAACATCAGTGATGTGACGGAACCAAAGGAGCTGAAACCGAGTGGGGAGCAGGTAAGTACACTTCCCTCTGCAGGTCCAGGTTATGTGGGGTGGAGAGGAGGTGTCTGATAGAAAGGCCTCCAAAGGGGAACAGCCACTTTAAGGAACTGGGACAGAATATGTTATTGGGGGTTAGGATATGTCTGCAAATATTGTAGCCGCTGCTTATGGTCATAATTCAATTCTTCTACAACTAATCGTTCAGCCATGATTTACAAGTCACACGTGGCTCTGTTTGAGACCACAGCTCTACATGCTACTGTGACGCGGAATCAGCTGTGATAGGCTTATACACCCTGCAGATATATAATATATTCACAGCCTGCAACAGGATCAAAAACATCCTGTAAATAACACATACCAGCCACGGAGTCACCATACCGCCCAATATTTCACTCTCCATTAAAGGGCTTGTCTGGGATTGAGGACTTTGTTCCATTAGTACAAGACAGACATACATATAACATACATCCATGTCCTACCTTTTCCACATGTTTCTCTAGCCCCGTTTTCTTACAGAAAAATTCTTAGCTGGAAGTGTTGTTTTCTTAGACTCTGTGACGTACCTGGTCTCTTGCAGGAGCGCTAAAGCCTCTTCTTCCGGCTACTCAGGGAGCCCGGTGACGTTACCGGCACTGATGGGTGGGCTTTAGCGCTGCTCTAGCCAGTAAAACGGCTAGGGCAGCGCTTAAGCCCGCACATCAGAGCCGGTGACGTGACCGAACACACTGGCAGGTGGAAAGCCTTCTCCCGGCAGTGTGTTACTGTAAACAAAAGAGCCTTTGCCCTGCGTGATTTAGCGCAGCGCAAAGAAGAGCATCGGAGCATGAACTGCTCCGATTCTCAAGTCAGGGGGGCTGTCTGGGTGAAAATAGAGGCTTGTCTGGGTTCAGCTCTGAACTCGGACAACCCCTTTAATAAATCAAGTCCCATTCCCCCAGCATCTTCCACAATACATCCCACCCAGAAATGCCTACTCTGGAACATACATGTAATATTGTGTCCCTGGAGATGTTTAGTTATTTAAAAAACACTTAGGGTACTTTCACACTAGCGTTAGTTTGATCCGGCAGGCAGTTCCGTCGTTGGAGCCGCCTGCCAGATCCGCCGATCAGTGTAACAACTGACAGCATTTGTAGACGGATCCGGGTGCGGATCCATCTACAAATGCTTTTCAAGAACGGATCCGTCTCTCCGCTTGTCATGCGGATAGACGGATCCGTCTTGCAGTCTTTCTCACAGTTTTCCCAGTCTGTGCATCCGTCCTTCAGTTGTTTCGCAATGCCGGATCCGGCACTAATGCAAGTCAATGGGAATTAATGCCCAGAGACTGATCAGCATGCTGCGGTATTATGTCCGCCCAAAACGCCTGACAGTGACTGAACGGAAGGCATGCTGATGCAAACTGAATGGATTTCTGTCCATTTAGAATGCATTGGGATATGCCTGATTAGTTATTTTCCGGCATAGAGCCCTTTTGACGGAACTCTATGCCAGAAAAGACTAACGCAAGTGTGAAAGTACCCCTAGAATGCTTGACAATAAAATACACAAAGTAATATATACATATGGAGTGAGTAATATCCCAGTTCTAATGCTTCCTGGATTCACCGCCGGTCTTTGCTTCTTGGAACATCTCTATACAAACATGTGACAGCCGGTGATTGGCTGCAGTGGTCACATGTCCATATCGAGAGGGACTGGGATATGCACATGTGAATGGAGCCTTAGTAGTGGAAGTGGGCAGAAGGGAGCAGATAAATGTGTTTCTTGTTTCATATATGCCATATTCCAGAGCCTAATTATAAAGGGGGTTAAAACTGGAAATCCCCTTTAAGGTCTGGGGCAGTGGTCCTCTGTACAGCTTCTTTTCTAGAGTCTAGAACCAGCTGGAACAATGCTACTAGCAGATCTCTTATTCATGTCAGTAGATCCTGCTGTACCGCTTGTATGAACTAAGTAACAGAGCCAGTCACTGATTCCGGGTGGATCATTCCAACCAATAGTGTAGATATTGTTGGGATCGGTATATATGGGATGGGGGTTAGCAATGACAACATTCAGAGGCTTCAGAGGTTAAAAATATAACTTGGCTTTATTTGGTCCAGCAACAAAACAGTGACATCACATAGAGATCAGTTCACAGATAACAGTATTCAGAGCACAGACGTTCCATTGGGGCTATTGTGCCTTCCTAGACTCAGACCTTGACTAGGCTTTTCAACAGTTTCATGCACCAGTAAGGAGTCCAGCAACATTGCCTGCGGTAATTGGGGGGAAGGGTGGGATGTACTGGAGGGGGAGGGAATGGCAGGTCCCACTGCCAACCTACCTGCCATTCCAAAAAAAAACAGGCCCGGAAAACAAAGGTACTAAAATCCTCAGTAAAGAAAATTTACTGAGGAAACCCAACTTTCCTGAATTTTTCATCTCACCTACATTTAAAAAATGTAGATGAGATGTACACCCCCTCCAGGTGTCTCCAATCTACCTATGTATTCTATGATAGATAGACAGACAGGGGGACAGATAGAGGGGAAGACAGACAAACAGAAAGATAGACAAACTGACAGACACACAGACATATGGCCACTGTAGATGTTGTTCCAGGGCTTACGGACTAATGGGCATGATGGTACTAAGTTAACTCCATTTAGTCCATGGACCGGCAGCTGCAGCAGGTGTTCTTCTTTTGGGTCCTTTTTTTAATCCATTTACGGAACAGGTTCAGGCGGGATGTTTTCATAGTGATCTTCTCCTTCTCTGTTTTTGATGTTCTCTTTGTGATCTCCTCCTCTGTTTTAGTTGTTACCTTCATGATTTTCTCCTCCTCTCTTTTGAATGTTACCTCCATGATCTTTTCCTCCTCTGTTTTAGATGTTCTCTTCATAATTTTCTCCTCCTCTTTTTTGGCGGCTTTAAGTTTTTTAATAATTGGCATTTCTTTCTTGATATTATCCATTTGTGGTCTGATGTTTTTCTTAATTTTCACTACAGGTTTTAGAACAACTAATAAATGAGAAGGAAACCATCAGCAGGTAGTAGATATAACAGAACAGAATCTATCCTTTTAATATTGTGAGCAATGGAGTAATATAGCGATACAGCTAATCAGCAGACATCAGCTGTCTCATCTCTTAATTCTAATAGAAGGACCCCAATGTGTGTGATGAGCAGATATGAGAGGTAACCCTAAGCTCTGCCTGTACCTTATATATGTTATTATATAGAAATGATTACCTGGCTTCTCCACTCGAACCATCGCTAGATCAGTTGCCTGTTTTTGTTCACGCCGGCGCCAGGCCTTGTACTTGTAACTGTAAGATAGAGAAATGTCCTGACATGAGTCGGTACAGATGACAATCTTCAGTTCCCCATCAGAATATAACCATGACCCCCCCTCCCCCACTACAGGGGATGAGATATAAAGGTGCAGTATGTAACAGGCAGGAAGGATATAGTGCCATAGTCTATATCACAATACAGCACCGGGAAAGGGGGGACAGCGGTTGCCTGATTATATCCCTGCCCCATCCGGCCCCTGTATTATAACCTTGCCAAAGTAGTTACTGAGCCCCCTGTAGGTCAGACTGTACAGTGTATAAAGAATATTGTGATGTGTAGAGTAGAAAAAAATTGGAAACTCACCAGCAAAAGATGACTATCGCACCGGCAACCAATATAAATATGCCTAGAGGCAGGACAACGCGGTACATGACTGGTAATAAAGACACAAGATGCTCGTTATCAATTCTTATCATAGAGAACATATTCTACAAGACATTGTCCAACATCTCTAGATCCTCCTGATGCCAGCAGTGCCCTTCATGAGGACATCATCAGGTAGGCACTGGCAGCTTGGATGGGCATGGAGGGGATAATTGCTGGACTGTGGGCTGATAAAGTCTGGATAAGGGGCACATCATTATATGTTCCAGCATCACTTTATAGGACTGATCCACCAAAGGAGCAGCTTAGTGACTATTCTCCTCCACTACAGTCAGGGCTTGGCAGAGGATGATGAGAGCATAATTAGGAGAGGAAGGAATTGACTACTCACTGTTATTTGCACCAGCACTGTCCGGACCGGGGGTTGTCCTCCCTGATCCTGGGAAAGTCACTGTCCATGAAAGAATGAAGGAAAATAAAGACATGAAAGCAATAATAGCGGCAGCTGAACCCCAAAACGGGGACACGAGGAGACAGAAGATAACAATAAATCAGTATTTAGCAAGTGCCCACTAGTGGTGGCTACAGAGAAAATGTCATCATTTAAGGCCATAGAATAAGATTAGAAACCTTGCAGCTTTCTTTCTGAAATATCCTCCCTCTTGTCCAGGGGTTGTGTACGGTATTGCAGTTCAGCGCCATCCAAGTAAATGGGACTCAGCTACAATGCAGCACACAGCCCACTGTCCTATAACCTGAGCTCCAAGCCACAGAGATACCAGCCAGGTTTGCCTCTAGGACCCGTAATCATGTAAGGATATATACAATATTCAGCCCCCATTCAGTAAGATAAAACCCCAGTGATAATATCCATTACCTGCAGGTGTTTTTGTGGGCTTTCCGTGAACATAAAATGTAAAAAATAATAGCAATAGAAGAGCAATTCTTCTGAAATCCATTGTCTCCAACAACTAACCCTCAAAAGAATCCAGTGCACCCCAACACATAGAAGCCTCTACATAGCATTGTGATGTCACACAGCTTCAGTATTCTAAGGGGGCGGGGCTTCTTTCTACTGCTGATGTCATCCGAGATCTAGTCTGAATGAAGAACTGTATATAGAGCAGTAATGTTTAAAGGGGAATGCCACTTTTAGTAAACCTTTAATAAAGTCATAAGGATTTTGGGGTTATTTATCAAACTGGTGTAAAGTAGAACTGGCTTAGTTGTCCATAGCAATCAATCAGATTCCCACCTTTCATTTTAGACTGCTCCTTCGGAAAATGAAAGGAGGAATCTGATTGGTTTCTATGGACAACTGAGCCAGTTCTACTTTACACCAGTTTGATAAATGATCCCATTATGTATATTATAGCATCAGACTACACAATTATGATGCAGAATTTATACATTCCGAACTCCTAGGTGGCAATGACGACCCTCCTTCCCTCCTTTTTTTTTTTTTTTTTTAAGTCTATGGGGGTCATTTATTAAGATCGGCATTTTAGACACCGGTCTCTTTTAACCCTATAACTGGCGGTGAATCTGCCGAAGTTATGAATAGGCAACGGCATTTAACAAGAATGATAGTCCTTATAAATCTTCAGCCCCAATGATAGGACAGTGTAAAGGGGTCCTTAGTCTGGGCCTGTGCAAACCAACCTTCATGTCCAGGAAAGCTACCAGAACCTTACAATACAACACTACATAGAGTAACAGAGTAAGGCCTCATGCACGCGGCCGTTGTCCGGCCGTACCCGTATTGCACCATCTGGATCCCTCTGCGGAATCCGCACGGATGTTGCCCGTGCTTTGGGGACCGAAAATTGCGGCCCTACATGCACGGAACGGCCTTGTGCATGAGGCCAAAGAGGGAATAAGCAGAGTCAAAAACTTTTATTCTGTATATTTATAATTAGAAATATGTTATCCTGCCAAAATATTACCATGCAATTTATAGGACAATTTAAAGAGTACTTAAATATACATGAAATAAAAATATACTCATTGCTAAAAAAAACATAGTGCACCAAAAAGGAGTTGTTGGAATGGAATGAAACTTTGTATGTGTGAATGTAATGATGATAAATGTAAGTGATCATAATATTAGAGGGAAATGATAACTTTATCGTGGAAGAGGAGACTCTAGGACTCACTCTGTTGGGCTTCCTCTAGCCAGGATACAGGATGAGATTCAGTTTGGTATGGAGTCATACAGATTCTGTATGGTATCCTGTGGCACATTTACCTACAGATGTTGCTGCTGGGCCAGTAAATCCTGCACATATGTAGGTTGCTGAAGCTGACATCCCAGCAGGTCCTATAAATTCTTAAAAAATCAGGTGACAGGGCAGGGCAAGGAAGTGTTGTAATCTGAGGAGACCTGTCAAACCCTTTCTTGTAAAAATCTTTTTTAATAATTTTTTAACAAAATAATACAGCAAAAGTAAACAATAATGTCGCAGGAGAAAATGAGAATCAAACATTCACATTTCAACATAAGTATAAGAACAAAATAACAATAACCAAAACAACCTAACAAAATCTTAACATGAATCTGTAGGAGTAGCCCTCATAATTGAGACCGATAATAAGTAGTTTCCATCCACCCATCCCATCTGTAGTGGAATGTAGATGATTTATTTTGAATCCGTGCTATTGTCTGTTCAAATACACAGGTATTATTAACCACTTGCCAGACCTCTTTCACATGTGGGGTGTCAACGGACTTCCAATGTCTTGTAATAACAAGTTTGGCAGCCATGACCAGGTGTGCCACAATCGATCGAGTTTCATCTGGAAGATCCTCTAATCCTATCAACAGAAGTGCTAACTGCGGAGACAGATCAAGATGTATATTCAAGATAGAGTCAATAAGAACTTCAATGGCTTTCCATAGAGGTTTTATGGATTGACACTCCCAGAGAATGTGTAGAAGTGTACCCCTTTCTCCACATTGTCTCCAGCATCTGTCTGAGGTATCTGGAAAAATCCGGTGTAATTTGGACGGGGTGTGATACCATATCATAAATGTTTTAAATAGGACCTCTCTATGGGCAGTGCTTTGAAAATATTTGTGAATATTGGAGAAAGTTGCATGCCATTCACGTAGTTGTATCTGCAGTTGCAAATCACTCTCCCATTTTACCATGTGTTTATTTGTCACCAGATTTAGAGATTCAGTCAGTTGGGTGTAGAATATACTGATTCCCCTTTTGCTCTTAAATAAATCCTTTACGAATGACATATGGGATGTTTGAGTCTTCTCTACTATTTTACACTTGTTTACAAAGTCCCTGACATTTAAGAACCTATAAAAATCATCCCTTACAAGTTTAAATTTGGTTTTAAGTGTCAAGAAGGAAACTAACTCTCCCCCTTCAAAAAAATCCTGTAGGGAATTTATTCCAATAGCTTTCCATTCAGAAATGGGGACTAAAGGAACCTGATCACGCAGAACTTCCAGTGAGAGATCAGTCAGGGGCGAATGGTATTTCCCCTTTTTTATTTTGAGGAATGTTCTCCAGATTTCGTCCGAGATACTGATAGTGTTAATAAGTGGGGTGGAGGGGGAAAATCCCAGGACAGGGGCAAGCAGTCTAGATCTCATCGAGTGGAGGCCACAAATACTACGCTCGATTTCTACCCATAGCTTCTCTGGGTTGTCTGACCACCAGTGGGACAACTGATCCAAGATAGCCGAAAAATAATAGTATTGTAAATGTGGTACTCCTAGTCCCCCTTTTTTCTGATGGCCAATGATGGTCCTAAATGCAACCCTAGGTTTTTTATGATCCCATATAAACAGACGTAGTTTAGCATTCAAGGATGTAAAATATGAGTCTGGTATAGTAATTGGTAGTGACCTGAAGAGGTATAAAAGCCTTGGTAAGAGCAGCATCTTGTAGGCCGCGATTCTTCCCAGCCAGGACACAGTATTTTTAGAGAACTCAGCAATATCTTTATTAATATCGGAGGCTAATTTAGGGTAGTTATATTCAAAGAGTTTAGATGAAGGATGCGACACCTGTATGCCCAAGTATGTAATGTTATGTTTTTGCCAGTCCAGGGTATGTCCCTCTTGAAGATCATGCAGTAAGGCCGGATTGATATTGAGTGGAAGGGCCTGGGACTTATCTTGATTGATCTTATAGTATGAAATGTTACTGAATGATCTAGTAGTTTTAAAAAAAGCGTCCAATGAGGTTTGGGGATTAGTTAATGTCAAGATAATGTCATCAGCAAATAGTGCAAGTTTATATTCACTATGACCTAGTTTCACTCCTGATATGTCAGGGTTTGACCTGATAGCAGCTGCTAAAGGCTCCATCGCTAAAACAAATAGGAGGGGGGAAAAAGGGCAACCCTGGCGTGTACCATTGGTAATTTTAAATGCATTAGATAATGAGCTGTTTGCATAGACATTTGCTGTAGGGCAGCTGTAAAGTGCCCTAATACCTGTATGTATGTCTCCAATGATTCCAAACTTTTCCAAGACTGTAAACGCATACGCCCAATTAATCCGGTCGAATGCTTTCTCAGCATCAACTGTGAGAAAGATAGCTGGTATAGTATGGCGCTCACAGTGTTGGAGCAGTGAAATGATGCGTCGAGTGTTATCTGGGCCCTGTCGCCCCTTCAAGAAGCCCACCTGGTCTTTATGGATCAATTTTGGAAGGATGTTCTGGAATCTTTCAGCTATTATTTTTGCATAAATTTTCACGTCTACATTTAATAGTGAAATAGGTCTGTAGTTTTTGACCTCAGATTCCTCTTTACCTGGCTTCGGAATAGTCACTATTGTGGCTCTCAGCATATCTTCCGGAAATCTGCCTGACTGAAATGCTTTATTAAATATCTTGTGAAGATATGGGAGGAGAAGAGTGTTGAATTTTTTGTAATATTCGGCTGTGAAGCCATCCGGACCTGGAGATTTTAGATTAGGAGATGTCTTTATTGCCTTGGAGATTTCCATAGTAGTGATTGGGAGATTCAAATATTGATATTGTTCTGGGGTAATTTTAGGTAGGTCTAACATATCCAAAAAGTTAAAAATTTTCGATTCATCAACGGGTGATGCAATATCCTCAATTAAATTGTATAGCCCCTCATAATAGTCCTTGAATGAATTAGCGATGTCTCTAGGAGCAATCTTCTCCTGCCGTGTAGTAGGATGAATAATGCGTCTAATTTTTGATCTCTGAAATTTGCTTTTTAAGCGCCTAGCAAGTAGAGCTCCAGCCTTGTTATCATGTGAATAACATTTTATCTTAGTCTGTCTCAAGGACTTCTCATATTTGAACAATAAGAGGTTGTATAATTTGAATCTGGCCTTTTGAAGTTCCGCAGTGGTTAAGTATGAGGGATTTAATTTATTCTTATATTCCAAATCTTTTATTAATTTCAATGATTCCGTCATGTCCTGTTCTCTTTGTTTTTTAAGATAGGAGCTCATAGAAATGAACGAGCCCCTGATTTTGGCCTTATGTGCACTCCAGACTATATATGGGTCCATATCTGGGGTGTCGTTGATATCAAAGTATTGTCTCAGGTCTGATTCTATCGATTCTGCTAGTTTATTGTTACTTAAGATGTATGGGTTCACTCTCCAGACGTAATCATTTATTTGTTTTAGTTTAGTAGATATTGTAAGATCTATAGGGGCGTGGTCTGACCAGATAATATTCCCAATAGCTGTCCTGGATACTAGATCAATGAGTGGTCGTTCGACTAAGAAATAATCAATTCTTGAATATGAATTGCATTTATTAGAGAAATGGGTATAATCCCGTTCTGATACATGTTGAAGTCGCCATATATCATAGAGATCATTCATCGTCACCAATTTTTGAAATGCTGAGTCTCTGTACCTTCCTATATGCGTAGTATCCAGGACAGAATCCAGGACCGCATTAAAGTCGCCCCCTAGCAAAAGATATCCTGATTTCACACTGTTTATTTTTTTTAATAATCTCTTCATAAATTTTGTCTGACCAGTATTGGGGGCGTATACATTTACCAAAGTAAGCGGTACATTATCAATTAAAGCTACGATTATTATAAATCTCCCCCCGGGATCTATGTACTGTTCCTTAATGTCCACCGAAATAGAGTCTCTGAACGCAATCAGGACCCCCCTTTTCTTCTGCTTATATGTGGAATACACTACTTTCGGGAACTTTATATGTCTTAGCTGAGGGGTGCTGTTTTGTGCTATATGAGTTTCCTGGGCATACAAAATGTCGCATCCCCTTCCCAAAGCCTCTCTCCACAGCTGGTTACGTTTAAACGGGGAGTTTAAGCCCCTCACATTAATAGAAGTTACATTAATGGCCATACCGAAACATTAAACACTGCTGAGTACTCACTCTCTCCAGGTCACCATATAAATCATACTCAATGAATTTTACATCTTTTACAACTTTCAGGCAGACGGATTCAGAAAAGGAGGAATGGATGCTAATATCAAAGTAATTGTGGATTCCTACATGCAGCAAAAAAATCAGGTAGTTATAAACAACAACATTAAATAAAAACAAAAACAGAAATAAAAATAAAAAATGTCGCCCTATAGTGAGTAGGGCAAAAGGAAAAGGATGAACCATTGTCATCAACAAGTTGAGTAGGGCGGGTTTACTCTAGGCAAACATGAAGTAATCCTTCCTCTGCTATGAGTCATGCTCCTTGTTGAGGCCTCAAGGATTTTCCCTTTGTTTCTGAAACTTCCTTTGTTCTCTACGGTCATAGGACTTCTCAGGGTGTCGGCTGTCTTGAAATCCTCCAGCAGTCTTATCTCTATGGGTTGGGGGTCGCTCAATTTGGAGATTCCATTCCTTCAATGTGTTCAAAGCCGATTCTGGGGTCTTCAAAACATGCAGTACTCCATCTTTAAAAACCAGTATTTTAACTGGGAAGCCCCATCTATAATTAATGCCATTCGCCATTAAAGTTCTGGTGACAATTAGAAACTCTTTTCTGGCTCTGATGGTCGCTGCAGACAAATCTGTAAATAGCTTAATTCCAGTGTATTGTTTTGGCAGAATTGGGTCCTTCCTCATTTCTCTCAGCAGTTGTTCTTTTATATGGAAGAAAGTAAACCTGGCGAGAATATCTCTAGGGATGTCTTTATGCAAGTACTGCGGTTTAGGCAGTCTATGTGCTCTATCAATGGAGAGTTCAAAGTCCTTTGTATGAGGGAGCAGTTCCTTGACCAGGTTCTGAATGTGTGGAATCAGGTCATTATTGGATATATTTTCAGGGACTCCTCTAAATTTAACGTTGTTCCTCCTACTACGGTCTTCTAAATCGGTAATTTTTGCCTGCATTAAATTGACCCGATCCTCTAACTCATTATGCCGATCGATCACCTCATTTTGTGAAGCTGCGAAATCACCCATTTTGTTCTCTATGTGGGAGACCCTGTCTCCCAGCTCCTCTACAGCCTGTTGGAAGGGTACTATAGTATTTTTCAGATCGGAATTGATCGACGATCTTAAAGCCAGGAGCATGTCTTTAATGAGGTCGGCTGAAAGTTCCTTATTAGTGGCTTCAAATGCAGCAAAATGGTCTGTTACAGGCTCATGCATAACATTGATACTCACTGTGTCTCTGCTCGATACTTGGTGACTATCAGTCTTTTGCCTTTGAGGAGTCCCCAGTAATGTATCATCTTCGTGCGCTGATGAATTGTGCACATTTCCCTTTCTATCAGAGTCCCCTTCATCCAGGGAATCGGAGGTTTGCAGTATAGTTGCAGGGTCGGGCGCCCGAGCGCCCCCCTCCTCCCCAGCAGCAGTAGATCCGGGCTGGTCTCTGTTCAGGTTGAAATCAGTGTTTAAGTTCTTTTGAAGCCTTTCCTTCGATTTCCCCTTCTTAAGCGGGGTGGTAAGAGGCAATTGTAGAGTTTTCTTCTCCGAATCGATCGGTGTGCTGAACATCGATTTCTTCATAGAAGCGCTGGTATGCTTGTTGCCGGAGCTCGATGAAGCATCCGACATTGCCGCAGGGTCGTCCCGGTCTTCACAGTCGTGGCTTGAAAATGACCTATTCCTTCGCATATGACGATCAGAATTTTTAGGTCTCCTGCTCCTTGACTGTCTCGATCTTTTAGAGCTAAAATAGTAATCCATTTTGAGGTATTTGTGGGTTTTTTGCCGCTTTTGGAGCTAGAGTGCAGAGGAGCTCCTACCTCATGCGGCCATTCACCTCTGCAGCCAAGCCACGCCCCCCCTGTCAAACCCTTTCTGTTTGCTGGCATTATCCTGCTGAAATATGGCAGTTGCTAGCCCTGCATGAGAGGAACACATGTGTCCGCAGGTTGTCCTGCACATATCGCTCTGCTGTTAGTGTCCCTCGTATTACTGCAAGAGTCACCGTCGTATGCGATGGCTCCCCAGATCATCACACTAGCAATTGGGACAGTGTGTTGCTCCACAGCAAAGGTAGAATTGAAGAGCTCACCATGAGGCCTCCATACTCAAACTTAACTATCATGGGTTCTCAAACAGAACCGGGTTCATTGGTTAAGACAGATGATACAGTTCCAGTCCATAGCAGTACAGGTTTTTTATTAATGCAAACAAAGTGATGGTGGCTGGCTGTTAATGGCAGGACATGTAAAGGGCGTTTTGACACCAAATGCACCTGGAAATGTTCCAGGTGTAGTTCTCAAGACCTGGGAGTACTAGTGTTGTAAATGGTTGTAGTGTAATGCAGTGTAATGTAATGACATGTTATACACCTTGTATACCAGCAGATGGGGTATTATTGGCAGTGTTTGGCAACAAAAAATGGGGCTTACCCTCCCATTCCTCCCTTATTGGTAGAACTTGGCTGGTCCAACTTCATGTCAATGGAGGGGCAGAGTTAGGGCAGTTTAAAAAGAAGAGAGTGGAGTGATCAATATCATGCTCATCTAGGCCGCGAAGACCACAGAGGAAGAGTGATCAAGCAATTAAACTATGCACACTCTGCTGCAAGGTGAGGGGAAACACGTTAAGACAGCACTACCACAGTGCAGGTGTAACACCCCACAGTGATGTTACCACTCCTGCACCCTGCTACTTTCTTTATTGTGCTAAAACAATGTTACATACAGTACAGACCAAAAGTTTGGAAACACCTTCTCATTCAAAGAGTTTTCTTTATTTTCATGACTATGAAAATTGTAGATTCACACTGAAGGCATCAAAACTATGTGGGATTATATACCAAACAAAAAAGTGTGAAACAACTGAAAATATGTCATATTCTAGGTTCTTCAAAGTAGCCACCTTTTGCTTTGATTACTGCTTTGCAAACTCTTGGCATTTTCTTGATGAGCTTCAAGAGGTAGTCACCTGAAATGGTTTTCACTTCATAGGTGTGCCCTGTCAGGTTTAATAAGTGGGATTTCTTGCCTTATAAATGGGGTTGGGACCATCAGTTGCGTTGTGGAGAAGTCAGGTGGATACACAGCTGATAGTCCTACTGAATAGACTGTTAGAATTTGTATTATGGCAAGAAAAAAACCAGCTAAATAAAGAAAAACGAGTGGCCATCATTACTTTAAGAAATGAAAGTCAGTCAGTCCGAAAAAGTGGGAAAACTTTGAAAGTGTCCCCAAGTGCAGTCACAAAAACCATCAAGCGCTACAAAGAAACTGGCTCACATGCGGACCGCCCCAGGAAAGGAAGACCAAGAGTCACCTCTGCTGCAGAGGATAAATTCATCCGAGTCACCAGCCTCAGAAATCGCAGGTTAACAGCAGCTCAGATTAGAGACCAGGTCAATGCCACACAGAGTTCTAGCAGCAGACACATCTCTACAACAACTGTTAAGAGGGGACTGTGTGAATCAGGCCTTCATGGTCGAATATCTGCTAGGAAACCACTTCTAAGGACAGGCAACAAGCAGAAGAGACTTGTTTGGGCTAAAGAACACAAGGAATGGACATTAGACCAGTGGAAATCTGTGCTTTGGTCTGATGAGTGCAAATTTGAGATCTTTGGTTCCAACCACCATGTCTTTGTGCGACGCAGAAAAGGTGAACGGATGGACTCTACATGCCTGGTTCCCACAGTGAAGCATGAAGGAGGAGGTGTGATGGTGTGGGGGTGCTTTGCTGGTGACACTGTTGGGGATTTATTCAAAATTGAAGGCATACTGAACCAGCATGGCTACCACAGCATCTTGCAGCGGCATGCTATTCCATCCGGTTTGCGTTTAGTTGGACCATCATTTATTTTTCCACAGGACAATGACCCCAAACACACCTACAGGCTGTGTAAGGGCTATTTGACCATGAAGGAGAGTGATGGGGTGCTGCGCCAGATGACCTGGCCTCCACAGTCACCGGACCTGAACCCAATCGAGATGGTTTGGGGTGAGCTGGACCGCAGAGTGAAGGTAAAAGGGCCAACAAGTGCTAAGCATCTCTGGGAACTCCTTCAAGACTGTTGGAAGACCATTTCAGGTGACTACCTCTTGAAGCTCATCAAGAGAATGCCAAGAGTGTGCGAAGCAGTAATCAAAGCAAAAGGGGGCTACTTAGAAGAACCTAGAATATGACATATTTTCAGTTGTTTCACACTTTTTTGTTATGTATATAATTCCACATGTGTTAATTCATAGTTTTGATGCCTTCAGTGTGAATCTACAATTTTCATAGTCATGAAAATAAAGAAAACTCTTTGAATGAGAAGGTGTGTCCAAACTTTTGGTCTGTACTGTATGTATTTTGTCCAGGTCCTCCACAATGTGCATTCCTAATATCTTTCTGCAACTGTTATGTTCATGCCTGGTTCGCCAGCAGGTGGCAGCAAACACTGCAGAGCTGTATTTAAGTAGAATTAAACTCTCCATTCCATTCTAGCGTGCAGGGGCACGTCTCTGCTGGACGTGCCCATGCCAGTCAGAGCACCTTAAGATCTGCTGGCCATGGAGGCCAAAGCTTGAAGCCTCAGGAGCCAGGAAGAAAGTTCCCTGGCATAACCCAAGACTACAGAGAAGAAGTGCAGCATACAGAAGAAGCTGAGTTATACAGCTTGCCTGTCAGTACAGCAGTATCAAAGAGAAGGATAGAGCAGAGTTGAGTTTGCTTGCCAGTTTAATTCTAAAGCCTGCAGGAAACAAGACAAAGCCTGTAAACAGTTTGAAGAAACGTTTATTCAAGTAAAGCTGCCACTGAACTTCATCTCAAGCTCTGGACTCAAGTTATTCTTTTCTATCCCTCCATTATTCCCCTTATTTATTGCTTCAGAGCAAAATCCTGGGGTACAGCGGTATCCAGGTAGGAGCACCGTGACATGCATAAAGAGACATTTAGGCCTCACTACACCACTCGGCATTCCTACACTTGGGACGCGGTGTATAGGAGGGGCCTGGGGGGAGGCGTACATTGCACATTGCACAGGACAGGCATAGCTAAAAGCCTGTATCAAACACTGGATGCCTACAGCTACAGGTACCAGAGTACAGCTGTGGAGAATGGAATCAGGAGAGAGAGACATTTTCAGCTAGTTACCTTCTGATTGTCATCTTCTGCCACTATGATCTGGAAGGAGAAATTGCACTTTGTTATGAACTGTGGTTACATCTGCTGCTAATAAGTTTTTTTTGCAGTTAGTAAAGAAAGATGTTCTCTGTCCTATAATCTCTGCCTGGTTCCTTCACATCACTTATTCACTGCACTGAACCCCAGGTAGCAATGGCCTTAGGGAGTACACCGTTACACAACATAACAGTATCTCATCAGGGCCACTACAACTCCCATCCACTGTAATGGCTCCTCAGGGGTCTTCCTGCATTAACACCTTAAGGACCAGGCCATTTTTTCCAAATCTGACCAGTGTCACTTTAAGTGATGATAACTTTAAAACGCTTTGACTTATCCAGGCCATTCTGAGATAGTTTTTTCATCACATATTGTACTTTATGACACTGTTAAAATGAAGTTTAAAAAAATCATTTTTATTTATAAAAAAATACAAAATTTACCAAAATTTAAAAAAAAATTGCAAATTTCTAAGTTTTAATTTCTCTACTTCTATAATACATAGCAATACCTCCAAAAATAGTTGTTACTTTACATTACCCATATGTGTACTTCATGTTTGGATCATTTTGGGAATGATATTTTATTTTTTGGGGATGTTACAAGGCTTAGAAGTTTAGAAGCAAATCTTGAAATTTTTCAGAAATTTTCAAAAACCCAATCTTTAAGGACCAGTTCAGGTCTGAAGTCACTTTGCGAGGCTTACATAATAGAAACCACCCCAAAATGACCCCATTCTATAAACTACACCCCTCAAGGTATTCAAAACTGATTTTACAAACTTTGTTAACTCTTTAGGTGTTCCACGAGAATTAATGGAATATAGAGATACAATTTCAGAATTTCACTTTTTTGGCAGATTTTCCATTTTAATAATTTTTTTTCCGGGTTCAAAGCAAGGGTTAACAGCCAAACCAAACTCAATATTTATAGCCCTGATTCAGTAGTTTACAGAAACACCTCATATGTGGTCGTAAACAGCTGTACGGACACACTGCATGGCGCAGAAGGAAAGAAATGCCATATGGTTTTTGGAAGGCAGATTTTGCTGGACTGGTTTTTTTGACACCATGTCCCATTTGAAGCCCCCCTGATGCACCTATAGAGTAGAAACTCCATAAAAGTGACCCCATCTAAGAACTACACCCCTCACTTTTTGGGCAGATTTTCCATTTTAATATATTTTTTTCTAGTTACAAAGCAAGGGTTAACAGCCAAACAAAACGTAATATTTATGGCTATGATTCTGTAGTTTACAGAAACACCCCATATGTGGTCGTAAACTGCTGTATGGGCACACGGCAGGGCGCAGAAGGAAAGGAATGCCATACAGATTTTAGAAGGCAGATTTTGCTTTACAGTTTTTTTTGACACCATTCCCATTTGAAGCCCCTTGATGCACCCCTAGAGTAGAAACTCCAAAAAAGTGACCCCATTTTAGAAACTAAAGGATAGGGTGGCAGTTTAGTTGGTAGTATTTTAGGGTACATATGATTTTTGTTTTCTCTATATTCCACTTTTTGTGAGGCAAGGTAACCAGAAACAGCTGTTTTGGCACCGTTTTTATTTATTGTTATTTGCAACATTCATCTGACAGGTTAGATCTTTATAGAGCAGGTTGTCACGGACGCGACAATACCAAATATGGTTGTTTGTTTCAGTTTTACATAACATAGCATTTTTTTATTTTTTTTATTATTCTTCAGTGTCTCCACATTCTGAAAGCCATAGTTTTATTTATTTTTTGGGCGGTTGTCTTGTGCAGGAGCTATTTTTTTACACCGTTTTTATTTTAATTTTTTTACGGTATTCACCTGAGGGGTTAGGTCATGTTATATTTTTATAAAGCAGGTTATTAAAGACGCGGCGATACCTAATATGTATACTTTTTTATGTACGTCTTACACAATGATTTCATTTTTGAAACAAAATTTTTTTACCAATTTTTTTTTAACTTTATTTGGGTGAAAATTTCCTTTTTTTCTTTTTTTACTTGAAACTTCATTTGGGGGAAGGGGGAAACTTTATTTTGTGTCCCACTTTGGGACTTCAACTTTTGGGGGTCTTATCCCCTTTACAATGCATTCCAATACTTCTGTATTGGAATGCATTGGCTGTATGAGTAATACACTATGTATTACTCATACAGCTTCCTGCCTGTGAGATCCAGGGGGCTGGATCTCACAGGCTCTTCACCGTAAGGCAGCGCCGATGCCTAAGGAAGGCATTGCGCTGCCTTCCATGCCATCAGGTCCCTATTACAGACGCAGGGGACCCGATGGCACCGCCCACCGCAACTCCCGTAAATGCTGCACACCGCAGGTCTGAATTGAGTTGCGGTTTGCTGCGATCGCCAACACAGGACCCCCTGCGAATTGTCCCAGGGTGCCTGCTCAATGATCACCGCCCGCCGCGTTGCTGTGATCGGAAATATACAGGGCATACAGGTACGCCCTGTGTCCTTAAGTACCAGGACATCAGGATGTACCTGTATGCCCTGTATCCTTAAGAGGTTAAGTGCATTTTAAGAAAATTCAGAAAATTCTTATTTATCTTATTATAAATATATTCCCAAATACCTTACATTAGTAATAATGACTCGTTTTGTCTGTGGAGCAATCATCAGGAGAAATTAAATGGTTGTCGTCCTATCAGTACACACAAAACCTGCTGTAATCACACAACAGGACAAGTTACTCCAGATCACTGAGCTAAAGAGCTGCCTCATCCTCCTCTCTGCTGTGCTTGTCAGGGATTATGATCTTGAATTGTCACCACCAGATCTTTGAGAAGTTCTGATAGACGTTATTCAGTGCCTCCTGCATGATCTTCTTTTGCTTTGCTTTCGTTTTGACATCTCTCCTCCCTCTCCCAGCTGTCTTCTATTAGCAGTGATTGCCTCCCTATATATCTCCTCCCCATACTGCCTCACCTGGCGGTTTATACAACTTCTTGGAGTGTGCTCATGCTGCAAGCTGCTACTGATGCTTCTACAGATAAGTCTGTTCATTTATTTGTGTTTTCCTGTTGCCTTGATCCTAGGTGACCCTGACTCCCTCCGTATTAAGTGTAGGGAGCCAGTGGTCGTGTCCCCTCGTTTTCAGTAGAGCGAGGAGTCGGGTTCCTGCAGGATAACTATTCAAGGACTGAAGTGTTTGTAGGCCGGTGCTCCGTCAAAAAGCACTATCTGCCCCAGGCCAGACACAATCTTTATGTGGGGGACCAGATCCAGTATACCCCTATGCGGTCCATGCAAGGACTATTTGCCGCCGGAGTCACTTTACTGGATAAGCCACTCTCCCCTGCCGTCACCCCAGAGTCCTGGCAGGAGGACCCAGGCTCTGCGGGCTGTGTCAGGTGCCTTCAAGAAACCCCAGATGGGCGCATGCAGTTTAAAGAAAAGCCCCAACCTGAGCCTGCACCGCTCATCCCAGATCTGTCACCGCCGCCAACCCTGAGGGTAGGACAAATCAATAATTCGGTCCTGACCTTTAACCCTAAGGTGCAACCCTACATCAGGCCACCATACCTCCTTCCCTGGAAGCAGCTGTTCCAGCTCTTCCTGAGCCCCTGCAGCCAGAAGTTCTTCCACCTCCTGCATCGGCTGTGGATCCCGGGCTGCAGCGTGTCACTGCTTCTTTTTCAAGATTGTCCGCTCAACCAGTACCCAGAGCGACCAGTAGGGGCCAGTGGCGCACCACTACAAATGTTACCATGTGCTACCACCAGAGGCAGGAACATCCTCTGATGAGATTTAACAGCTCCAACAGTGACGAGGAGCTGGACACCTACTTGTAAAAGGTGTCCCCTTTAAAATAAAAGTAACAATTAAACATCAGTGACATTTTGGGAGCCACTCCATGGACTGTTACCTGACGGGTTAGGACCTGTTTGGCCTTTTGTGTGCAATTTTAACCGTTCTTGTTTCAGGTTGCCAGTGTTTGTCCTCATCCAGATGGACATGTCAGTTAGGACTCCCCCCAACCCCCTCATGTCCAAGTTAACTGTTTTATCCCCTTTCTCAGGTTACTTGATAGCCTGTTTGCTGCTCTTATGACATTTTAACCCTTTGGATTACAATTAACTTTTTACCCTGTGGATTACAAATTGACTTTTATCAGTTTCCAGAGGATTCTACAACTTTAAGCACTTCCAGGAAACAGGACTCAAGTTATTGTTGAGCCTCACCGGGCATTGACATTTGCACTATTTTATAACATGTTTTATTGCAACGTAAAAGTTTGCACCCAAAGAAAGGACTCAAACGTGATACCTGAGCTCTTTGTGATTTTTATGCTATTTAATAATTTTTGCGCTATTGTACCAGTTTACAAGTTTGGTAACGTTCAAGATAATATATGCTCATTTATTTTCAAGATAATATATGCTCATGATATAATATGCCCATTGTGTGTATTCTCCTTCTAGGTGCCTCAATGTAAAGTTATGCACTGTTTGTCATGATTGCACTTAATCATTGCACTTAACAAAAATGTAGCAACTTACTTAAAGTGTGCCTTTTTTACAGCTCTTGTTCTCTCCCCCTTATACGGACTGTCATCATAGGGACGTTGTATACTAATGGCCTACACCCGGGTAGGACCAAGTGGTAAGTCTAGGCAGATCCAGTTACTTCACAGGTACCCTTGCTGCTTCGGGAACATGATAAGCTTACTAAATGTTTGCAAGACCCATTTAAACACAGTGTTAAACCTCTGGCCCAGGATGTATGGCTGTCATGGAACCATGAACCAGACGTACAACAAGAGATAAGGGAAAATAAGAAGGCTTTATTGGAAATAAAGCTGTAAGGCAAAAGTCCAAACGGATGGCTAAACCGAAGCAGGGTCTTGCGAAGCCAGAGGTCAGGAACCAGAAGGGTAGTCAGACGAAGCCAGGATCAGGAACCAGCAGGGTAGTCAGACGAAGCCAGGATCAGGAACCAGAAGGGTAGTCAGACGAAGCCAGGATCAGGAACCAGAAGCAGCTGCAGTCTTAGAAGCATGTGAACACAGGAGGACCAAGCAAGGAACTGAAGCCACAGACCTCCTATATGTATGAGCTAGGCATCCAGCTCCTCCCAGTGGGAAGGAGAAGCCGCAGGGTGGGAGGCTACAAGAAACCCAGAAACCAAGATGGCCGCCAGCACATGTCAAACGAAGGAGAACAGCAAGAAGGTAAGACCATGACAGTACCTCCCCCTCAAGGGCCCCTCCTCCGCGGAGTAAAGAACGGTTTCTGAGGGAAGCGTGCGTGGAAGGCTCGGAGCAAGGCGGGAGCATGGACATCTGCGGAGGGAACCCAGGAACGCTCCTCTGGACCATAACCACGCCAATGGACCAAAAACTGCACCCGACCGCGGACCAGGCGTGAGTCCAGGATATTGCTCACCTCATACTCCTCACGATTGCCCACTTGGACCGGACGAGGCCGAGGAACCGAGGAAGTGAAACGATTACACACCAGTGGCTTCAACAGGGAGACATGAAACACGTTGGAGATCCGCATGCCAGGAGGAAGCGCAAGGGCATAGGCTACCGGGTTTACCCTGCGAAGCACTCGGAAGGGACCAACAAAGCGAGGCGCCAGCTTGGGAGTGGGCACTCGAAGGTTGAGGTTGCGGGTGGACAACCATACGCGGTCTCCGACCTGGTAGGAAGGAGCGGGCGCTCGTCTGCGATCAGCCTGGAGTCTCTGGCGCTGAGCAGAGACCTCAAGGGACCTCTGGATCTGTACCCAAGAAGCACGTAGGACGGAAAGGTGATCCTCCACAGCCGGAATATCCTGGGGAGAGAATACCTCCGGTAACACGGCAGGTTGGAACCCATAATTGGCCATGAAGGGAGACGTCCCAGAGGAAGAGTTCACCGCCGTGTTCCTGGCAAACTCAGCCCAAGGCAGGAGGTCGACCCAATTGTCTTGGTGATTGGAGACATAGCAACGAAGGAATTGCTCCAAGGCCTGATTGGACAGTTCTGCGGCCCCATTGGACTGAGGGTGGTAGGCCGAGGAGAAAGAGAGATGAATCCCCAACTGGGAGCAAAAGGCGCGCCAGAACCTGGACACAAACTGACTCCCCCGATCCGACACAATCTCCTTGGGCAAACCGTGCAACCGGAAGACCTCCCTGGCAAAAATCGAGGCCAACTCTTGTGCAGAGGGTAACTTCTTGAGAGGAACACAGTGGCACATTTTGGAAAACCGATCCACAATCATGAGAATGGCCGTATGGCCTCGGGATGCAGGGAGGTCCACAATGAAATCCATCCCCAGGTGTGACCATGGACGCTCCCCGGTGGCTATGGGTTGCAAAAGGCCCAACGGAAGGTGCCGAGGGGACTTACTCTGGGCACAAACGGAGCATGCCGCTACATATGCGGCGATGTCGGAACATAGAGAAGGCCACCAGAACAGACGTGAAACAGCCCAGGACAGCTGATTCTTTCCAGGATGCCCCACGGCCTTGGAGTTATGGTAGGTTCGCAACAACCGAGTGCGCAACTCCTCAGGCACAAAACATCTGCCGTTGGGTCTCCCAGAGGGAGCACCAGATTGAGCCGCCAAAATCTGCTCACCCAGGGGAGAGGTCAGGCTGGTGCGAATGGCGGCCAGGATCTGATTCGGAGGTATGACCGAAGTCGGAATCGACTCCTCCCCGGACAGCTCGGAGTACTGCCGTGATAAGGCATCCGCTCTGATGTTCTTGGAACCGGGTAGGTAGGAGACCACGTAATTAAAACGTGACAAGAACAGAGCCCATCTGGCCTGACGTGGTGTCAATCTCTTGGCCTCAGAGAGGTAGGTCAGATTCTTGTGGTCCGTCAGGATGAGAACCGGAACCACCGAGCCCTCGAGCAAGTGCCTCCATTCTTTAAGGGCCTGCACGATGGCCAATAACTCCCTGTCACCAATCTGATAGTTGCACTCCGCGGAAGACAGTTTCCGGGAGTAAAACCCACAAGGAAGCAGAGGACCCTCTGGTGTTCTACGCTGAGACAGAAGGGCGCCTACTCCCGTCTCAGACGCGTCCACCTCGAGGACAAAAGGCAACCCAGGGTTGGGATGCGACAGAATCGGAGCCGACACAAAGGCGGACTTTAGAGCCTCAAAAGCTCGGATGGCCTCGAGCGGCCAGACCTGGGGATTACTGCCCTTCCTGGTCAGATCCGTGAGAGGCTTGGCTAGCATGGAAAAGTCCCTGATGAACTTCCGATAATAATTGGCGAAGCCCAAAAAGCGCTGCAGGGCACGAAGACCACTGGGCTGGGGCCACTGTAAGACAGCCGAAACCTTCTCAGGATCCATGGAGAACCCCTCAGCGGAAATGATGTAACCTAAGAAGGTTACCTGGGATCGGTGAAATTCGCATTTCTCAAGCTTACCGAACAGCTTGTTCTCTCGTAACCGTTGCAACACTCGTCTGACATCCAGAATGTGGGCCTCCATGGATTCAGAATATACCAAGATGTCATCCAAATAGACCACCACACACTGCTGCAACAGGTCACGGAAAACATCGTTGATGAATTCCTGGAAGACTGCGGGCGCATTGCACAACCCAAAGGGCATAACCAAGGATTCATAATGACCGGTCCTGGTGTTAAACGCGGTCTTCCACTCATCGCCCGCCTTGATCCTTACCAGGTTATATGCCGCCCTCAGGTCGAGTTTGGTAAAGACCGTGGCCCCTTTGAGGCGATCGAACAGCTCGGAAATCAAGGGTATCGGGTAAGCGTTCTTGATCGTGATGCGATTGAGACCCCTGTAATCGATGCAAGGCCTCAACTCACCGCCCTTCTTTTTCACAAAAAAACATCCAGCCCCTGCCGGGGACGAGGATTTGCGAATGTGTCCGCGTGAAAGCGCCTCCCTCACGTACTCCTCCATGGCCTCATTCTCCGCTACCGACAGTGGATAGACTTTGCCACGAGGAGGAACGGCACCAGATTGTAACTCTATGGCACAATCGTATGGGCGGTGCGGAGGTAGGGCAACCGCACGCACCTTATCGAATACATCCCGGTACTCCTCGTATTCAGGAGGCAACAGAGAGTCCGAGGAAGTACACAGCAACTTGACAGGCCCATGGATGCAACTAGCCCCACACTGCGGTGACCACGAGAGGATCTCGGCCGATCTCCAATCGAAAGTCGGATTATGCTTCTGGAGCCAGGGGTACCCCAAGACCACCGAGTAGTGTGGAGACGAAATCACCTGGAGACAGACCGACTCTCTGTGAACGGCACCAATGGCCATCCCCACTGGAAGGGTCTCCTGAGTCACGTGTGGCGGCAGAAGGGGTCTGCCGTCTATCGCCTCAAGGGCCAGTGGGGAACCTCGAGGCTGCAGAGGAATGGAATTGGCGGCAGCGAACACACTATCAATGAACAAACCACCAGCACCAGAGTCCACCAACGCCTGGGTCGTCACCGAGCCCCCGACCCTGGAGAGGACAACAGTAATCAGTGGTTTGTCAACACGGGAAACCGGGGACGAGGAGACTCCACCCAAGATCTGCCCCCGACAGGATCTCAGGTGCGAGCGTTTCCCGGACGGTTCGGGCATGCCAACCGAAAATGCCCACCGAGACCACAGTACATGCATCGGCCCTCGCGTCTCCGGAGTACCCTCTCCCCCTCGGACAGGCGAGCAAACCCCAGCTGCATGGGTTCACCCCCAGACAAGTCATCCCCAGGAGGCGTGGGAGGAGAGGGAGGCACGGGTGGGACAGCAAACGTAGGCGCCAATCTGTTAGAAGACCTCCGCAGGCTCTCCTTAAAGGAAGGTCTCTCCCTGAGTCTGGTGTCAATCAAAACCAGGAAAGAAATAAGAGACTCGAGCTCCACTGGTAGGTCCTTAGCTGCAACCTCATCCTTCAAGGCATCCGAGAGACCATGAGAGAAAGCAGCGACCAGAGCCTCATTATTCCAGCCCACCTCTGCTGCCAGGGTACGAAACTCAATGGCGTATTCAGCTACGGATCGTGAACCCTGTCTGATGGACATAAGGAGCTTCGCAGCAGAGGCAGCACGAGCCGGCACATCAAATACCTTCCGAAGAGAAGCAACAAAACCGGAAAACTCGGCAACCACCGGATTGTTGTTCTCCCATAAAGGGCTGGCCCAGGCCAAGGCCTTGTCTGAGAGCAGCGAGATCAAGAAGCCCACCTTTGATCTCTCTGTAGGAAAGGCATGTGGCAGCAATTCGAAATAGATGCCCACCTGGTTAAGGAAACCTCGGCACTGAGTTGGCTCTCCCCCAAAGCGCTGTGGAAGGGGGGCAGAACCGGTCATACCCCAAAACACTGCAGGTGCAGCAACAGGTGTCGGGGTAGACTCTGGCGCAACAACCGGAGCGGCAGTAGGAGCGGGCCCAGGGGCGACAACCGACCCATCGGCAACGGAAGCTAAATGAGCCGTGCGTTCAAGCAGGGTTTGCAACGCCACAGCGAACCGACCCAACAGGTGATCCTGCTGATCAAGTCTGGCAACCAGCGTAGGTAGCGAGGATGGCCCTGTACCGTCAGAATTCATGGCTTGGTCCTAATGTCATGGAACCATGAACCAGACGTACAACAAGAGATAAGGGAAAATAAGAAGGCTTTATTGAAAATAAAGCTGTAAGGCAAAAGTCCAAATGGATGGCTAAACCGAAGCAGGGTCTTGCGAAGCCAGAGGTCAGGAACCAGAAGGGTAGTCAGACGAAGCCAGGATCAGGAACCAGCAGGGTAGTCAGACGAAGCCAGGATCAGGAACCAGAAGGGTAGTCAGACGAAGCCAGGATCAGGAACCAGAAGCAGCTGCAGTCTTAGAAGCATGTGAACACAGGAGGACCAAGCAAGGAACTGAAGCCACAGACCTCCTACATGTATGAGCTAGGCATCCAGCTCCTCCCAGTGGGAAGGAGAAGCCGCAGGGTGGGAGGCCACAAGAAACCCAGAAACCAAGATGGCCACCAGCACATGTCAAACGAAGGAGAACAGCAAGAAGGTAAGACCATGACAATGGCCCCTGCTGGGATAGATCGCCAGTCTGAAAAGCAATGGAGCGGGGCGCAGCCGTAGCGAAATGCGGCTTGACTTTAGGGGGAAGTAAGTGGCGGATAGGGTTAATTATGTTATGAGGGGAGTGTTCCGGTAGGAGAAAGGAAGGGGTGGAGCAGGTTATGGGATGTGAGTTTAGAGGAAATTGGGGTGGGGCTTATTCAGTGAGGGATAGCGTGGGTAGAAGTTGCCCACCCGCCCTCCCTTATGTGTTGTTTATATGTCGCAGCGGGCAGTAAAGAAGGGGATCCTGGGAGGCAATATTTTGGTATAGGTGCATGGCTTTATCTTTACGGCGTGCATCTATGAGGTTTTGGTGGTAAATGGAAAACTGGGGACCCTGATGGGGTTAATAGCCTTGCAGGGATATAAATCGTGCATTTGGAGCCCTTGGGTCGGAGAGTGCGGCCGAGGGTAAAAAAGTGATTTAAAAACGTGGACCGGATGCTCTGATTGCCTTCTAGGATCCCTCGTGTCTTGGTTATAATATATGTTAAAAGTATTATGTTTAAAGTGGTTATAATATATGTTAAAAAGTATGGTATTTTATTTAATCATGGTTATTTAATAAATTGCCGCTACGGCCTTTACACCAAGTACGGTTGTTGTGTTTTATTGATCAGGATGGGGGGTAAAAGGGTAGAGGGTAGGAGCCAGAGTCTCTTCCATCCCATGAAGTCAACTGCCTGCTTTTTCCTTCCGCAATCTCCAGGAGCCAAGATCCAGGCATTGGTAAAACCTCAGTTTGGAAGCCGAGGCTGCAAAACTCTGCCCTAGACACAGCGTCTGCTGATGCTCCATAAGGGTGCAATTTCAGATTTCCTCCTCCGATGGCAAATTAGAACTTTACCTCTTTTTTTTTTTTCTCAAAAATTTTTATTGTCAAATATGCGTAACATACGAAAATTATATTTTGTGGACGCAGCTACTCATCGCATAGTCAAGACAATACACAAAATGACAAAATGTAGTGGTCGCAGCCACATATAAAAGACATTGACCAATTTTGTATATTAAAGATGTTCTACGGCACCCGCTCGGGTGCTGCCAACGTAGAACCGCGACAATTAAGAAAAAGACAAGAACAAGACAACAAGACTTAACAAAAACAGGGGAGAATGAGAAAAAATAAAAGGGGATACCAATGGAAGGCAGTTCGTGAATCAATGGGCCCTATTGGGGTAGCGGTTAGTTAGGCATAGGGAATTTAGTAAGCCAAAATGACCAGGACGAATGGAAGTGTCTCAACCTGTTAGTCCTCTGGGCCGACAGATGTTCAAATATAACATGAGTGGACACTTTTTCAATGAGTTCCATATGGGAGGGAATCTTCACCGATTTCCAATGTTTAGCAATCAGGAGTTTAGCTGTCAGAAGGATATGACAGGTTAAGAGTCTAAATTTCTGTGGCAACAAGTCAAGGTCTAATGAGATGAGCGCTAGCGCTGGAGAAAGTGTTATATTGAAGCCTGTCACTTCTCTCACCAGACCTTCTACCGCACCCCAAAAGGGAGAGATTCCTACACATTCCCAGAAAATATGAAACAGATTACCAGGTGTCCTTTGACAACGCCAACATACATTTTCAACATTGGGAAAGAATCTGGAAAGTTTGGCTGGGGTAAAATACCATCTAGAAAGCAGTTTAAGGTAACCCTCCACCAAATTAGAACATTTTGTAGTCTGTAGAGTAATTCTAATAGCTGTCTGCCATTTCCTCGTAGGATAGGAGACCTTCGGATCCTTTTCCCACTTCAGAAAATGAGCTCTTTTTGAAAGAAGGACATCTCCTATAACTGTTTCATATATGGAACTGGTAGGTAAACCCGCACCACTTTGAGTACAGAGTAAAGCATTAAGAAGGACTACTGGAAGCTTGGCACTTCTTTTTAGCCCTTTAGTTAAACAATGAGCGATCCTAGTGTACTGATAATAAAGTATATCTGGTAGTTTGTACGAGGCTTGAAGGTTAGCAAATGGTTTAAGAATATCGTTGTCATAAAAATCATTTAGCACCTGTATACCAGCTTTTCGCCAGTAATTTACCGAGAAATCCGACAAATAGTATTGTAAGATTTCTATAGGTAACTTTATGATTCTCGTTGGAGACGTCGGAGCCACCCCATGTAGCAGTAATTTCCATGTCTGAATTGACGCCTTCAGAGTCAATGTTGTAGGTAGAGGAAATTTGTCATCTATAGCGTGCACTAAGAGAAGAGAGTAAAGAGATCTCCCTTTGTTAAGATCTACCTCTATTTTTTGCCAGCTTAGGGTTTGTTCCTGACTGCACCAAAACTTCAATTGCTTGAAAACAAACACATTGTAATATCCCTGTAGATTTGGAACCCTTAAACCTCCATGCATCCTATGACTGTAAAGAATAGAGGCTGCTATTCTGTGAGGGCCTTTGTTCCAAATAAAGGAAAGCATTTGGGATTTAAATCTTGCAAAGACCGAGACAGGAATAGGAATAGGGAGAGTGCGAAATAAATACAGAATCTTTGGGAGCACCATCATTTTATAGATAACTACCCTCCCTAACCAGGATAGGCCTAATTTGGAGTAATTATACAGGTCTGATTGAAGAGAGTTATAAAGCGTATTATAATTAGCTTTAACTAATTGAGTGAGCGGGAAACATATTTGAACTCCCAAGTAAGTGATAGATTCAGCTGCCCATTGAAAAGGGAATTCGACTTCCAGGGCTGTCCTCAATGATGGGGGGATTTTGATAGCTAGTATCTGGGATTTAGATTCATTAATTTTATAATATGAGACCTCTCTGAATTCCTTTATAATCTGCAATGCAGCCCGAAGCGAAGACAAGGGGTCAGATATGGTCAGTATAACATCATCAGCGAATAAGCCAATCTTATGTTGTCGATTGCCCGCTGGAATACCCCGAATCTGGTTTGTCATCCGTATCAATTCCGCGAACGGCTCCATTACCAATAAAAAAAGGAAAGGGGAGAGAGGGCAGCCCTGACGGGTACCGTTAGTAATGGAAAAAGGGGAGGAAAGGGATCCATTCACTAGCACTCTAGCGGACGGGGAAGAGTAAAGAGCAAGGATCGTGTTTTTAATAGTACCTTGAAAGCCAAATTTTTCTAATACAGCTGATGCAAATCCCCAATGAATCCGGTCAAACGCCTTCTCTGCATCTAGGGTGAGAAGCAGAGAAGGCGCTGTTAAACCTCCAGCTTTTTGTAAAAGACCTAAAATCCTTCGAGTACCATCTGGGGCTTCCCTTCCTTTTGTGAATCCCACCTGGTCGCTGTGAATTAAATCAGGTAAAATTCTCAAAAGTCTATGGGATAAAAGCTTTGCATACAACTTAACATCGCAGTTCAGGAGGGAAATCGGGCGAAAATTGGCAGGTGAGTCGGTTGGTTTTCCCGGCTTTGGTATAGTGACAATCGTAGCTTGCAACATTTCAGACGGAAATTGATTTCCACTTAACACCTCATTGAAAAGTTGCACAAGATGCGGTTGTAGTATCGGGGAGAATAGATGATAATACTCATTTGAAAACCCATCAGGGCCGGGTGATTTATTTGGTTTGAGAGATTTAATTGTGGCCTCGACTTCTGAGGCTGAAATTGGGGAGTTTAAACCTTCCAGTTGTTCAGTAGTCAATGAGGGTAAACTGACTTTTTGTAGAAATGTAGCAATGCTCTCTATAGATGGTTGTACCGTATTGGGATCTTTGTTTAGGTTATATAACTTTGAGTAGTATTGGTTGAAGGCTTCTGCTATCTCATTGGGATGAGTGATTCTAGACTTTTTATCTGGAGTGAGCACATAGGGAATGTTAATTTTTTGAGTCAGGGGCTTAACTTTCCTCGCCATTAGCCTACTCGGTTTGTTGTATGATTTATAGTATGACAGTCGCATGGCAGTTAATTGACGGTCATAGTCTAACTGGAGATTGGCATGGATTTCATTTCTCAAAGACATTAATTTCCTATGAAGAATGATAGATGGATCTAACCTTATTTGTTCCTCCATTTTTGCCTCCTCTTCCAGGAGAGATGAAAGTTTGGCCTCTCGTGTTTTTTTTAAAGTGTGAGCTCTGTTTTAGCAGTTCTCCTCTAATAGTCGCCTTATGGGCTTGCCAGAGGGTAAAAGCATTAATATCTCCTGTATCATTGATAGAGAAGTATTCCTTAATAGCAGCCTCTGTGCGCGGCTTGTATTTTGGGTGACGGAGGAGAAAGGTGTTGTTTCTCCAAGTTCTGTGAGTACTAGGTGGCAATAATTGGGAGATTGAGCATGAAATTGGTGCGTGGTCAGACCACGACGTAAGTCCTACTAAGGATCTAGAGATCCTTGTTAATAAAGATCTATCTGCGATAAACAAATCGATTCTAGAGAACGATCTATGTCTAGCGGAGTAGAAGCTGTATTCTCTCGAATTCGCGTTTAAACATCTAAATGTGTCATATAATTGATGTTCCCTCAGCCATCGCCCTAAGGAAGGAGCCAAAGTTCTGCCAGAACTTGACGAGTCCATAATCCTATCTGGAACTATGTTAAAGTCCCCACATAGCATTAAGTAACCTTTTTGCACACTACGCGCTTTTCTTAGAGCTTTGTTCAGGAACCTAACAGGAGATTTGTTTGGGGCATATATGTTAACTAGGGTCAGTGCTACTGATCCAATAAGACCTACAATATATCTTCCACCCACATCAGTTATCACTTTCTCAACCTGCATAGCCAGAGAATCTCTGATCGCAATAGCTACACCTGCTTTCTTTTTGCTAGAGTTAGCGAGTAGGACGGTAGAGAAACCTTTGATGGAGAGATCTGGATGATTGCCCTGCATGAAATGTGTTTCCTGAACACATATTATGTCAGTCTGTGAGGACCGCACATCTTTCCAAAGTGAGGATCTCTTATAGGGGGAATTTAACCCTTTGGCATTAATGGACATTATTTTAACCGCCATCATAATTACTAGTACTGCGATGTTGCTTGCATGCCATAACATCTACTACCCAAGATTTTGGTGGTGGACAACAGATTGTCCCGGGACCATTGGCAAAAGGAAAAAGAAAAAGAAAAATAAAGGGGACAAAAACATCAAAGAACATTACCAATGTAACCTGTAGAGAAAACATAGGTTATTAAATAACAACTGGAAATGTCCGGTCCAAGAAAGGTCTTCAGAAGAAACCTGGACCAGACAACTTGGGGGTGAACAGTTCGGCCTTACACCGCCATCCCTTCTAATGATAGGAAACTGGCGAACGGGAAATAAGTGCACCTAGGAGTTGTTTTCGGTGTCAGTCACCCACTGTGGACCAATCCGGGGTCACATGAGTAGAGGATTTCTGGCTAGCTGGAACCGTTGATGATGATCTTCCAATGTTCCAAGTTTTGAGTAATGACTCTCCCTCTTCTGGGTTCTTGATAACAAAGGTTTTCCCATCTTTATGAATCAGGAGTTTCAGTGGAAAACCCCACTTGTATGGGATTTGCAGATCCCTCAGAACTCTGGTTATTGGTGCAAGCTGCTTCCGAGCTTGTAATGTCACTTGTGACAAATCAGAAAATATTTGAATGTCCTGAAACGGCTCTGGTAAGCTGCGGTTTTTCCTGATATAGGAGACCAGCTTTTCCTTAATGCAGTAGAAATGAAAGCGTGCAATGACATCTTTGGACGCTGAGGCCGGAAGATGTTTAGGTTTAGGCAAATGATGAGCCCTGTCAATCAAGAGCATTTGTGGGTCTTTGTCTGGGAATATTGCTTTGAGCATCTCACCCAGATATTGCTGAAGATTAACCGGCGCAATGGATTCTGATATCCCTCTAAACTTCAGGTTATTACGCCTGTTTCTGTCTTCCAAGTCAGCTAACTTAGCTTTCAGCCCAGCTACTTCATCTTCCAGAGTGTAATGTGCATCTATTAACTCATTATGGGAGTTAGTCAGCTCCCCCATCTTATGTTCAATATGATTCACCCTGGAGCCCAGAGCATCCACTGCAGAAGTAATGGAGGAGGCTACATGTTGCAACTGTGAAGTGAGGGAATGATGTACAGCCGTCATCATCGCTTTGAGTGAGTTTTCAGACACCGTCTGATCTGTGCAAACAAAATCTTGTAGGGGATCTGATGTCTCGACCCCCGCTGCGTGTGCTGTGATTGCCGCAGTGTAGCCCGCTTTATTTGTGGGAGACGTATCACCATTCCTTGGGCCGGCTGTGGTGTCACTCACCAGCATTGTAGTCATCATGGCGTCCCCTCGGTCAGCCGCATCATGGAGTTCCCTCCCTCTGGGATCGGATCTGTGCGGCTTGTAAACTCGCTTGTCTCTCGTCTCCGTGTCCACCCGGACAGCCGTCGGAGGAGAAGAAGTTCCCTTGGTTGCATGGGCTGAGCGGCCTTCTTTCTCTAGTCGCGCTGGTGGAGAGATGGGTCGTTGTGGCGGGAAACCGCCATCCGGCTCCTGGGCTGAAAAGAAATCAGTTAGACGTCTGAGACCCGGGCGAGACGCTTTCTTCCTGGTCATCATGACACTAAGAGGGTAGGGGATGGATCGGTGACTCTGAATCTCCTATGCCAAGATGTTTGCTGTCGCTTTGCAGGGATGGTGAAGCGGAGCTCTTTCACTGAGCAGCCATCTCTGTCGGCAGCAGGCCACGCCCCCCGAACTTTACCTCTTTGAGCTTGCTTTAAAAATCAACATGTGCCCTGCTATGAGGAGAGGGTTCCCAAGCACCGTCCCCCTCCATTGTCCAATCCCCACCCTTTCGGGGTCACTGGGGGGAAAAACTCCACTGGTTCCCGGAGACAAGGAACTGATGTGGGCTCAGCGACTGCTAGGGTCCCATTACATTTCCAGGAGAAGATTACAGGGTTTGTGCAGAAGGAATATATTAATGACCTATCCTCAGGACAGAAAAAAAAAATAATAAAATAAAAAATCACAGAATGAACATAACCCTGTTCGAGGGAATATAGTAGAATATGGTCGATTAATTGACAGATTTCACAGAATTACCATTAATTCTAAGACATAACTTTTAATCATAATTATTAAAATATTGGACCCTTGAATACAAAAATAAATTATAAGACAAAATAAATCAAAATGACTATATGTCAATGGTCTCCTTGGTTATGGGCGGGTAACCAGACAAGATAAATTGTCTAAAGGGGCAATAACCCTATTGCATCCCCTATTATAGTGGCCCTGCCTATAAACGGAATAGCCGCCCCGATAGGGGCGATCCCGTATCTCGTGCCTCCTATATTTCCCTGGAGGACCCTGATATCGGTGACGGATAATGCTATTCCTATTGTGGAGCCTAGACTAGTCTATATTTATCAAAAATAACAACCAGTGTGCATACAACACCCCCCAAATATATAAAAATACCCCAAAAGCAATAGTGCACAGAAATAGAATGTAATTAATGTACTAAAATGTACATTTTAGTACATTAATTACATTCTATTTCTGTGCACTATTGCTTTTGGGGTATTTTTATATATTCGGGGGGTGTTGTATGCACACTGGTTGTTATTTTTGATAAATATAGACTAGTCATACATGTTAAAGAGTTAAAGAAACAGATTAGTAAGCAGTTACACAGTAGTAAACACTCTGTGCCAGCCTCTTACGGAGATAGCCAAATTCGACCACTCCTGGCCTTACACGTAAATTTTCAGCAGCTGGCGCTGGATGTGAGGGAGATCTGGCTGCAGCATCTGTCGACCCATTGATGGCTAGGGCTAATTTGCATGATCTGGCTGGCTAGGCGGATAGGGCTGATCTGGCTGGCTAGGCGGATAGGGCTGATCTGACTGGCTAGGTGGATAGGGCTGATCTGGCTAGCTAGGTGATAGGGCTGATCTGGCTAGCTAGGCGGGCGTCCCCTTCCTCCCTCTACAGATGGTGAAGCTCCAGGTCTCCAGACACATCAAGCATGGCTCTGCAAATGGCTGTTTGTCCTTCTGTTATGGAACCTTCATCTGTGGGTACTTTATGTCATAGACTTATGCATCTGTGACATCAGCAGCACAATTGCCATAGTTACTACAGGGGCTTATTATTGATACCTACCTAAAGCACTTTAACTATGAAGTCAGCCACAGTGGTCCCCAGTATTAACCCTTTCTTGACTGACTGGAGACTCTACAATGTACTTGTCACTAGAAAGGCCCCTAATCACTATGGCATTTAAAAGCTGCCCTAACAATAGTAAGTTAGGGAGTGTAATGACAGATTTGAGGTGTAATATGCACATCCATGTGTAACATCCCAGAGTATGTCACCAAACTCTGTCTCCCTGCTATAATATGTCAAGTGTATATTTCTTATCATCTTGTGTAATCTAACTTTGCATTTTCCTGTATATGTACTTTCCAGGCTTGTATCATGTATTTGCTGTAATTTCCCTGTCCGCCAGCAGGTGGCAGAAATATGTAAGCAGACCAAGGTTAGTTAGTATATCTAGTCTGGAATAGTCCATTCCAGTATAGGCTCCCCTGTGTGAGCAGAAGTGGGACGTTCCCATGTTCTGTCTCATGAGGAGGAGAAGGAATTGTAGGCAGTGTTCCAGCCACCCCCTGCTGGGGTAGGTTGTGTTAGTAGGAGCTCCCAGAACCAGGGATCCCAACCCTGGATCCTGCCTCGGCTGAGGCAAGGATCCATCTTCCCAGCCTGAGTCATCTGCCTCAGCTGGTTGACAAGCAAGCAACACCCTCCAGAATTACTGATCTCCAGGAAGGAAACCATACCCTGCGAGCAGTTTTGTGAGTACCAATCCAGAGTCCAGGAGAAGCCAAATTCCTTCTCAGCTAGTCAGGCCCAGATAAAGCAGAAGACAGACAGAGCAGAAGACTAATACCTGCCAGAATCTCTAGGCATATGATCAGAAGCAGAATACATATAGATTCCTGCCACATATTGCCAATACCTGCTGGGACCCAAGACTATTGCTGTAACTCGTATGGATTCATGTTGCCATCCTTTGAGTAAAGACAAGTTGGATTATATCTCCTGTCTGGTTCTCTATCATTCCACCATAACTCCTATTGACTACACTCAATTTATTGCAAGTGAGCCAGGATCCAGGCGTCCAGCCGTACCAAGGTAGGAAACACCGTTGACACTACCATATCTGCTAGACAGAGACATTATCCCCCTCTGGCATTCCTCACCTGGTACATGAGTTATAACATCTTAAAGGGCCCTGCTACAGTACCTGCGCAAGCTGCAATTGGCGTCACAAACTACTATTGACTTATACACATATCTATCCTGACCCACTGCATTGTACTAGTGTCCTGCTCATTGCATAAGTGGCGTCACGAACAGGATCGGATTGAATTGTGTGCCCCCCTGCTAACAGACGGATCTAATTGAATGTTTCATAGCATTGCAAGGGCTGAAGTGCAAAAAACGTTAAAAATGGACTTTGTTACTTTAATTGCTGGCTCAGAAAGCGCTGCATTGTGCGCATCGGCACTACAAGGGTTAATCGGCCATGTCTCCCTCATGGCGCAGCTTCTTTATGATCCCCAAGATGGCGAATATAGCGAATACACGCCCATGCAAGAAGTTGTAACAGAACCCAAGGGATGGGCAGAGACAAAGACTCCCCCTCAAGAGTGCGAAACAATGGAATACGCACCCCAGAAGCGGGAAAACTTAGCAACTCCCCCGCAAAAGCGCAAAGATATCGAATACTCCCCTTCAGGAGTGGGAAAAATAGAGACTGCCCCCAGTGAACGTTCTAGTGCAAGCAGAGGTGATAAAGACTCCACCCTCTGGGCTGCACCCTTAGAACTGGCAGCCTGCTGGATTGAGGAGGTTGTGAAGATGGCGTTCCCCCAGCCACGGTGGAACCAGATGGCGTTCGGTGATGAACCGGTATATGAAGAGCGCTCACCGGAGATCCATGTCGCCCAGATTATAAAGAAAAGTGGGCCCTTGATCATGACTGCTGTGCCGGAGGCTGTGGATTCCTCCCCACAATTCCTGCAAACAAGAGCAATACCTTGCATCCTGGAGGTTCCAGAGCAGACCGCTACTGAGGTCCTGGTTTCTGCTGCACAAGGCCCGGACTTGATGGAGTGTCCAGAGGCCGTGGATCCCTCCGCCACGTCAAGTGCCCCAGCGGAAGGCGACGCACCTATGAGAATGGAAGTAGACGTCAAGCCAGCACCCGCGGAGGACGTCACTGACGTAGCGACTCACGCTGTGGACAAGTCAGAGGAAAAGATGGCGCCAGAAGTCCATGATGGTCACCAGGAGGCACCGTAACGGCCACAACAACAGGTAGGAGCTGCCCCGCTCCCTGAGGCCCCGGCCCGGTCCGAGTCTGCCCCTGCACCACGTCCAGAGACCCCAATACCTGCCGTCAGGCCCAGGCCTGCACCGCATCCCGCGACCCCAGCCAACGTCACCGGACCCCAGCCTGCACCGCTGTCTGTACATCCTGGTGCGGCGGAGGCGGCCAATGATTCCACTCCGCCGCCCAGCTACGAAAAGTTGCGGAGCTTGAACCCCGATGTCCCGCATAAAATCACTGCTTTTGCCCAGACCGCCTGGGAATATAAATCAGCGGTCGAGGAATGGGTAAAGCAGGTAATTGACGATCCCCAGCCAGGAGACCCCAAGCTGCCTCGTAGAACCGGGACAGTGCTGTGGTTTTCAGTAGAACGAGGAGTTGGGTTCCTGCAGGATAACTATTCAGGGACTGAAGTGTTTGTAGGCCGGCGCTCCGTCAAAAGGCACTATCTGCCCCAGGCCAGACACAATCTTTATGTGGGGGACCAGATCCAGTATACCGCTATGCGGTCCATGCAAGGACTATTTGCCGCCGGAGTCACTTTACTGGATAAGCCACTCTCCCCTGCCGTCACCCCAGAGTCCTGGCAGGAGGACCCAGGCTCTGCGGGCTGTGTCAGGTGCCTTCAAGAAACCCCAGATGGGCGCATGCAGTTTAAAGAAAAGCCCCAACCTGAGCCTGCACCGCTCATCCCAGATCTGTCACCGCCGCCAACCCTGAGGGTAGGACAAATCAATAATTCGGTCCTGACCTTTAACCCTAAGGTGCAACCCTACATCAGGCCACCATACCTCCTTCCCTGGAAGCAGCTGTTCCAGCTCTTCCTGAGCCCCTGCAGCCAAAAGTTCTTCCACCTCCTGCATCGGCTGTGGATCCCGGGCTGCAGCGTGTCACTGCTGCTTTTTCAAGATTGTCCGCTCAACCAGTACCCAGAGCCACCAGTAGGGGCCAGTGGCGCACCACTACAAATGCTACCATGTGCTACCACCAGAGGCAGGAACATCCTCTGATGAGATTTAGAAGCTCCAACAGTGACGAGGAGCTGGACACCTACTTGTAAAAGGTGTCCCCTTTAAAAGAAAAGTAACAATTAAACATCAGTGACATTTTGGGAGCCACTCCATGGACTGTTACCTGACGGGTTAGGACCTGTTTGGCCTTTTGTGTGCAATTTTAACCGTTCTTGTTTCAGGTTGCCAGTGTTTGTCCTCATCCAGATGGACATGTCAGTTAGGACTCCCCCCAACAGCACTTAACCCCCTCATGTCCAAGTTAACTGTTTTATCCCTTTTCTTAAGTTACTTGATAGCCTGTTTGCTGCTCTTATGACATTTTAACCCTTTGGATTGCAATTAACTTTTTACCCTGTGGATTACAAATTGACTTTTATCAGTTTCCAGAGGATTCTACAACTTTAAGCACTTCCAGGAAACAGGACTCAAGTTATTGTTGAGCCTCACCGGGCATTGACATTTGCACTATTTTATAACATGTTTTATTGCAACGTAAAAGTTTGCACCCAAAGAAAGGACTCAAACGTGATACCTGAGCTCTTTGTGATTTTCATGCTATTTAATAATTTTTGCGCTATTATACCAGTTTACAAGTTTGGTAACGTTCAAGATAACATGCCCATTGTGTGTATTCTCCTTCTAGGTGCCTCAATGTGAAGGTATGCACGGTTTGTCATGATTGCACTTAATCATTGCACTTAACAAAAATGTAGCAACTTACTTAAAGTGTGCTTTTTTACAGCTCTTGTTCTCTCCCCCTTATATGGACTGTCATCTCAGGGACGGTGTATACTAATGGCCTACACCCGGGTAGGACCACGTGGTAAGTCCAGGCAGATCCAGTTACTTCACAGGTACCCTTGCTGCTTCGGGAATCCGGGTAGGACCAAGTGGTAAGTCAAGGCAGATCCAGTTACTTCACAGGTACCCTTTCTGCTTCGGGAATCGTTAGAAGCCCTAGGCTGCTCCTTCTCGCTTGTTTTATGTTCAGGATTGTTCCCATCCTGCGGTGTCTCATTTCCAGGAGCGCACGGGATTAAAGGCCCTCCTCCTGTGACATTGCCAGAAGACACGGAGACGATAAATATCCCCCCCCCTTCTGAGCCTTTTGCCTAAGGTATGGTACCTCAAGCCTAGATGGGTCTGTAATTACGGACTTTGGAGTCCCTTGGGCTTTAATTTGGCACCACCTGGGGCACCTTAGAGGACTATAGCCGTGTATGGGCTAGTTGACACCTCTACAGATGAACTCTGCCATTTAAGGCCACAAGGTGGCATGTAGATGAACGACGAGCATGTGCTAGGCGACACCTCTCAGAGTGAAATCTGCCATTTGTCAAGTGATGAAGCCATAGGAATGAAATAAATGGTATTAGGACATAAAGAATTGGATTGAATAATTGAATTGAAGAATTTGAAGAAAAAGAAAAGAGAAGAAAATAGGAATAAGGTGTAAAAAAAAAAAAAAGAAAAGAAAAAAAAGAAGAAGAAGCATTTTATCTTACATTGTGGACTTGCCGTGGGGCAGTGTGCGTGCGTCGGGCTTGGGAGCGCCGTTGGACTTATATCTCTCTATCTCGGGTATAGGTAATATAATATTCGTTATACAGCTAGAAAATTTTGTGACGGTGAGTTGATCTTATTATTATAATTTTATTTTTAATTTTTTTATAAATTTTTTTTTGTCTGTTCTTTCGACCGAGTCGGGTCTTTGCCGATTCGATTGTCGTATACGCAGTTATAGTAATGAAAAAAATATCAATCGAGCGTGAAATCGATGGGACATTGGGTATATGACGGAGACGGGCACCGGGTGGCATGTGGCTGGACACCGATAATATGGTAAGCGACAACTCTAAGAGTGAATTCTGCCATTGGTGAAATAATATAGAAGTATTAGGAAATAAAGAAGAAAAAAAAGATCAGCAAAAATAGTAAGAAAGTTATAAAGAATGAGAAAAAAAAGAAAGGGGAAAACCCTTTTTATCCTTACTTAAGGGCATACTTGCTCGGCAGTGGTGTCCGTGCATGGGACATTGGAAGCTGATTTGGACGTAGCTTGTAATTAAGGACTGTGTAGTCCCAGGACAGCAATACAGATGCCTGTGCTGTGGGGCAGGGGAGGGAGAAGCATGTCCCTTCCTCTGATAGGCTGCAGGCACTAGGTCGTCAGCCTATTAGAGGCCGCCTGAGCCATACAGCACGGGACACAGGATGCATCACATCGCTGACGTGGAGATAAGTATACTTTTTTTTATTGTTAATATGTACAATAGTTTTACAGGCACATTGGGAGGGCTCTAAGCTTTTGTTACTGGGCTGGCACATGATGGGGGGCTCTTGTTACTGGCACATGATGGGGAGCTCTTACTGGCACATGATGGGGGGTTCTTGTAATTGTCACATGGGGGGCTCTTACTGGCACATGGGGGCTCTTGTTACTGGCACATGGGGGCCTCTTGTTACTGGGACATAGAGGGGCTCTTGTTCCTGGCACATTGGGGTGCTCTTATTACTGGCGCATTTAGGGGGCTCTTATTACTGGCACATGATGGGGGCTTATTACTGGCACATGATGGGGGGCTCTTATTACTGGCACGTGATGGGGGCTCTTGTTACTGGCATGCGATGGGGGGACTTAATTACTGGCACATGATTGGGGGCACTTATTACTGGCATATGATTGAGGGCACTTATTACTGGCACATTATTGGGGGCACTTGTTACTGGCACATTATTGGTGGGCTCTATAGGGGCATCTACTGAGGCCACAAAGAAGGGGTATTTTATATGGGGGGCTCTGTACAGTAGCATTTTATACTGGGACATATTATGGTGGGTACTATAGGGAAGGGGGGAGAGGAGTACTATGGAGTCATCTACAGGGGCACTAAGAAGGGGTATTTTATAGTTGCAAATTATGGGGGACACTGAGGGCATCTACTGAAAATGGATCCGTCCCCATTGACTTAGGCTACTTTCACACTGGCGTTCGGTCTTGTATCTGCACAGACGGATCCGCTCCAATAATACAAACACTTGCATCCGTTCATAATGGATCCGTTTGCATTAGTCATTAAAAAAAAGTCTAAGTCAAAACGGATCCGTCTTGACTTGCATTGAAAGTGAATGGGGGACGGATCCTATTTCAATTGCACCGTATTGTGTCGTCAGTGAAAGTGGATCCGTCCCCATGGACTTAGGCTGCTTTCACACTGGCGTTCGGTGTGGATGCGTCTTGTATCTGCACAGAAGGATCCACTCCAATAATACAAACGCTTGCATCCGTTCATAACGGATCCGTTTGCATTATTCATTAAAATAAGTCTAAGTCAAAACGGATCCGTCTTGACCTGCATTGAAAGTGAATGGGGGACGGATCCCATTTCAATTGCACCATATTGTGTCAGTGAAAACGGATCCGTCCCCATTGACTTAGGCTACTTTCCACACTGGCGTTCGGTGCGGATGCGGGTAGGTCATGAGATATTTATATAGAGCAGGTTGGTATGGACGTGGGGATGCAGGATCAGATTTTTATTATTTTTTCTATTTTTTAAATTTAATTTATAGTTTTTTAAAGTGGTTTTTTTATTCCAGCACTGCCAGAGCAGCTCAGAGCCCTGATGTAGAAGGGAGGGATCTAGCCTCCTGTCACACTTCAAACACACTTGCGCAGCAAGCAAAGCGGCACAAATGGGGGAGGGCTCCCTGATAAACCCTTCCATACAGCGGTACCTACGGCATAGAATGGGTTAAACGGCCGCCATCCACCATGACAGCACCGTGTCAGGTGTATATTACAACATAACACTATGCTCACAGTTCGGCCATCATGAATTTTTGGGGCGGGGGGTAAAGGGCGTGGGTGTAGCAAGATGCTCAGCTATCCTTGATTATTTTATAGAAATCACTTGTATGAGGTATATCCCGGTAGTGGGCAGCAGAGGGCGGCAAATGAGCTCATCTGCACCTCAGGCAGAGATCACTTGTATAAGGTATATCCCGGTAGTGGGCAGCAGAGGGCGGCAAATGAACTCATCTGCACCTCAGGCAGAGATCACTTGTATAAGGTATATCCCGGTAGTGGGCAGCAGAGGGCGGCAAATGAGCTCATCTGCACCTCAGGCAGAGATCACTTGTATAAGGTATATCCCGGTAGTGGGCAGCAGAGGGCGGCAAATGAGCTCATCTGCACCTCAGGCAGAGAACACTTGTATGAGGTATATCCCGGTAGTGGGCAGCAGAGGGCGGCAAATGAGCTCATCTGCACCTCAGGCAGAGATCACTTGTATGAGGTATATCCCGGTAGTGGGCAGCAGAGGGCGGCAAATGAGCTCATCTGCACCTCAGGCAGAGATCACTTATATGAGGTATATCCCGGTAGTGGGCAGCAGAGGGCGGCAAATCAGCTCATCTGCACCTCAGGCAGAGATCACTTATATGAGGTATATCCCGGTAGTGGGCAGCAGAGGGCGGCAAATGAGCTCATCTGCACCTCAGGCAGAGATCACTTGTATAAGGTATATCCCGGTACTGGGCAGCAGAGGGCGGCAAATGAGCTCATCTGCACCTCAGGCAGAGATCACTTGTATAAGGTATATCCCGGTAGTGGGCAGCAGAGGGCGGCAAATGAGCTCATCTGCACCTCAGGCAGAGATCACTTGTATGAGGTATATCCCGGTAGTGGGCAGCAGAGGGCGGCAAATGAGCTCATCTGCACCTCAGGTAGAGATCACTTGTATGAGGTATATCCCAGTAGTGGGCAGCAGAGGGCGGCAAATGAGCTCATCTGCACCTCAGGTAGAGATCAATGGTATAAGATCACTAGTATATAATATATGCCGGTTGTGGCCAGCAGGGGGCGTCTGCACCCCATGTACGACAGTACTCTAGGCTTTGCTAGGTTAAAACATGTCCTGCCCGCCAGCTCGATACATTAATCTAGTGCCCTGGAGGATGAAAGTGGAGCATTGTGGTGGTGAAGGACCTGCGGTGACGTCACTATCATGTGACCGGACGGCAGGGAAGAGGTGATGTCTGCTCCGCTTGGTGAGGTAAGTGAGGGGGGAGGCAGAACAATGCTGGGAGCTGGGATTATTTACCTGGGACTGTATGTTAGGGCTTAAGGGAGGGAAGTTATTCCCATGGAACTGTGTGTTGCAGGTGCCTGGTTGGTGGGGGTGATGCTAGTTACATAGGACTGAACATAGGCGTGCGCACGGGGTGTGCCGGGGGTGCCTGGGCACACCCTAATCATCACCTCCGTGCTGCACTGCCATCTGCCAACTCCTGATGCGATCCTTCATATAGGCTGCAGGCTAGTGGTCTGAAGCCTATGAGACAGTAGAGCGCTAGAATGGATTTGCTCTAGGGAGGTATGATGTCGGGAAAGAGGCGGAGTCTCGTCATACAGGGGGCGGGGCCTCAAGATATGCCGGAAATTCAACAGAGCAGGCTATTGGAGAGAGGGGCAGAAGCCATAGGTAAGTCTGTGGAGGAGAAGAGTGACTGTTATATGGACTTGGGGGGCTTTTTGCAGGGGCTGAAGGGAGGAGGAATAATCATTGTACACTGGAGACTGTTAGAGGGGTCTGAAGAGAGGGGGGTGAAGTGATATTATTTACAAGGGGACTGTATGCTGGAGAGGCTGAAGGCAGAGAGAGTGATGTATTTTACATGGGACTGTATGCTGGAGGGGCTGAAGGCTGGAGGGGTGATTTATTTTACATGGGGACTGTATGCTGGAAGGGCTGAAGGCCGGGGGAGGTTTGTATTTTACATGGGACTGTATTTTGGAGGGGCTGAAGGCGGGGCGTGATGTATTTTACATGGGACTGTATGCTGAAGGAGCTCAAGGCAGGCAGCGAAGAGAGGAAGGGTGATATTATTTACATGGGACTGTATGTTGGAGGGGCTGAAGGCAAGGAGTGATGTATTTTACATGGGACTGTATGCTGGAGGGGCTGAAGAGCGCCATAATTATTACTATTCTGGTCCATTCACACGTCCATAGTGTTTTGCGGATCCGCAATACACCCGGCCGGCACCCCCATAGAACAGCCTATTTTTGTCCACAGCTGCGGACAAGAATAGCACATGTTCTAATTTTTTTCCAGAGCCACGGACCGGAAGTTCAGCAGGCCGCTCCGGAAATGCGGATGCGAAGAGCACACTGTGTGCTTTCCGCATCCATTCTGTCCCCATAGAGAATGCATGGGCCCGCACCCATTCCACACAATTGCGGAATGGATGCAGACACATTTTGCGGACGTGTGAATGGAGCCTAATACAGAGGGGGCCATTATAATATTAAAGGGAACCTGTCACCAGGATTTTGTGCATAGAGCTGGGGACATGGGCTGCTAGATGGCCACTAGCACATCCGCAATACCCAGTCCCCAGAGCTCTCTGCGCTTTTATTGTGTTAAAAAACAGTTTTGATCCATATGCAAATGATCGGATATGAGTCAAGCGGAAAGGAGCCCAGCACCGCCCCGCGTCCTCCGAATCTCCTCCTTGCTGGCTGACGTCACAGAGCTGGAGCGCCGAAATCTCGCGATGTACGAGCTAGCGCATGCGTAGTTTGTTCCCTGTGCTGATGCCAGTACAGGGAATGAACATGATGCCGACACTGCGCATGCGCTAGCTCGCGCATCACGCGATTTCGGCGCTCCGGCTCTGTGACACAAAACTGTTTTTTAACACAATAAAAGCGCAGAGAGCTATGGGGACTGGGTATTGCGGATGTGCTAGTGGCCATCTAGCAGCCCATGTCCCCAGCTCTATGCACAAAATCCTGGTGACAGGTTCCCTTTAAGAATAATAATAACACAGAGGGGCCAGTATATATTATAATTACACAGAGGGCATTATACTTCTGGGCACTACGGGTGGAGGGGAGGTCTGTTATCTGAGGATGATAGTAAAGTGAGAAATCTAAACATTTTTCTGTGAAACTCTGCAGAGTCGCGGCTGAAAGAAGGTATCATGGCGGTCTTATGTCCGAATGAAGACGTTGAGGAAGGTCTACATCACAGGAGATGTCACTGGAGGTAACAGGTATGTGCTGCTGTACTCTACTGTATAGTGTGTACCATTATATGTAATGCCCATCCACATATCTGTTTAGGGGGGGGGGGGGGGCTATAGAATTTGGCCCACACTGCCGAAGCCTGCCCCCAGACTTCAGGTCACACTGTATGTGTTCTGAATTCTGGGGCCTCACACCCATCTACTACATTATCTGTACTCACAGAGTTACCACTGTGTTATCTGTGGTATTACATAGGACTGCAGGTGACATCTGCTACATTATCTGTACTCAGTTATCACTTTGTTATCTGTGGTGTTTCATAGGACTGTAGGTGACATGTACTGCATTATTTGTAAAAAGGGGCGTGTTCACAGGTTGGGGGGGGGGGGGCAATACTTGGCTTGCCCCGGGCGCTGGCAACCCACGCTACGCCACTGGAACTCTGCCCTGTATGTTCCCTGCTGCTTGCTACCCCTCCTCAATTACTCCTCTGTATAATGTACCCTGATACCCCTCAGTTATATGATACCGTATAAATGAGGGGTATCAGGGTAAATTACAGGGGGTAATATAACTGAAGGATCAGGGTAAATTATACAGGGGGTAAAACTAAGGGGTATTAGGGGTACATTATTATACAGGGGTAATATAACTGAGGAGGGCTATCTCAGGCGACATAAGTTATATTACCCCTGTATAATGTCCCTGATAGCCCTCCTCAGTTATATTACTCCTGTATAATTTACTCTGATAGCCCTTAGTTATATTACCCCTGTATAATAATATACCCTGATACCCCTTAGAGTATTTGTGTGTGTGTGTGTGTGTGTGTGTATATATATATATATATATATATATATATACATACATACACACGCGTGCGCGGCGTGTGTTTGTGCTTTAGGGTGCACACCCTAATGCAATAGGCTGCGCACGCCTATGGGACTGAATGTTGAAGGGGTCATGTACGTTTACATAGGATTGCATGTTGTAGGTGGCTGGGGAGGATGCTATGTTATTTACATGGGGCTGTATATTGGAGGGGGCTGTAGATACAGAGGGGTATTTTTTACATAGGTCTGTATATTGGAGGGGGCTGTAGATAGAGAGGGATATTATTTACATGGGACTGACTATATGTTGAAGGGGTCATGTTTACATAGGATTGCATGTTGTAGGTGACTGGGGAGGATGCTATGTTATATATATGGGGCTGTATATTGGAGGGGGCTGTAGATAGAGAGGGGTATTATTTACATGGGGCTGTACTTTGGAGGAGGCTGTAGATAGAGCGCGATATGATTTACATGGGGCTGTATATTGGAGGGGGCTGTAGATAGAGAGTGATATTATTTACATGGGACTATATGTTGCAGCTGCCTGTTTGGGGGGGAGGGGGGGGTGATGCTATTTACATACGACTGAATGTTGAAGGGGTGATGTTTACATGGGATTGCATGTTGGAGGCGGCTGGGGAGGAGTTGATGTTATTTAAATGGGACTGCATATTGGAGGGCGCTGTAGATAGAGGGATATTATTTACATGGGGCTGTACATTGTAGGGGGGTGTAGATAGAGAGGGATATTATTTACATGGGGCTGTATATTGGAGGGGGCTGTAGATAGAGAGTGATATTATTTACATGGGACTGTATATTGGAGGGGGCTGGAGAGATGGTGTGATTTTAATTAACATGGCACTGCATGGCAGGGTGAGGGAAATAGTGTTGTTTACATGGGACTGTATGTTGGAGAGGCTGGAAGGAGGGGAGTGATGTTGTTTACAAAGGACTGTATTTTGGAGAGGGCACAAGATATGATGTGATGTTGTTTAGATGGGACTGTATGGTGGAGGGAGGAATATAACTACAGGGAACACTGCAGCGGGAATTATCAATACTGGGGGCACTTCAGGGTGAGTATTATAACAGTAGGGACCAGTATTAATAATGGGGGCACTGTAGGGGTATAATAAATCCAGGAGACATTATAGGCGTTCTTATTACTACTGGGGGCTCTATAGGAGGGACTTATTTCTACTTATAGCACTATGGGGGGGGGGGGGTTGGTTTACTACTGAGGGGTCTGTAGAGAACTTTATTACCACTATAGGGAGTCCTTATTTCTGTGAGGGTTATTATTATTAATACTGGAGAGCTCTTCTACTAATAAGGGCACTCTTGGAGAGCATTATCAATGTTGGGGGCACTGTAGGGGGCAGTAATACTAACAAGGGCATTCTAGAAGGGAATTACTATTGGTGGGATTATGAGGAGCGCTATTACTAGAGGGGGGGCGGGGACTCATTTTTCATCAGGATAGTATTTGGGGGTATTAGGGAGAATAGCGAGGAGCAGGATAACAATGGGGGGACTCCAGGTTGGGGGATGATGATAGAAAAGTGAGGAAGCTAATACGTCTGTGTGTCACACTCTGCAGAGACGAGGCCGCTGAGAGAAGTTGTCCGGACCGAGTTGAGAAGATGATGACAGAAGATCTACATCGGAGGAGATGTCACCAGGGAGGCCCTGGATGTGACAGGTATGTGCTGCTGTATAGCGAGTACAGCAAAAAGGTGATGTGCGGGGGGATGGGGGCAGGGCTCGAGTCTTGCGGGAACGTGTGGGAATTGCATTCCTGCACTTTCTTCATAGCAGGAACGCCGTTCCCTTTCAGGGCCGCCTGTCTTTAATGCCGGGCAAAAGGATCAGGAAGCGGTGATGGCTTTGTACTCACCGCTTCCTGTTCCTCTGTAGGTAACGCTTGAAGTTAAAATATACCATCGGATTGGAGAAAACTCGGATCCGATGGTATATTCTATATCCGAGACGTTCCCATGGTGATGGAGACGCTGCATCATTGGTGGGCAGTGCGCCCTCCCCCTCCCTCCTGGTATTCAAATCATTGGTGGGCAGTGCGCTGTTGTGCTTTTTCATAAGTTTAACCGCTTAAGGACAACAGGTTTATACCCCCCTAGTGACCAGGCCCTTTTTTACAAATCGGCACTCCACAACTTTAGCGGTTTATTACTCGGTCATGCAACTTACCACCCAAATTAATTTTACCTCCTTTTCTTCTCACTAATAGAGCTTTCATTTGGTGGTATTTCATTGCTGCTGACATTTTTACTTTTTTTGTTATTAATCGAAATTTAATGATTTTTTTGCAAAAAAATGACATTTTTCACTTTCAGTTGTAAAATTTAGCGAAAAAAAAACGACATCCATATATAAATTTTTCGCTAAATTTATTGTTCTACATGTCTTTGATTAAAAAAAAATGTTTGGGTAAAAAAAAAAATGGTTTGGGTAAAAGTTATAGCGTTTACAAACTATGGTACAAAAATGTGAATTTCCGCTTTTTGAAGCAGCTCTGACTTTCTGAGCACCTGTCATGTTTCCTGAGGTTCTACAATGCCCAGACAGTACAAACACCCCACAAATGACCCCATTTCGGAAAGTAGGCACCCTAAGGTATTCGCTGATGGGCATAGTGAGTTCATAGAACTTTTTATTTTTTGTCACAAGTTAGCGGAAAATTATGATTTATTATTATTATTATTTTTTTTTTTCTTACAAAGTCTCATATTCCACTAACTTGTGACAAAAAATAAAAACTTCCATGAACTCACTATGCCCATCACGAAATACCTTGGGGTGTCTTCTTTCCAAAATGGGGTCACTTGTGGGGTAGTTATACTGCCCTGGAATTCTAGGGGCCCTAATGTGTGGTTAGTAGTTTGAAATCAAAATGTGTAAAAAATGGCCTGTGAAATCCGAAAGGTGCTCTTTGGAATGTGTGCCCCTTTGCCCACCTAAGCGGCAAAAAAGTGACACACACCTGGTATCGCCGTACTCAGGAGAAGTTGGGGAATGTGTTTTGGGGTGTCATTTTACATATACCCATGCTGGGTGAGATAAATATCTTGGCAAAAGACAACTTTTCCCATTTTTTTATACACAGTTGGCATTTGACCAAGATATTTATATCACCCAGCATGGGTATATGTAAAATGACACCTCAAAACACATTGCCCAACTTCTCCTGAGTACGGCGATACCAGATGTGTGACACTTTTTTGCAGCCAAGGTGGGCAAAGGGGCCCACATTCCAAAGAGCACCTTTAGGATTTCACCGGCCATTTTTTACAGATTTTGATTTCAAACTACTAAACACACATTAGGGCCCCTAAATTGCCAGGGCAGTATAAATACCCCACAAGTGATCCCATTTTGGAAAGAAGACACCCCAAGGTATTCCGTGAGGGGCATGGCGAGTTCCTGGAATTTTTTATTTTTTGTCACAATTTAGTGGAATATGAGACTTTGTAAGGAAAAAAAAAATAGTTAAAAAATCATCATTTTCCGCTAACTTGTGACAAAAAATAAAAAATTCTAGGAACTCGCTGTGCCCCTCAAGGAATACCTTGGGGTGTCTTCTTTCCAAAATGGGGTCACTTGTGGGGTAGTTATACTGCCCTGGCATTCTAGGGGCCCTAATGTGTGGTAAGTAGTTTGAAATCAAAATGTGTAAAAAAGGACCTGTGAAATCTGAAAGGTGCTCTTTGGAATGTGTGCCCCTTTGCCCACCTAGGCGGCAAAAAAGTGACACACATCTGGTATCGCCGTACTCAGGAGAAGTTGGGGAATGTGTTTTGGGGTGTCATTTTACATATACCCATGCTGGGTGAGAGAAATATCTCTGCAAAAGACAATTTTTCCCATTTTTTTTTTATACAAAGTTGGCATTTGACCAAGATATTTCTCTCACCCAGCATGGGTATATGTAAAATGACACCCCAAAACACATCCCCCAACTTCTCCTGAGTATGGCGATACCACATGTGTGACACTTTTTTGCAGCCTAGATGCGCAAAGCGGCCCAAATTCCTTTTAGGAGGGCATTTTTAGACATTTGGATCCCAGACTTCTTCTCACGATTTTGGGCCCCTAACATGCCAGGGCAGTATATAGACCCCACATGTGACCCCACTTTGGAAAGAAGACACCCTAAGGTATTCAAAGAGGGGCCTGGCGAGTTCATAGAATTTTTTTTTTTTTGGCACAAGTTAGCGGAAATTGATTTTTTTTGTATTTTCTCACAAAGTCTCCCTTTCCGCTAACTTGGGACAAAAATTTCAATCTTTCATGGACTCAATATGCCCCTCAGCGAATACCTTGGGGTGTCTTCTTTCCGGAATGGGGTCACATGTGGGGTACTTATACTGCCCTGGCATTTTAGCGGCCCTAAAGCGTCAGAAGAAGTCTGGAATATAAATGTCTAAAAAAATTTACGCATTTGGATTCCGTGAGGGGTATGGTGAGTTCATGTGAGATTTTATTTTTTGACACAAGTTAGTGGAATATGAGACTTAGTTAGAAAAAACAAAAACAAACAAAAACTTTCCGCTAACTTGGGCCCAAAAAAATGTCTAAATGGTGCCTTACAGGGGGTGATCAATGACAGGGGGGTGATCAGGGAATCTATATGGGGTGATCACCCCCCTGTCATTGATCACACCCCTGTCATTGATCACCCCCCTGTAAGGCTCCATTCAGACGTCCGTATGATTTTTTACGGATCCACGGATACATGGATCGGATCCGCAAAACACATGCGGACGTCTGAATGGAGCCTTACAGGGGGGTGATCAATGACAGAGGGGTGATCACCCATATAGACTCCCTGATCACCTTCGTCATTGATCACCCCCCTGTAAGGCTCCATTCAGACGTCCGTATGATTTTTTACGGATCCACGGATACATGGATCGGATCCGCAAAACACATGCGGACGTCTGAATGGAGCCTTACAGGGGGGTGATCAATGACAGAGGGGTGATCATCCATATAGACTCCCTAATCACCTCCGTCATTGATCACCCCCCTGTAAGGCTCCATTCAGACGTCCGTATGATTTTTTACGGATCCACGGATACATGGATCGGATCCGCAAAACACATGCGCACGTCTGAATGGAGCCTTACAGGGGGGTGATCAATGACAGAGGGGTGATCACCCATATAGACTCCCTGATCACCTCCGTCATTGATCACCCCCCTGTAAGGCTCCATTCAGACGTCCGTATGATTTTTTACGGATTCACGGATACATGGATCGGATCCGCAAAACACATGCTGACGTCTAAATGGAGCCTTACAGGGGGGTGATCAATGACAGAGGGGTGATCACCCATATAGACTCCCTGATCACCTCCGTCATTGATCACCCCCCTGTAAGGCTCCATTCAGACGTCCGTATGATTTTTTACGGATACATGGATCGGATCCGCAAAACACATGCGGACGTCTGAATGGAGCCTTACAGGGGGGTGATCAATGACGGAGGTGATCAGGGAGTCTATATGGGTGATCACCCCTCTGTCATTGATCACCCCCCTGTAAGGCTCCATTCAGACGTCTGCATGTGTTTTGCGGATCCGATCCATGTATCCGTGGATCCGTAAAAAATCATACGGACGTCTGAATGGAGCCTTACAGGGGGGTGATCAATGACAGGGGGGTGATCAATGACAGGGGGTGATCAGGGAGTGTATATGGGGTGATCACCCCCCTGTCACTGATCACCCCCCTGTAAGGCTCTATTCAGACGTCTGTATGCGTTTTGCGGATCCGATCCATGTATCCGTGGATCCGTAAAAATCATACGGACGTCTGAATGGAGCCTTACAGGGGGGTGATCAATGACAGGGAAGTGATCAGGAAGTCTATATGCGTGATCACCCCCTTGTCATTGATCACCCCCCTGTAAGGCTCCATTCAGACGTCCGTATGCGTTTTGCGGATCCGATCCATGTATCCGTGGATCCGTAAAAATCATACGGACCTCTGAATGGAGCCTTACAGGGGGATGATCAATGACAGGGGGGTGATCAATGACAGGGGGGGTGATCAGGGAGTCTATATGGGCTGATCAGTGGTTTATAAAGGGTTAATAAGTGACAGGGGGGGGTGTAGTGTAGTGTAGTGGTGTTTGGTGCTACTTTAGTGAGCTGCCTGAGTCCTCTGGTGGTCGATCCTAACAAAAGGGACCACCAGGACCAGGTAGCAGGTATATTAGACGCTGTTATCAAAACAGCGTCTAATATACCTGTTAGGGGTTAAAAAAATCACATCTCCAGCCTGCCAGCGAGCGATCGCTGCTGGCAGGCTGGAGATCCACTCGCTTACCTTCCGTTCCTGTGAGCGCGCGCGCCTGCGTGCGCGCGTTCACAGGAAATCTCGGCTCACGCGAGATGACGCCTATTGGCGTTAGTGTGACCTGGGAGAGCCGCCGCGATGACGCCTCTCGGCGTTAGCGTGGCGGCAAGCGGTTAAACAGTTATATTTACTTATTTTAGTTATAATGGGTATTCATTGCCTTTAAGAGCAATGTTGAATTATATTCACTGTTTTGTATGAAGTTTCATGTAGGCCAAAGTAAGTCCATGAGAAGATTACTGTACTGTTCAAAAACTAGTGTTATTGTAACAATATATTATACATTTAGAAAGTTAGAAGATACGCCGCACCTGCAGATTCCTAAGCTTTATTGTTTTTCCTATCTGAACATGAATTCCACAGTGTGAGAATGGTCTAGATGTTCCTCAAAGTATATATTCATGTATCAAAGTTTGTCCCTCAGCCCTGAGACAAGGCCCCAGATGTCAGAGGTGTGAAGTGTTGAAAATATTAGGCATGTATGAGTTAACCCTTAATGGTATGATGCATATTGCTTATACAACAGTGCCATCTAGATATAAGCGGTTAATACTACATCAGTAGCAAAATTGCATTCTGGGTAGTATTATGACGTCATGCTCCTTATCAATGCACACACCCCTCCAACAATGATTGGAAAGTTCCAAACTCGGAGGGCGTGTTCATCTGATAAGTTTTGGGTTAAGAAACCAGTTACCAGAAAGAAAAAAAAAGGAGAAAAAGGAAAAAAAAGAGAAACAAACATTTGGATTATAGATCTCTGGAGAATCATTTGGATTATCGGGAAAAACTCTTGAGAGCTGGCTGCCCCAAGACTCTGCACATCACTTGACCCTTGGGTAATGTATATTTTGTTTTATGTAGTATTGATCTAAATTAATTGGCTTGATACTTAGCCAGATACCCGCTCACTTGCGGACGTGTAACGTTAGTTGCTACATCAGTATTTTCTCTGATTTCAGTTAAGATGCATATAACTGAATAAAGGAGACAATATTGGAGAAACTCTTTGTTGGGAATCTTTATATTCCCTAGTTTGATATCAAGCCAATAATTTATACGTTTTGGTGCAATACTACCATTATCTGAAAGATTGGTCATCATTTTTGGGCGGAGCAAGGGCTTGTACCTGTCATCTTCTTGATTGAGTTTTCCGCATAATCCATTGATTGTATATCTCTCACAGATTTAAAGCTGTATTGCATATTATTCTTGTGTTGGTTGAGTAGTGTTTTGTTGGTATCATATAGTGGTGAATTCTGGGTACTGCATATCATTGTATATTATTGAAATTTATGTTGATTCATTTTCGTTTGTACTTTAACCTATTGTATAATAAACCATTTATATTTTTGCATAGATGCTTGTACCCTGTTTTACTGATTGCACAAAATAATCAGGTTCTCGATTGAACTCTTTATATTTATATAAAGCATTTGCTTTATATACCCGACAGCGCCCTACCCCCCCTTCCCAACCCAGTATTAAAATCATTGGTGGGCAGTGCGCCCTCCGCCCCCCCCCCCCACCCCATCATTAGTGGCACTGTCAGTTCCGATCGGAGTCCCAGCAGTGTAATGCTGGGGCTCCGATCGGTTACCATGGCAGCCAGAACGCTACTGAAGTCCTGTCTGCAATGTTACTCTGCAGCATTATACTTACATGCGCTGTGGCCTCCCGGTTGCTCCTTCTTCTTGTATCTCACAGGTCTGTGTGGCGCATTGCTATAAGCATAAGCAATGCACTGCGCAGACCTCTGCGTTAGAAGAAGGAGCACCGGGTGGCCACAGCGCATCTAAATATTCTGCTGACTAACTGACCATGGCAGCCAGACAGGACTTCAGTAGCGTCCTGGCTGCCATGGTAACCGATCGGAGCCCCCGCATTACACTGCTGGGACTCCTATCGGAACTGACACTGACACCAATGATGGGGGGAGGGCGCACTACCCACCAATGATTTTAATACAGGGGGGGGGGCACTGCCCACCAATGATTTTAATACTGGGGAGGTGGGGGGGAGGGCGCAATGCCCACCAATGATTTCTCGCCCATATTCATTGGGGGACACAGGAACCGTGCAGTGGCGTAACTACAGGGGAAGCAGCTGCTTCGAGGCCCGGGCTGACAAGGGGCCCGGCGGCCAGCAGTGTGAGGCACAAAGTTTCCTAATTATCTAATAGGTTTTCAGGCCAGGCCCCTTCACATACAGTGCAGCTCCAATTGGGGGCCTGGCCTGTCCATCACCAAACACCGCCCCCTGTGTGACCAAATGTGAGCAGCAACACAGTCTCCTGAACAGCCCTAACCCTGACTCCGCCCACTCATGTGACTGATCACGTGCTCCTGACATCATGAAAGGTCCTTGTGCTCTCTATGAACTCACATCTCCTGAGGTAGGACATGTAACTGAAAAAGTATATAGCCAGTTCACAGTGAGTTGGTCCCCCCCACCCACACCTCAGTGTATAGTCCCCCCCACACACACCTCAGTGTACAGTACCCCCACACACACCTCAGTGTACAGTCCCCCCCACACACACCTCAGTGTACAGTACCCCCACACACACCTCAGTGTACAGTCCCCCCCACACACACCTCAGTGTACAGTCCCCCCCACACACACCTCAGTGTACAGTACCCCCACACACACTTCAGTGTACAGTACCCCCACACACACTTAAGTGTACAGTCCCCCCACACCTCAGTGTACAGTCCCCCCCACACACACCTCAGTGTACAGTACCCCCACACACACTTCAGTGTACAGTACCCCCACACACACTTCAGTGTACAGTCCCCCCACACCTCAGTGTACAGTCCCCCCACACCTCAGTGTACAGTCCCCCCCACACACACCTCAGTGTACAGTACCCCCACACACACTTCAGTGTACAGTACCCCCACACACACTTCAGTGTACAGTCCCCCCACACCTCAGTGTACAGTCCCCCCCCACACCTCAGCGTACAGTCCCCCCCACACCTCAGTGTACAGTCCCCCCCACACCTCAGTGTACAGTCGTCCCCCACACACACCTCAGTGTACAGTCCACCCACACCTCAGTGTACAGTACCCCCCGACACCTCAGCGTACAGTCCCCCCCCACACCCCAGCGTACAGTCCCCCCCCACACCTCAGCGTACAGTCCCCCCCCACACCTCAGCGTACAGTCCCCCCCCACACCTCAGCGTACAGTCCCCCCCCACAACTTAGCGTACAGTCCCCCCCCCACACCTCAATGTACAGTCCCCCCCCCCCACACCTCAGTGTACAGTCCCCCCCCTCAACTCAGCGTACAGTCCCCCCCACACCTCAGTGTACAGTCCCCCCCCACACCTCAGCGTACAGTCCCCCCCCACACCTCAGTGTACAGCCCCCCCCCCCCCTCACCTCAGCGTACAGTCCCCCACATCTCAGTTCAGTATAGGTTACCACATGAGTAGGTTCCGCATACTTCTCCTGCGCTGCTGACACTCGCGAACTCCATGTACCATGTGAAAAAGCACGTTACTCTCCTGTTTCTGATCCACGTGATCTGGGAGTGCCACGTGATGTTGTAGGTCCTTGCCAAGTATAGTATTTAGCTATTGCCTTAGGACATGTGAAAGGAGAATTTCCAGCACTGATGTAGATACGGGGGTCGCAGAAAACCAGAGCCCCCCGCCTTTCCTGTACTGTTTCTGGGGAACTACAAGTCCCAGAATATTAGTTCTTGCAATAGGTGTAAATCCATTAAAACCTGGCTACTTGTAGGCTTCCCTTATGTATGGAGACAGTGAGCTGTGGTTATTAGGGGCTCAGACCATTGGGACAGTCGGTGTCAGCCCTGCAGCAATACATAGAATGGGCACCTATCCTACAGCAGGGGTCATACTGTGCTGTACATACAATGTAGTGTGACGTCATATTCACCTCTTCGGTTATATTACACAGGAAAGCACAATTCTGCAGCAACCCCTTCCCCCAGCCCTTGTCTATGCTGCCCTGGTCTGTGCCCCCCTGGCACCTGAGTTGCGAAGTGCGCGGGGTGGGGGCCCCACACAAAAAATTGCTGTGGGGCCCAGTCACTTCTAGTTAAGCCCCTGGAACCGTGTGTATACCTATGTCCTATAGGTGTCGTTGACACTAGTAAAAGCTGTTAGCTCGTCCCCTGGCAGCTATACCCCCTCCAGCCTGGAGAGAGAGCTTCAGTTTTTTCTAGTGTCAATAGGAGGCAAGACCTCCCTGAGTAGCTCCTGCAGAGTTTTTATTTTAGTTTCATATTTTCTTTCTTTTTCAGGTGGGAAACAGTGGACGCCTCGCCTCCGTGTTCTCCCGGGGTTGGTCCGCCACGCTGCCTCCTCCCCCACAAGAAGACAAGGTGGACCAGGGCAGCCTCGCTACCCTGCATCCCGCGAGCAGAAGGGTCACCCACTCAAACCCCATTTTCCAGCGTCCTGCAAGTAGCTGAAGGGGTGACCCTGCTGGAGAAGAGAAAGGGCAGATGGCGGCAGGGAAGAGAAGAGAGGTGAGTTCACTGGACTAGGTGAGGATGTTAACCCTCCTGGCCCTCCCTCCCTCCCTCTTGGTGACAATAGGGTTTTAGCGTAGCCCAGCACGCCTGAAGCCATCAGCACCTCTGATGTCATTCCTTTCGCTCCCCCTCTTGTTGTCCTCCAAGAAGGGACATCGGCACATTGGAGGTTAATACCGCCGTCCGGAGCGCACATGCAGAGAGGGGAGTGCAGGAGGCTCCCGATTCCGACAGTAATTTTCCACATACGGAAGGGAGTGCACTCTTGCAGCACCTACCTCACTGCCACCCCTTTCGGGAGCGGACGCCGGGCGCGCCACTCCGGAGGGAGTTAACTGCCATACGTTCGGCCGGCACCGCATCGGTGTTCTGGCAGCGATATTGTTTGCCTGGCCCGGCGGGTGCAGCTCCCGTCCGTTACCGGGCGGGCACATTCGCCCGCTGCTCTTTTCATGTGGCCGGCCGATGCAGGGGCTAGCATGCCCTAATCGGCTGTTCACAGGGGTTTGGTTCGCCATTTTGCAGCCCGCTAGGCCGCAAACTTCGTTTCCCCGGAGGAGGGGGGGGGGGGGGCTCTCTGGCACAAATTATTCCTGCCCTACATGCTGAGCTCCGCCCCCGGTCCTCAAGTGGCCTTAACCCTTTCTGGCCGGCCGGCGTATCTGGGGATCTACTCTAGTGCAGGTTTTCTAATGGGAAAAAACGTAACCCCTTCCTGCCTCTTGTGCGCTTGAGGCCGGCATCTTAGTTTAAAAAATAATGTGCGCCATACGGGTCCGTCTCCTCTTCCCTCACTACCGCAGGACCACCCTGTCTGGTGGTATCACGCTGGGCCCGTTTAATATCGGACAAGGAGGACCTCTCATAGTTCCCAATCCTCCCTCCGGCCAACGGTACTTGTCGCCCTTCCATAGGCGGAATATTTGCAATTCTTTGGGATGCAGTACTTGCCTTACCTTATTGTCCCCTGCCACAGCTGGACTAAGTATAGTATCACTGGTTTCAGTGCCGGACGTATGATTTCCCCCTTCTGTAGGTGGCGTAATTGCATCTCCACTGGGTTCAGTACCTGCCGTATGTGTTAGCCCCTTCCTTAGGTTGCGCAATGACATTATCACTGGCTACAATGTGTGCTGTATACATTACCCCATTAATTAGGTGAATTAATTGCACTCCCACGGGGTACAGGACTCGCCGCATGCACTATTTCTCGCCGTTGGCATTAACCCACTTAATTGGTGTCATATTTTAACTACCACTGGCTTAGGTACTTGCCGTATGCATTCCACCTTCCATAAGTATGGTAATTGCACCACCATTTGATACTGTCCGACTGTCGCGCTATCCTTCCATAGGCGGAGTGTTGCACATCACTGTGCTTCGTGGTGCATTTCCCCTTCCAAATTGATCCACTAGCAGGGGAATAACTAAGCGTCTTGGGATGCTGCAATTCAACCCATATACACTAGTGGTATATGGGTGCCGCCAGTGGATACGTTGGCTATTCCTCAGTGTATCCTTCTTTTCCTTTGGTGCTGGTTTTGGGCAGGGGGTTACCTAGCATCACCTCTGTGTCATGGAGACCCCTCATCTCCATGGGTCTCCATTGTTACAGTCGGTCATGATTTGGTCCGCATCAATACGTAGTGCGTACACCATTGCACATATATGGTGAGTACGTTCCAGCGAGTCGAGTGTTCATTGACTCTGTATTCTCTAGCCACCACTGCTTCGGGAAGTGATTATGCTGGCACTCTGGTTTAGCTGCTACAGCTTGTTCTCCTCCACAGGTGCAGCTTTTCCCTAATGCTCGAGTTCGTGGTCGCTGCAGTGGGACATTGCCCTCAGGTAGGGGTCCTACCCTGGCGCTAGCTTGGCAGTTGCACCTCTTCAGCGCCCTTCCGGGTAGAGTTTTAGGGTTGGCTTGGTGTTATGGCCCACATCTCACTTCCTAATCCGCCTGCTGCATATTGATGCCCACCACAGAGAGACAGCTTATGGAGAGGTATTTGGTACTGTGGCTAGTATTCTGTGCTGCACTATGGCATTACTGACCTTGCCAACTTGTCTTGGCCCCATTTGCTTGTGTTGCCCCCAGGGGCGTTGCTAGGTTACAACATTCTGGGCTCAGTCAGACTCAGTACACAGCAGAGACTCTAGCAGCGCAGGGCTAGTGTAATATGGTCCTAGAGTGAAAGCCCCGCTTCTGCCAGACCCTCCCCGCCCTGCAACCAATCAGATGTGTGAATCACAAGCTCTGAGTCCTACACTGAGTCTAAGAATGGAATGAGGCTACTTAGGGTACTTTTACACTAGTGGTTTTCTTTTCCGGCGCTGAGTTCCGTCACAGGGGCTCTATACCGGAAAAGAACTGATCAGGCATATCCCTATGTATTCTGAATGGAGAGTAATCAGGCAAAAGCTAAAACCGTAGCATGCTACGGTTTTATCTCTGGCAAAAAAACCTGAAGATTTGCCGGAATGCCGGATCCGGCATTTTTTTCCATAGGAATGTATTAGTGCGGGTCCGGCAGTCAAAATACCGGAATTGCCCCCGGATCACACTGCCGCAAGTGTGAAAGTAGCCTTAGTTATAATCTCATTTGATTCTTTGAGTTAAAGGGGTTCTCTGGCCCCTACTTGAAAATAGCCCATCTTCATTACCTGTGGAGGGAAGGTTATTACACCAATACTTACCTTCCACAGCGCAGCCCTTCCTATGATTCTCTTCGTGGTCACGTGACCGCACCTGAAGCATTTTCAAGTCTTCCGGTCCAGCGCCGTCTTCCTTTTTTCCTGCCTGAGGCAGGAGACGGAACATCATCACTGACATCACCGCCTCCTGCTAGCCTTCCTCTTTTGGGCACTTTGGGGGCACTGTGTATGTCACATGGGGGCACTGTGGATGTCATTAGGGACACTATTGATGGCACATGGGCACTGTGGATGGCACATGGGCACTTTGGTGGCACTGTGGGAGGCACAAGGGGCACTTTGGGGGCACTGTGGATGGCACTGTTGTGGGGAACTGTATATAACATCTAGAGTGACCCCAGAACAGTGATATCCACAGTGCTCCCATAACATTGACACTGTTATGGGGGTGCTCTAGATGCCACTGTTATAGGGGCACTGTGGATGTCACTGATATGGGTGCATTGTGTATTTCACCATTATGGGGACACTGTGGATATCACTGTTATGGGGACACTGTGGATATCACTGTTATGGGGACACTGTGGATATCACTGTTATGGGGACACTGTGGATATCACTGTTATGGGGACACTGTGGATATCACTGTTATGGGGACACTGTGAATGACACTGTTAGGTGGGATCTGTAGATGCCACTATTATGGGAGCACTGGATGTCACTGTTATGGTGGCGTTGTGGATGTCACTGTTATGGTGGCGTTGTGGATGTCACTGTTATGGTGGTGTTGTGGATGTCACTGTTATGGGGACACTGTGGATGTGACTGTTATGGGGACACTGTGTATGTCACTGTTATAGGGACACTGTGGATGTCACTGTTATTGGGGATCTGTGGATGTCACTGTTATGGTGGCATTGTGGATATCACTGTTATGGTGACGTTGTGGATGTCACTGTTATGGGGACACTGTGGATGTCACTGTTATGGGGACACTGTGGATGTCACTGTTATGGGGACACTGTGGATGTCACTGTTATGGGGACACTGTGGATGTCACTGTTATTGGGGATCTGTGGATGTCACTGTTATTGGGGATCTGTGGATGTCACTGTTATGGGGGATCGGTGGATGTCACTGGTATGGGGACACTGTGGATGACACTGTCATGGGAGCACTGGATGTCACTGTTATGGGGACACTGTGGCTGTAACGGTTATGGTAGCTCAGTATAAGTTATAGGGATCATGCAAACTACTGTGATCGGCCCAGGAATCCATGTCTCAGTCCAGTTCTGTCAGGAGAGTGCGGTCGGCCTGGGAGATGTGGCGACATGCGGACCGTGTTTCCCAGGCTGATCATGGTCTTATATCACGTGTATTACACATGTTGGCCCAAGATAAACCCTTCAGCAGTCAGGACCAAAAAAATAAAATTAGGCCTCGTGCACAGGACCGTATCCGTTCTGCTTTCTCCAAGTAGCAGATCTGCTAAATAAGGATACTGCCTGTGTGAGAGTGCATTTTTTTCCAGAGACATTGAGTTCTATGGGTTATAGGTCTGCATCATGAGGACCAGAATAAGACATGTTCTATCTTTTGCTGTACTGATATACGGATGTGGAAAGCACACTGATAAAGTCCATGTGTTTTCCACATCCGTATGTCAGTTCTGCAAAAAAAAGAAAATGACTTATTCTGGTCTTCATAATGCAGATCTAAAACCCATAGAAATCAATGGGAATGCAAAAAAAATAATGCGGGTCACCCACGGACAGTTTCCTTATTTAGCGGATAAATGGTACGGTAGTGTGAATAAGGGTTTAGATAGACAGCTCAGCAGGCTGTATCACAGAAGATGGGATTAGATACACAGCTCAGCAGGCTGTATCACACAGGATAGGATTAGATACAGATGTGTCTGGATGTGCTTGCCGATTCCAGCTGTTTATTACACTCTGGAGATGGTGAGGACAGAGCCCGTGGACGGTCAGTGATGGGATTAACTACAGCTCAGCAGGCTGTATCACACAGGATAGGATTAGATACAGATGTGTCTGGGTGTGCTTGCCGATTCCAGCTGTTTATTACACTCTGGAGATGGTGAGGACAGAGCCCGTGGACTGTCAGTGATGGGATTAACTACAGCTCAGCAGGCTGTATCACAGAGGATAGGATTAGATACAGATGTGTCTGGATGTGCTTGCAGATTAAAGCTGTTTATTACACTCTGGAGATGGTGAGGATAGAGCCCGTGGATGGTCTGTGATGGGATTAGATACAGCTCAGCAGGCTGTATCACACAGGATAGGATTAGATACAGATGTGTCTGGATGTGCTTGCCGATTCCAGCTGTTTATTACACTCTGGAGATGGTGTGGACGGTCAGTGATGGGATTAGATACAGCTCAGCAGGCTGTGTCACACAGGATAGGATTAGATACAGATGTGTCTGGATGTGCTTGCCGATTCCAGCTGTTTATTACACTCTGGAGATGGTGAGGGAAGAGCCCGTGGACGGTCCGTGATGGGATTAGATACAGCTCAGCAGGCTGTATCACACAGGATAGGATTAGATACAGATGTGTCTGGATGTGCATGCCAATTCGAGCTATTTATTACACTCTGTAGATGGTGAGGGAAGAGCCTGTGGACGGTCAGTGATGGGATTAGATACAGCTCAGCAGGCTGTATCACACAGGATAGGATTAGATACAGATGTGTCTGGATGTGCTTGCCGATTCCAGCTGTTTATTACACTCTGGAGATGGTGAGGGAAGAGCCCGTGGACGGTCCGTGATGGGATTAGATACAGATCAGCAGGCTGTATCACACAGGATAGGATTAGATACAGATGTGTCTGGATGTGCTTGCTGATTCCAGCTGTTTATTACACTCTGGAGATGGTGAGAACAGAGCCCATTAGTGCTTGTTTTGGTAGCACATACTCCAAGATTGGTAAGTAATTCATGCAAACTAATTGTCAGGTAAGTAAACCATGCATGGGTTTAACCAGCTGGATTGTCTCGACAGTTCTAATTACTTTAATTAAGAATCTGTGTATGGATCTAAATGGTCTCTGTGCATGCTCAGATGATAGCAGCATCGCCAAATGAGATCTAAAGGTGGAGTTAAAAGTTTCTGTCTGCACTTAAATGACAAGGTTGCAGACTTTAATCTTTTAGGCGAGCAACCTGGCTTAGTATGTCTGACTTGATGCCTCATGGCTTCGGTGCGTGCCGCCTCATGGCGATGTGCCGCCTCATGGCTTCTGTGCCTGCTCATGTTGATGTGCCGCCTCATGGCTTCTGTGCCCGTAGTGCCGCCTCATGGCTTCTGTGCCCGGCGTACCGCTTCTGTGCCCGGCGTCCCCGCCTCATGGCTTCTGTGCCTGGCGTGCCGCCTCATGGCTTCTGTGCCCGGCGTGCCGCTTCTATGTCCGGTGTGCGGCTTCCATTGCCCAGCGTGCCGCCTCATGGCTTCTGTGCCCGGCGTGCAGCCTCATGGCTTCTCTGCGCGGCCCGTCGCCGCTTGCCTCACTGCGTGGCCCGTCGCCGCATGCCTCAGTGCGCGGCCCGTCAACGCTTGCCTCAGTGCGCGGCCCGCGGCCTCTTGCTGCCTCCGTGCAAGACCTACTGCCTCTGGGCAAGGCCTGCAGTGACTTGCTTCTGCATGCAGGGCCTGCTGTCACTCGCTTTCGTGCTAGGCCTGCTGTCACTTGCTGACACTTGATGTCTCCGTACCGGACCGGCTGACACTTGCCTCCTACTGGTGTCCTGACACATAAAATTAGCAAGGTAGGAGGCAGGAAGTTCAGTTAAAGCTAAAGGGGTCCTATAGTGAAGACCTCAGGAAGGACCCAGTGTGACTGGAGTCTATTCACGATCTACAGTTTTGCGCAATGCTGTATGGGAGCCAAATTCCTCCTTGGACAATGTGGACAATATTAACGGAAATTCTTTTGCACCTGGTAGCTTCTGTGTCACATGGTCTGTTGTGGGTGCGGCTCACAGCTTTATTCTACCTCACAGTGCATTGGTGATATCACTATGGAGGCATGTGCGAGCCTGGCTGTGAGGTAATTTCTAGCATTGTTCAGACCCTGTTCACACACCACAGGCGGTTTAGTGGTAGGACCCCATGCGTGCTGAGACTCCGTGACGTGGTGCATGAGGGGCTCCGTTATGTTCCTGACTGGAAGATATTGGCAAAGTTCTCAGCTTTTAACATCGGCTTGAGGAATTGGCTAGTATTGTCAGTTGCGTATCATTTTGGTGCATTTTCTGCAGTGATTTCTATGTAAATATTGCATATAAGATTTTCAGATGATTTTATTAAATCGGTTGCATCCATCCTGGTGTAGTAATCTATAAAAACACTGGTGGGTGGAGGTGGGAAGGACCTTTTAACCTCTGTTTCCTGTCCCAAGAAGGTCAAAGGGGAACCCTCCCATTGAAGTCTGTGGGTTTTTCACTGACATGCTCTAGAATTCGCCTTTCAATCTAGGGGGTCCAAATAAAGCAGATTTAACCAAGATATGAATAAGTTCCCATTTTGTACAAAATCAAATATTCTGGGTGAAAAGACAAGAACTCAGGTTTTTTAATAATGAAAAAAAAGTTCAGAAACACTCTTCACATTACTGAACATCAGTGATGTGACGGAACCAAAGGAGCTGAAACCGAGTGGGGAGCAGGTAAGTACACTTCCCTCTGCAGGTCCAGGTTATGTGGGGTGGAGAGGAGGTGTCTGATAGAAAGGCCTCCAAAGGGGAACAGCCACTTTAAGGAACTGGGACCGAATATGTTATTGGGGGTTAGGATATGTCGGCAAATATTGTAGCCGCTGCTTATGGTCATAATTCAAGTCTTCTACAACTAATCGTTCAGCCATGATTTGCAAGTCACACGTAGCTCTGTTTGGAGACCACTGCTCTACATGCGACTGTGACGCGGAATCAGCTGTGATAGGCTTATACACCCTGCAGATATATAATATATTCACAGCCTGCAACAGGATCAAAAACATCCTGTAAATAACACATACCAGCCACGGAGTCACCATACCGCCCAATATTTTACTCTCCATTAAAGGGGTTGTCTGAGATTGAGGACTTTGTTCCATTAGTACAAGACAGACATACATATAACATACATCCATGTCCTTCCTTTTCCACATGTTTCTCTAGCCCCGTTTTCTTACAGAAAAATTCTTAGCTGGAAGTGTTGTTTTCTTAGACTCTGTGACGTACCTGGTCTCTTGCAGGAGCGCTAAAGCCTCTTCTTCCGGCTACTCAGGGAGCCCGGTGACGTTACCGGCACTGATGGGTGGGCTTTAGCGCTGCTCTAACCAGTAAAACGGCTAGGGCAGCGCTTAAGCCCGCACATCAGAGCCGGTGACGTGACCGAACACACTGACAGGTGGAAGCCTTCTCCTGGCAGTGTGTTACTGTAAACAAAAGAGCCTTTGCCCTGCGTGATTTAGCGCAGCGCAAAGAAGAGCATCCGATTCTCAAGTCAGGGGGGCTGTCTGGGTGAAAATAGAGGCTTGTCTCGGATCCGTCTTGCAGTCTTTCTCACAGTTTTCCCAGTCTGCGCATCCGTCCTTCAGTTGTTTCCCAATGCCGGATCCGGCACTAATGCAAGTCAATGGGAATTAATGCCCAGAGACTGATCAGCATGCTGCGGTATTATGTCCGCCCAAAACGCCTGACAGTGACTGAACGGAAGGCATGCTGATGCAAACTGAATGGATTTCTGTCCATTTAGAATGCATTGGGATATGCCTGATTAGTTATTTTCCGGCATAGAGGCCTTTGGATGGAACTCTATGCCAGAAAAGACTAACGCAAGTGTGAAAGTACCCCTAGAATGCTTGACAATAAAATACACAAAGTAATACTTACATATGGAGTGAGTAATATCCCAGTTCTAATGCTTCCTGGATTCACCGCCGATCTTTGCTTCTTGGAACATCTCTATACAAACATGTGACAGCCGGTGATTGGCTGCAGTGGTCACATGTCCATATCGAGAGGGACCGGGATATGCACATGTGAATGGAGCCTTAGTAGTGGAAGTGGGCAGAAGGGAGCAGATAAGTGCGTTTCTTGTTTCATATATGCCATATTCCAGAGCCTAATTATAAAGGGGGTTAAAACTGGAAATCCCCTTTAAGGCCTGGGGCAGTGGTCCTCTGTACAGCTTCTTTTCTAGAGTCTAGAACCAGCTGGAACAATGCTACTAGCAGATCTCTTATTCATGTCAGTAGATCCTGCCGTACCGCTTGTATGAACTAAGTAACAGAGCCAGTCACTGATTCCGGATGGATCATTCCAACCAATAGTGTAGATATTGTTGGGATCGGTATATATGGGTTGGGGGTTAGCAATGACAACATTCAGAGGCTTCAGAGGTTAAAAATATAACTTGGCTTTATTTGGTCCAGCAACAAAACTGTGACATCACATAGAGATCAGTTCACAGGTAACAGTATTCAGAGCACAGACGTTCCATTGGGGCTATTGTGCCTTCCTAGACTCAGACCTTGACTAGGCTTTTCAACAGTTTCATGCACCAGTAAGGAGTCCAGCAACATTGCCTGCGGTAATTGGGGGGGAAGGGTGGGATGTACTGGAGGGGGAGGGAATGGCAGGTCCCACTGCCAACCTACCTGCCATTCCAAAAAAAACCAGGCCCGGAAAACAAAGGTACTAAAATCCTCAGTAAAGAAAATTTACTGAGGAAACCCAACTTTCCTGGATTTTTCATCTCACCTACATTTAAAAAATGTAGATGAGATGTACACCCCCTCCAGGTGTCTCCAATCTACCTATGTATTCTATGATAGATAGACAGACAGGGGGACAGATAGAGGGGAAGACAGACAAACAGAAAGACAGACAAACTGACAGACAGACAGACATATGGCCACTGTAGATGTTGTTCCAGGGCTTACGGACTAATGGGCATGATGGTACTAAGTTAACTCCATTTAGTCCATGGACCGGCAGCTGCAGCAGGTGTTCTTCTTTTGGGTCCTTTTTTTAATCCATTTACGGAACCGGTTCAGGCGGGATGTTTTCATAGTGATCTTCTCCTTCTCTGTTTTTGATGTTCTCTTTGTGATCTCCTCCTCTGTTTTAGATGTTACCTTCATGATTTTCTCCTCCTCTCTTTTGAATATTACCTCCATGATCTTTTCCTCCTCTGTTTTAGATGTTCTCTTCATAATTTTCTCCTCCTCTTTTTTGGCGGCTTTAAGTTTTTTAATAATTGGCATTTCTTTCTTGATATTATCCATTTGTGGTCTGATGTTTTTCTTAATTTTCACTACAGGTTTTTGAACAACTAATAAATGAGAAGGAAACCATCAGCAGGTAGTAGATATAACATAATCTATCCTTTTAATATTGTGAGCAATGGAGTAATATAGCGATACAGCTAATCAGCAGACATCAGCTGTCTCATCTCTTAATTCTAATAGAAGGACCCCCAATGTGTGTGATGAGCAGATATGAGAGGTAACCCTAAGCTCTGCCTGTACCTTATATATGTTATTATATAGAAATGATTACCTGGCTTCTCCACTCGAACCATCGCTAGATCAGTTGCCTGTTTTTGTTCACGCCGGCGCCAGGCCTTGTATTTGTAACTGTGAGACAAAGAAATGTCCTGACATGAGTCGGTACAGATGACAATCTTCAGTTCCCCATCAGAATATACCCATGACCCCCCTCCCCCACTACAGGGGATGAGATATAAAGGTGCAGTATGTAACAGGCAGGAAGGATATAGTGCCATAGTCTATATCACATCATAATACAGCACCGGGAAAGGGGGGACAGCGGTTACCTGATTATATCCCTGCCCCATCCGGCCCCTGTATTGTAACCTTGCCACAGTAGTTACTGAGCCCCCTGTAGGTCAGACTGTACAGTGTATAGAGAATATTGTGATGTGTAGAGTAGAAAAAAATTGGAAACTCACCAGCAAAAGATGACAATCGCACCGGCAACCAATATAAATATGCCTAGAGGCAGGACAACGCGGTACATGACTGGTAATAAAGACACAAGATGCTCGTTATCAATTCTTATCATAGAGAACATATTCTACAAGACATTGTCCAACATCTCTAGATCCTCCTGATGCCAGCAGTGCCCTTCATGAGGACATCATCAGGTAGGCACTGGCAGCTTGGATGGGCATGGAGGGGGTAATTGCTGGACTGTGGGCTGATAAAGTCTGGATAAGGGGCACATCATTATATGTTCCAGCATCACTTTATAGGACTAATCCACCAAAGGAGCAGCTTAGTGACTATTCTCCTCCACTACAGTCAGGGCTTGGTAGAGGATGATGAGAGCATAATTAGGAGAGGAAGGAATTGACTACTCACTGTTATTTGCACCGGCGCTGTCCGGACCGGGGGTTGTCCTCCCTGATCCTGGGAAAGTCACTGTCCATGAAAGAATGAAGGAAAATAAAGACATGAAAGCAATAATAGCGGCAGCTGAACCCCAAAACAGGGACACGAGGAGACAGAAGATAACAATAAATCAGTATTTAGCAAGTGCCCACTAGTGGTGGCTACAGAGAAAATGTCATCATTTAAGGCCATTGAATAAGATTAGAATCCTTGCAGCTTTCTTTCTGAAATATCCTCCCTCTTGTCCAGGGGTTGTGTACGGTATTGCAGTTCAGCGCGATCCAAGTAAATGGGGCTCAGCTACAATGCAGCACACAGCCCACTGTCCTATAACCTGAGCTCCAAGCCACAGAGATACCAGCCAGGTTTGCCTCTAGGACCCGTAATCATGTAAGGATAAATACAATATTCAGCCCCCATTCAGTAAGATAAACCCCCAGTGATAATATCCATTACCTGCAGGTGTTTTTGTGGGCTTTCCGTGTACATAAAATGTAAAAAATAAAAGCAATAGAAGAGCAATTCTTCTGAAATCCATTGTCTCCAACAACTAACCCTCAAAAGAATCCAGTGCACCCCAACACATAGAAGCCTCTACATAGCATTGTGATGTCACACAGCTTCAGTATTCTAAGGGGGCGGGGCTTCTTTCTACTGCTGATGTCATCCGAGATCTAGTCTGAATGAAGAACTGTATATAGAGCAGTAATGTTTAAAGGGGAATGCCACTTTTAGTAAACCTTTAATAAAGTCATAAGGATTTTGGGGTTATTTATCAAACTGGTGTAAAGTAGAACTGGCTGATGTATGCAGATGATATTTTACTTTTTTTGCAAAACACTGGGGAACAGTTTAACAAAATAGTAGAGATAATAGATAAGTTCGGGTTTTTTTCCGGTTTAAACATTAATTGGGGTAAATCACACATGTTATTATTAGGAGAGGGGCAACTACAGAGAGACACACGGGTGCACGTTTTAAAAAGGCACGAAAATTTTAAATATCTCGGTATACAAATCTCCGGAAACATAGAAGAGTATGAAAAATTAAATGTTCTCCCCTTAATAAAAGAATTAAGAACTAAAATACACATATGGAAAAGATTACCATGGTCAATGCAGGGCAGGGTAAATTTAATAAAAATGGTCTTCCTCCCAAAGATACGTTATGTATTGCAAAATGCCCCAGTAAGAATACCACAAAATACTTTTAAACTATTTGATAGACTAATGGGGGATTTTATGTGGAAAGGTGCGATTCCTCGGATAAAGAAGGAAGTCCTTCAGCTCCCAGTGAAAGAAGGAGGATTAGCGCTTCCTAATTTATTTTTTTACTATTTAATAACACAATACGGGAATATAAAGGATAGTTTAGATAGTCAGATGGGTAGACAAGAATTAAATAGATGGGGATGGAAAGAAAAATTTAATCACTTAGAGGTGTTGGAGTCAGGTTTTTTTGGGAAAAAAAATACTAGTAATAGGATATTCAACTTGTTAGAATACGTATGGGGGGAAATTAAGAAGATATTGAAGATTAAAGGGTTTCTGAAATATACACCGATATGGAAAAATCTTAATTTAAAGGAATTGGAAACAATAAGGGATTATATAGATTGGGAAAGAAAAGGAGTGAAATATCTAGAACAGATCTTCGAGGGAGATAAGCTGAAGGACTTTAATATAATGGTGTCGGAATTTGGGATCCCCCATAGTGACTTGTATAAATATTTCCAGCTTAGGAATGCATTGCGGACAGTGGTACAGGAGGATAGGTATAGAAGGGAAATATCAGATATGCTGGACAAGTTTATTGTAGTAGGGGAAGGAGGTGGAATAACTGCAAAGAGATATAGGATCCTGATGGAGGAAAAAAGAAAAACAATTACAATGCTAGCCGTAAAGAAATGGCAGAAAGACCTAGACTCCTTTACAGAGGAAAAATGGAGAGATGCCCTCAGAAACTATGCGACAATTTCGGATAGGGGTTCGCATAAGATCTCACAATTCTTTATAATACATAGATTACATCGATCTCCATGGATGCTAAAAAGAATGGGGGTGAGACCAACAGATAAATGTTCAAAATGTTGGGAGGAGAGAGCTGATTTGATACACTGTTTTTAGAGGTGTCCCAAGCTTCATAGATATTGGACAGAAATTATGGAAACTGTGTTTTTGCTACTGAAGGTCCGATTGCCAAATGACCCAGTAATTTGTATTCTAGGGGCAACTGAACATTTGAAATTATATAAAAATATATGATTGGTTTTGAATAAAGTATTATTTCAGGCTAGAATCCTTATACTTAGGAAATGGATAAAGGCAGACCCACCGACGGTGGGACAGTGGAGGAAAACAATAGACAATTTAATTAAAGAAGAACGTGGGACAAAGAATTATACCAAAAAGTCATCAAATCTCGACCAGGTCTGGAAAAATTGGGTACTCTAGTTTTTTTTTTTTTTTCTTTCTCTCTACGTGGGGGGAAATGGGAGGGCGGGTGTTGGGAGGTGGTTGGGAATGGGGAGAAAGAAAAAAATGAAAGATGAACAGTAATTATCATCTGTTAATAATTTTTTCACGTATTGTTGGGGTAAAAAAAGAACTGGCTTAGTTGTCCATAGCAATCAATCAGATTCCCACCTTTCATTTTAGACTGCTCCTTCGGAAAATGAAAGGAGGAATCTGATTGGTTTCTATGGACAACTGAGCCAGTTCTACTTTACACCAGTTTGATAAATGATCCCATTATGTATATTATAGCATCAGACTACACAATTATGATGCAGAATTTATACATTCCGAACTCCTAGGTGGCAATGACGACTCTCCTTCCCTCCTTTTTTTTTTTTTTTTTTTTAAGTCTATGGGGGTCATTTATTAAGATCGGCATTTTAGACACCGGTCTCTTTTAACCCTATAACTGGCGGTGAATCTGCCGAAGTTATGAATAGGCGACGGCATTTAACAAGAATGATAGTCCTTATAAATCTTCAGCCCCAATGATAGGACAGTGTAAAGGGGTCCTTAGTCTGGGCCTGTGCAAACCAACCTTCATGTCCAGGAAAGCTACCAGAACCTTACAATACAACACTACATAGAGTAACAGAGTAAGGCCTCATGCACGCGGCCGTTGTCCGGCCGTACCCGTATTGCACCATCTGGATCCCTCTGCGGAATCCGCACGGATGTTGCCCGTGCTTTGGGGACCGAAAATTGCGGCCCTACATGCACGGAACGGCCTTGTGCATGAGGCCAAAGAGGGAATAAGCAGAGTCAAAAACTTTTATTCTGTATATTTATAATTAGAAATATGTTATCCTGCCAAAATATTACCATGCAATGTATAGGACAATTTAAATAGTACTTAAATATACATGAAATAAAAATATACTCATTGCTAAAAAAAACATAGTGCACCAAAAAGGAGTTGTTGGAATGGAATGAAACTTTGTATGTGTGAATGTAATGATGATAAATGTAAGTGATCATAATATTAGAGGGAAATGATAACTTTATCGTGGAAGAGGAGACTCTAGGACTCACTCTGTTGGGCTTCCTCTAGCCAGGATACAGGATGAGATTCAGTTTGGTATGGAGGCATACAGATTCTGTATGGTATCCTGCGGCACATTTACCTACAGATGTTGCGGCTGGGCCAGTAAATCCTGCACATATGTAGGTTGCTGAAGCTGACATCCCAGCAGGTCCTATAAATTCTTAAAAAAAATCAGGTGACAGGGCAGGGCAAGGAAGTGTTGTAATCTGAGGAGACCTGTCAAACCCTTTCTGTTTGCTGGCATTATCCTGCTGAAATATGGCAGTTGCTAGCCCTGCATGAGAGGAACACATGTGTCCGCAGGTTGTCCTGCACATATCGTTCTGCTGTTAGTGTCCCTCGTATTACTGCAAGAGTCACCGTCGTATGCGATGGCTCCCCAGATCATCACACTAGCAATTGGGACAGTGTGTTGCTCCACAGCAAAGGTAGAATTGAAGAGCTCACCATGAGGCCTCCATACTCAAACTTAACTATCATGGGTTCTCAAACAGAACCGGGTTCATTGGTTAAGACAGATGATACAGTTCCAGTCCATAGCAGTACAGGTTTCTTATTAATGCAAACAAAGTGATGGTGGCTGGCTGTAATGGCAGGACATGTAAAGGGCGTTTTGACACCAAATGCACCTGGAAATGTTCCAGGTGTAGTTCTCAAGACCTGGGAGTACTAGTGTTGTAAATGGTTGTAGTGTAATGCAGTGTAATGTAATGACATGTTATACACCTTGTATACCAGCAGATGGGGTATTATTGGCAGTGTTTGGCAACAAAAAATGGGGCTTACCCTCCCATTCCTCCCTTATTGGTAGAACTTGGCTGGTCCAACTTCATGTCAATGGAGGGGCAGAGTTAGAGCAGTTTAAAAAGAAGAGAGTGGAGTGATCAATATCATGCTCATCAATTAAACTATGCACACTCTGCTGCAAGGTGAGGGGAAACACGTTAAGACAGCACTACCACAGTGCAGGTGTAACACCCCACAGTGATGTTACCACTCCTGCACCCTGCTACTTTCTTTATTGTGCTAAAACAATGTTACGTACAGTACAGACCAAAAGTTTGGAAACACCTTCTCATTCAAAGAGTTTTCTTTATTTTCATGACTACGAAAATTGTAGATTCACACTGAAGGCATCAAAACTATGTGGGATTATATACCAAACAAAAAAGTGTGAAACAACTGAAAATATGTCATATTCTAGGTTCTTCAAAGTAGCCACCTTTTGCTTTGATTACTGCTTTGCAAACTCTTGGCATTTTCTTGATGAGCTTCAAGAGGTAGTCACCTGAAATGGTTTTCACTTCATAGGTGTGCCCTGTCAGGTTTAATAAGTGGGATTTCTTGCCTTATAAATGGGGTTGGGACCATCAGTTGCGTTGTGGAGAAGTCAGGTGGATACACAGCTGATAGTCCTACTGAATAGACTGTTAGAATTTGTATTATGGCAAGAAAAAAAGCAGCTAAATAAAGAAAAACGAGTGGCCATCATTACTTTAAGAAATGAAAGTCAGTCAGTCCGAAAAATTGGGAAAACTTTGAAAGTGTCCCCAAGTGCAGTCACAAAAACCATCAAGCGCTACAAAGAAACTGGCTCACATGCGGACCGCCCCAGGAAAGGAAGACCAAGAGTCACCTCTGCTGCAGAGGATAAATTCATCCGAGTCACCAGCCTCAGAAATCGCAGGTTAACAGCAGCTCAGATTAGAGACCAGGTCAATGCCACACAGAGTTCTAGCAGCAGACACATCTCTACAACAACTGTTAAGAGGAGACTGTGTGAATCAGGCCTTCATGGTAGAATATCTGCTAGGAAACCACTTCTAAGGACAGGCAACAAGCAGAAGAGACTTGTTTGGGCTAAAGAACACAAGGAATGGACATTAGACCAGTGGAAATCTGTGCTTTGGTCTGATGAGTGCAAATTTGAGATCTTTGGTTCCAACCACCATGTCTTTGTGCGACGCAGAAAAGGTGAACGGATGGACTCTACATGCCTGGTTCCCACAGTGAAGCATGAAGGAGGAGGTGTGATGGTGTGGGGGTGCTTTGCTGGTGACACTGTTGGGGATTTATTCAAAATTGAAGGCATACTGAACCAGCATGGCTACCACAGCATCTTGCAGCGGCATGCTATTCCATCCGGTTTGCGTTTAGTTGGGCCATCATTTATTTTTCCACAGGACAATGACCCCAAACACACCTACAGGCTGTGTAAGGGCTATTTGACCATGAAGGAGAGTGATGGGGTGCTGCGCCAGATGACCTGGCCTCCACAGTCACCGGACCTGAACCCAATCGAGATGGTTTGGGGTGAGCTGGACCACAGAGTGAAGGTAAAAGGGCCAACAAGTGCTAAGCATCTCTGGGAACTCCTTCAAGACTGTTGGAAGACCATTTCAGGTGACTACCTCTTGAAGCTCATCAAGAGAATGCCAAGAGTGTGCGAAGCAGTAATCAAAGCAAAAGGGGGCTACTTAGAAGAACCTAGAATATGACATATTTTCAGTTGTTTCACACTTTTTTGTTATGTATATAATTCCACATGTGTTAATTCATAGTTTTGATGCCTTCAGTGTGAATCTACAATTTTCATAGTCATGAAAATAAAGAAAACTCTTTGAATGAGAAGGTGTGTCCAAACTTTTGGTCTGTACTGTATGTATTTTGTCCAGGTCCTCCACAATGTGCATTCCTAATATCTTTCTGCAACTGTTATGTTCATGCCTGGTTCGCCAGCAGGTGGCAGCAAACACTGCAGAGCTCTATTTAAGTAGAATTAAACTCTCCATTCCATTCTAGCGTGCAGGGGCACGTCTCTGCTGGACGTGCCCATGCCAGTCAGAGCACCTTAAGATCTGCTGGCCATGGAGGCCAAAGCTTGAAGCCTCAGGAGCCAGGAAGAAAGTTCCCTGGCATAACCCAAGACTACAGAGAAGAAGTGCAGCATACAGAAGAAGCTGAGTTATACAGCCAGCCTGTCAGTACAGCAGTATCAAAGAGAAGGATAGAGCAGAGTTGAGTTTGCCTGCCAGTTTAATTCTAAAGCCTGCTGGAAACAAGACAAAGCCTGTAAACAGTTTGAAGAAACGTTTATTCAAGTAAAGCTGCCACTGAACTTCATCTCAAGGTCTGGACTCAAGTTATTCTTTTCAATCCCTCCATTATTCCCCTTATTTATTGCTTCAGAGCAAAATCCTGGGGTACAGCGGTATCCAGGTAGGAGCACCGTGACATGCATAAAGAGACATTTAGGCCTCACTACACCACTCGGCATTCCTACACTTGGGACGCGGTGTATAGGAGGGACCTGGGGGGAGGCGTACATTGCACATTGCACAGGACAGGCATAGCTAAAAGCCTGTATCAAACACTGGATGCCTACAGCTACAGGTACCAGAGTACAGCTGTGGAGAATGGAATCAGGAGAGAGAGACATTTTCAGCTAGTTACCTTCTGATTGTCATCTTCTGCCACTATGATCTGGAAGGAGAAATTGCACTTTGTTATGAACTGTGGTTACATCTGCTGCTAATAAGTTTTTTTTGCAGTTAGTAAAGAAAGATGTTCTCTGTCCTATAATCTCTGCCTGGTTCCTTCACATCACTTATTCACTGCACTGAACCCCAGGTAGCAATGGCCTTAGGGAGTACACCGTTACACAACATAACAGTATCTCATCAGGGCCACTACAACTCCCATCCACTGTAATGGCTCCTCAGGGGTCTTCCTGCATTAACCCCTTAAGGACTCAGCCCTATTTCACCTTAAGGACCAGGCCATTTTTTCCAAATCTGACCAGTGTCACTTTAAGTGATGATAACTTTAAAACGCTTTGACTTATCCAGGCCATTCTGAGATCGTTTTTTCGTCACATATTGTACTTTATGACACTGTTAAAATGAAGTTAAAAAAAAATCATTTTTATTTATAAAAAAATACAAAATTTACCAAAATTTTAAAAAAAATTGCAAATTTCTAAGTTTTAATTTCTCTACTTCTATAATACATAGCAATACCTCCAAAAATAGTTATTACTTTACATTACCCATATGTGTACTTCATGTTTGGATCATTTTGGGAATGATATTTTATTTTTTGGGGATGTTACAAGGCTTAGAAGTTTAGAAGCAAATCTTGAAATTTTTCAGAAATTTTCAAAAACCCAATCTTTAAGGACCAGTTCAGGTCTGAAGTCACTTTGCAAGGCTTACATAATAGAAATCACCCCAAAATGACCCCATTCTATAAACTACACCCCTCAAGGTATTCAAAACTGATTTTACAAACTTTGTTAACTCTTTAGGTGTTCCACGAGAATTAATGGAATATAGATACAATTTCAGAATTTCACTTTTTTGGCAGATTTTCCATTTTAATAATTTTTTTTCCGGTTACAAAGCAAGGATTAACAGCCAAACCAAACTCAATATTTATAGCCCTGATTCTGTAGTTTACAGAAACACCTCATATGTGGTCGTAAACAGCTGTACGGACACACTGCATGGCGCAGAAGGAAAGAAATGCCATATGGTTTTTGGAAGGCAGGTTTTGCTGGACTGGTTTTTTTGACACCATGTCCCATTTGAAGCCCCCCTGATGCACCTATAGAGTAGAAACTCCATAAAAGTGACCCCATCTAAGAACTACACCCCTCACTTTTTGGGCAGATTTTCCATTTTAATATATTTTTTTCTAGTTACAAAGCAAGGGTTAACAGCCAAACAAAACGTAATATTTATGGCTATGATTCTGTATTTTACAGAAACACCCCATATGTGGTCGTAAACTGCTGTATGGGCACACGGCAGGGCGCAGAAGGAAAGGAATGCCATACAGATTTTAGAAGGCAGATTTTGCTTTACTGTTTTTTTGACACCATTCCCATTTGAAGCCCCTTGATGCACCCCTAGAGTAGAAACTCCAAAAAAGTGACCCCATTTTAGAAACTAAAGGATAGGGTGGCAGTTTAGTTGGTAGTATTTTAGGGTACATATGATTTTTGTTTTCTCTATATTCCACTTTTTGTGAGGCAAGGTAACCAGAAACAGCTGTTTTGGCACTGTTTTTATTTATTGTTATTTGCAACATTCATCTGACAGGTTAGATCTTTATAGAGCAGGTTGTCACGGACGCGACAATACCAAATATGGTTGTTTGTTTCAGTTTTACATAACATAGCATTTTTTTATTTTTTTTATTATTCTTCAGTGTCTCCACATTCTGAAAGCCATAGTTTTATTTATTTTTTGGGCGGTTGTCTTGTGTAGGAGCTATTTTTTTACACCGTTTTTATTTTAATTTTTTTACGGTATTCTCCTGAGGGGTTAGGTCATGTTATATTTTTATAAAGCAGGTTATTACGGACGCGGCGATACCTAATATGTATACTTTTTTATGTACGTTTTACACAATGATTTCATTTTTGAAACAAATATTTTTTACCAATTTTTGAACTTTATTTGGGTGAAAATTTCCTTTTTTCCTTTTTTTACTTGAAACTTCATTTGGGGGAAGGGGGAAACTTTATTTTGTGTCCCACTTTGGGACTTCAACTTTTGGGGGTCTTATCCCCTTTACAATGCATTCCAATACTTCTGTATTGGAATGCATTGGCTGTATGAGTAATACACTATGTATTACTCATACAGCTTCCTGCCTGTGAGATCCAGGGGGCTGGATCTCACAGGCTCTTCACCGTAAGGCAGCGCCGATGCCTAAGGAAGGCATTGCGCTGCCTTCCATGCCATCAGGTCCCTATTACAGACGCAGGGGACCCGATGGCACCGCCCACCGCAACTCCCGTAAATGCCGCACACCGCAGGTCTGAATTGAGTTGCGGTTTGCTGCGATCGCCAACACAGGACCCCCTGCGAATTGTCCCAGGGTGCCTGCTCAATGATCACCGCCCGCCGCGTTGCTGTGATCGGAAATATACAGGGCATACAGGTACGCCCTGTGTCCTTAAGTACCAGGACATCAGGATGTACCTGTATGCCCTGTATCCTTAAGAGGTTAAGTGCATTTTAAGAAAATTCTGAAAATTCTTATTTATCTTATTATAAATATATTCCCAAATACCTTACATTAGTAATAATGACTCGTTTTGTCTGTGGAGCAATCATCAGGAGAAATTAAATGGTTGCCGTCCTATCAGTACACACAAAACCTGCTGTAATCACACAACAGGACAAGTTACTTCAGATCACTGAGCTAAAGAGCTGCCTCATCCTCCTCTCTGCTGTGCTTGTCAGGGATTATGATCTTGAATTGTCACCACCAGATCTTTGAGAAGTTCTGATAGACGTTATTCAGTGCCTCCTGCATGATCTTCTTTTGCTTTGCTTTCGTTTTGACATCTCTCCTCCCTCTCCCAGCTGTCTTCTATTAGCAGTGATTGCCTCCCTATATATCTCCTCCCCATACTGCCTCACCTGGCGGTTTATACAACTTCTTGGAGTGTGCTCATGCTGCAAGCTGCTACTGATGCTTCTACAGATAAGTCTGTTCATTTATTTGTGTTTTCCTGTTGCCTTGATCCTAGGTGACCCTGACTCCCTCCGTATTAAGTGTAGGGAGCCAGTGGTCGTGTCCCCTCGTTTTCAGTAGAGCGAGGAGTCGGGTTCCTGCAGGATAACTATTCAAGGACTGAAGTGTTTGTAGGCCGGTGCTCCGTCAAAAAGCACTATCTGCCCCAGGCCAGACACAATCTTTATGTGGGGGACCAGATCGAGTATACCCCTATGCGGTCCATGCAAGGACTCTTTGCCGCCGGAGTCACTTTACTGGATAAGCCACTCTCCCCTGCCGTCACCCCAGAGTCCTGGCAGGAGGACCCAGGCTCTGCGGGCTGTGTCAGGTGCCTTCAAGAAAACCCAGATGGGCGCATGCAGTTTAAAGAAAAGCCCCAACCTGAGCCTGCACCGCTCATCCCAGATCTGTCACCGCCGCCAACCCTGAGGGTAGGACAAATCAATAATTCGGTCCTGACCTTTAACCCTAAGGTGCAACCCTACATCAGGCCACCATACCTCCTTCCCTGGAAGCAGCTGTTCCAGCTCTTCCTGAGCCCCTGCAGCCAGAAGTTCTTCCACCTCCTGCATCGGCTGTGGATCCCGGGCTGCAGCGTGTCACTGCTTCTTTTTCAAGATTGTCCGCTCAACCAGTACCCAGAGCCACCAGTAGGGGCCAGTGGCGCACCACTACAAATGCTACCATGTGCTACCACCAGAGGCAGGAACATCCTCTGATGAGATTTAACAGCTCCAACAGTGACGAGGAGCTGGACACCTACTTGTAAAAGGTGTCCCCTTTAAAAGAAAAGTAACAATTAAACATCAGTGACATTTTGGGAGCCACTCCATGGACTGTTACCTGACGGGTTAGGACCTGTTTGGCCTTTTGTGTGCAATTTTAACCGTTCTTGTTTCAGGTTGCCAGTGTTTGTCCTCATCCAGATGGACATGTCAGTTAGGACTCCCCCCAACCCCCTCATGTCCAAGTTAACTGTTTTATCCCCTTTCTCAGGTTACTTGATAGCCTGTTTGCTGCTCTTATGACATTTTAACCCTTTGGATTACAATTAACTTTTTACCCTGTGGATTACAAATTGACTTTTATCAGTTTCCAGAGGATTCTACAACTTTAAGCACTTCCAGGAAACAGGACTCAAGTTATTGTTGAGCCTCACCGGGCATTGACATTTGCACTATTTTATAACATGTTTTATTGCAACGTAAAAGTTTGCACCCAAAGAAAGGACTCAAACGTGATACCTGAGCTCTTTGTGATTTTTATGCTATTTAATAATTTTTGCGCTATTGTACCAGTTTACAAGTTTGGTAACGTTCAAGATAATATATGCTCATTTATTTTCAAGATAATATATGCTCATGATATAATATGCCCATTGTGTGTATTCTCCTTCTAGGTGCCTCAATGTGAAGGTATGCACTGTTTGTCATGATTGCACTTAATCATTGCACTTAACAAAAATGTAGCAACTTACTTAAAGTGTGCCTTTTTTACAGCTCTTGTTCTCTCCCCCTTTTACGGACTGTCATCATAGGGACGTTGTATACTAATGGCCTACACCCGGGTAGGACCAAGTGGTAAGTCCAGGCAGATCCAGTTACTTCACAGGTACCCTTGCTGCTTCGGGAACATGATAAGCTTACTAAATGTTTGCAAGACCCATTTAAACACAGTGTTAAACCTCTGGCCCAGGATGTAAAGCCCCTGCTGGGATAGATCGCCAGTCTGAAAAGCAATGGAGCGGGGCGCAGCCGTAGCGAAATGCGGCTTGACTTAGGGGGAAGTAAGTGGCGGATAGGGTTAATTATGTTATGAGGGGAGTGTTCCGGTAGGAGAAAGGAAGGGGTGGAGCAGGTTATGGGATGTGAGTTTAGAGGAAATTGGGGTGGGGCTTATTCAGTGAGGGATAGCGTGGGTAGAAGTTGCCCACCCGCCCTCCCTTATGTGTTGTTTATTTGTCGCAGCGGGCAGTAAAGAAGGGGATCCTGGGAGGCAATATTTTGGTATAGATGCATGGCTTTATCTTTACGGCGTGCATCTATGAGGTTTTGGTGGTAAATGGAAAACTGGGGACCCTGATGGGGTTAATAGCCTTGCAGGGATATAAATCGTGCATTTGGGGCCCCTGGGTCGGAGAGTGCGGCCGAGGGTAAAAAAGTGATTTAAAAACGTGGACCGGATGCTCTGATTACCTTCTACGATCCCTCGTGTCTTGGTTATAATATATGTTAAAAGTATTATGTTTAAAGTGGTTATAATATATGTTAAAAAGTATGGTATTTTATTTAATTATGGTTATTTAATAAATTGCCGCTACGGCCTTTACACCAAGTACGGTTGTTGTGTTTTATTGATCAGGATGGGGGGTAAAAGGGTAGAGGGTAGGAGCCAGAGTCTCTTCCATCCCATGAAGTCAACTGCCTGCTTTTTCCTTCCGCAATCTCTAGGAGCCAAGATCCAGGCATTGGTAAAACCTCCGTTTGGAAGCCGAGGCTGCAAAACTCTGCCCTAGACACAGCGTCTGCTGATGCTCCATAAGGGTGCAATTTCAGATTTCCTCCTCCGATGGCAAATTAGAACTTTACCTCTTTGAGCTTGCTTTAAAAATCAACATGTGCCCTGCTATGAGGAAAGGGTTCCCAAGCACCGTACCCCTCCATTGTCCAATCCCCACCCTTTCGGGGTCACTGGGGGGAAAAACTCCACTGGTTCCCGGAGACAAGGAACTGATGTGGGCTCAGCGACTGCTAAGGTCCCATTACATTTCCAGGAGAAGATTACAGGGTTTGTGCAGAAGGAATATATTAATGACCTATCCTCAGGACAGGTCATCAATATCTGATGGGCGGGGGTCTGACAACCCAGCTGATCAGCGGTTTGAAGAGGTGACGCTCCATGCGAGAGCTGCTTCCTCTTCATTACACTCAGCGGCGACTCCTTTGCAGTGGTGGCATTCAAGTGAATAGAGCGAGTACTTGTGATTACACTTCACTTCCGAGACCACGGGCAGTGGAGCACTGTCTCCTCTTCAAACAGCTGATTGGTCGGGGTGCCTGGTGTCGGACCCCCACCGCTCAGATATTGAAGACCTATTCTGTGAATAGCTCTTCAATGTATAGCACCTACACAAACCCTTTAAGCCCCAGGGAGGAAGATGAAGCAGTCCTCTCGGCAGGACTGACCTCTATTGAGTTTGAGCTAGCATCCTTTCACACCCCCAGTACCTGAGGTCCACGCAACAAGAGAATGGAAGGTTGGTACCCGGGGCCATGGAACTGTGGTCAGGCCACAATGAGCGGCCATGTCCGTTCAACTACCAGGGTTGAAGATTATGCACTTAGCTGGAAAATTAAGCCACAGGCTCACAGTGTCAGGCAGCTTGAGGACCACAGCCACCCTCACTGCCTCAGTCACCGCTCCTACCCTCTCCTCTCTGCTCACCTAGTGCCTTTTCTATGAGCCAGGGCGCTGAACATCAACTTTATCATGACACAAGTTCCTTTTTGATACATTTGTCATCTCTGAAAAGCTTGTCATCTCTGCTCCATCCTCTTGCTGCACAGGTTTAAAAACGCACCACTGGATATCTGGCTTTGTCACTATGCAATATTTAATGAACGCTCACTCTGAAGCAATACCACCCAAACCAAAGATTATGAAAGAAGTGCACAAAACACTTAATTTGGGTGTAAAATAGAGAGAATTTATTTAACATCAAATGACTGTATTTTTATTCAGTGCCTCAAATTTATTCTCAGGCCAATCGCTATGAATAGGGCACTGAACATGGCACAACCCCGACTCACGAAGAGTCACCCCCCCCCCCCCCCCCGCACTCAGGAGAGGAAAACCCCCTGTGGGGGAAACCTCTAGGGAACCATGGCTGGAGGGTTGCCCTTCCCTTGGGCTTAGAAGGTTAATGCCAAAATGGAACAAGATATTTTATCAGAAGGTGTACATTTTCATTTAGACATGATGGAAATTTATTAAAGATATGACAGAAAGGACATCAACTAGTCATACATGTTAAAGAGTTAAAGAAACAGATTAGTAAGCAGTTACACAATAGTAAACACTCTGTGCCAGCCTCTTACGGCGATAGCCAAATTCGACCACTCCTGGCCTTACACGTAAATTTTCAGCAGCTGGCGCTGGATGTGAGGGAGATCTGGCTGCAGCATCTGTCGACCCATTGATGGCTAGGGCTAATTTGCATGATCTGGCTGGCTAGGCGGATAGGGCTGATCTGGCTGGCTAGGCGGATAGGGCTGATCTGACTGGCTAGGTGGATAGGGCTGATCTGGCTAGCTAGGTGATAGGGCTGATCTGGCTAGCTAGGCGGGCGTCCCCTTCCTCCCTCTACAGATGGTGAAGCTCCAGGTCTCCAGACACATCAAGCATGGCTCTGCAAATGGCTGTTTGTCCTTCTGTTATGGAACCTTCATCTGTGGGTACTTTATGTCATAGACTTATGCATCTGTGACATCAGCAGCACAATTGCCATAGTTACTACAGGGGCTTATTATTGATACCTACCTAAAGCACTTTAACTATGAAGTCAGCCACAGTGGTCCCCAGTATTAACCCTTTCTTGACTGACTGGAGACTCTACAATGTACTTGTCACTAGAAAGGCCCCTAATCACTATGGCATTTAAAAGCTGCCCTAACAATAGTAAGTTAGGGAGTGTAATGACAGATTTGAGGTGTAATATGCACATCCATGTGTAACATCCCAGAGTATGTCACCAAACTCTGTCTCCCTGCTATAATATGTCAAGTGTATATTTCTTATCATCTTGTGTAATCTAACTTTGCATTTTCCTGTATATGTACTTTCCAGGCTTGTATCATGTATTTGCTGTAATTTCCCTGTCCGCCAGCAGGTGGCAGAAATATGTAAGCAGACCAAGGTTAGTTAGTATATCTAGTCTGGAATAGTCCATTCCAGTATAGGCTCCCCTGTGTGAGCAGAAGTGGGACGTTCCCATGTCCTGTCTCATGAGGAGGAGAAGGAATTGTAGTCAGTGTTCCAGCCACCCCCTGCTGGGGTAGGTTGTGTTAGTAGGAGCTCCCAGAACCAGGGATCCCAACCCTGGATCCTGCCTCGGCTGAGGCAAGGATCCATCTTCCCAGCCTGAGTCATCTGCCTCAGCTGGTTGACAAGCAAGCAACACCCTCCAGAATTACCGATCTCCAGGAAGGAAACCATACCCTGCGAGCAGTTTTGTGAGTACCAATCCAGAGTCCAGGAGAAGCCAAATTCCTTCTCAGCTAGTCAGGCCCAGATAAAGCAGAAGACAGACAGAGCAGAAGACTAATACCTGCCAGAATCTCTAGGCATATGATCAGAAGCAGAATACATATAGATTCCTGCCACATATTGCCAATACCTGCTGGGACCCAAGACTATTGCTGTAACTCGTATGGATTCATGTTGCCATCCTTTGAGTAAAGACAAGTTGGATTATATCTCCTGTCTGGTTCTCTATCATTCCACCATAACTCCTATTGACTACACTCAATTTATTGCAAGTGAGCCAGGATCCAGGCGTCCAGCCGTACCAAGGTAGGAAACACCGTTGACACTACCATATCTGCTAGACAGAGACATTATCCCCCTCTGGCATTCCTCACCTGGTACATGAGTTATAACATCTTAAAGGGCCCTGCTACAGTACCTGCGCAAGCTGCAATTGGCGTCACAAACTACTATTGACTTATACACATATCTATCCTGACCCACTGCATTGTACTAGTGTCCTGCTCATTGCATAAGTGGCGTCACGAACAGGATCGGATTGAATTGTGTGCCCCCCCTGCTAACAGAACCGGAAGAAACGGATCTAATTGAATGTTTCATAGCATTGCAAGGGGCTGAAGTGCAAAAAACGTTAAAAATTGACTTTGTTACTTTAATTGCTGGCTCAGAAAGCGCTGCATTGTGCGCATCGGCACTACAAGGGTTAATCGGCCATGTCTCCCTCATGGCGCAGCTTCTTTATGATCCCCAAGATGGCGAATATAGCGAATACACGCCCATGCAAGAAGTTATTGTAACAGAACCCAAGGGATGGGCAGAGACAAAGACTCCCCCTCAAGAGCGCAAAACAATGGAATACGCACCCCAGAAGCGGGAAAACTTAGCAACTCCCCCTCAAAGGCGCAAAGATATCGAATACTCCCCTTCAGGAGTGGGAAAAATAGAGACTGCCCCCAGTGAACGTTCTAGTGCAAGCAGAGGTAATAAAGACTCCACCCTCTGGGCTGCACCCTTAGAACTGGCAGCCTGCTGGATTGAGGAGGTTGTGAAGATGGCGTTCCCCCAGCCACGGTGGAACCAGATGGCGTTCGGTGATGAACCGGTATATGAAGAGCGCTCACCGGAGATCCATGTCGCCCAGATTATAAAGAAAAGTGGGCCCTTGATCATGACTGCTGTGCCGGAGGCTGTGGATTCCTCCCCACAATTCCTGCAAACAAGAGCAAGACCGCCTACCTTGCATCCTGGAGGTTCCAGAGCAGACCGCTACTGAGGTCCTGGTTTCTGCTGCACAAGGCCCGGACTTGATGGAGTGTCCAGAGGCCGTGGATCCCTCCGCCACGTCAAGTGCCCCAGCGGAAGGCGACGCACCTATGAGAATGGAAGTATACGTCAAGCCAGCACCCGCGGAGGACGTCACTGACGTAGCGACTCACGCTGTGGACAAGTCAGAGGAAAAGATGGCGCTAGAAGTCCATGATGGTCACCAGGAGGCACCGGTACCGGCCGCAACAACAGGTAGGAGCTGCCCCGCTCCCTGAGGCCCTGGCCCGGTCCAAGTCTGCCCCTGCACCACGTCCAGAGACCCCAATACCTGCCGTCAGGCCCAGGCCTGCACCGCATCCCGCGACCCCAGCCAACGTCACCGGACCCCAGCCTGCACCGCTGTCTGTACATCCTGGTGCGGCGGAGGCGGCCAATGATTCCACTCCGCCGCCTACCTATGAAAAGTTGCGGAGCTTGAACCCCGATGTCCCGCATGAAATCACTGCTTTTGCCCAGACCGCCTGGGAATATAAATCAGCGGTCGAGGAATGGTTGAAGCAGGTAATTGACGATCCCCAGCCAGGAGACCCCAAGCTGCCTCGTAGAACCGGGACAGTGCTGTGGTTTTCAGTAGAACGAAGAGTCGGGTTCCTGCAGGATAACTATTCAGGGACTGAAGTGTTTGTAGGCCGGCGCTCCATCAAAAAGCACTATCTGCCCCAGGCCCGACACAATCTTTATGTGGGGGACCAGATCCAGTATACCCCTATGCGGTCCATGCAAGGACTATTTGCCGCCGGAGTCACTTTACTGGATAAGCCACTCTCCCCTGCCGTCACCCCAGAGTCCTGGCAGGAGGACCCAGCCTCTGCGGGCTGTGTCAGGTGCCTTCAAGAAACCCCAGATGGGCGCATGCAGTTTAAAGAAAAGCCCCAACCTGAGCCTGCACCGCTCATCCCAGATCTGTCACCGCCGCCAACCCTGAGGGTAGGACAAATCAATAATTCGGTCCTGACCTTTAACCCTAAGTTGCAACCCTACATCAGGCCACCATACCTCCTTCCCTGGAAGCAGCTGTTCCAGCTCTTCCTGAGCCCCTGCAGCCAGAAGTTCTTCCACCTCCTGCATCGGCTGTGGATCCCGGGCTGCAGCGTGTCATTGCTGCTTTTTCAAGATTGTCCGCTCAACCAGTACCCAGAGCCACCAGTAGGGGCCAGTGGCGCACCACTACAAATGCTACCATGTGCTACCACCAGAGGCAGGAACATCCTCTGATGAGATTTAGAAGCTCCAACAGTGACGAGGAGCTGGACACCTACTTGTAAAAGGTGTCCCCTTTAAAAGAAAAGTAACAATTAAACATCAGTGACATTTTGGGAGCCACTCCATGGACTGTTACCTGACGGGTTAGGACCTGTTTGGCCTTTTGTGTGCAATTTTAACCGTTCTTGTTTCAGGTTGCCAGTGTTTGTCCTCATCCAGATGGGCATGTCAGTTAGGACTCCCCCCAACAGCACTTAACCCCCTCATGTCCAAGTTAACTGTTTTATCCCTTTTCTCAAGTTACTTGATAGCCTGTTTGCTGCTCTTATGACATTTTAACCCTTTGGATTGCAATTAACTTTTTACCCTGTGGATTACAAATTGACTTTTATCAGTTTCCAGAGGATTCTACAACTTTAAGCACTTCCAGGAAACAGGACTCAAGTTATTGTTGAGCCTCACCGGGCATTGACATTTGCACTATTTTATAACATGTTTTATTGCAACGTAAAAGTTTGCACCAAAAGAAAGGACTCAAACGTGATACCTGAGCTCTTTGTGATTTTCATGCTATTTAATAATTTTTGCGCTATTATACCAGTTTACAAGTTTGGTAACGTTCAAGATAACATGCCCATTGTGTGTATTCTCCTTCTAGGTGCCTCAATGTGAAGGTATGCACGGTTTGTCATGATTGCACTTAATCATTGCACTTAACAAAAATGTAGCAACTTACTTAAAGTGTGCCTTTTTTACAGCTCTTGTTCTCTCCCCCTTATATGGACTGTCATCATAGGGACGGTGTATACTAATGGCCTACACCCGGGTAGGACCACGTGGTAAGTCCAGGCAGATCCAGTTACTTCACAGGTACCCTTGCTGCTTCGGGAATCCGGGTAGGACCAAGTGGTAAGTCAAGGCAGATCCAGTTACTTCACAGGTACCCTTTCTGCTTCGGGAATCGTTAGAAGCCCTAGGCTGCTCCTTCTCGCTTGTTTTATGTTCAGGATTGTTCCCATCCTGCGGTGTCTCATTTCCAGGAGCGCACGGGATTAAATGCCCTCCTCCTGTGACATTGCCAGAAGACACGGAGACGATAAATACCCCCCCCCCTTCTGAGCCTTTTGCCTAAGGTATGGTACCTCAAGCCTAGATGGGTCTGTAATTACGGACTTTGGAGTCCCTTGGGCTTTAATTTGGCACCACCTGGGGCACCTTAGAGGACTATAGCCGTGTATGGGCTAGTTGACACCTCTACAGATGAACTCTGCCATTGGAGATATTGGGAAAATACCGTTTAAGGCCACCAGATGGCATGTGGATGAACACCGAGCATGTGATAAACGACACCTCACAGGGTGAAATCTGCCATTTATGAAGAGATGAAGCCAAAGGCATGAAATGAATGGTATTGGGGCATAAAGAATTGAATTGAAGGATTGAATTGAAGAATTTGATGAAAAAGAGAAGAGAAGAAAAAAGGAAAAAGATGTAAAGAAAAAAAGAAAAGAAAAAAAAGAAGAAGAAGCATTTTATCTTACATTGTGGACTTGCCGTGGGGCAGTGTGCGTGCGTCGGGCTTAGGAGCGCCGTTGGACTTATATCTCTCTATCTCGGGTATAGGTAATATAATATTCGTTATACAGCTAGAAACTTTTGCGACGGTGAGTTGATCTTATTATTATAATTTTATTTTTAATTTTTTTATTAATTTTTTTTGTCTGTTCTTTCGACCGAGTCGGGTCTTTGCCGATTCGATTGTCGTATACGCAGTTATAGTAATGAAAAAAATATCAATCGAGCGTGAAATCGATGGGACATTGGGTATATGACGGAGACGGGCACCGGGTGGCATGTGGCTGGACACCGATAATATGGTAGGCGACAACTCTAAGGCTCCTTTCACACTTGCGCTCGTCGGTCCGCTCGTGAGCTCCGTTTGAAGGAGCTCATGAGCGGACCCGAACGCCTCCGTCCAGCCCTGATGCAGTCTGAATGGAGCGGATCCGCTCAGACTGCATCAGTCTGGCGGCGTTCAGCCTCCGCTCCGCTCGCCTCCGCACGGACAGGCGGACAGCTGAACGCGGAGGCGAGCGGATCCATTCAGACTTACAATGTAAGTTAATTGGAACGGATCCGCTTGAAGATGTCACCATATGGCTAAATCTTCAAGCGGATCCGTCCCCCATTGACTTTACATTGAAAGTCTGAACGGATCCGCTTTCACACTTAGATTTTTTTCTAAGTTATTAATGCAGACGGTTCCGTACTGAACGGAGCATCCGTCTGCATTAATATGATCGGATCCGTTCAGAACGGATCCGATCAAACGCTAGTTTGAAAGTAGCCTTAGTCAATGGGGACGGATCCGTTTGAAGTTGACACAGTATGGCTCAATTTTCAAACAGATCCGTCCCCCATTGACTTTCAATGTAAAGTCAAAACGGATCCGTTTGCACTATCATGTTTGTTCATGGTAATGCAAACGGATCCGTTCTGAACGGAGCCACCGTCTGCATTAATATGAGCGGATCCGTTCAGAACGGATCCGATCGAACGCTAGTGTGAAAGTAGCCTTAGAGTGAATTCTGCCATTGGTGAAATAATATAGAAGTATTAGGAAATAAAGAAGAAAAAAAAGATCAGCAAAAATAGTAAGAAAGTTATAAAGAATGAGAAAAAAAAGAAAGGGGAAAACCCTTTTTATCCTTACTTAAGGGCATACTTGCTCGGCAGTGGTGTCCTTGCATGGGACGTTGGAAGCGGATTTGGACGTAGCTTGTAATTAGGGACTGTGTAGTCCCAGGACAGCAATACAGATGCCTGTGCTGTGGGGCAGGGGAGGGAGAAGCATGTCCCTTCCTCTGATAGGCTGCAGGCATTAGGTCGTCAGCCTATTAGAGGCCGCCTGAGCCATACAGCACGGGACACAGGATGCATCACATCGCTGACGTGGAGATAAGTATACTTTTTTTATTGTTAATATGTACAATAGTTTTACAGGCACATTGGGAGGGCTCTAAGCTTTTGTTACTGGGCTGGCACATGATGGGGGGCTCTTGTTACTGGCACATGATGGGGGGCTCTTACTGGCACATGATGGGGGTTCTTGTAATTGTCACATGGGGGGCTCTTACTGGCACATGGGGGCTCTTGTTACTGGCACATGGGGGCCTCTTGTTACTGGGACATAGAGGGGCTCTTGTTCCTGGCACATTGGGATGCTCTTATTACTGGCGCATTTAGGGGGCTCTTATTACTGGCACATGATGGGGGCTTATTACTGGCACATGATGGGGGGCTCTTGTTATTGGCACACGGGGGCTCTTACTGGCACATGGGGGCTCTTACTGGCACATGGGGCTCTTACTGGCACATGGGGGGCTCTTGTTACTGGCACATAGGGGCCTCTTGTTACTGGTACATAGAGGGACACTTGTTACTGGCACATTGGGGGGGCTCTTATTACTGGCACATGATGGGGGCTTATTACTGGCACATGATGGGGGGCTCTTATTACTGGCACATTATTGGGGGCACTTGTTACTGGCACATTATTGTTGGGCTCTATAGGGGCATCTAATGAGCTGGCACATGATGGGGGGCTCTTGTTACTGGCACATGATGGGGGCTCTTACTGGCACATGATGGGGGGTTCTTGTAATTGTCACATGGGGGGCTCTTACTGGCACATGGGGGCTCTTGTTACTGGCACATGGGGGCCTCTTGTTACTGGGACATAGAGGGGCTCTTGTTCCTGGCACATTGGGGTGCTCTTATTACTGGCGCATTTAGGGGGCTCTTATTACTGGCACATGATGGGGGCTTTTTACTGGCACATGATGGGGGGCTCTTGTTATTGGCACACGGGGCTCTTACTGGCACATGGGGGCTCTTACTGGCACATGGGGCTCTTACTGGCACATGGGGGGCTCTTGTTACTGGCACATAGGGGCCTCTTGTTACTGGTACATAGAGGGGCACTTGTTACTGGCACATTGGGGGGGCTCTTATTACTGGCACATGATGGGGGCTTATTACTGGCACATGATGGGGGGCTCTTATTACTGGCACATTTTTGGGGGCACTTGTTACTGGCACATTATTGTTGGGCTCTATAGGGGCATCTACTGAGCTGGCACATGATGGGGGGCTCTTGTTACTGGCACATGATGGGGGGCTCTTACTGGCACATGATGGGAGGTTCTTGTAATTGTCACATGGGGGGCTCTTACTGGCACATGGGGGCTCTTGTTACTGGCACATGGGGGCCTCTTGTTACTGGGACATAGAGGGGCTCTTGTTCCTGGCACATTGGGGTGCTCTTATTACTGGCGCATTTAGGGGGCTCTTATTACTGGCACATGATGGTGGGCTCTTGTTATTGGCACACGGGGGCTCTTACTGGCACATGGGGCTCTTAGTGGCACATGGGGGGCTCTTGTTACTGGCACATAGGGGCCTCTTGTTACTGGTACATAGAGGGGCACTTGTTACTGGCACATTGGGGGGTCTTATTGGCACATTGGGGGGGCTCTTATTACTGACACATGATGGGGGCTTATTACTGACACATGATGGGGGGCTCTTATTACTGGCACGTGATGGGGGCTCTTGTTACTGGCATGCGTGGGGGGACTTAATTACTGGCACATGATTGGGGGCACTTATTACTGGCACATGATTGAGGGCACTTATTACTGGCACATTATTGGGGGCACTTGTTACCGGCACATTATTGGTGGGCTCTATAGGGGCATCTACTGAGGCCACAAAGAAGGGGTATTTTATATGGGGGGCTCTGTACAGTAGCATTTTATACTGGGACATATTATGGTGGGTACTATAGGGAAGGGGGGAGAGGAGTACTATGGAGTCATCTACAGGGGCACTAAGAAGGGGTATTTTATAGTTGCAAATTATGGGGGACACTGAGGGCATCTACTGAAAACGGATCCGTCCCCATTGACTTAGGCTACTTTCACACTGGCGTTCGGTCTTGTATCTGCACAGACGGATCCGCTCCAATAATACAAACACTTGCATCCATTCATAATGGATCCGTTTGCATTAGTCATTAAAAAAAAGTCTAAGTCAAAACGGATCCGTCTTGACTTGCATTGAAAGTGAATGGGGGACGGATCCTATTTCAATTGCACCGTATTGTGTCGTCAGTGAAAGTGGATCCGTCCCCATGGACTTAGGCTGCTTTCACACTGGCGTTCGGTGTGGATGCGTCTTGTATCTGCACAGAAGGATCCACTCCAATAATACAAACGCTTGCATCCGTTCATAACGGATCCGTTTGCATTATTCATTAAAAAAAGTCTAAGTCAAAACGGATCCGTCTTGACCTGCATTGAAAGTGAATGGGGGACGGATCCCATTTCAATTGCACCATATTGTGTCAGTGAAAACGGATCCGTCCCCATTGACTTAGGCTACTTTCACACTGGCGTTCGGTGCGGATGCGGGTAGGTCATGAGATATTTATATAGAGCAGGTTGGTATGGACGTGGGGATGCAGGATCAGATTTTTACTATTTTTTCTATTTTTTTAAATTTAATTTATAGTTTTTTAAAGTGGTTTCCCCCCCCCCCCATTCCAGCACTGCCAGAGCAGCTCAGAGGCCTGATGTAGAAGGGAGGGATCTAGTCTCCTGTCACACTCCAAACACACTTGCGCAGCAAGCAAAGCGGCACAAATGGGGAGGGCTCCCTGATAACCCCTTCCATACAGCAGTACCTACGGCATAGAATGGGTTAAATGGCCGCCATCCACCGTAACAGCACCGTGTCAGGTGTATATTACAACTAACACTATGCTCACAGTTCGGCCATCATGAATTTTTGGGGCGGGGGGTAAAGGGCGTGGGTGTAGCAAGACGCTCAGCTATCCTTGATTATTTTATAGAAATCACTTGTATGAGGTATATCCCGGTAGTGGGCAGCAGAGGGCGGCAAATGAGCTCATCTGCACCTCAGGCAGAGATCACTTGTATAAGGTATATCCCGGTAGTGGGCAGCAGAGGGCGGCAAATGAGCTCATCTGCACCTCAGGCAGAGATCACTTGTATGAGGTATATCCCGGTAGTGGGCAGCAGAGGGCGTTAAATGAGCTCATCTGCACCTCAGGCAGAGATCACTTGTATGAGGTATATCCCGGTAGTGGGCAGCAGAGGGCGGCAAATGAGCTCATCTGCACCTCAGGCAGAGATCACTTGTATAAGGTATATGCCGGTAGTGGGCAGCAGAGGGCGGCAAATGAGCTCATCTGCACCTCAGGCAGAGATCACTTGTATAAGGTATATCCCGGTAGTGGGCAGCAGAGGGCGGCAAATGAGCTCATCTGCACCTCAGGCAGAGATCACTTGTATGAGGTATATCCCGGTAGTGGGCAGCAGAGGGCGGCAAATGAGCTCATCTGCACCTCAGGTAGAGATCAATGGTATAAGATCACTAGTATATAATATATGCCGGTTGTGGCCAGCAGGGGGCGTCTGCACCCCATGTAAGACAGTACTCTTTGCTAGGTTAAAACATGTCCTGCCCGCCAGCTCGATTCATTAATCTAGTGCCCTGGAGGATGAAAGTGGAGCATTGTGGTGGTGAAGGACCTGCGGTGACGTCACTATCATGTGACCGGACGGCAGGGAAGAGGTGATGTCTGCTCCGCTTGGTGAGGTAAGTGAGGGGGGAGGCAGAACAATGCTGGGAGCTGGGATTATTTACCTGGGACTGTATGTTAGGGCTTAAGGGAGGGAAGTTATTCCCATGGAACTGTGTGTTGCAGGTGCCTGGTTGGTGGGGGTGATGCTAGTTACATAGGACTGAACATAGGCGTGCGCACGGGGTGTGCCGGGGGTGCCTGGGCACACCCTAATCATCACCTCCGTGCTGCACTGCCATCTGCCAACTCCTGATGCGATCCTTCATATAGGCTGCAGGCTAGTGGTCTGAAGCCTATGAGACAGTAGAGCGCTAGAATGGATTTGCTCTAGGGAGGTATGATGTCGGGAAAGAGGCGGAGTCTCGTCATACAGGGGGCGGGGCCTCAAGATATGCCGGAAATTCAACAGAGCAGGCTATTGGAGAGAGGGGCAGAAGCCATAGGTAAGTCTGTGGAGGAGAAGAGTGACTGTTATATGGACTTGGGGGGCTTTTTGCAGGGGCTGAAGGGGGGAGGAATAATCATTGTACACTGGAGACTGTTAGAGGGGTCTGAAGAGAGGGGGGTGAAGTGATATTATTTACAAGGGGACTGTATGCTGGAGAGGCTGAAGGCAGAGAGAGTGATGTATTTTACATGGGACTGTATGCTGGAGGGGCTGAAGGCTGGAGGGGTGATATTATTTTACATGGGGACTGTATGCTGGAAGGGCTGAAGGCCGGGGGAGGTTTGTATTTTACATGGGACTGTATTTTGGAGGGGCTGAAGGCGGGGCGTGATGTATTTTACATGGGACTGTATGCTGAAGGAGCTCAAGGCAGGCAGCGAAGAGAGGAAGGGTGATATTATTTACATGGGACTGTATGTTGGAGGGGCTGAAGGCAAGGAGTGATGTATTTTACATGGGACTGTATGCTGGAGGGGCTGAAGAGCGCCATAATTATTACTATTCTGGTCCATTCACACGTCCGTAGTGTTTTGCGGATCCGCAATACACTCGGCCGGCACCCCCATAGAACAGCCTATTTTTGTCCACAGCTGCGGACAAGAATAGCACATGTTCTATTTTTTTCCAGAGCCACGGACCGGAAGTTCGGCAGGCCGCTCCGGAAATGCGGATGCGAAGAGCACACTGTGTGCTTTCCGCATCCATTCTGTCCCCATAGAGAATGCATGGGCCAGCACCCATTCCACACAATTGCGGAATGGATGCAGACACATTTTGCGGACGTGTGAATGGAGCCTAATACAGAGGGGGCCATTATAATATTAAAGGGAACCTGTCACCAGGATTTTGTGCATAGAGCTGGGGACATGGGCTGCTAGATGGCCACTAGCACATCCGCAATACCCAATCCCCATAGCTCTCTGCACTTTTATTGGGTTAAAAAACAGTTTTGTGTCACAGAGCCGGAGCGCCGAAATCGCGTGATGCGCGAGCTAGCGCATGCGCAGTGTCGGCATCATGTTCATTCCCTGTACTGGCATCAGCACAGGGAACAAACTACGCATGCGCTAGCTCGCACATCGCGAGATTTCGGCGCTCCAGCTCTTTGACGTCAGCCAGCAAGGAGGAGATTCGGAGGACGCGGGGCGGTGCTGGGCTCCTTTCCGCTTGACTCATATCCGATCATTTGCTTATGGATCAAAACTGTTTTTTAACACAATAAAAGCGCAGAGAGCTCTGGGGACTGGGTATTGCGGATGTGCTAGTGGCCATCTAGCAGCCCATGTCCCCAGCTCTATGCACAAAATCCTGGTGACAGGTTCCCTTTAAGAATAATAATAACACAGAGGGGCCAGTATATATTATAATTACACAGAGGGCATTATACTTCTGGGCACTACGGGTGGAGGGGAGGTCTGTTATCTGAGGATGATAGTAAAGTGAGAAATCTAAACATTTTTCTGTGAAACTCTGCAGAGTCGCGGCTGAAAGAAGGTATCATGGCGGTCTTATGTCTGAATGAAGACGTTGAGGAAGGTCTACATCACAGGAGATGTCACTGGAGGTAACAGGTATGTGCTGCTGTACTCTACTGTATAGTGTGTACCATTATATGTAATGCCCATCCACATATCTGTTTAGGGGTGGGTGGCTATAGGATTTGGCCCACACTGCCGAAGCCTGCCCCCAGACTTCAGGTCACACTGTATGTGTTCTGAATTCTGGGGCCTCACACCCATCTACTACATTATCTGTACTCACAGAGTTACCACTGTGTTATCTGTGGTATTACATAGGACTGCAGGTGACATCTGCTACATTATCTGTACTCAGTTATCACTTTGTTATCTGTGGTGTTTCATAGGACTGTAGGTGACATGTACTGCATTATTTGTAAAAAGGGGCGTGTTCACAGGTTGGCGGGGGGGGCAATACTTGGCTTGCCCCGGGCGCTGGCAACCCACGCTACGCCACTGGAACTCTGCCCTGTATGTTCCCTGCTGCTTGCTACCCCTCCTCAATTACTCCTCTGTATAATGTACCCTGATACCCCTCAGTTATATGATACCGTATAAATGAGGGGTATCAGGGTAAATTACAGGGGTAATATAACTGAAGGATCAGGGTAAATTATACAGGGGGTAAAACTAAGGGGTATTAGGGGTACATTATTATACAGGGGTAATATAACTGAGGAGGGCTATCTCAGGCGACATAAGTTATATTACCCCTGTATAATGTCCCTGATAGCCCTCCTCAGTTATATTACTCCTGTATAATTTACTCTGATAGCCCTTAGTTATATTACCCCTGTATAATAATATACCCTGATACCCCTTAGAGTATTTGTGTGTGTGTGTGTGTGTATATATAGATATATATATAGATCTAAGGTATTGAGACACAGAGAGCTTAGCTGGATTCACAGGTTGGGTAGTCTGAAGCCTCAGGGCCTAAATGTAGATTATAATTTTGGGGACGTTTTATAGGTTGGCTTGCCCCTGAAGTCAGGTCAGATGTTAGTAGGCGTCCTGTGTATACACTAAGGGAGTTAATCAACTCAATTAAAATAAATATTTTTTCTTGCCTTAACAATTAACTTTTTCTTTCTCTTTTTTTCCATATAGATCACTCATATTTCACTACTTGAAGATTGGCATAGATGGTCGGGCTGATCGAAACATACTATAGAGAAGAGGGTTATGTAGGACATTTTTGTCCTTCATGGTTATTTTTTATTTTTTGGTTACCTGCATAAATCTTCTATACTTGCCGTTTGCGCATCCTGACAAGCACCAGGGGCCACCTGAATTATAAGATATTTAGCTGCTGTCTATATGTTGTGATATCCGTATGCCCATAAGAGGAGATCCCTCTTGGGTATGAGGGCACTCAGTAACCATAATGTCGCTCTTGCAGGGACCGCGGGTTCCGTGGCCGCAGCATGGCTTCATGTGAATATGATGGGTGACACTCTGGTTTCTAGATTGTCCCCTTCTTTCTGGGTTGCCCATACCCTTTGATTAAGTGGCTAGGATGTACTACACTGAGTTAATAGACGCAGCGATCCGTTTCCATCAAGCAAGATGGCGCCGGGAACAGACCTTGCCTACTGAGCATGCGCGTGGGGCGAGACTCTGTATGATGACGCCGCGGCCGGTTTTGATGACGTCAGAGGTCCCCGGCCTGGATATCCCTGAATGGTGCGATACTGCGTTTGCGCAGTGGAACATAAACAACGCGGAGCAACGGCATAACAGGTTTCTTGTCCCTCTTGTATGTTTTTTTCGATCGTTTCCCCATCCTCTCTGCTATGTCTCCTTATATTTTATCACATCACAGTGCACCATTGGGTAGATCGACTCTGTAATTGATCGATGCAGTATGTGATCATGGATACACTGTCTATAAATATGTTTACCACCAATGATCTTTATATGTTATTTTTCTCATGTATGCTTCAATGTATTTTTCTTTTTGGATATATACACTGTCTGTATTGGCTGATCATGTTTTGTAACACACCCACTGGGTGGAGTGTGGTCACATGTTGAACATGCTAATTAATTCACCTGTATATAATGCTGTGACTTGAGTTGTTACTTTGCTTGAAAAAGGTTCTAGTGAGGAACCGAAACGTTGCACCACCTGGGTGAATAAAGTTCACTTGTCATCTTTCTTGGAGTGCCGCCTACTTTTCTGGATTACACATTGGGGTAAGAAGCCTATTCCCCTGGAGACGTGCACCCTTTTTTTCTTTGATTGTGTTCCAGTGCCGCCATTTTTCCTGTGGATATATATATATATATACATACATACACACGCGCGCGCGGCGTGTGTTTGTGCTTTAGGGTGCACACCCTAATGCAATAGGCTGCGCACGCCTATGGGACTGAATGTTGAAGGGGTCATGTTTACATAGGATTGCATGTTGTAGGTGGCTGGGGAGGATGCTATGTTATTTACATGGGGCTGTATATTGGAGGGGGCTGTAGATACAGAGGGGTATTATTTACATGGGGCTGTATATTGGAGGGGGCTGTAGATAGAGAGCGATATTATTTACATGGGACTGACTATATGTTGAAGGGGTCATGTTTACATAGGATTGCATGTTGTAGGTGGCTGGGGAGGATGCTATGTTATATACATGGGGCTGTATATTGGAGGGGGCTGTAGATAGAGAGGGGTATTATTTACATGGGGCTGTACATTGTAGGGGGGTGTAGATAGAGAGGGATATTATTTACATGGGGCTGTATATTGGAGGGGGCTGTAGATAGAGAGTGATATTATTTACATGGGACTGTATATTGGAGGGGGCTGGAGAGATGGTGTGATTTTAATTAACATGGCACTGCATGGCAGGGTGAGGGAAATAGTGTTGTTTACATGGGACTGTATGTTGGAGAGGCTGGAAGGAGGGGAGTGATGTTGTTTACAAAGGACTGTATTTTGGAGAGGGCACAAGATATGATGTGATGTTGTTTAGATGGGACTGTATGGTGGAGGGAGGAATCTAACTACAGGGAACACTGCAGCGGGAATTATCAATACTGGGGGCACTTCAGGGTGAGTATTATAACAGTAGGGACCAGTATTAATAATGGGGGCACTGTAGGGGTATAATAAATCCAGGAGACATTATAGGCGTTCTTATTACTACTGGGGGCTCTATAGGAGGGACTTATTTCTACTTATAGCACTATGGGGGGGGGGGGGGTTGGTTTACTACTGAGGGGTCTGTAGAGAACTTTATTACCACTATAGGGAGTCCTTATTTCTGTGAGGGTTATTATTATTAATACTGGAGAGCTCTTCTACTAATAAGGGCACTCTTGGAGAGCATTATCAATGTTGGGGGCACTGTAGGGGGCAGTATTACTAACGAGGGCATTCTAGAAGGGAATTACTATTGGTGGGATTATGAGGAGCGCTATTACTAGAGGGGGGCGGGGACTCATTTTTCATCAGGATAGTATTTGGGGGTATTAGGGAGAATAGCGAGGAGCAGGATAACAATGGGGGGACTCCAGGTTGGGGGATGATGATAGAAAAGTGAGGAAGCTAATACGTCTGTGTGTCACACTCTGCAGAGACGAGGCCGCTGAGAGAAGTTGTCCGGACCGAGTTGAGAAGATGATGACAGAAGATCTACATCGGAGGAGATGTCACCAGGGAGGCCCTGGATGTGACAGGTATGTGCTGCTGTATAGCGAGTACAGCAAAAAAGTGATGTGCGGGGGGATGGGGGCAGGGCTCGAGTCTTGCGGGAACGTGTGGGAATTGCATTCCTGCACTTTCTTCATAGCAGGAACGCCATTCCCTTTCAGGGCCGCCTGTCTTTAATGCCAGGCAAAAGGATCAGGAATCGGTGATGGCTTTGTATTCACCGCTTCCTGTTCCTCTGTAGGTAACGCTTGAAGTTAAAATATACCATCGGATTGGAGAAAACTCGGATCCGATGGTATATTCTATATCCGAGACGTTCCTATGGTGATGGAGACGCTGCATCATTGGTGGGCAGTGCGCCCTCCCCCTCCCTCCTGGTATTCAAATCATTGGTGGGCAGTGCGCTGTTGTGCTTTTTCATAAGTTTAACCACTTAAGGACCACAGGTTTATACCCCCCTAGTGACCAGGCCCTTTTTTACAAATCGGCACTCCACAACTTTAGCGGTTTATTGCTCGGTCATGCAACTTACCACCCAAATTAATTTTACCTCCTTTTCTTCTCACTAATAGAGCTTTCATTTGGTGGTATTTCATTGCTGCTGACATTTTTACTTTTTTTGTTATTAATCGAAATTTAATGATTTTTTTGCAAAAAAATGACATTTTTCACTTTCAGTTGTAAAATTTAGCAAAAAAAACGACATCCATATATAAATTTTTCGCTAAATTTATTGTTCTACATGTCTTTGATTAAAAAAAAATGTTTGGGTAAAAAAAAAAAAATGGTTTGGGTAAAAGTTATAGCGTTTACAAACTATGGTACAAAAATGTGAATTTCCGCTTTTTGAAGCAGCTCTGAGTTTCTGAGCACCTGTCATGTTTCCTGAGGTTCTACAATGCCCAGACAGTACAAACACCCCACAAATGACCCCATTTCGGAAAGTAGGCACCCTAAGGTATTCGCTGATGGGCATAGTGAGTTCATAGAACTTTTTATTTTTTGTCACAAGTTAGCGGAAAATGATGATTTATTATTATTATATTTTTTTTCTTACAAAGTCTCATATTCCACTAACTTGTGACAAAAAATAAAAACTTCCATGAACTCACTATGCCCATCACGAAATACCTTGGGGTGTCTTCTTTCCAAAATGGGGTCACTTGTGGGGTAGTTATACTGCCCTGGCATTGTAGGGGCCCTAATGTGTGGTTAGTAGTTTGAAATCAAAATGTGTAAAAAATGGCCTGTGAAATCCGAAAGGTGCTCTTTGGAATGTGTGCCCCTTTGCCCACCTAGGCGGCAAAAAAGTGACACACATCTGGTATCGCCATACTCAGGAGAAGTTGGGGAATGTGTTTTGAGGTGTCATTTTACATATACCCATGCTGGGTGAGAGAAATATCTTGGCAAAAGACAACTTTTCCCATTTTTTTATACACAGTTGGCATTTGACCAAGATATTTATATCACCCAGCATGGGTATATGTAAAATGACACCCCAAAACACATTGCCCAACTTCTCCTGAGTACGGCGATACCAGATGTGTGACACTTTTTTGCAGCCAAGGTGGGCAAAGGGGCCCACATTCCAAAGAGCACCTTTAGGATTTCACCGGCCATTTTTTACAGATTTTGATTTCAAACTACTAACCACACATTAGGGCCCCTAAATTGCCAGGGCAGTATAACTACCCCACAAGTGACCCCATTTTGGAAAGAAGACGCCCCAAGGTATTCCGTGAGGGGCATGGCGAGTTCCTGGAATTTTTTATTTTTTGTCACAAGTTAGTGGAATATGAGACTTTGTAAGGAAAAAAAATAAATAAAAAAAATCATCATTTTCCGCTAACTTGTGACAAAAAATAAAAAATTCTAGGAACTCGCCGTGCCCCTCACGGAATACCTTGGGGTGTCTTCTTTCCAAAATGGGGTCACTTGTGGGGTAGTTATACTGCCCTGGCATTCTAGGGGCCCTAATGTGTGGTAAGTAGTTTGAAATCAAAATGTGTAAAAAAGGACCTGTGAAATCTGAAAGGTGCTCTTTGGAATGTGTGCCCCTTTGCCCACCTAGGCGGCAAAAAAGTGACACACATCTGCTATCGCCGTACTCAGGAGAAGTTGGGGAATGTGTTTTGGGGTGTCATTTTACATATACCCATGCTGGGTGAGAGAAATATCTCTGCAAAAGACAATTTTTCCCATTTCTTTATACAAAGTTGGCATTTGACCAAGATATTTCTCTCACCCAGCATGGGTATATGTAAAATGACACCCCAAAACACATTCCCCAACTTCTCCTGAGTACGGCGATACCACATGTGTGACACTTTTTTGCAGCCTAGATGCACAAAGCGGCCCAAATTCCTTTTAGGAGGGCATTTTTAGACATTTGGATCCCAGACTTCTTCTCACGCTTTCGGGCCCCTAACATGCCAGGGCAGTATAAATACCCCACATGTGACCCCACTTTGGAAAGAAGACACCCTAAGGTATTCAATGAGGGGCCTGGCGAGTTCATAGAATTTTTTTTTTTTTTGGCACAAGTTAGCGGAAATTGATTTTTTTTGTATTTTCTCACAAAGTCTCCCTTTCCGCTAACTTGGGACAAAAAATTCAATCTTTCATGGACTCAATATGCCCCTCAGCGAATACCTTGGGCTGTCTTCTTTCCGGAATGGGGTCACATGTGGGGTACTTATACTGCCCTGGCATTTTAGCGGCCCTACAGCGTCAGAAGAAGTCTGGAATATAAATGTCTAAAAAAATTTACGCATTTGGATTCCGTGAGGGGTATGGTGAGTTCATGTAAAATTTTATTTTTTGACACAAGTTAGTGGAATATGAGACTTAGTAAGAGAAAACAAAAACAAACAAAAACTTTCCGCTAACTTGGGCCCAAAAAAATGTCTAAATGGTGCCTTACAGGGGGTGATCAATGACAGGGGGGTGATCAGGGAATCTATATGGGGTGATCACCCCCCTGTCATTGATCACACCCCTGTCATTGATCACCCCCCTGTAAGGCTCCATTCAGACGTCCGTATGATTTTTTACGGATCCACGGATACATGGATCGGATCCGCAAAACACATGCGGACGTCTGAATGGAGCCTTACAGGGGGGTGATCAATGACAGAGGGGTGATCACCCATATAGACTCCCTGATCACCTCCGTCATTGATCACCCCCCTGTAAGGCTCCATTCAGACGTCCGTATGATTTTTTACGGATCCACGGATACATGGATCGGACCCGCAAAACACATGCGGACGTCTGAATGGAGCCTTACAGGGGGGTGATCAATGACGGAGGTGATCAGGGAGTCTATATGGGTGATCACCCCTCTGTCATTGATCACCCCCCTGTAAGGCTCCATTCAGACGTCCGCATGTGTTTTGCGGATCCGATCCATGTATCCGTGAATCCGTAAAAAATCATACGGACGTCTGAATGGAGCCTTACAGGGGGGTGATCAATGACAGGGGGGTGATCAATGACAGGGGGTGATCAGGGAGTGTATATGGGGTGATCACCCCCCTGTCACTGATCACCCCCCTGTAAGGCTCTATTCAGACGTCTGTATGCGTTTTGCGGATCCGATCCATGTATCCGTGGATCCGTAAAAATCATACGGACGTCTGAATGGAGCCTTACAGGGGGGTGATCAATGACGGAGGTGATCAGGGAGTCTATATGGGTGATCACTCCTCTGTCATTGATCACCCCCCTGTAAGGCTCCATTCAGACGTCCGCATGTGTTTTGCGGATCCGATCCATGTATCAGTGGATCCGTAAAAATCATACGGACGTCTGAATGGAGCCTTACAGGGGGGTGATCAATGACAGGGGGGTGATCAATGACAGGGAAGTGATCAGGAAGTCTATATGCGTGATCACCCCCTTGTCATTGATCACCCCCCTGTAAGGCTCCATTCAGACGTCCGGATGCGTGTTGCGGATCCGATCCATGTATCCGTGGATCCGTAAAAATCATACGGACCTCTGAATGGAGCCGTACAGGGGGGTGATCAATGACAGGGGGGTGATCAATGACAGGGGGGTGATCAGGGAGTCTATATGGGCTGATCAGTGGTTTATAAAGGGTTAATAAGTGACAGGGGGGGGTGTAGTGTAGTGTAGTGTAGTGGTGTTTGGTGCTACTTTAGTGAGCTGCCTGAGTCCTCTGGTGGTCGATCCTAACAAAAGGGACCACCAGAGGACCAGGTAGCAGGTATATTAGACGCTGTTATCAAAACAGCGTCTAATATACCTGTTAGGGGTTAAAAAAATCACATCTCCAGCCTGCCAGCGAGCGATCGCTGCTGGCAAGCTGGAGATCCACTCGCTTACCTTCCGTTCCTGTGAGCGCGCGCGCCTGCGTGCGCGCGTTCACAGGAAAAAATCTCGGCTCACGCGAGATGACGCCTATTGGCGTTAGTGTGACCTGGGAGAGCCGCCGCGATGACGCCTTTCGGCGTTAGCAAGGCGGCAAGCGGTTAAACAGTTATATTTACTTATTTTAGTTATAATGGGTATTTATTGCCTTTAAGAGCAATGTTGATTTATATTCACTGTTTTGTATGAAGTTTCATGTAGGCCAAAGTAAGTCCATGAGAAGATTACTGTACTGTTCAAAAACTAGTGTTATTGTAACAATATATTATACATTTAGAAAGTTAGAAGATACGCCGCACCTGCAGATTCTGAGGCTTTATTGTTTTTCCTATCTGAACATGAATTCCACAGTGTGAGAATGGTCTAGATGTTCCTCAAAGTATATATTCATGTATCAAAGTTTGTCCCTCAGCCCTGAGACAAGGCCCCAGATGTCAGAGGTGTGAAGTGTTGAAAATATTAGGCATGTATGAGTTAACCCTTAATGGTATGATGCATATTGCTTATACAACAGTGCCATCTAGATATAAGCGGTTAATACTACATCAGTAGCAAAATTGCATTCTGGGTAGTATTATGACGTCATGCTCCTTATCAATGCACACACCCCTCCAACAATAATTGGAAAGTTCCAAACTCGGAGGGCGTGTTCATCTGATAAGTTTTGGGTTAAGAAACCAGTTACCAGAAAGAAAAAAAAAGGAGAAAAAGGAAAAAAAAGAGAAACAAACATTTGGATTATAGATCTCTGGAGAATCATTTGGATTATCGGGAAAAACTCTTGAGAGCTGGCTGCCCCAAGACTCTGCACATCACTTGACCCTTGGGTAATGTATATTTTGTTTTATGTAGTATTGATCTAAATTAATTGGCTTGATACTTAGCCAGATACCCGCTCACTTGCGGACGTGTAACGTTAGTTGCTACATCAGTATTTTCTCTGATTTCAGTTAAGATGCATATAACTGAATAAAGGAGACAATATTGGAGAAACTCTTTGTTGGGAATCTTTATATTCCCTAGTTTGATATCAAGCCAATAATGTATACGTTTTGGTGCAATACTACCATTATCTGAAAGATTGGTCATCATTTTTGGGCGGAGCAAGGGCTTGTACCTGTCATCTTCTTGATTGAGTTTTCCGCATAATCCATTGATTGTATATCTCTCACAGATTTAAAGCTGTATTGCATATTATTCTTGTGTTGGTTGAGTAGTGTTTTGTTGGTATCATATAGTGGTGAATTCTGGGTACTGCATATCATTGTATATTATTGAAATTTATGTTGATTCATTTTCGTTTGTACTTTAACCTATTGTATAATAAACCATTTATATTTTTGCATAGATGCTTATACCCTGTTTTACTGATTGCACAAAATAATCAGGTTCTCGATTGAACTCTTTATATTTATATAAAGCATTTGCTTTATATACCCGACAGTGCCCTACCCCCCCTTCCCAACCCAGTAATTAAAATCATTGGTGGGCAGTGCGCCCTCCGCCCCCCCCCCCCCCCCATCATTGGTGGCACTGTCAGTTCCGATCGGAGTCCCAGCAGTGTAATGCTGGGGCTCCGATCGGTTACCATGGCAGCCAGAACGCTACTGAAGTCCTGTCTGCAATGTTACTCTGCAGCATTATACTTACATGCGCTGTGGTCTCCCGGTTGCTCCTTCCTCTTGTATCTCACAGGTCTGTGTGGAGCATTGCTATAAGCATAAGCAATGCACTGCGCAGACCTCTGCGTTAGAAGAAGGAGCACCGGGTGGCCACAGCGCATCTAAGTATTCTGCTGACTAACTGACCATGGCAGCCAGACAGGACTTCAGTAGCGTCCTGGCTGCCATGGTAACCAATCGGAGCCCCCGCTTTACACTGCTGGGACTCCTATCGGAACTGACACTGACACCAATGATGGGGGGAGGGCGCACTGCCCACCAATGATTTTAATACAGGAGGGGGGGGGGGCACTGCCCACCAATGATTTTAATACTGGGGAGGTGGGGGGGAGGGTGCAATGCCCACCAATGATTTCTCGCCCATATTCATTGGGGGACACAGGAACCGTGCAGTGGCGTAACTACAGGGGAAGCAGCTGCTTCGAGGCCTGGGCTGACAAGGGGCCCGGCGCCCAACAGTGTGAGGCACAAAGTTTCCTAATTATCTAATAGGTTTTCAGGCCAGGCCCCTTCACATACAGTGCAGCTCCAATTGGGGGCCTGGCCTGTCCATCACCAAACACCGCCCCCTGTGTGACCAAATGTGAGCAGCAACACAGTCTCCTGAACAGCCCTAACCCTGACTCCGCCCACTCATGTGACTGATCACGTGCTCCTGACATCATGAAAGGTCCTTGTGCTCTCTATGAACTCACATCTCCTGAGGTAGGACATGTAACTGAAAAAGTATATAGCCAGTTCACAGTGAGTTGGTCCCCCCCACCCACACCTCAGTGTACAGTCCCCCCCACACACACTTCAGTGTACAGTCCCCCCCCACACCTCAGCGTACAGTCCCCCACACACACCTCAGTGTACAGTGCCCCCACACCTCAGTGTACAGTACCCCCCCACACCTCAGCGTACAGTCCCCCCCACACCTCAGCGTACAGTCCCCCCCCACACCTCAGCGTACAGTCCCCCCCCACACCTCAGCGTACAGTCCCCCCCCACACCTCAGCGTACAGTCCCCCCCCCACACCTCAGCGTACAGTCCCCCCCCCCCCCACACCTCAGTGTACAGTCCCCCCCCCACACCTCAGTGTACAGTCCCCCCCACATCTCAGTTCAATATAGGTTACCACATGAGTAGGTTCCGCATACTTCTCCTGCGCTGCTGACACTCGCGAACTCCATGTACCATGTGAAAAAGCACGTTACTCTCCTGTTTCTGATCCACGTGATCTGGGAGTGCCACGTGATGTTGTAGGTCCTTGCCAAGTATAGTATTTAGCTATTGCCTTAGGACATGTGAAAGGAGAATTTCCAGCACTGATGTAGATACGGGGGTCGCAGAAAACCAGAGCCCCCCGCCTTTCCTGTACTGTTTCTGGGGAACTACAAGTCCCAGAATATTAGTTCTTGCGATAGGTGTAAATCTATTAAAACCTGGCTACTTGTAGGCTTCCCTTATGTATGGAGACAGTGAGCTGTGGTTATTAGGGGCTCAGACCATTGGGACAGTCGGTGTCAGCCCTGCAGCAATACATAGAATGGGCACCTATCCTACAGCAGGGGTCATACTGTGCTGTACATACAATGTAGTGTGACGTCATATTCACCTCTTCGGTTATATTACACAGGAAAGCACAATTCTGCAGCAACCCCTTCCCCCAGCCCTTGTCTATGCTGCCCTGGTCTGTGCCCCCCTGGCACCTGAGTTGCGAAGTGCGCGGGGTGGGGGCCCCACACAAAAAATTGCTGTGGGGCCCAGTCACTTCTAGTTAAGCCCCTGGAACCGTGTGTATACCTATGTCCTATAGGTGTCGTTGACACTAGTAAAAGCTGTTAGCTCGTCCCCTGGCAGCTATACCCCCTCCAGCCTGGAGAGAGAGCTTCAGTTTTTTCTAGTGTCAATAGGAGGCAAGACCTCCCTGAGTAGCTCCTGCAGAGTTTTTATTTTAGTTTCATATTTTCTTTCTTTTTCAGGTGGGAAACAGTGGACGCCTCGCCTCCGTGTTCTCCCGGGGTTGGTCCGCCACGCTGCCTCCTCCCCCACAAGAAGACAAGGTGGACCAGGGCAGCCTCGCTACCCTGCATCCCGCGAGCAGAAGGGTCACCCACTCAAACCCCATTTTCCAGCGTCCTGCAAGTAGCTGAAGGGGTGACCCTGCTGGAGAAGAGAAAGGGCAGATGGCGGCAGGGAAGAGAAGAGAGGTGAGTACACTGGACTAGGTGAGGAAGTTAACCCTCCTGGCCCTCCCTCCCTCCCTCTTGGTGACAATAGGGTTTTAGCGTAGCCCAGCACCCCTGAAGCCATCAGCACCTCTGATGTCATTCCTTTCGCTCCCCCTCTTGTTGTCCTCCAAGAAGGGACATCGGCACATTGGAGGTTAATACCGCCGTCCGGAGCGCACATGCAGAGAGGGGAGCGCAGGAGGCTCCCGATTCCGACAGTAATTTTCCACATACGGAAGGGAGTGCACTCTTGCAGCACCTACCTCACTGCCACCCCTTTCGGGAGCGGACGCCGGGCGCGCCACTCCGGAGGGAGTTAACTGCCATACGTTCGGCCGGCACCGCATCGGTGTTCTGGCAGCGATATTGTTTGCCTGGCCCGGCGGGTGCAGCTCCCGTCCGTTACCGGGCGGGCACATTCGCCCGCTGCTCTTTTCATGGGGCCGGCTGATGCAGGGGCTAGCATGCCCTAATCGGCTGTTCACAGGGTTTTGGTTCACCATTTTGCAGCCCGCTAGGCCGCAAACTTCGTTTCCCCGGAGGAGGGGGGGGGGGGGCTCTCTGGCACAAATTATTCCTGCCCTACATGCTGAGCTCCGCCCCCGGTCCTCAAGTGGCCTTAACCCTTTCTGGCCGGCCGGCGTATCTGGGGATCTACTCTAGTGCAGGTTTTCTAATGGGAAAAAACGTAACCCCTTCCTGCCTCTTGTGCGCTTGAGGCCGGCATCTTAGTTTAAAAAATAATGTGCGCCATACGGGTCCCTCTCCTCTTCCCTCACTACCGCAGGACCACCCTGTCTGGTGGTATCACGCTGGGCCCGTTTAATATCAGACAAGGAGGACCTCTCATAGTTCCCAATCCTCCCTCCGGCCAACGGTACTTGTCGCCCTTCCATAGGCGGAATATTTGCAATTCTTTGGGATGCAGTACTTGCCTTACCTTATTGTCCCCTGCCACAGCTGGACTAAGTATAGTATCACTGGTTTCAGTGCCGGACGTATGATTTCCCCCTTCTGTAGGTGGCGTAATTGCATCTCCACTGGGTTCAGTACCTGCCGTATGTGTTAGCCCCTTCCTTAGGTTGCGTGATGACATTATCACTGGCTACAATGTGTGCTGTATACATTACCCCATTCATTAGGTGAATTAATTGCACTCCCACGGGGTACAGGACTCGCCGCATGCACTATTTCTCGCCGTTGGCATTAACCCACTTAATTGGTGTCATATTTTACCTACCACTGGCTTAGGTACTTGCCGTATGCATTCCACCTTCCATAAGTATGGTAATTGCACTACCATTGGATACTGTCCGACTGTCGCGCTATCCCTCCATAGGCGGAGTGTTGCACATCACTGTGCTTCCTGGTGCATTTCCCCTTCCAAATTGATCCACTAGCAGGGGAATAACTAAGCGTCTTGGGATGCTGCAATTCAACCCATATACACTAGTGGTATATGGGTGCCGCCAGTGGATACGTTGGCTATTCCTCAGTGTATCCTTCTTTTCCTTTGGTGCTGGTTTTGGGCAGGGGGTTACCTAGCATCACCTCTGTGTCATGGAGACCCCTCATCTCCATGGGTCTCCATTGTTACAGTCGGTCATGATTTGGTCCGCATCAATACGTAGTGCGTACACCATTGCACATATATGGTGAGTACGTTCCAGCGAGTCGAGTGTTCATTGACTCTGTATTCTCTAGCCACCACTCCTTCGGGAAGTGATTATGCTGGCACTCTGGTTTAGCTGCTACAGCTTGTTCTCCTCCACAGGTGCAGCTTTTCCCTAATGCTCGAGTTCGTGGTCGCTGCAGTGGGACATTGCCCTCAGGTAGGGGTCCTACCCTGGCGCTAGCTTGGCAGTTGCACCTCTTCAGCGCCCTTCTGGGTAGAGTTTTAGGGTTGGCTTGGTGTTATGGCCCACATCTCACTTCCTAATCCCCCTGCTGCATATTAATGCCCACCACAGAGAGACAGCTTATGGAGAGGTATTTGGTACTGTGGCTAGTATTCTGTGCTGCACTATGGCATTACTGACCTTGCCAACTTGTCTTGGCCCCATTTGCTTGTGTTGCCCCCAGGGGCGTTGCTAGGTTACAACATTCTGGGCTCAGTCAGACTCAGTACACAGCAGAGACTCTAGCAGCGCAGGGCTAGTGTAATATGGTCCTAGAGTGAAAGCCCCGCTTCTGCCAGACCCTCCCCGCCCTGCAACCAATCAGATGTGTGAATCACAAGCTCTGAGTCCTACACTGAGTCTAAGAATGGAATGAGGCTACTTAGGGTACTTTCACACTAGTGGTTTTCTTTTCCGGCGCTGAGTTCCGTCACAGGGGCTCTATACCGGAAAAGAACTGATCAGGCATATCCCCATGCAGAGGCGTACATAGGAATCACTGGGCCCCATAGCAAAAATCTGAATTGGGCCCCTTAACCCCACCCACTACCCACCATGGCCCCTCCCACTTCCTGACTTTGCTCCTCCCATGCCACACCCCCATTAAATAAATTTATACATGACCTACAGAAACTGTTAGGGGTTTCCTGGGGGTGACCTGTCACATGGGATATCTGCTGCAGCCTGCAGGTCTCCTTATTTGGGGTGCCATGTTAGGCTACTTTCACACTTGCGTTCGGGTCTCCGCTTGTGAGTTCTGTTTGAAGGCTCTCACAAGCGGCACCGAACGGATCCGTCCAGCCCTAATGCATTCTGAGTGGATGCGGATCCGCTCAGAATGCATCAGTATGGCTCCGTCTGTCCTCCGCTCAGCAGGCGGACACTTGAACGCTGCTTGCAGCCTGGCCGTGCGGAGGCAAACGGATCCGTCCAGACTTACAATGTAAGTCAATGGGGACGGATCCGTTTGAAGTTGACACAATATGGCTCAATTTTCAAACTGATCCGTCCCCCATTGACTTTCAATGTAAAGTCAAAACGGATCCGTTTGCACTATCATGAACAAAAAAAAAAATGTTTTTTTTTTTTTGTTCATGTTAATGCAAACGGATCCGTTCTGAACGGATCTAAGCGTTTGCATTATAGGTGCGAATCCGTCTGTGCAGACACCAGACGGATCCGCTCTGAACGCAAGCGTGAAAGTAGCCTTAAAGGGAATCTGTCACTAGCAATTTACCCCCAATTTTTTTTTTCATGAATCCATGTTTAACAGAGTACCTGTTTTCCATCTGTCTTGTTCTTTTGATTGTGAGTCTTGTCATGTCTTCAAAAAATCGATTCTTATGATATGTAAATGAAGCTGTAAGGAGCCCAGAGGGGCGTTATTCTTTCTCCACGGTGCCCAGGAACGCCCCTCTGAAGTGCCGTGCCCGGCTAAGTTTGAAAACTAATAACGCCTCCAAGTTCATCTAAATCGCCTCCCAGAGGCACGGCTAAGTGCTCAACACCCCCCTCCTCAGTGCCGCGCTCTGCGGCAAACACCCCGATCCTCCTCTCGCCGGCATCCCAAATCCCGCGCAGGCGCAGTGCCGTCAGTCATCTTATCATAGCGCAGGCAATCGCCGGCACTGCGCCTGCGCGGGATTTGGGATGCCAGCGAGAGGAGGATCGGATTTGGGAGGCGATTTAGATGAACTTGGAGGCGTTATTAGTTTTCAAATTTAGCCGGGCACGGCACTTCAGAGGGGCGTTCCTGGGCACCGTGGAGAAAGAATAACGCCCCTCTGGCTCCTTACAGCGTCATTTACATATCATAAGAATCGATTTTTTGAAGAAATGACAAGACTCACAATCCAAAGAACAAGACAGATGGAAAAAAGGTACTCATGGATCCATGTTTAATAAAGTACCTTTTTTTCCATCTGTGTTCTTCTTTTCCATGTCAGTCTTGTCCTTTCTTCTAAAAATCGATTCTTGCTGTAAGCCGGACTGGAGCCCAGAGGGGCGTTTTTCTTTCTCCACGGTGCCCCTCTGATTAGTGCCGTGCCCGCCTAAATATGAAAACTCTAACGCCTCCATCATTTAGCTGAATCGCCTCCCAGAGGCGCGGCTAAGTCCTAGACACCCGCCCCCCTCCTCAGCGCTGCGCTCTGAAACACCCGATCCTCCTCTCGTCGGCGTCCCAAATCCCGCGCAGGCGCAGTGCCGGCGATTGCCTGCGCCTGCGCTCTGATAATACGGCTGAGGGCAACAGCTTCAACATCGTCACTGGGCTCGGCGCATGCCCAGTGACGATGTTGAAGCTGTTGCCCTCAGCCGTATTATCAGAGCGCAGGCGCAGGCAATCGCCGGCACTGCGCCTGCGCGGGATTTGGGACGCCGACGAGAGGAGGATCGGGTGTTTCAGAGCGCAGCGCTGAGGAGGGGGGCGGGTGTCTAGGACTTAGCCGCGCCTCTGGGAGGCGATTCAGCTAAACAAGGGGGGGGGGCCCTGGGGAGAAAAGCAGCCGCATAGCCGGCTGCTGGTCATCAGTGGGCGGGGCCTTATCTGCGCTACGGGCCCCCCAGTGCCGCGGGCCCCATAGCAGTGGCGTGGTCTGCCTCTATGGGCGGTACGCCACTGTCCCCATGCATTCTGAATGGAGAGTAATCCGTTCAGGATGCATCAGGATGTCTTCAGTTCAGTCATTTTGACTGATCAGGCAAAAGCTAAAACCGTAGCATGCTACGGTTTTATCTCTGGCAAAAAAACCTGAAGATTTGCCGGAATGCCGGATCCGGCATTTTTTTCCATAGGAATGTATTAGTGCGGGTCCGGCAGTCAAAATACCGGAATTGCCCCCGGATCACACTGCCGCAAGTGTGAAAGTAGCCTTAGTTATAATCTCATTTGATTCTTTGAGTTAAAGGGGTTCTCCGGCCCCTACTTGAAAATAGCCCATCTTCATTACCTGTGGAGGGAAGGTTATTACACCAATACTTACCTTCCACAGCGCAGCCCTTCCTATGATTCTCTTCGCGGTCACGTGACCGCACCTGAAGCATTTTCAAGTCTTCCGGTCCAGCGCCGTCTTCCTTTTTTCCTGCCTGAGGCAGGAGACGGAACATCATCACTGACATCACCGCCTCCTGCTAGCCTTCCTCTTTTGGGCCCTTTGGGGGCACTGTGTATGTCACATGGGGGCACTGTGGATGTCATTAGGGACACTATTGATGGCACATGGGCACTGTGGATGGCACATGGGCACTTTGGTGGCACTGTGGGAGGCACAAGGGGCACTTTGGGGGCACTGTGGATGGCACTGTTGTGGGGAACTGTATATAACATCTAGAGTGACCCCAGAACAGTGATATCCACAGTGCTCCCATAACATTGACACTGTTATGGGGGTGCTCTAGATGCCACTGTTATAGGGGCACTGTGGATGCCACTGTTATAGGGGCACTGTGGATGTCACCGATATGGGTGCATTGTGGATTTCACCATTATGGGGACACTGTGGATATCACTGTTATGGGGACACTGTGGATATCACTGTTATGGGGACACTGTGGATATCACTGTTATGGGGACACTGTGGATATCACTGTTATGGGGACACTGTGGATATCACTGTTATGGGGACACTGTGGATATCACTGTTAGGTGGGATCTGTAGATGCCACTGTTATGGTGGCGTTGTGGATGTCACTGTTATGGTGGCGTTGTAGATGTCACTGTTATGGTGGCGTTGTGGATGTCACTGTTATGGTGGCGTTGTGGATGTCACTGTTATGGTGGCATTGTGGATGTCACTGTTATGGTGACGTTGTGGATGTCACTGTTATGGTGACGTTGTGGATGTCACTGTTATGGGGACACTGTGGATGTGACTGTCGGCCTGGGAGATGTGGCGACATGCGGACCGTGTTTCCCAGGCTGATCATGGTCTTATATCACGTGTATTACACATGTTGGCCCAAGATAAACCCTTCAGCAGTCAGGACCAAAAAAATAAAATTAGGCCTCATGCACAGGACCGTATCCGTTCTGCTTTCTCCAAGTAGCAGATCTGCTAAATAAGGATACTGCCTGTGTGAGAGTGCATTTTTTTCCAGAGACATTGAGTTCTATGGGTTATAGGTCTGCATCATGAGGACCAGAATAAGACATGTTCTATCTTTTGCTGTACTGATATACGGATGTGGAAAGCACACTGATAAAGTCCATGTGTTTTCCACATCCGTATGTCAGTTCTGCAAAAAAAAGAAAATGACTTATTCATAATGCAGATCTAAAACCCATAGAAATCAATGGGAATGCAAAAAAAATAATGCGGGTCACACACGGACAGTTTCCTTATTTAGCGGATAAATGGTACGGTAGTGTGAATAAGGGTTTAGATAGACAGCTCAGCAGGCTGTATCACAGAAGATGGGATTAGATACACAGCTCAGCAGGCTGTATCACAGAAGATGGGATTAGATACACAGCTCAGCAGGCTGTATCACTATTTATTACACACTGGAGATGGTGAGGACAGAGCCTGTGGACGGTCAGTGATGGGATTAACTACAGCTCAGCAGGCTGTATCACACAGGATAGGATTAGATACAGATGTGTCTGGATGTGCTTGCAGATTGAAGCTGTTTATTACACTCTGGAGATGGTGAGGATAGAGCCCGTGGATGGTCTGTGATGGGATTAGATACAGCTCAGCAGGCTGTATCACACAGGATAGGATTAGATACAGATGTGTCTGGATGTGCTTGCCGATTCCAGCTGTTTATTACACTCTGGAGATGGTGAGGGAAGAGCCCGTGGACGGTCCGTGATGGGATTAAATACAGCTCAGCAGGCTGTATCACACAGGATAGGATTAGATACAGATGTGTCTGCATGTGCTTGCCGATTCGAGCTATTTATTACACACTGGAGATGGTGAGGACAGAGCCCGTGGACGGTCAGTGATGGGATTAGATACAGCTCAGCAGGCTTATCACACAGGATAGGATTAGATACAGATGTGTCTGGATGTGCTTGCCGATTCGAGCTATTTATTACACTCTGGAGATGGTGAGGGAAGAGCCCGTGGATGGTCAGTGATAGGATTAGATACAGCTCAGCAGGCACTATCACACAGGATAGGATTAGATACAAATGTGTATGGGTGTGCTTGCCGATTCGAGCTGTTTATTACACTCTGGAGATGGTGAGGGCAGAGCCCGTGGACGGTCAGTGATGGGATTAGATACACAGCTCAGCAGGCTGTATCACACAGGATAGGATTAGATACAGATGTGTCTGGATGTGCTTGCCGATTCCAGCTGTTTATTACACTCTGGAGATGGTGAGGGAAGAGCCCGTGGACGGTCAGTGATGGGATTAGATACAGCTCAGCCGGCTGTATCACACAGGGTAGGATTAGATACAGATGTGTCTGGATGTGCTTGCCAATTCGAGCTATTTATTACACTCTGGAGATGGTGAGGGAAGAGCCTGTGGACGGTCAGTGATGGGATTAGATATAGCTCAGCAGGCTGTATCACACAGGATAGGATTAGATACAGATGTGTCTGGATGTGCTTGCCGATTCCAGCTTTTTATTACACTCTGGAGATGGTGAGGGAAGAGCCCGTGGACGGTCCGTGATGGGATTAGATACAGCTCAGCAGGCTGTATCACACAGGATAGGATTAGATACAGATGTGTCTGCATGTGCTTGCCGATTCGAGCTATTTATTACACACTGGAGATGGTGAGGACAGAGCCCGTGGACGGTCAGTGATGGGATTAGATACAGCTCAGCAGGCTTATCACACAGGATAGGATTAGATACAGATGTGTCTGGATGTGCTTGCCGATTCGAGCTATTTATTACACTCTGGAGATGGTGAGGGAAGAGCCCGTGGATGGTCAGTGATAGGATTAGATACAGCTCAGCAGGCACTATCACACAGGATAGGATTAGATACAAATGTGTATGGGTGTGCTTGCCGATTCGAGCTGTTTATTACACTCTGGAGATGGTGAGGGCAGAGCCCGTGGACGGTCAGTGATGGGATTAGATACACAGCTCAGCAGGCTGTATCACACAGGATAGGATTAGATACAGATGTGTCTGGATGTGCTTGCCGATTCCAGCTGTTTATTACACTCTGGAGATGGTGAGGGAAGAGCCCGTGGACGGTCAGTGATGGGATTAGATACAGCTCAGCCGGCTGTATCACACAGGGTAGGATTAGATACAGATGTGTCTGGATGTGCTTGCCAATTCGAGCTATTTATTACACTCTGGAGATGGTGAGGGAAGAGCCTGTGGACGATCAGTGATGGGATTAGATACAGCTCAGCAGGCTGTATCACACAGGATAGGATTAGATACAGATGTGTCTGGATGTGCTTGCCAATTCCAGCTTTTTATTACACTCTGGAGATGGTGAGGGAAGAGCCCGTGGACGGTCCGTGATGGGATTAGATACAGCTCAGCAGGCTGTATCACACAGGATAGGATTAGATACAGATGTGTCTGGATGTGCTTGCTGATTCCAGCTGTTTATTACACTCTGGAGATGGTGAGAACAGAGCCTGTGGACGGTCAGTGATGGGATTAGATACAGCTCAGCAGGCTGTATCACACAGGATAGGATTAGATACAGATGTGTCTGGATGTGCTTGCTGATTCCAGCTGTTTATTACACTCTGGAGATGGTGAGGACAGAGCCCGTGGACGGTCAGTGATGGGATTAGATATAGCTCAGCAGGCTGTATCACACAGGATAGGATTAGATACAGATGTGTCTGGGTGTGCTTTTAGTGGGGGTGACAGAAGCCCTTTAAGTGAAGGGAGAGGCAGAGCAATACTGGGAGTTGTAGTTATTTAACTTGGGCTGTTTGTTAGGGCTGAAGGGAGAGAAGTTATATACATGGTGCAGTGGGGTGGAGTGATATTATTTACATGGGACTGAAAGTTCAGGGGGTGAAGTTATTTACATGTGAATGCATGTTGGAGGTGGCTGGGGTACGGTGATTTTGTTTACATGGTACTATATGTTGAAGGCAGCTGTGGGAGGGAGTGATATTATTTACATGGGGCTGAATGTTGAAGGTGGCTGTGGGAGGGAGTGATATTATTTACATGGGACTGAATGTTGAGGGGGGATGTTATTTACATGGGACTTTATGTTGGAGGTGGCTGGGGAGGGGGTGAATTTTATTATGTGGGACTGTATATTGGAGGGGCAGGAGAGATGGTGTGATGTTATTTACATGGGACTGTATTTTGGAGGGGGCGAGGTGGCGATATAAATACTGGGGCACTTCAAGGTGAGCATTATAACAGTAGGGGGCAGTATAAATACTGGTGGGCATTTTTAATCCAGGGACATCAGGCGTTCTTATTACTACTGGGGGCTCTATAGGAGGGACTTATAGATCGGCCTTATTTCTACTTAGATCACTATGGGGGCCTTATTACTACTGTTGGGTTTGTAGATAACTTTATTACCACTGGGGGAACAATAGGGTGGCCTTATTTCTACTGGGGGCTCTGTGAGGGCATTAATTATACTGGCGGGCTCTTCTACTAATGGAGGTACTCTTGGTGAGCATTATCACTGGTGGGGGCACTTTAGGGGCAGTATTATTAATGAGGGCATTCTAGAAGGGAATTTCTATTGGTGAGACTATAAGGAGCACTATTACTATGGGGAAGATTATCTGTATGACACTTATTTTTCTTCAGGATAGTATTTGGGGGTACAGAAAAGTGAGGAAGCTAAGATGTCTGTGTGTCACACTCTGCAGAGACGAGGCAGCTGAGAGAAGTTGTCCGGACCGAGTTGAGAAGATGATGACAGAGAAGATCTACATCGGAGGAGATGTCACCAGGGAGGCCCTGGATGTGACAGGTATGTGCTGCTGTATAGCGAGTACAGGAAAATGTACTGGTGTTTGCGGGGGGAGACTTAGAGACTATACGTAGACTAGATGTCACTATAATACATATAAAATACTTTTTTTTATTTTTTTATCTTCATGTTTTACTTGTGCCTGTGGACGTGCATGGACTGTAAATGCTATATTATCCTGAGGTGCCCTGGTTGGTATCGACTGTGGCAGCTTAAACTGTAGGGTTGGTAATCATCTCTTATCCCAGCCATAAGGATGCGGCTCCTGCAATGCCAAAAGCCTGAAGTCCTTGCCCCTTTCACACAAGCGAGTTTTCTCCGCGGGTCCTGACCCTTTCATTTCAATGTTTCTGTGCACATGAGTGCTGTTTTTCAAGCATCAATTCTGCGTTGCGTGAGAATCGCAGCGTGTTCTTTTTTTCAGCTTTTTTTTCCCCCACAGCCCTGGCCTCATAGAAGTGAATGGGGCATCAGTGAAAAACGCATTGCATCCGGATGAAACACTGAACATAATTGCAGACAAAGCTGACTGAACTTGCTTGCGAAATGGTGCAAATTTCTCTGAACGCATCAGGAGCCAATCCATATCGCTAGAGGCCTAAAGGTTTGCTACTAACTAACAGTTAATGGCTGTGTGATTTTAGGTGAACTCTAAAAGGGTTCTCCGTGCATCATAAAAAATACAAGTGTTCCCTGGACGTGTGGAAGACATTGGTTCCATTAATACTTACCTGTCTGTTGCGCCACTAATACCATTGTTCCCACTGCTCTAGCATTGGCCGCCAGCTTTAACACTCCTGTCCCAACCAGATGTGTGCGCTTGTTTTCCTGTTCAGATGCATTTATTACTATGTAGCTGAACAGGAAAAGAAGCGCAAACATCTATGTGGGACAAGAGCTCACAGCCGGTGCGAGTGCGGCAGGGACAACATCATTAGTGGAGCAAGGAACAGTAGGTAGTATTAATGATACCAAATTTTTTCCACAGGTCCACTGAACATTTGTATTTTTAATGATGCCCGGAGAACCCTTTTAATTTATCTTTATAGCGTACAAACTTCTAGTTTGTCAACAGCAATTGATGTGTGCCTGTTTGAAACATAATTCACACGGCTATAGCGGGTGTCCGCTTGCAGCTTGGTTCTATTCAATAGAGCTAAGCTGCAAGCGGATCCATGGCATCTAAAGTGAACAACTGTAGCAGAAACCATGTCAGTTTGTGGTATATGTAGCAGATTTTTACAGCATCAAAATCCTACGTGTGTAAGGGTTACAGGCCCTAAGAGTACAGCATTTTATGCTGAAAAATTGGCCAGCTCCTCTTTGGATCCCACTATAGTCAATGGGGATCTGGCAATGCTGTATAAGGTGAACTCGGGGAAAGAGTTCCAGGAAAGAATGGTCTGCCAGATTTCAAAATGGTACTGTGAACATAGCCTTAATCGTCGTTTCTGAGAAGCAGTCTCTCCTTGTACATTAGAGGTGATCGCTGCATGTAAATCTAGTTCTTCACCTCCACTAACAAGCAGACAGTTATCAGGAAGGAACTGTTCCTTCCCGATAATTCTATGCCGCGTTGGCGAGGGACACAAAATGCACCTTTATTTCAGCTTTAAAGGGGTATTCCAGTTAAAGAAAGTAATCCCCTATCCACTATTGGATTGGTGAGGGTCCTATTGGTTCCCCACCCAACCTCCCCCCCTTCCTCAGATCATGTTCATGGAGACTCTGTACCTGGTGAAGCCCACCTGAAATGGACGGAGATGCTGGTCAGAAATGTGCACAACCACTCTATCCTTTTCTATAGGAGCGCCAGAGATAGCTGATTGCTGTACATAGCTATCTCCGGAACCTCCATAGAAATGAATGGAGTAGGAGCGTGCATGCCGATGAGCCATTCTGTCCATTTCAGGGGGATCCATGGGGTACAGGGCCAGCGTTCTTGTGATTGGAGAGGATTCCACGGTAGGACCCTCACCAATCTAATAGATTTTTCTCTAAGCAGAATATCCCTTTAAGGGGTGATGGGGGCATGTCTTACAATTTGGGGGCATGCTCAGTTAGGTCCGGTTTTCTTGGGTGAGGCCAGTGGCCACCCTACACTGCCTGTCACACAGTGTGAGTCTGATGCCAAAACACCTATATTCCTGCTGCGCTGCCACTGCTTCTATTGTTCCTGTGGGTCCCTAAAGCCAAGGGTGCACTGCTTAACTGCAGTCTATCTCTGGCTATGGCTGAGCTCAGCCTCACTGTCACTTCCTGTACTTGCCTGCCAGTACTGATAAGAGGGGCAGCCGAGCCAGTCTGACTGCCTGTGCACCCACAGGAGAACTAGTAAGAGAAGAAGCCAGGCCAGCCAATCACTTTACAAGATCCACGGCAGTCATCCGAACTTGTGGAGGGGCCAGGGGTGTTCTGGAAGGGCTGGTGGTGTACTGGAGCCAGCCAGTCCCCCCTTCTCAGTAGTTATTAACCCCTTTCAGCTGTCTCCCCTTCAGTGAAAGGGAGACTGCTCGGGTTAATAATTACTGTGAATGGATGGAGGACCAGAAGTCTAAAAACCGGACGTCTTGTCACCCTTTTAGTATTAGACCTGTTTAATTGTTAAAGTGTAACTGTCATATTTATTTTTAATTTGCAAGTTTATTAGAGTTAGGCATGTATACCTGAGTTAGGCCTCATGCACACATACGTGGACCACGGTCCGTGAAAACCAGTCCTGCCGAGTGCGCAAGCGGACGGCGTCATCGGTTGCTATGATGTCGCTCGCTTTGTTCCCCTGCCGATGTACAGTAAAACACTTGTATTATAGGAGTGTAAATACTGTACAGCGGCAGCGTCATAGCAACCGATGACGTTGTGCACTCGGCAGACCAGGTTTTCACGGACCGCGGTCCACGTATGTGTGCATGAAGTAGGGTTGAGCGATATACCGGCGGCAACGATATACTGCGGTATTAAAAAAACAGTGATATGGCGATTTCGCTGTTTCCTAATAACTGCGGTATTTTGTGACATCATAGAAGCAGTCGTGTGCGCTGACCGCTTCTAAATCTGCATCCGCCCGCCCCTGCATCTTGCATAGCACTGAATACAAACACATTGCTTCCTGCCGCCCCTGGCTCCCTCTTGCTCCCATATTCAAGTCTCCGCCCACCGACATCTGACATCACTGTCCGTGACCCGGGACGGTTCTACTCTATGTGGTGAACTCTTTGTGAGGAGGATGTCTGGAGAGACTTTTCCAGCGGCTGCCTCGCTCGTGTGCTCTGATTTAGAACACAAATGTATTACTTCCCGCAGCGGCCGTCCCCGGCTCCTCCTCGCTCCTATATTCAAGTCTCCGCCCACGACATCTGATTTTAGAATCGGAGCACATAAGCGAGGCAGCCATGGGAAAAGTCTCTACAGACTCCCTCCTCACAGAGAGTTTGCCACTTTACCCGACTCCTGGCCTGCCAGGAGTGTCCAAGCCAAGGTAGAGGAACAGGAGTGAGAGACCCTAAAGCATAGAATAGAACCGGCCCGGGTCACAAACGTGTCATAAGTAAAGGTGGCATGTCTATGTCTTCTGTGGCCCTGGCCTGGTCTTTCCCTTCCTGCAGGCATTAGGGAATAATGAGTCATCATGAGCCCCCCATACATGAGCAAGAAGAAGACATTACTGTATGGTGTCCACAAGACTTTATTATACTGAGGAGGGATGGGCTCCAAAAATTGTTCACCTTACAGTATAATGTCTCCTGACTTTGACCCCTGACAGTAGAATGTCACCTTGTGGCCCCCTTACAGTCTAGTTCCTGAGTCCACTGTATAATGTATCCTGGTGACCTCATGCAGTATAGTGACTCCTTGTGGCACCCTGCCTGCCCAGTATCCTTTACCACCCTATGTAGTATATAATGTCTCCTTTTAGCCCGCTGCCTGCCCAGAAGCCCAGCCCATGTCATGTGCAGTATATAATGTCTCCTTGTGGCCCGCTGCCTGCCCATCATCCCCAGCCCATGTCATGTTCAGTATATAATGTCTCATTTTGGCCGCTGTCTGCTGCCCACATGACCCGGCCCATACAGAATGTCTCCTTGTGGCCCAATACAGTATCGTCTCCTTCTGGCCCCCATACAATGGGAGTTTGGTCTGTCAATGTCTGGGGCCTAACACACACTGGCTTGCAACTGGGATTATATCACAGAAAAATATTAAATATAATTTTTTTTATCTGCAAGGTATTTGTGAGTGACACCCTGTAACGGTATGAGTGGAGGCCTAGCCAGTGGCCACAATACAGTCTGTGTGGGCCTGACACACACTGGCTTGCAACTGGGATTATATCACAGAAATATATTAAATATAATTTTTTTTATCTGCAAGGTATTTGTGAGTGACACCCTGTAACGGTATGAGTGGAGGCCTAGCCAGTGGCCACAGTACAGTCTGGGGCCAGACACACACTGGCTTACAACTGGGATTATATCATATAAAAATATTAAATATAATTTTTTTTTATCTGCAGCAGTCATAGCATCACCAAAATTTATGATGCAGCGACCAAGCAGGTTCAATCACCAACCACACGGAGACGGTTATAACAGTCTTCCTATCTGCGTGGCATGCCACAGTTCCCCCATAACAGTGTGCATGCACAACATTATCGTCCATGTCCAGAATTCCCATTGAAAATGGAAAATAATAAAAATCCACGCCAAAACTGCATCAAAAAGTGTTTTATAAAATGCGTCAGAAAAAACACATCCAAAAAAAAACTGATGCAGATTTTGCATTTAGTTTTTTTAAGCACAGAAAATACTATGTGTGAACATACCGAAAGATGCTGCCGGATCAGCAGTTTACAGTAGAAAGGCAAAAGAGAGATAATGTGGCGTTATACAATCAGCTGCTGTGGTTGCAACTGCTGTCTGTGCTGCTAGTCCAATATTTCAGGATTTGGGGCTCCACTTTCAATTTTGCCCCGGGCCACACTTTGTCTAAAAACGGCCCTGGGGTTTGGTATGGTGGGGTCGTTTCAATTTTTTACCTCAGGCAGCAGAAAGGCTTGGTGCACCCCTACCCCTTCCCAAAGCGCTGAGGGAAGGTGGGGGGCCTAAGCTGAACTCTTGTACCAAGGCCCATGAGCCTTTAGCCACGCCTCTGACCCTCGGGTTAGCCCTAATTCGCATATCACTTCTTCATACACAGCACATGTATCCATTTTCCAGCTCTTTCCTCCTGACAGCACCACAGGTGGTTGTTCCCCTTTGACCCTCTTGAGACAGGAAACAGAGAGGTTAAAAAGTCCCTCCCACCTCCACCCACCGGTGTTCTTCCTGTCCCTACAGGGGATAGACGCAGAGAGGTTTCCTGCTCTAGCATTGAAGAGATTCTACAAGAACTTTTAGGGCCTAAGGCTGGGTCTAGGATCGGGGATGACCGGCCTCTCCTTCCAGGTCTCGAATAGCCTTGCTAACACCTCTCTGGGAAGAGGTCCCTTACCAGCCTGGAACCCACCTGGAGTCGGAGCCAATAGGTTCTATGATGGCCTGGGTCGATCGGTGGGTTCATCCTCCTCGTTCTTTCCCTATAAGTGGCCGTGCCAGTACCTTCTAAGCTGTAGGTCCCCTGGCTTGCTCCTAACCCCCATGAAGTGAGTAATGCACCTGGTGGTGACCTCACTATGGACAACTATGGGGTTATGGAGCTTAGATCTGCTGTTCCTTAATGGAGTTCAGCAGGATCGTGCCTCAGTCCGCCTGAAACAGTAAGCAGCTGGGATAGCGCCTTGTCTTCTTACCAACGCTGCGTATGTGTCACTACCAGAGCTTTGAGACGTTCTCACAGCTCTGTGTCTCTGCCCCTGTGATGAGGTCTTTACTCCCAGCTGTTCCTCCTGCGTTTGATTTCCCTGCCTTTAAATCACCCCTCCTCCTATTGCAGGGCGTGGATTATATTTCTCTTTTCAGTTGTAGCTCTGCCTTGAGTATCTTCACTTGTTAAGCTATTAGTTCTCTGGACATGTGTTCTGTTGCTGCAAGCACTCCGGATATTGCCAGCGGCCCTTGGATCCGTCTTCTCTGCGGCTGCAGCTCCATCAGCTAAGTGTGCAGACATTGTTGTGTACCTGGTGATTTTCTGACTGGATCTGAGGTGGCCACGGTTCCCTCCATATTCTGAGCAGGGCATCGGTGGCCGTGCCCCTTCCACTAGTGTAGGGGTTACAGGGCTCATCAGTCTTAGGCACGCGGGCATGCCTCGTTCCACCACATGGATCCGGGCATGTGCTTTAGCAGCATAGGGAGAGTGTTGAGGGTCTGACAGGGGTCACCCTTTCTCTTCCCTAGTTTGGGTCCGGTCAGTAGCTCTTTTTACTGTGTATGCTCTTGTTACCCTTAAACAGCCGTGACATTATGCGAGTATTAGCAGAGGCTGCATGACAATATTAGTGCTTGTTTTGGTAGCACATACTCCAAGATTGGTAAGTAATTCATGCAAACTAATTGTCAGGTAAGTAAACCATGCATGGGTTTAACCAGCTGGATTGTCTCGACAGTTCTAATTACTTTAATTAAGAATCTGTGTATGGATCTAAATGGTCTCTGTGCATGCTCAGATGATAGCAGCATCGCCAAATGAGATCTAAAGGTGGAGTTAAAAGTTTCTGTCTGCAATCAAATGACAAGGTTGCAGACTTTAATCTTTTAGGCGAGCAACCTGGCTTAGTATGTCTGACTTGATGCCTCATGGCTTCGGTGCGTGCCGCCTCATGGCGATGTGCCGCCTCATGGCTTCTTTGCCCGCTCATGTCGATGTGCCGCCTCATGGCTTCTGTGCCCGTAGTGCCGCCTCATGGCTTCTGTGCCCGGCGTGCCGCTTCTGTGCCCGGCGTCCCCGCCTCATGGCTTCTGTGCCCGGCGTGCCGCCTCATGGCTTCTGTGCCCGGCGTGCCGCTTCTATGTCCGGTGTGTGGCTTCCATTGCCCAGCGTGCCGCCTCATGGCTTCTGTGCCCGGCGTGCAGCCTCATGGCTTCTCTGCGCGGCCCGTCGCCGCATGCCTCAGTGCGCGGCCCGTCAACGCTTGCCTCAGTGCACGGCCCGCGGCCTCTTGCTGCCTCCGTGCAAGACCTACTGCCTCTGGGCAAGGCCTGCAGTGACTTGCTTCTGCTTGCAGGGCCTGCTGTCACTCGCTTTCGTGCTAGGCCTGCTGTCACTTGCTGACACTTGATGTCTCCGTACCGGACCGGCTGACACTTGCCTCCTACTGGTGTCCTGACACATAAAATTAGCAAGGTAGGAGGCAGGAAGTTCAGTTAAAGCTAAAGGGGTCCTATAGTGAAGACCTCAGGAAGGACCCAGTGTGACTGGAGTCTATTCACGATCTACAGTTTTGCGCAATGCTGTATGGGAGCCAAATTCCTCCTTGGACAATGTGGACAATATTAACGGAAATTCTTTTGCACCTGGTAGCTTCTGTGTCACATGGTCTGTTGTGGGTGCGGCTCACAGCTTTATTCTACCTCACAGTGCATTGGTGATATCACTATGGAGGCATGTGTGAGCCTGGCTGTGAGGTAATTTCTAGCATTGTTCAGACCCTGTTCACACACCACAGGCGGTTTAGTGGTAGGACCCCCATGCGTGCTGAGACTCCGTGACGTGGTGCATGAGGGGCTCCGTTATGTTCCTGACTGGAAGATATTGGCAAAGTTCTCAGCTTTTAACATCGGCTTGAGGAATTGGCTAGTATTGTCAGTTGCGTATCATTTTGGTGCATTTTCTGCAGTGATTTCTATGTAAATATTGCATATAAGATTTTCAGATGATTTTATTAAATCGGTTGCATCCATCCTGGTGTAGTAATCTATAAAAACACTGGTGGGTGGAGGTGGGAGGGACCTTTTAACCTCTGTTTCCTGTCCCAAGAAGGTCAAAGGGGAACCCTCCCATTGAAGTCTGAGGGTTTTTCACTGACATGCTCTAGAATGGTTTTAAATGCTCTAGATTTAACCAAGATATGAATAAGTTCCCATTTTGTACAAAATCAAATATTCTGGGTGAAAAGACAAGAACTCAGGTTTTTTAATAATGAAAAAAAAGTTCAGAAACACTCTTCACATTACTGAACATCAGTGATGTGACGGAACCAAAGGAGCTGAAACCGAGTGGGCAGCAGGTAAGTACACTTCCCTCTGCAGGTCCAGGTTATGTGGGGTGGAGAGGAGGTGTCTGATAGAAAGGCCTCCAAAGGGGAACAGCCACTTTAAGGAACTGGGACCGAATATGTTATTGGGGGTTAGGATATGTCGGCAAATATTGTAGCCGCTGCTTATGGTCATAATTCAAGTCTTCTACAACTAATCGTTCAGCCATGATTTGCAAGTCACACGTGGCTCTGTTTGGAGACCACTGCTCTACATGCGACTGTGACGCGGAATCAGCTGTGATAGGCTTATACACCCTGCAGATATATAATATATTCACAGCCTGCAACAGGATCAAAAACATCCTGTAAATAACACATACCAGCCACGGAGTCACCATACCGCCCAATATTTTACTCTCCATTAAAGGGGTTGTCTGAGATTGAGGACTTTGTTCCATTAGTACAAGACAGACATACATATAACATACATCCATGTCCTACCTTTTCCACATGTTTCTCTAGCCCCGTTTTCTTACAGAAAAATTCTTAGCTGGAAGTGTTGTTTTCTTAGACTCTGTGACGTACCTGGTCTCTTGCAGGAGCGCTAAAGCCTCTTCTTCCGGCTACTCAGGGAGCCCGGGGACGTTACCGGCACTGATGGGTGGGCTTTAGCGCTGCTCTAGCCAGTAAAACGGCTAGGGCAGCGCTTAAGCCCGCACATCAGAGCCGGTGACGTGACCGAACACACTGACAGGTGGAAGCCTTCTCCCGGCAGTGTGTTACTGTAAACAAAAGAGCCTTTGCCCTGCGTGATTTAGCGCAGCGCAAAGAAGAGCATCGGAGCATGAACTGCTCCGATTCTCAAGTCAGGGGGGCTGTCTGGGTGAAAATAGAGGCTTGTCTGGGTTCAGCTCTGAACCCGGACAACCCCTTTAATAAATCAAGTCCCATTCCCCCAGCATCTTCCACAATACATCCCACCCAGAAATGCCTACTCTGGAACATACATGTAATATTGTGTCCCTGGAGATGTTTAGTTATTTAAAAAACACTTAGGGTACTTTCACACTAGCGTTAGTTTGATCCGGCAGGCAGTTCCGTCGTTGGAGCTGCCTGCCAGATCCGCCGATCAGTGTGACAACTGACAGCATTTGTAGACGGATCCGGGTGCGGATCCATCTACAAATGCATTGCAAGAACGGATCCGTCTCTCCGCTTGTCATGCGGATAGACGGATCCGTCTTGCAGTCTTTCTCACAGTTTTCCCAGTCTGCGCATCCGTCCTTCAGTTGTTTCGCAATGCCGGATCCGGCACTAATGCAAGTCAATGGGAATTAATGCCCAGAGACTGATCAGCATGCTGCGGTATTATGTCCGCCCAAAACGCCTGACAGTGACTGAACGGAAGGCATGCTGATGCAAACTGAATGGATTTCTGTCCATTTAGAATGCATTGGGATATGCCTGATTAGTTATTTTCCGGCATAGAGCCCTATGCCAGAAAAGACTAACGCAAGTGTGAAAGTACCCCTAGAATGCTTGACAATAAAATACACAAAGTAATACTTACATATGGAGTGAGTAATATCCCAGTTCTAATGCTTCCTGGATTCACCGCCGATCTTTGCTTCTTGGAACATCTCTATACAAACATGTGACAGCCGGTGATTGGCTGCAGTGGTCACATGTCCATATCGAGAGGGACCGGGATATGCACATGTGAATGGAGCCTTAGTAGTGGAAGTGGGCAGAAGGGAGCAGATAAGTGCGTTTCTTGTTTCATATATGCCATATTCCAGAGCCTAATTATAAAGGGGGTTAAAACTGGAAATCCCCTTTAAGGCCTGGGGCAGTGGTCCTCTGTACAGCTTCTTTTCTAGAGTCTAGAACCAGCTGGAACAATGCTACTAGCAGATCTCTTATTCATGTCAGTAGATCCTGCCGTACCGCTTGTATGAACTAAGTAACAGAGCCAGTCACTGATTCCGGATGGATCATTCCAACCAATAGTGTAGATATTGTTGGGATCGGTATATATGGGATGGGGGTTAGCAATGACAACATTCAGAGGCTTCAGAGGTTAAAAATATAACTTGGCTTTATTTGGTCCAGCAACAAAACTGTGACATCACATAGAGATCAGTTCACAGATAACAGTATTCAGAGCACAGACGTTCCATTGGGGCTATTGTGCCTTCCTAGACTCAGACCTTGACTAGGCTTTTCAACAGTTTCATGCACCAGTAAGGAGTCCAGCAACATTGCCTGCGGTAATTGGGGGGGAAGGGTGGGATGTACTGGAGGGGGAGGGAATGGCAGGTCCCACTGCCAACCTACCTGCCATTCCAAAAAAAACCAGGCCCGGAAAACAAAGGTACTAAAATCCTCAGTAAAGAAAATTTACTGAGGAAACCCAACTTTCCTGGATTTTTCATCTCACCTACATTTAAAAAATGTAGATGAGATGTACACCCCCTCCAGGTGTCTCCAATCTACCTATGTATTCTATGATAGATAGACAGACAGGGGGACAGATAGAGGGGAAGACAGACAAACAGAAAGACAGACAAACTGACAGACAGACAGACATATGGCCACTGTAGATGTTGTTCCAGGGCTTACGGACTAATGGGCATGATGGTACTAAGTTAACTCCATTTAGTCCATGGACCGGCAGCTGCAGCAGGTGTTCTTCTTTTGGGTCCTTTTTTTAATCCATTTACGGAACCGGTTCAGGCGGGATGTTTTCATAGTGATCTTCTCCTTCTCTGTTTTTGATGTTCTCTTTGTGATCTCCTCCTCTGTTTTAGATGTTACCTTCATGATTTTCTCCTCCTCTCTTTTGAATGTTACCTCCATGATCTTTTCCTCCTCTGTTTTAGATGTTCTCTTCATAATTTTCTCCTCCTCTTTTTTGGCGGCTTTAAGTTTTTTAATAATTGGCATTTCTTTCTTGATATTATCCATTTGTGGTCTGATGTTTTTCTTAATTTTCACTACAGGTTTTTGAACAACTAATAAATGAGAAGGAAACCATCAGCAGGTAGTAGATATAACATAATCTATCCTTTTAATATTGTGAGCAATGGAGTAATATAGCGATACAGCTAATCAGCAGACATCAGCTGTCTCATCTCTTAATTCTAATAGAAGGACCCCAATGTGTGTGATGAGCAGATATGAGAGGTAACCCTAAGCTCTGCCTGTACCTTATATATGTTATTATATAGAAATGATTACCTGGCTTCTCCACTCGAACCATCGCTAGATCAGTTGCCTGTTTTTGTTCACGCCGGCGCCAGGCCTTGTATTTGTAACTGTGAGACAAAGAAATGTCCTGACATGAGTCGGTACAGATGACAATCTTCAGTTCCCCATCAGAATATACCCATGACCCCCCTCCCCCACTACAGGGGATGAGATATAAAGGTGCAGTATGTAACAGGCAGGAAGGATATAGTGCCATAGTCTATATCACATCATAATACAGCACCGGGAAAGGGGGGACAGCGGTTACCTGATTATATCCCTGCCCCATCCGGCCCCTGTATTATAACCTTGCCACAGTAGTTACTGAGCCCCCTGTAGGTCAGACTGTACAGTGTATAGAGAATATTGTGATGTGTAGAGTAGAAAAAAATTGGAAACTCACCAGCAAAAGATGACAATCGCACCGGCAACCAATATAAATATGCCTAGAGGCAGGACAACGCGGTACATGACTGGTAATAAAGACACAAGATGCTCGTTATCAATTCTTATCATAGAGAACATATTCTACAAGACATTGTCCAACATCTCTAGATCCTCCTGATGCCAGCAGTGCCCTTCATGAGGACATCATCAGGTAGGCACTGGCAGCTTGGATGGGCATGGAGGGGGTAATTGCTGGACTGTGGGCTGATAAAGTCTGGATAAGGGGCACATCATTATATGTTCCAGCATCACTTTATAGGACTAATCCACCAAAGGAGCAGCTTAGTGACTATTCTCCTCCACTACAGTCAGGGCTTGGTAGAGGATGATGAGAGCATAAATAGGAGAGGAAGGAATTGACTACTCACTGTTATTTGCACCGGCGCTGTCCGGACCGGGGGTTGTCCTCCCTGATCCTGGGAAAGTCACTGTCCATGAAAGAATGAAGGAAAATAAAGACATGAAAGCAATAATAGCGGCAGCTGAACCCCAAAACGGGGACACGAGGAGACAGAAGATAACAATAAATCAGTATTTAGTAAGTGCCCACTAGTGGTGGCTACAGAGAAAATGTCATCATTTAAGGCCATTGAATAAGATTATAAACCTTGCAGCTTTCTTTCTGAAATATCCTCCCTGATGTCCAGGGGTTGTGTACGGTATTGCAGTTCAGCGCCATCCAAGTAAATGGGGCTCAGCTACAATGCCGCACACAGCCCACTGTCCTATAACCTGAGCTCCAAGCCACAGAGATACCAGCCAGGTTTGCCTCTAGGACCCGTAATCATGTAAGGATAAATACAATATTCAGCCCCCATTCAGTAAGATAAACCCCCAGTGATAATATCCATTACCTGCAGGTGTTTTTGTGGGCTTTCCGTGTACATAAAATGTAAAAAATAAAAGCAATAGAAGAGCAATTCTTCTGAAATCCATTGTCTCCAACAACTAACCCTCAAAAGAATCCAGTGCACCCCAACACATAGAAGCCTCTACATAGCATTGTGATGTCACACAGCTTCAGTATTCTAAGGGGGCGGGGCTTCTTTCTACTGCTGATGTCATCCGAGATCTAGTCTGAATGAAGAACTGTATATAGAGCAGTAATGTTTAAAGGGGAATGCCACTTTTAGTAAACCTTTAATAAAGTCATAAGGATTTTGGGGTTATTTATCAAACTGGTGTAAAGTAGAACTGGCTTAGTTGTCCATAGCAATCAATCAGATTCCCACCTTTCATTTTAGACTGCTCCTTCGGAAAATGAAAGGAGGAATCTGATTGGTTTCTATGGACAACTGAGCCAGTTCTACTTTACACCAGTTTGATAAATGATCCCATTATGTATATTATAGCATCAGACTACACAATTATGATACAGAATTTATACATTCCGAACTCTTAGGTGGCAATGACGACTCTCCTTCCCTCCTTTTTTTTTTTTTTTAAGTCTATGGGGGTCATTTATTAAGATCGGCATTTTAGACACCGGTCTCTTTTAACCCTATAACTGGCGGTGAATCTGCCGAAGTTATGAATAGGCGACGGCATTTAACAAGAATGATAGTCCTTATAAATCTTCAGCCCCAATGATAGGACAGTGTAAAGGGGTCCTTAGTCTGGGCCTGTGCAAACCAACCTTCATGTCCAGGAAAGCTACCAGAACCTTACAATACAACACTACATAGAGTAACAGAGTAAGGCCTCATGCACGCGGCCGTTGTCCGGCCGTACCCGTATTGCACCATCTGGATCCCTCTGCGGAATCCGCACGGATGTTGCCCGTGCTTTGGGGACCGAAAATTGCGGCCCTACATGCACGGAACGGCCTTGTGCATGAGGCCAAAGAGGGAATAAGCAGAGTCAAAAACTTTTATTCTGTATATTTATAATTAGAAATATGTTATCCTGCCAAAATATTACCATGCAATGTATAGGACAATTTAAATAGTACTTAAATATACATGAAATAAATATATACTCATTGCTAAAAAAAACATAGTGCACCAAAAAGGAGTTGCTGGAATGGAATGAAACTTTGTATGTGTGAATGTAATGATGATAAATGTAAGTGATCATAATATTAGAGGGAAATGATAACTTTATCGTGGAAGAGGAGACTCTAGGACTCACTCTGTTGGGCTTCCTCTAGCCAGGATACAGGATGAGATTCAGTTTGGTATGGAGGCATACAGATTCTGTATGGTATCCTGTGGCACATTTACCTACAGATGTTGCGGCTGGGCCAGTAAATCCTGCACATATGTAGGTTGCTGAAGCTGACATCCCAGCAGGTCCTATAAATTCTTAAAAAATCAGGTGACAGGGCAGGGCAAGGAAGTGTTGTAATCTGAGGAGACCTGTCAAACCCTTTCTGTTTGCTGGCATTATCCTGCTGAAATATGGCAGTTGCTAGCCCTGCATGAGAGGAACACATGTGTCCGCAGGTTGTCCTGCACATATCGCTCTGCTGTTAGTGTCCCTCGTATTACTGCAAGAGTCACCGTCGTATGCGATGGCTCCCCAGATCATCACACTAGCAATTGGGACAGTGTGTTGCTCCACAGCAAAGGTAGAATTGAAGAGCTCACCATGAGGCCTCCATACTCAAACTTAACTATCATGGGTTCTCAAACAGAACCGGGTTCATTGGTTAAGACAGATGATACAGTTCCAGTCCATAGCAGTACAGGTTTCTTATTAATGCAAACAAAGTGATGGTGGCTGGCTGTTAATGGCAGGACATGTAAAGGGCGTTTTGACACCAAATGCACCTGGAAATGTTCCAGGTGTAGTTCTCAAGACCTGGGAGTACTAGTGTTGTAAATTGTTGTAGTGTAATGTAATGACATGTTATACACCTTGTATACCAGCAGATGGGGTATTATTGGCAGTGTTTGGCAACAAAAAATGGGGCTTACCCTCCCATTCCTCCCTTATTGGTAGAACTTGGCTGGTCCAACTTCATGTCAATGGAGGGGCAGAGTTAGAGCAGTTTAAAAAGAAGAGAGTGGAGTGATCAATATCATGCTCATCTAGGCCGCGAAGACCACAGAGGAAGAGTGATCAAGCAATTAAACTATGCACACTCTGCTGCAAGGTGAGGGGAAACACGTTAAGACAGCACTACCACAGTGCAGGTGTAACACCCCACAGTGATGTTACCACTCCTGCACCCTGCTACTTTCTTTATTGTGCTAAAACAATGTTACGTACAGTACAGACCAAAAGTTTGGAAACACCTTCTCATTCAAAGAGTTTTCTTTATTTTCATGACTATGAAAATTGTAGATTCACACTGAAGGCATCAAAACTATGTGGGATTATATACCAAACAAAAAAGTGTGAAACAACTGAAAATATGTCATATTCTAGGTTCTTCAAAGTAGCCACCTTTTGCTTTGATTACTGCTTTGCAAACTCTTGGCATTTTCTTGATGAGCTTCAAGAGGTAGTCACCTGAAATGGTTTTCACTTCATAGGTGTGCCCTGTCAGGTTTAATAAGTGGGATTTCTTGCCTTATAAATGGGGTTGGGACCATCAGTTGCGTTGTGGAGAAGTCAGGTGGATACACAGCTGATAGTCCTACTGAATAGACTGTTAGAATTTGTATTATGGCAAGAAAAAAAGCAGCTAAATAAAGAAAAACGAGTGGCCATCATTACTTTAAGAAATGAAAGTCAGTCAGTCCGAAAAATTGGGAAAACTTTGAAAGTGTCCCCAAGTGCAGTCATAAAAACCATCAAGCGCTACAAAGAAACTGGCTCACATGCGGACCGCCCCAGGAAAGGAAGACCAAGAGTCACCTCTGCTGCAGAGGATAAATTCATCCGAGTCACCAGCCTCAGAAATCGCAGGTTAACAGCAGCTCAGATTAGAGACCAGGTCAATGCCACACAGAGTTCTAGCAGCAGACACATCTCTACAACAACTGTTAAGAGGAGACTGTGTGAATCAGGCCTTCATGGTAGAATATCTGCTAGGAAACCACTTCTAAGGACAGGCAACAAGCAGAAGAGACTTGTTTGGGCTAAAGAACACAAGGAATGGACATTAGACCAGTGGAAATCTGTGCTTTGGTCTGATGAGTGCAAATTTGAGATCTTTGGTTCCAACCACCATGTCTTTGTGCGACACAGAAAAGGTGAACGGATGGACTCTACATGCCTGGTTCCCACAGTGAAGCATGAAGGAGGAGGTGTGATGGTGTGGGGGTGCTTTGCTGGTGACACTGTTGGGGATTTATTCAAAATTGAAGGCATACTGAACCAGCATGGCTACCACAGCATCTTGCAGCGGCATGCTATTCCATCTGGTTTGCATTTAGTTGGACCATCATTTATTTTTCCACAGGACAATGACCACAAACACACCTACAGGCTGTGTAAGGGCTATTTGACCATGAAGGAGAGTGATGGGGTGCTGCGCCAGATGACCTGGCCTCCACAGTCACCGGACCTGAACCCAATCGAGATGGTTTGGGGTGAGCTGGACCGCAGAGTGAAGGTAAAATGGCCAACAAGTGCTAAGCATCTCTGGGAACTCCTTCAAGACTGTTGGAAGACCATTTCAGGTGACTACCTCTTGAAGCTCATCAAGAGAATGCCAAGAGTGTGCGAAGCAGTAATCAAAGCAAAAGGGGGCTACTTTGAAGAACCTAGAATATGACATATTTTCAGTTGTTTCACACTTTTTTGTTATGTATATAATTCCACATGTGTTAATTCATAGTTTTGATGCCTTCAGTGTGAATCTACAATTATCATAGTCATGAAAATAAAGAAAACTCTTTGAATGAGAAGGTGTGTCCAAACTTTTGGTCTGTACTGTATGTATTTTGTCCAGGTCCTCCACAATGTGCATTCCTAATATCTTTCTGCAACTGTTATGTTCATGCCTGGTTCGCCAGCAGGTGGCAGCAAACACTGCAGAGCTGTATTTAAGTAGAATTAAACTCTCCATTCCATTCTAGCGTGCAGGGGCACGTCTCTGCTGGACGTGCCCATGCCAGTCAGAGCACCTTAAGATCTGCTGGCCATGGAGGCCAAAGCTTGAAGCCTCAGGAGCCAGGAAGAAAGTTCCCTGGCATAACCCAAGACTACAGAGAAGAAGTGCAGCATACAGAAGAAGCTGAGTTATACAGCCAGCCTGTCAGTACAGCAGTATCAAAGAGAAGGATAGAGCAGAGTTGAGTTTGCCTGCCAGTTTAATTCTAAAGCCTGCAGGAAACAAGACAAAGCCTGTAAACTGTTTGAAGAAACGTTTATTCAAGTAAAGCTGCCACTGAACTTCATCTCAAGCTCTGGACTCAAGTTATTCTTTTCAATCCCTCCATTATTCCCCTTATTTATTGCTTCAGAGCAAAATCCTGGGGTACAGCGGTATCCAGGTAGGAGCACCGTGACATGCATAAAGAGACATTTAGGCCTCACTACACCACTCGGCATTCCTACACTTGGGACGCAGTGTATAGGAGGGGCCTGGGGGGAGGCTTACATTGCACATTGCACAGGACAGGCATAGCTAAAAGCCTGTATCAAACACTGGATGCCTACAGCTACAGGTACCAGAGTACAGCTGTGGAGAATGGAATCAGGAGAGAGAGACATTTTCAGCTAGTTACCTTCTGATTGTCATCTTCTGCCACTATGATCTGGAAGGAGAAATTGCATTTTGTTATGAACTGTGGTTACATCTGCTGCTAATAAGTTTTTTTTGCAGTTAGTAAAGAAAGATGTTCTCTGTCCTATAATCTCTGCCTGGTTCCTTCACATCACTTATTCACTGCACTGAACCCCAGGTAGCAATGGCCTTAGGGAGTACACCGTTACACAACATAACAGTATCTCATCAGGGCCACTACAACTCCCATCCACTGTAATGGCTCCTCAGGGGTCTTCCTGCATTAACCCCTTAAGGACTCAGCCCTATTTCACCTTAAGGACCAGGCCATTTTTTCCAAATCTGACCAGTGTCACTTTAAGTGATGATAACTTTAAAACGCTTTGACTTATCCAGGCCATTCTGAGATCGTTTTTTCGTCACATATTGTACTTTTTGACACTGTTAAAATGAAGTTAAAAAAAATCATTTTTATTTATAAAAAAATACAAAATTTACCAAAATTAAAAAAAAATTGCAAATTTCTAAGTTTTAATTTCTCTACTTCTATAATACATAGCAATACCTCCAAAAATAGTTATTACTTTACATTACCCATATGTGTACTTCATGTTTGGATCATTTTGGGAATGATTTTATTTTTTGGGGATGTTACAAGGCTTAGAAGTTTAGAAGCAAATCTTGAAATTTTTCAGAAATTTTCAAAAACCCAATCTTTAAGGACCAGTTCAGGTCTGAAGTCACTTTGCGAGGCTTACATAATAGAAACCACCCCAAAATGACCCCATTCTATAAACTACACCCCTCAAGGTATTCAAAACTGATTTTACAAACTTTGTTAACTCTTTAGGTGTTCCACGAGAATTAATGGAATATAGAGATACAATTTCAGAATTTCACTTTTTTGGCAGATTTTCAATTTTAATAATTTTTTTTCCGGTTACAAAGCAAGGGTTAACAGCCAAACTAAACTCAATATTTATAGCCCTGATTCTGTAGTTTACAGAAACACCTCATATGTGGTCGTAAACAGCTGTACGGACACACTGCATGGCGCAGAAGGAAAGAAATGCCATATGGTTTTTGGAAGGCAGGTTTTGCTGGACTGGTTTTTTTGACACCATGTCCCATTTGAAGCCCCCCTGATGCACCTATAGAGTAGAAACTCCATAAAAGTGACCCCATCTAAGAACTACACCCCTCACTTTTTGGGCAGATTTTCCATTTTAATATATTTTTTTCTAGTTACAAAGCAAGGGTTAACAGCCAAACAAAACGTAATATTTATGGCTATGATTCTGTATTTTACAGAAACACCCCATATGTGGTCGTAAACTGCTGTATGGGCACACGGCAGGGCGCAGAAGGAAAGGGATGCCATACAGATTTTAGAAGGCAGATTTTGCTTTACTGTTTTTTTGACACCATTCCCATTTGAAGCCCCTTAATGCACCCCTAGAGTAGAAACTCCAAAAAAGTGACCCCATTTTAGAAACTAAAGGATAGGGTGGCAGTTTAGTTGGTAGTATTTTAGGGTACATATGATTTTTGTTTTCTCTATATTCCACTTTTTGTGAGGCAAGGTAACCAGAAACAGCTGTTTTGGCACCGTTTTTATTTATTGTTATTTGCAACATTCATCTGACAGGTTAGATCTTTATAGAGCAGGTTGTCACGGACGCGACAATACCAAATATGGTTGTTTGTTTCAGTTTTACATAACATAGCATTTTTTTATTTTTTTTATTATTCTTCAGTGTCTCCACATTCTGAAAGACATAGTTTTATTTATTTTTTGGGCGGTTGTCTTGTGTAGGAGCTATTTTTTTACACCGTTTTAATTTTAATTTTTTTACGGTATTCACCTGAGGGGTTAGGTCATGTTATATTTTTATAAAGCAGGTTATTACGGACGCGGCGATACCTAATATGTATACTTTTTTATGTACGTTTTACACAATGATTTCATTTTTGAAACAAAAATTTTTTACCAATTTTTTTAACTTTATTTGGGTGAAAATTTCCTTTTTTTCTTTTTTTACTTGAAACTTCATTTGGGGGAAGGGGTAAACTTTATTTTGTGTCCCACTTTGGGACTTCAACTTTTGGGGGTCTTATCCCCTTTACAATGCATTCCAATACTTCTGTATTGGAATGCATTGGCTGTATGAGTAATACACTATGTATTACTCATACAGCTTCCTGCCTGTGAGATCCAGGGGGCTGGATCTCACAGGCTCTTCACCGTAAGGCAGCGCCGATGCCTAAGGAAGGCATTGCGCTGCCTTCCATGCCATCAGGTCCCTATTACAGACGCAGGGGACCCGATGGCACCGCCCACCGCAACTCCCGTAAATGCCGCACACCGCAGGTCTGAATTGAGTTGCGGTTTGCTGCGATCGCCAACACAGGACCCCCTGCGAATTGTCCCAGGGTGCCTGCTCAATGATCACCGCCCGCCGCGTTGCTGTGATCGGAAATATACAGGGCATACAGGTACGCCCTGTGTCCTTAAGTACCAGGACATCAGGATGTACCTGTATGCCCTGTATCCTTAAAGGGGTTTTCCCACTTTGCTAAATCAGCCTGAGCTGCAGTCACTCTGCTGGTAACTTCCTGCTTTTCTGCAGATAAGGCTGGGCGGGCTTAGGTAGCTAGAGTGAAGGCGGCCACACCTCCTTATGACATCACACTGAGAGCTGAGTCCTGTGTGCTCGTTCATGTGAAAAGTATGACTCACAGTCTGGCATCCTGCAGTGTCTGAGGCCCCTCCCCCTGCTGGGGAATCAGCTCTGCTACACCTCTCTTCCCTGAACCTCTTTATATAGAACTCAGCTACATCTGTCTGTGCGCCCCGCATCACGGACCCATTCACTTCAATGGGTCCGCAATCCGGGAGATGCGGTGCACTGAGCGAAACCCCACGGAAGCTCCTCAGAGTGCTTCTGTGGGGTTTCTGGCCGTGCCTACGCATTGCAAAAAAGTCGTGCTTGCACTACTAGAACGGACTGATCACGGATCCATTCAAGTGAATGGGTCTGGGATCCGTCTGCGGCAGCTGCACGGATGTTGCCCGCACATAGGGTACCACAATTTACGGTCCCCAATGCATGGAACGGCCAACACACATTCATGTAGATGAGCCCTAACGGAGAGATGGCGAGGAATTTATCTGTATAGAGAAAGCAGAAGGGGGAATGGTAAATTCTTGCTTTGTAAATTCTCAAGTACACTCTTTGTGCCGCCATATGGTTTTATATTGCACCATAATTCAGAAGGATTCTCTTCTAGAACAGTCCATAATGCAATTAGAAGCATGCAGAGGTAGTGTATAGCCCCATAGACTTCTATTGGAACATAACAGAGAGATGGCGGGGCATTTTTTTTACCAGAGAGATGGCGGGGCATTTTTTTTACCAGAGAGATGGCGGGGCATTTTTTTACCAGAGAGATGGCGGGGCATTTTTTTTACCAGAGAGATGGCGGGGCATTTTTTTACCAGAGAGATGGCGGGGCATTTTTTTACCAGAGAGATGGCGGGCATTTTTCTACCAGAGAGATGGCGGGCATTTTTTTACCAGAGAGATGGCGGGGCATTTTTTTTACCAGAGAGATGGCGGGGCATTTTTTTACCAGAGAGATGGCGGGGCATTTTTTTACCAGAGAGATGGCGGGGCATTTATCAGTGTAGAGAAAGCAGAATGGGGGATGGGAAATTCTTGCTTTGTAAAGTCTCAAGTACTCTTTGTGCCGCCATATGGTTTTATATTGAGCTATAATTCAGAAGTATTCTCTCCTAGAACAGTCCATAATGCAAGGCATGCAGAGGTAGTGTATAGCCCCATAGACTTCTATTGAAGTTCTGTTCTCTGTGTGCTGCCATATGGTGCCATTATATGGCACTATGATACAGAAGTGCCGCCATATTGTGCAACTATAGGACACTTCTATCCAGCAGTATTCTCCCCTAGAACTTGTCACAATGAAAGCAGAGGCATGTGGAGGTGCAGTGTGGCCCTGTTGACTTCTCTTGGGGCCACATTGCATTATATTTCATACAACTAGCAGCTTGTGTGGGGCAGTTGGACATCAGCCCATGCTAATGTCAGGAAGTGCAAAGCAGGGGCCACCTTATCAGAGAAGCAGTGGGGCCAGCTGTTATGTGACCTGACAAGGGGACAGAACACATAGTGAGGTCTGATCAGGGACAGAGGGACAGAGCACACAGTGAGGTCTGATCAGGGACAGAGGGACAGAACACATAGTGAGTAGTGATGTCCGGATCATGAACGAATCGTTCTTTTGAACCGATTCAGTTCACTGATCCGGAAGAGTCGGTTCCTCTGACTGAGCCGATCCGAATGAAACGGCTCAGTCAGATCAGCACAGAGGCAGCAGCAGGCAGTGAAATAGGAGCCGGCAGTGGACGCTAGCCCCGCCCCTCCCCGCCCTCCAACCAATCAGAGGCCGCAGCACTGACTCCCAGCACAGGGGGAGTCGCAGGGACTCAGAGAATCGGCTGAGTCTATTAGTTAAAAGAATCGAATGAGTCAGAGACTCATTTGATTCTTTTGAGTTAAAAGAGCCGTGAGTCACCGAGTCCCTGCCAGGCTCCCTGCTCTGCGGCTCCCTGTAAGTAAGTCCGTCCGTCCGGGGGGGGGCATTAATCTAGCATGTAGCAGAGCTGTGTGTGTACAGGGTGCATGCAGCAGTGTAGCATCATGCTACACTGCTACATGCACTCTGTACACACACAGCTCTGCTACATGCTGTAGCAGAGCAGGAAGTCTGGTAGGGACTCGGTGACACGATTCTTTTCACAAACTCTCAGACAATTATCACAGTCTGCTCACTGCAGCAGAGCTGTGTTTGCCAGAAGCCAGTCCCTCCTGACCTTCGGTTCACTTGAGAGCCGACTCAGCAAGTGAACCGAAGATTCGATGAGCTGAGCATGCGCATTGATCTTCAGTTCACTTGCCTCTGCCGGCTCATGAAGTGAACCGAAGATCCGATTCATGAATCGGTTCATTTGAATGAGCTGATTCAAATGAACCGATTCAGCTCAAAGATCCGAACTTCCCATCACTAATAGTGAGGTCTGCTCAGGGACAGAGCTGGAGGACGCTGAGCACGTTCCTTCACTACCCGGCAGAGCAGAGTGTAATCTGACTCCTCTCCAGCCCCTCCTCCCTCTCTCCCAAGTCTGCAGTGTAAACAGAGCATGCGGCTCTGTGTCAGAAGCAGCAGAAGGAAATGAACGGCCGGCTGTGCGCGTTCATGAAAGAGAGGAGAGGCCGGCCACTGGATGATGTGGTTAATCTGCGCAGGCGCGGCGCCTGCATTCGGCAGGGAGAGTTGGCCGTATCTAGGGGAGACACATGACAACACAGAGGTAGGAGGGGAAGGATTTTATCAAAAAGGAAGGGAATTGGCTAATACATTGTATTTACAAAAATGATCACTGTTATATCATTAGCAGATTAAACAGTGATCATTGAAATGGGACAACCCCTTTAAGAGGTTAAGTGCATTTTAAGAAAATTCTGAAAATTCTTATTTATCTTATTATAAATATATTCCCAAATACCTTACATTAGTAATAATGACTCATTTTGTCTGTGGAGCAATCATCAGGAGAAATTAAATGGTTGCCGTCCTATCAGTACACACAAAACCTGCTGTAATCACACAACAGGACAAGTTACTTCAGATCACTGAGCTAAAGAGCTGCCTCATCCTCCTCTCTGCTGTGCTTGTCAGGGATTATGATCTTGAATTGTCACCACCAGATCTTTGAGAAGTTCTGATAGACGTTATTCAGTGCCTCCTGCATGATCTTCTTTTGCTTTGCTTTCGTTTTGACATCTCTCCTCCCTCTCCCAGCTGTCTTCTATTAGCAGTGATTGCCTCCCTATATATCTCCTCCCCATACTGCCTCACCTGGCGGTTTATACAACTTCTTGGAGTGTGCTCATGCTGCAAGCTGCTACTGATGCTTCTACAGATAAGTCTGTTCATTTATTTGTGTTTTCCTGTTGCCTTGATCCTAGGTGACCCTGACTCCCTCCGTATTAAGTGTAGGGAGCCAGTGGTCGTGTCCCCTCGTTTTCAGTAGAGCGAGGAGTCGGGTTCCTGCAGGATAACTATTCAAGGACTGAAGTGTTTGTAGGCCGGTGCTCCGTCAAAAAGCACTATCTGCCCCAGGCCAGACACAATCTTTATGTGGGGGACCAGATCGAGTATACCCCTATGCGGTCCATGCAAGGACTCTTTGCCGCCGGAGTCACTTTACTGGATAAGCCACTCTCCCCTGCCGTCACCCCAGAGTCCTGGCAGGAGGACCCAGGCTCTGCGGGCTGTGTCAGGTGCCTTCAAGAAACCCCAGATGGGCGCATGCAGTTTAAAGAAAAGCCCCAACCTGAGCCTGCACCGCTCATCCCAGATCTGTCACCGCCGCCAACCCTGAGGGTAGGACAAATCGATAATTCGGTCCTGACCTTTAACCCTAAGGTGCAACCCTACATCAGGCCACCATACCTCCTTCCCTGGAAGCAGCTGTTCCAGCTCTTCCTGAGCCCCTGCAGCCAGAAGTTCTTCCACCTCCTGCATCGGCTGTGGATCCCGGGCTGCAGCGTGTCACTGCTTCTTTTTCAAGATTGTCCGCTCAACCAGTACCCAGAGCCACCAGTAGGGGCCAGTGGCGCACCACTACAAATGCTACCATGTGCTACCACCAGAGGCAGGAACATCCTCTGATGAGATTTAACAGCTCCAACAGTGACGAGGAGCTGGACACCTACTTGTAAAAGGTGTCCCCTTTAAAAGAAAAGTAACAATTAAACATCAGTGACGATTTGGGAGCCACTCCATGGACTGTTACCTGACGGGTTAGGACCTGTTTGGCCTTTTGTGTGCAATTTTAACCGTTCTTGTTTCAGGTTGCCAGTGTTTGTCCTCATCCAGATGGATATGTCAGTTAGGACTCCCCCCAACCCCCTCATGTCCAAGTTAACTGTTTTATCCCACTTCTCAGGTTACTTGATAGCCTGTTTGCTGCTCTTATGACATTTTAACCCTTTGGATTACAATTAACTTTTTACCCTGTGGATTACAAATTGACTTTTATCAGTTTCCAGAGGATTCTACAACTTTAAGCACTTCCAGGAAACAGGACTCAAGTTATTGTTGAGCCTCACCGGGCATTGACATTTGCACTATTTTATAACATGTTTTATTGCAACGTAAAAGTTTGCACCCAAAGAAAGGACTCAAACGTGATACCTGAGCTCTTTGTGATTTTTATGCTATTTAATAATTTTTGCGCTATTATACCAGTTTACAAGTTTGGTAACGTTCAAGATAATATATGCTCATTTATTTTCAAGATAATATATGCTCATGATATAATATGCCCATTGTGTGTATTCTCCTTCTAGGTGCCTCAATGTGAAGGTATGCACTGTTTGTCATGATTGCACTTAATCATTGCACTTAACAAAAATGTAGCAACTTACTTAAAGTGTGCCTTTTTTACAGCTCTTGTTCTCTCCCCCTTTTACGGACTGTCATCATAGGGACGTTGTATACTAATGGCCTACACCCGGGTAGGACCAAGTGGTAAGTCCAGGCAGATCCAGTTACTTCACAGGTACCCTTGCTGCTTCGGGAACATGATAAGCTTACTAAATGTTTGCAAGACCCATTTAAACACAGTGTTAAACCTCTGGCCCAGGATGTAAAGCCCCTGCTGGGATAGATCGCCAGTCTGAAAAGCAATGGAGCGGGGCGCAGCCGTAGCGAAATGCGGCTTGACTTAGGGGGAAGTAAGTGGCGGATAGGGTTAATTATGTTATGAGGGGAGTGTTCCGGTAGGAGAAAGGAAGGGGTGGAGCAGGTTATGGGATGTGAGTTTAGAGGAAATTGGGGTGGGGCTTATTCAGTGAGGGATAGCGTGGGTAGAAGTTGCCCACCCGCCCTCCCTTATGTGTTGTTTATTTGTCGCAGCGGGCAGTAAAGAAGGGGATCCTGGGAGGCAATATTTTGGTATAGGTGCATGGCTTTATCTTTACGGCGTGCATCTATGAGGTTTTGGTGGTAAATGGAAAACTGGGGACCCTGATGGGGTTAATAGCCTTGCAGGGATATAAATCGTGCATTTGGGGCCCTTGGGTCGGAGAGTGCGGCCGAGGGTAAAAAAGTGATTTAAAAACGTGGACCGGATGCTCTGATTGCCTTCTAGGATCCCTCGTGTCTTGGTTATAATATATGTTAAAAGTATTATGTTTAAAGTGGTTATAATATATGTTAAAAAGTATGGTATTTTATTTAATTATGGTTATTTAATAAATTGCCGCTACGGCCTTTACAC